>NC_090832.1:81678422-82319897 GCF_028021215.1 Eschrichtius robustus
AATCTACAAAAAGTTTCAACTTAGACCAGTCGACTGACCATCAGCAAAATGTCCAGAAACAATAAATGCTGACGGGGTTTTTAAGAACTGTGTCCCCTCTACCTGCTGGTGAGACGTAAAGGGGTAACAGCCAATAATGAGAAGAGAAAGGAGCTGTGTTTAAAAGTAAAAATGGAGGTACCATTCAGTCCAGCAGGCGCACCATTGGACCTCTCACCTGAGAAGACAAGAATCGAGAAGACACAGGCCGCAAAAGCTGCAGTGCAGCCTTATTCACATTAGCCAAGACAGTGAAGCAATCAAAATATCCAACAAGAGGTGAATGGATAAAGAAGAAGTGGTCCATGTACACAATGGAATATTAGCCATGGAAAGCAATGAACCATTGCTCTTTGAGGCACCACAAATGAGTCTGGAGATAATCACGAAACATGAGGTAACTCGGAAACCAAAGACCTGTATTCTATGATATCACTTATAGGCGTTATCTAATAACTGACACAAATGAATATATTTCCACAGAGAAAGACACTCACAGACTTAGAAAAAAAACTATGCTCATCTAAAAGGAAAGGTGGGGGGAATGGATAAGTTAAGATTAGTGTTGCTATATGTATACAAACACATAGTATATACATATCTCAAAAAGACCGACCATCTAGCAAGGGAGGTCTGTGGAACCCTCTGTAACATTTTACATGGGAAGAGGATCTGTATTTGAATAGACATATATAATGTACAAATGAACCAGATTGTGTACACCTAGGACAGACAATATTCGAAGCTTTACCCCAATTAAAAAAAATTTTAAAACCAAGAAGAAATAATGAGACATAAACTTATGGGGGTTTCTCCAGGCACATTCCAATTTAATTTACAACCTAGGAACACGACTTCCAGAAAGGCTCTGCTGCCCTAGTACCCAGATTTGGGAGTGGAGAAATGCTGCCTACTTCAGGCCACTTCCCACAACAGCAGCTTTAAACCCATTGCTAATGGTCACTAAATATTCACCAAACTTGCAGTTCGGGAAATGACACCTGCTCTCTAAAAAAATTCTGAGGTGGAAAATCGACCAAAAATTTCAAAATAGGGCAACCTTCCAAGAAGATATTTTCAACAGATATATTGTACTCCCAACTGTTTCCTTTTTTTTAACAGAAAAGAAAACGGTGGAGAAACATGATGAGTTTTACGAATTTTCAAAGACATGCAAACCCAAATTACAAAACCCTATCAGCATACAGCAGCCAGTAGGGCCATTAGCATAAAGGCAGCAAACAATAAATGCTAAATCGATTGTGGAGAAATGCATACCCTCGATTCTAAGGGGGACGTGGTAAGAGCCACTAATGAAAACACAAAGAAGGTGCTTTGAAAAGGGAAACACGGTGCTACCAGTCAATCAATCACACCCACTGCTGGGCCTATCAACTGAGAAAATGAGAATCAAAAAGTCACAGGCTGGCAATCCTGCACTCCAACAATATTTACCAGAGCCAACACTTGGAAGCAATGAAAATGTCCATCAACTGAGGAATGCGCAAAGTAGAAGTGGTCCACGTGCACACTGGGGAATTACTCCAATAAAAACTAAAAATTAAATTTAAAAATCCAACAAAAGTAAGGAGACATCAGCTTGTGTGGGTTTGTCCGGGCACACTCCACTCTAATTTATAACCGAGAAACACCACAGGCCGCAAGGGCTTTTCCCTAGTTACCATGGTGGGGACATAGAAAGGCTGCCGCCCTCTGGCATTTACCTGCAAAAGCAGCTTTAAAGCCTGTGCTAATGGTCATTTCATAGGAACAAGTACTGCAGAACTGTAAATGAAACCTACCCTCAAAATGTCTTGAGGGAGGTAATGGCCAAAACATTTCAAAATGTGACACATACTTTAAGAGAACACTTTGAAGAACTAAGGGGTAATCACAGGTTGAAAAATAAAAAGGACATGCCTTAAAGCTCAATTTCAACGGATTATGAGGCACAGGCGAATTAAACCACAAAGAGGTACCAGCTCACACTTGTCAGAATAACCATCAGCAAGGAAACTACAAATAATAAAT
The DNA here is from genome assembly GCF_028021215.1 of Eschrichtius robustus. NCBI lineage: Eukaryota > Metazoa > Chordata > Mammalia > Artiodactyla > Eschrichtiidae > Eschrichtius > Eschrichtius robustus. The sequence continues at coordinate 81,680,493 of NC_090832.1, forward strand.
GCTGAAGGTGTTGTGGAGAAATGCATACCCTCAACTTCAAGTGGGACGTAACTTGAAAAGGGCCACGGATGAGAACAGAATGGAGGTGCCTTAAAAAGGTAAACATTGAGCTACCGTATGATCCAGCAGGCCCACTCCTCGACCTATAATCTAAGAAGAAAGAATTGGAAAGACACAGGCAGGCAAATCTGCATGGCACAGTATTACAATAGCCAAGATATGGAAGTAACCAAAAAGTCCACCAACAGATGGGTGGACAAAGAAGAACTCCTCCATGTACAGATGGAATATTCGCTAGTGAAAAAAATGAAACAATGCCATTTACAGCACCATACATGAGTCTAGACGTAATCACGCCACCTGTAGTAAGTGAGAAAGCAAAAGACACATATCCTATCATATCACTTTTAGGAGTTACTTAAAAATTGATACCAATGAAGATATTTCCACAGAGAAAGGCAATCACAGATTCATTAAAAAAACTGATGGTTCACCAAATAGAAAGGGATGAGGATTGGATACATTACCATATTGGGGTTAACAGAGATATACATACCATGTGAAATATATAATCACCAAAGATGTACGGAAGACCAGGAGAAGACTACTCAACATTGTGTCATAACCTACATGGGAAAAGGATGCGAGGAAGAATAGATACACGTATATGTGTGAAAGAACCACATCTTGCACACCTAGAACAAACAAACCATTGTAATCAAATTTGCTGGGATAAAAAATAAAAAGTAAATTACAATTATGAACAAGAAGTAAAGAGACATAAACATAAAGCGCTTTTTTCCTGGCACATTCCATTCGAATTTAAAACCTAGAACACCACTTCCATTAAGGCTCTGTTTCCCCAGTTACCAAATTTGGTAAAGGAGAAATGCTGCCACCTTGTGGCCGTTTCCTGCAAGAGCAGCTTTAAACTCACAGCTAATGGTCACTTAACATTCACAAGGACTCAGGGCTGTAAAGGACACCTGCCCTAAAAAATTGTGCTGAAGTAGGGAATGGACAAAAAAATTCAAAACAGGCAAATGTTTCAAGAAGAGAGTATGAGGAGTTAAGTTTTACTCACGCTCTTTTAAAAAAAAAAAAGGAAAATGGATAAAAGCTCAACCTCAGGGAGTGTTAGACCCATGCAATCTAATCTACAAAAAGTTTCAACTTAGACCAGTCGACTGACCATCAGCAAAATGTCCAGAAACAATAAATGCTGACGGGGTTTTTAAGAACTGTGTCCCCTCTACCTGCTGGTGAGACGTAAAGGGGTAACAGCCAATAATGAGAAGAGAAAAGAGCTGTGTTTAAAAGTAAAAATGGAGGTACCATTCAGTGCAGCAGGCGCACCATTGGACCTCTCACCTGAGAAGACAAGAATCGAGAAGACACAGGCCGCAAAAGCTGCAGTGCAGCCTTATTCACATTAGCCAAGACAGTGAAGCAATCAAAATATCCAACAAGAGGTGAATGGATAAAGAAGAAGTGGTCCATGTACACAATGGAATATTAGCCATGGAAAGCAATGAACCATTGCTCTTTGAGGCACCACAAATGAGTCTGGAGATAATCACGAAACATGAGGTAACTCGGAAACCAAAGACCTGTATTCTATGATATCACTTATAGGCGTTATCTAATAACTGACACAAATGAATATATTTCCACAGAGAAAGACACTCACAGACTTAGAAAACAAACTATGCTCATCTAAAAGGAAAGGTGGGGGGAATGGATAAGTTAAGATTAGTGTTGCTATATGTATACAAACACATAGTATATACATATCTCAAAAAGACCGACCATCTAGCAAGGGAGGTCTGTGGAACCCTCTGTAACATTTTACATGGGAAGAGGATCTGTACTTGAATAGACATATATAATGTACAAATGAACCAGATTGTGTACACCTAGGACAGACAATATTCGAAGCTTTACCCCAATTAAAAAAAATTTTAAAACCAAGAAGAAATAATGAGACATAAACTTATGGGGGTTTCTCCAGGCACATTCCAATTTAATTTACAACCTAGGAACACGACTTCCAGAAAGGCTCTGCTGCCCTAGTACCCAGATTTGGGAGTGGAGAAATGCTGCCTACTTGAGGCCACTTCCCACAACAGCAGCTTTAAACCCATTGCTAATGGTCACTAAATATTCACCAAACTTGCAGTTCGGGAAATGACACCTGCTCTCTAAAAAAATTCTGAGGTGGAAAATCGACCAAAAATTTCAAAATAGGGCAACCTTCCAAGAAGACATTTTCAAGAGATATATTGTACTCCCAACTGTTTCCTTTTTTTTAACAGAAAAGAAAACGGTGGAGAAACATGATGAGTTTTACGAATTTTCAAAGACATGCAAACCCAAATTACAAAACCCTATCAGCATACAGCAGCCAGTAGGGCCATTAGCATAAAGGCAGCAAACAATAAATGCTAAATCGATTGTGGAGAAATGCATACCCTCGATTCTAAGGGGGACGTGGTAAGAGCCACTAATGAAAACACAAAGAAGGTGCTTTGAAAAGGGAAACACGGTGCTACCAGTCAATCAATCACACCCACTGCTGGGCCTATCAACTGAGAAAATGAGAATCAAAAAGTCACAGGCTGGCAATCCTGCACTCCAACAATATTTACCAGAGCCAACACTTGGAAGCAATGAAAATGTCCATCAACTGAGGAATGCGCAAAGTAGAAGTGGTCCACGTGCACACTGGGGAATTACTCCAATAAAAACTAAAAATTAAATTTAAAAATCCAACAAAAGTAAGGAGACATCAGCTTGTGTGGGTTTGTCCGGGCACACTCCACTCTAATTTATAACCGAGAAACACCACAGGCCTCAAGGGCTTTTCCCTAGTTACCATGGTGGGGACATAGAAAGGCTGCCGCCCTCTGGCATTTACCTGCAAAAGCAGCTTTAAAGCCTGTGCTAATGGTCATTTCATAGGAACAAGTACTGCAGAACTGTAAATGAAACCTACCCTCAAAATGTCTTGAGGGAGGTAATGGCCAAAACATTTCAAAATGTGACACATACTTTAAGAGAACACTTTGAAGAACTAAGGGGTAATCACAGGTTGAAAAATAAAAAGGACATGCCTTAAAGCTCAATTTCAACGGATTATGAGGCACAGGCGAATTCAACCACAAAGAGGTATCAGCTCACACTTGTCAGAATAACCATCAGCAAGGAAACTACAAACAATAAATGCTGAAGGTGTTGTGGAGAAATGCATACCCTCAACATCAAGTGGGACGTAACTTGAAAAGGGCCACGAATGAGAACAGAATGGAGGTGCCTTAAAAAGGTAAACATTGAGCTACCGTATGATCCAGCAGGCCCACTCCTCGACCTATAATCTAAGAAGAAAGAATTGGAAAGACACAGGCAGGCAAATCTGCATGGCACAGTATTACAATAGCCAAGATATGGAAGTAACCAAAAAGTCCACCAACAGATGGGTGGACAAAGAAGAACTCCTCCATGTACAGATGGAATATTCGCTAGTGAAAAAAATGAAACAATGCCATTTACAGCACCATACATGAGTCTAGACGTAATCACGCCACCTGTAGTAAGTGAGAAAGCAAAAGACACATATCCTATCATATCACTTTTAGGAGTTACTTAAAAATTGATACCAATGAAGATATTTCCACAGAGAAAGGCAATCACAGATTCATTAAAAAAACTGATGGTTCACCAAATAGAAAGGGATGAGGATTGGATACATTACCATATTGGGGTTAACAGAGATATACATACCATGTGAAATATATAATCACCAAAGACGTACGGAAGACCAGGAGAAGACTACTCAACATTGTGTCATAACCTACATGGGAAAAGGATGCGAGGAAGAATAGATACACGTATATGTGTGAAAGAACCACATCTTGCACACCTAGAACAAACAAACCATTGTAATCAAATTTGCTGGGATAAAAAATAAAAATAAATTACAATTATGAACAAGAAGTAATGAGACATAAACATAAAGTACTTTTTTCCTGGCACATTCCATTCGAATTTACAACCTAGAACACCACTTCCATTAAGGCTCTGTTTCCCCAGTTACCAAATTTGGTAAAGGAGAAATGCTGCCACCTTGTGGCCGTTTCCTGCAAGAGCAGCTTTAAACTCACAGCTAATGGTCACTTAACATTCACAAGGACTCAGGGCTGTAAAGGACACCTGCCCTAAAAAATTGTGCTGAAGTAGGGAATGGACAAAAAAATTCAAAACAGGCAAATGTTTCAAGAAGAGAGTATGAGGAGTTAAGTTTTACTCACGCTCTTTTAAAAAAAAAAAGGAAAATGGATAAAAGTTCAACCTCAGGGAGTGTTAGACCCATGCAATCTAATCTACAAAAAGTTTCAACTTAGACCAGTCGACTGACCATCAGCAAAATGTCCAGAAACAATAAATGCTGACGGGGTTTTTAAGAACTGTGTCCCCTCTACCTGCTGGTGAGACGTAAAGGGGTAACAGCCAATAATGAGAAGAGAAAGGAGCTGTGTTTAAAAGTAAAAATGGAGGTACCATTCAGTGCAGCAGGCGCACCATTGGACCTCTCACCTGAGAAGACAAGAATCGAGAAGACACAGGCCGCAAAAGCTGCAGTGCAGCCTTATTCACATTAGCCAAGACAGTGAAGCAATCAAAATATCCAACAAGAGGTGAATGGATAAAGAAGAAGTGGTCCATGTACACAATGGAATATTAGCCATGGAAAGCAATGAACCATTGCTCTTTGAGGCACCACAAATGAGTCTGGAGATAATCACGAAACATGAGGTAACTCGGAAACCAAAGACCTGTATTCTATGATATCACTTATAGGCGTTATCTAATAACTGACACAAATGAATATATTTCCACAGAGAAAGACACTCACAGACTTAGAAAACAAACTATGCTCATCTAAAAGGAAAGGTGGGGGGAATGGATAAGTTAAGATTAGTGTTGCTATATGTATACAAACACATAGTATATACATATCTCAAAAAGACCGACCATCTAGCAAGGGAGGTCTGTGGAACCCTCTGTAACATTTTACATGGGAAGAGGATCTGTACTTGAATAGACATATATAATGTACAAATGAACCAGATTGTGTACACCTAGGACAGACAATATTCGAAGCTTTACCCCAATTAAAAAAAAATTTAAAACCAAGAAGAAATAATGAGACATAAACTTATGGGGGTTTCTCCAGGCACATTCCAATTTAATTTACAACCTAGGAACACGACTGCCAGAAAGGCTCTGCTGCCCTAGTACCCAGATTTGGGAGTGGAGAAATGCTGCCTACTTGAGGCCACTTCCCACAACAGCAGCTTTAAACCCATTGCTAATGGTCACTAAATATTCACCAAACTTGCAGTTCGGGAAATGACACCTGCTCTCTAAAAAAATTCTGAGGTGGAAAATCGACCAAAAATTTCAAAATAGGGCAACCTTCCAAGAAGACATTTTCAAGAGATATATTGTACTCCCAACTGTTTCCTTTTTTTTAACAGAAAAGAAAACGGTGGAGAAACATGATGAGTTTTACGAATTTTCAAAGACATGCAAACCCAAATTACAAAACCCTATCAGCATACAGCAGCCAGTAGGGCCATTAGCATAAAGGCAGCAAACAATAAATGCTAAATCGATTGTGGAGAAATGCATACCCTCGATTCTAAGGGGGACGTGGTAAGAGCCACTAATGAAAACACAAAGAAGGTGCTTTGAAAAGGGAAACACGGTGCTACCAGTCAATCATTCACACCCACTGCTGGGCCTATCAACTGAGAAAATGAGAATCAAAAAGTCACAGGCTGGCAATCCTGCACTCCAACAATATTTACCAGAGCCAACACTTGGAAGCAATGAAAATGTCCATCAACTGAGGAATGCGCAAAGTAGAAGTGGTCCATGTGCACACTGGGGAATTACTCCAATAAAAACTAAAAATTAAATTTAAAAATCCAACAAAAGTAAGGAGACATCAGCTTGTGTGGGTTTGTCCGGGCACACTCCACTCTAATTTATAACCGAGAAACACCACAGGCCTCAAGGGCTTTTCCCTAGTTACCATGGTGGGGACATAGAAAGGCTGCCGCCCTCTGGCATTTACCTGCAAAAGCAGCTTTAAAGCCTGTGCTAATGGTCATTTCATAGGAACAAGTACTGCAGAACTGTAAATGAAACCTACCCTCAAAATGTCTTGAGGGAGGTAATGGCCAAAACATTTCAAAATGTGACACATACTTTAAGAGAACACTTTGAAGAACTAAGGGGTAATCACAGGTTGAAAAATAAAAAGGACATGCCTTAAAGCTCAATTTCAACGGATTATGAGGCACAGGCGAATTCAACCACAAAGAGGTATCAGCTCACACTTGTCAGAATAACCATCAGCAAGGAAACTACAAACAATAAATGCTGAAGGTGTTGTGGAGAAATGCATACCCTCAACTTCAAGTGGGACGTAACTTGAAAAGGGCCACGGATGAGAACAGAATGGAGGTGCCTTAAAAAGGTAAACATTGAGCTACCGTATGATCCAGCAGGCCCACTCCTCGACCTATAATCTAAGAAGAAAGAATTGGAAAGACACAGGCAGGCAAATCTGCATGGCACAGTATTACAATAGCCAAGATATGGAAGTAACCAAAAAGTCCACCAACAGATGGGTGGACAAAGAAGAACTCCTCCATGTACAGATGGAATATTCGCTAGTGAAAAAAATGAAACAATGCCATTTACAGCACCATACATGAGTCTAGACGTAATCACGCCACCTGTAGTAAGTGAGAAAGCAAAAGACACATATCCTATCATATCACTTTTAGGAGTTACTTAAAAATTGATACCAATGAAGATATTTCCACAGAGAAAGGCAATCACAGATTCATTAAAAAAACTGATGGTTCACCAAATAGAAAGGGATGAGGATTGGATACATTACCATATTGGGGTTAACAGAGATATACATACCATGTGAAATATATAATCACCAAAGACGTACGGAAGACCAGGAGAAGACTACTCAACATTGTGTCATAACCTACATGGGAAAAGGATGCGAGGAAGAATAGATACACGTATATGTGTGAAAGAACCACATCTTGCACACCTAGAACAAACAAACCATTGTAATCAAATTTGCTGGGATAAAAAATAAAAAGTAAATTACAATTATGAACAAGAAGTAAAGAGACATAAACATAAAGTGCTTTTTTCCTGGCACATTCCATTCGAATTTACAACCTAGAACACCACTTCCATTAAGGCTCTGTTTCCCCAGTTACCAAATTTGGTAAAGGAGAAATGCTGCCACCTTGTGGCCGTTTCCTGCAAGAGCAGCTTTAAACTCACAGCTAATGGTCACTTAACATTCACAAGGACTCAGGGCTGTAAAGGACACCTGCCCTAAAAAATTGTGCTGAAGTAGGGAATGGAGAAAAAAATTCAAAACAGGCAAATGTTTCAAGAAGAGAGTATGAGGAGTTAAGTTTTACTCACGCTCTTTTAAAAAAAAAAAGGAAAATGGATAAAAGCTCAACCTCAGGGAGTGTTAGACCCATGCAATCTAATCTACAAAAAGTTTCAACTTAGACCAGTCGACTGACCATCAGCAAAATGTCCAGAAACAATAAATGCTGACGGGGTTTTTAAGAACTGTGTCCCCTCTACCTGCTGGTGAGACGTAAAGGGGTAACAGCCAATAATGAGAAGCGAAAGGAGCTGTGTTTAAAAGTAAAAATGGAGGTACCATTCAGTCCAGCAGGCGCACCATTGGACCTCTCACCTGAGAAGACAAGAATCGAGAAGACACAGGCCGCAAAAGCTGCAGTGCAGCCTTATTCACATTAGCCAAGACAGTGAAGCAATCAAAATATCCAACAAGAGGTGAATGGATAAAGAAGAAGTGGTCCATGTACACAATGGAATATTAGCCATGGAAAGCAATGAACCATTGCTCTTTGAGGCACCACAAATGAGTCTGGAGATAATCACGAAACATGAGGTAACTCGGAAACCAAAGACCTGTATTCTATGATATCACTTATAGGCGTTATCTAATAACTGACACAAATGAATATATTTCCACAGAGAAAGACACTCACAGACTTAGAAAACAAACTATGCTCATCTAAAAGGAAAGGTGGGGGGAATGGATAAGTTAAGATTAGTGTTGCTATATGTATACAAACACATAGTATATACATATCTCAGAAAGACCGACCATCTAGCAAGGGAGGTCTGTGGAACCCTCTGTAACATTTTACATGGGAAGAGGATCTGTACTTGAATAGACATATATAATGTACAAATGAACCAGATTGTGTACACCTAGGACAGACAATATTCGAAGCTTTACCCCAATTAAAAAAAATTTTAAAACCAAGAAGAAATAATGAGACATAAACTTATGGGGGTTTCTCCAGGCACATTCCAATTTAATTTACAACCTAGGAACACGACTTCCAGAAAGGCTCTGCTGCCCTAGTACCCAGATTTGGGAGTGGAGAAATGCTGCCTACTTCAGGCCACTTCCCACAACAGCAGCTTTAAACCCATTGCTAATGGTCACTAAATATTCACCAAACTTGCAGTTCGGGAAATGACACCTGCTCTCTAAAAAAATTCTGAGGTGGAAAATCGACCAAAAATTTCAAAATAGGGCAACCTTCCAAGAAGACATTTTCAAGAGATATATTGTACTCCCAACTGTTTCCTTTTTTTTAACAGAAAAGAAAACGGTGGAGAAACATGATGAGTTTTACGAATTTTCAAAGACATGCAAACCCAAATTACAAAACCCTATCAGCATACAGCAGCCAGTAGGGCCATTAGCATAAAGGCAGCAAACAATAAATGCTAAATCGATTGTGGAGAAATGCATACCCTCGATTCTAAGGGGGACGTGGTAAGAGCCACTAATGAAAACACAAAGAAGGTGCTTTGAAAAGGGAAACACGGTGCTACCAGTCAATCAATCACACCCACTGCTGGGCCTATCAACTGAGAAAATGAGAATCAAAAAGTCACAGGCTGGCAATCCTGCACTCCAACAATATTTACCAGAGCCAACACTTGGAAGCAATGAAAATGTCCATCAACTGAGGAATGCGCAAAGTAGAAGTGGTCCACGTGCACACTGGGGAATTACTCCAATAAAAACTAAAAATTAAATTTAAAAATCCAACAAAAGTAAGGAGACATCAGCTTGTGTGGGTTTGTCCGGGCACACTCCACTCTAATTTATAACCGAGAAACACCACAGGCCTCAAGGGCTTTTCCCTAGTTACCATGGTGGGGACATAGAAAGGCTGCCGCCCTCTGGCATTTACCTGCAAAAGCAGCTTTAAAGCCTGTGCTAATGGTCATTTCATAGGAACAAGTACTGCAGAACTGTAAATGAAACCTACCCTCAAAATGTCTTGAGGGAGGTAATGGCCAAAACATTTCAAAATGTGACACATACTTTAAGAGAACACTTTGAAGAACTAAGGGGTAATCACAGGTTGAAAAATAAAAAGGACATGCCTTAAAGCTCAATTTCAACGGATTATGAGGCACAGGCGAATTCAACCACAAAGAGGTATCAGCTCACACTTGTCAGAATAACCATCAGCAAGGAAACTACAAACAATAAATGCTGAAGGTGTTGTGGAGAAATGCATACCCTCAACTTCAAGTGGGACGTAACTTGAAAAGGGCCACGAATGAGAACAGAATGGAGGTGCCTTAAAAAGGTAAACATTGAGCTACCGTATGATCTAGCAGGCCCACTCCTCGACCTATAATCTAAGAAGAAAGAATTGGAAAGACACAGGCAGGCAAATCTGCATGGCACAGTATTACAATAGCCAAGATATGGAAGTAACCAAAAAGTCCACCAACAGATGGGTGGACAAAGAAGAACTCCTCCATGTACAGATGGAATATTCGCTAGTGAAAAAAATGAAACAATGCCATTTACAGCACCATACATGAGTCTAGACGTAATCACGCCACCTGTAGTAAGTGAGAAAGCAAAAGACACATATCCTATCATATCACTTTTAGGAGTTACTTAAAAATTGATACCAATGAAGATATTTCCACAGAGAAAGGCAATCACAGATTCATTAAAAAAACTGATGGTTCACCAAATAGACAGGGATGAGGATTGGATACATTACCATATTGGGGTTAACAGAGATATACATACCATGTGAAATATATAATCACCAAAGACGTACGGAAGACCAGGAGAAGACTACTCAACATTGTGTCATAACCTACATGGGAAAAGGATGCGAGGAAGAATAGATACACGTATATGTGTGAAAGAACCACATCTTGCACACCTAGAACAAACAAACCATTGTAATCAAATTTGCTGGGATAAAAAATAAAAAGTAAATTACACTTATGAACAAGAAGTAATGAGACATAAACATAAAGTGCATTTTCCCTGGCACATTCCATTAGAATTTACAACCTAGAACACCACTTCCATTAAGGCTCTGTTTCCCCAGTTACCAAATTTGGTAAAGGAGAAATGCTGCCACCTTGTGGCCGTTTCCTGCAAGAGCAGCTTTAAACTCACAGCTAATGGTCACTTAACATTCACAAGGACTCAGGGCTGTAAAGGACACCGGCCCTAAAAAATTGTGCTGAAGTAGGGAATGGACAATAAAATTCAAAACAGGTAAATGTTTCAAGATGAGAGTATGAAGAGTTAAGTTTTACTCACGCTCTTTTAAAAAAAAAAGGAAAATGCATAAAAGCTCAACCTCAGGCAGTGTTAGACCCATGCAATCTAATCTACAAAAAGTTTCAACTTAGACCAGTCGACTGACCATCAGCAAAATGTCTACAAACAATAAATGCTGACGGGGTTTTTAAGAACTGTGTCCCCTCTACCTGCTGGTGAGACGTAAAGGGGTAACAGCCAATAATGAGAACAGAAAGGAGCTGTGTTTAAAAGTAAAAATGGAGGTACCATTCAGTCCAGCAGGCGCACCATTGGACCTCTCACCTGAGAAGACAAGAATCGAGAAGACACAGGCCGCAAAAGCTGCAGTGCAGCCTTATTCACAATAGCCAAGACAGTGAAGCAATCAAAATATCCAACAAGAGGTGAATGGATAAAGAAGAAGTGGTCCATGTACACAATGGAATATTAGCCATGGAAAACAATGAACCATTGCTCTTTGAGGCACCACAAATGAGTCTGGAGATAATCACGAAACATGAGGTAACTCGGAAACCAAAGACCTGTATTCTATGATATCACATATAGGCGTTATCTAATAACTGAAACAAATGAATATATTTCCACAGAGAAAGACACTCACAGACTTAGAAAACAAACTATGCTCATCTAAAAGGAAAGGTGGGGGTAATGGATAAGTTAAGATTAGTGTTGCTATATGTATACAAACACATAGTATATACATATCTCAAAAAGACCAACCATCTAGCAAGGGAGGTCTGTGGAACCCTCTGTAACATTTTACATGGGAAGAGGATCTGTACTTGAATAGACATATATAATGTACAAATGAACCAGATTGTGTACACCTAGGACAGACAATATTCGAAGCTTTACCCCAATTAAAAAAAAAATTTAAAACCAAGAAGAAATAATGAGACATAAACTTATGGGGGTTTCTCCAGGCACATTCCAATTTAATTTACAACCTAGGAACACGACTTCCAGAAAGGCTCTGCTGCCCTAGTACCCAGATTTGGGAGTGGAGAAATGCTGCCTACTTGAGGCCACTTCCCACAACAGCAGCTTTAAACCCATTGCTAATGGTCACTAAATATTCACCAAACTTGCAGTTCGGGAAATGACACCTGCTCTCTAAAAAAATTCTGAGGTGGAAAATCGACCAAAAATTTCAAAATAGGGCAACCTTCCAAGAAGACATTTTCAAGAGATATATTGTACTCCCAACTGTTTCCTTTTTTTTAACAGAAAAGAAAACGGTGGAGAAACATGATGAGTTTTACGAATTTTCAAAGACATGCAAACCCAAATTACAAAACCCTATCAGCATACAGCAGCCAGTAGGGCCATTAGCATAAAGGCAGCAAACAATAAATGCTAAATCAATTGTGGAGAAATGCATACCCTCGATTCTAAGGGGGACGTGGTAAGAGCCACTAATGAAAACACAAAGAAGGTGCTTTGAAAAGGGAAACACGGTGCTACCAGTCAATCAATCACACCCACTGCTGGGCCTATCAACTGAGAAAATGAGAATCAAAAAGTCACAGGCTGGCAATCCTGCACTCCAACAATATTTACCAGAGCCAACACTTGGAAGCAATGAAAATGTCCATCAACTGAGGAATGCACAAAGTAGAAGTGGTCCACGTGCACACTGGGGAATTACTCCAATAAAAACTAAAAATTAAATTTAAAAATCCAACAAAAGTAAGGAGACATCAGCTTGTGTGGGTTTGTCCGGGCACACTCCACTCTAATTTATAACCGAGAAACACCACAGGCCGCAAGGGCTTTTCCCTAGTTACCATGGTGGGGACATAGAAAGGCTGCCGCGCTCTGGCATTTACCTGCAAAAGCAGCTTTAAAGCCTGTGCTAATGGTCATTTCATAGGAACAAGTACTGCAGAACTGTAAATGAAACCTGCCCTCAAAATGTCTTGAGGGAGGTAATGGCCAAAACATTTCAAAATGTGACACATACTTTAAGAGAACACTTTGAAGAACTAAGGGGTAATCACAGGTTGAAAAATAAAAAGGACATGCCTTAAAGCTCAATTTCAACGGATTAGGAGGCACAGGCGAATTCAACCACAAAGAGGTATCAGCTCACACTTGTCAGAATAACCATCAGCAAGGAAACTACAAACAATAAATGCTGAAGGTGTTGTGGAGAAATGCATACCCTCAACTTCAAGTGGGACGTAACTTGAAAAGGGCCACGAATGAGAACAGAATGGAGGTGCCTTAAAAAGGTAAACATTGAGCTACCGTATGATCCAGCAGGCCCACTCCTCGACCTATAATCTAAGAAGAAAGAATTGGAAAGACACAGGCAGGCAAATCTGCATGGCACAGTATTACAATAGCCAAGATATGGAAGTAACCAAAAAGTCCACCAACAGATGGGTGGACAAAGAAGAACTCCTCCATGTACAGATGGAATATTCGCTAGTGAAAAAAATGAAACAATGCCATTTACAGCACCATACATGAGTCTAGACGTAATCACGCCACCTGTAGTAAGTGAGAAAGCAAAAGACACATATCCTATCATATCACTTTTAGGAGTTACTTAAAAATTGATACCAATGAAGATATTTCCACAGAGAAAGGCAATCACAGATTCATTAAAAAAACTGATGGTTCACCAAATAGAAAGGGATGAGGATTGGATACATTACCATATTGGGGTTAACAGAGATATACATACCATGTGAAATATATAATCACCAAAGACGTACGGAAGACCAGGAGAAGACTACTCAACATTGTGTCATAACCTACATGGGAAAAGGATGCGAGGAAGAATAGATACACGTATATGTGTGAAAGAACCACATCTTGCACACCTAGAACAAACAAACCAATGTAATCAAATTTGCTGGGATAAAAAATAAAAAGTAAATTACAATTATGAACAAGAAGTAATGAGACATAAACATAAAGTGCTTTTTTCCTGGCACATTCCATTCGAATTTACAACCTAGAACACCACTTCCATTAAGGCTCTGTTTCCCCAGTTACCAAATTTGGTAAAGGAGAAATGCTGCCACCTTGTGGCCGTTTCCTGCAAGAGCAGCTTTAAACTCACAGCTAATGGTCACTTAACATTCACAAGGACTCAGGGCTGTAAAGGACACCTGCCCTAAAAAATTGTGCTGAAGTAGGGAATGGACAAAAAAATTCAAAACAGGCAAATGTTTCAAGAAGAGAGTATGAGGAGTTAAGTTTTACTCACGCTCTTTTAAAAAAAAAAGGAAAATGGATAAAAGCTCAACCTCAGGGAGTGTTAGACCCATGCAATCTAATCTACAAAAAGTTTCAACTTAGACCAGTCGACTGACCATCAGCAAAATGTCCAGAAACAATAAATGCTGACGGGGTTTTTAAGAACTGTGTCCCCTCTACCTGCTGGTGAGACGTAAAGGGGTAACAGCCAATAATGAGAAGAGAAAGGAGCTGTGTTTAAAAGTAAAAATGGAGGTACCATTCAGTCCAGCAGGCGCACCATTGGACCTCTCACCTGAGAAGACAAGAATCGAGAAGACACAGGCCGCAAAAGCTGCAGTGCAGCCTTATTCACATTAGCCAAGACAGTGAAGCAATCAAAATGTCCAACAAGAGGTGAATGGATAAAGAAGAAGTGGTCCATGTACACAATGGAATATTAGCCATGGAAAACAATGAACCATTGCTCTTTGAGGCACCACAAATGAGTCTGGAGATAATCACGAAACATGAGGTAACTCGGAAACCAAAGACCTGTATTCTATGATATCACTTATAGGCGTTATCTAATAACTGACACAAATGAATATATTTCCACAGAGAAAGACACTCACAGACTTAGAAAAAAAACTATGCTCATCTAAAAGGAAAGGTGGGGGGAATGGATAAGTTAAGATTAGTGTTGCTATATGTATACAAACACATAGTATATACATATCTCAAAAAGACCGACCATCTAGCAAGGGAGGTCTGTGGAACCCTCTGTAACATTTTACATGGGAAGAGGATCTGTACTTGAATAGAAATATATAATGTACCAATGAACCAGATTGTGTACACCTAGGACAGACAATATTCGAAGCTTTACCCCAATTAAAAAAAATTTTAAAACCAAGAAGAAATAATGAGACATAAACTTATGGGGGTTTCTCCAGGCACATTCCAATTTAATTTACAACCTAGGAACACGACTTCCAGAAAGGCTCTGCTGCCCTAGTACCCAGATTTGGGAGTGGAGAAATGCTGCCTACTTGAGGCCACTTCCCACAACAGCAGCTTTAAACCCATTGCTAATGGTCACTAAATATTCACCAAACTTGCAGTTCGGGAAATGACACCTGCTCTCTAAAAAAATTCTGAGGTGGAAAATCGACCAAAAATTTCAAAATAGGGCAACCTTCCAAGAAGACATTTTCAAGAGATATATTGTACTCCCAACTGTTTCCTTTTTTTTAACAGAAAAGAAAACGGTGGAGAAACATGATGAGTTTTACGAATTTTCAAAGATATGCAAACCCAAATTACAAAACCCTATCAGCATACAGCAGCCAGTAGGGCCATTAGCATAAAGGCAGCAAACAATAAATGCTAAATCGATTGTGGAGAAATGCATACCCTCGATTCTAAGGGGGACGTGGTAAGAGCCACTAATGAAAACACAAAGAAGGTGCTTTGAAAAGGGAAACACGGTGCTACCAGTCAATCAATCACACCCACTGTTGGGCCTATCAACTGAGAAAATGAGAATCAAAAAGTCACAGGCTGGCAATCCTGCACTCCAACAATATTTACCAGAGCCAACACTTGGAAGCAATGAAAATGTCCATCAACTGAGGAATGCGCAAAGTAGAAGTGGTCCACGTGCACACTGGGGAATTACTCCAATAAAAACTAAAAATTAAATTTAAAAATCCAACAAAAGTAAGGAGACATCAGCTTGTGTGGGTTTGTCCGGGCACACTCCACTCTAATTTATAACCGAGAAACACCACAGGCCTCAAGGGCTTTTCCCTAGTTACCATGGTGGGGATATAGAAAGGCTGCCGCCCTCTGGCATTTACCTGCAAAAGCAGCATTAAAGCC
Source organism: Eschrichtius robustus (assembly GCF_028021215.1). NCBI lineage: Eukaryota > Metazoa > Chordata > Mammalia > Artiodactyla > Eschrichtiidae > Eschrichtius > Eschrichtius robustus. The sequence continues at coordinate 81,696,322 of NC_090832.1, forward strand.
TGTGCTAATGGTCATTTCATAGGAACAAGTACTGCAGAACTGTAAATGAATCCTACCCTCAAAATGTCTTGAGGGAGGTAATGGCCAAAACATTTCAAAATGTGACACATACTTTAAGAGAACACTTTGAAGAACTAAGGGGTAATCACAGGTTGAAAAATAAAAAGGACATGCCTTAAAGCTCAATTTCAACGGATTATGAGGCACAGGCGAATTCAACCACAAAGAGGTATCAGCTCACACTTGTCAGAATAACCATCAGCAAGGAAACTACAAACAATAAATGCTGAAGGTGTTGTGGAGAAATGCATACCCTCAACTTCAAGTGGGACGTAACTTGAAAAGGGCCACGAATGAGAACAGAATGGAGGTGCCTTAAAAAGGTAAACATTGAGCTACCGTATGATCCAGCAGGCCCACTCCTCGACCTATAATCTAAGAAGAAAGAATTGGAAAGACACAGGCAGGCAAATCTGCATGGCACAGTATTACAATAGCCAAGATATGGAAGTAACCAAAAAGTCCACCAACAGATGGGTGGACAAAGAAGAACTCCTCCATGTACAGATGGAATATTCGCTAGTGAAAAAAATGAAACAATGCCATTTACAGCACCATACATGAGTCTAGACGTAATCACGCCACCTGTAGTAAGTGAGAAAGCAAAAGACACATATCCTATCATATCACTTTTAGGAGTTACTTAAAAATTGATACCAATAAAGATATTTCCACAGAGAAAGGCAATCACAGATTCATTAAAAAAACTGATGGTTCACCAAATAGAAAGGGATGAGGATTGGATACATTACCATATTGGGGTTAACAGAGATATACATACCATATGAAATATATAATCACCAAAGACGTACGGAAGACCAGGAGAAGACTACTCAACATTGTGTCATAACCTACATGGGAAAAGGATGCGAGGAAGAATAGATTCACGTATATGTGTGAAAGAACCACATCTTGCACACCTAGAACAAACAAACCATTGTAATCAAATTTGCTGGGATAAAAAATAAAAAGTAAATTACAATTATGAACAAGAAGTAATGAGACATAAACATAAAGTGCTTTTTTCCTGGCACATTCCATTCGAATTTACAACCTAGAACACCACTTCCATTAAGGCTCTGTTTCCCCAGTTACCAAATTTGGTAAAGGAGAAATGCTGCCACCTTGTGGCCGTTTCCTGCAAGAGCAGCTTTAAACTCACAGCTAATGGTCACATAACATTCACAAGGACTCAGGGCTGTAAAGGACACCTGCCCTAAAAAATTGTGCTGAAGTAGGAAATGGACAAAAAAATTCAAAACAGGCAAATGTTTCAAGAAGAGAGTATGAGGAGTTAAGTTTTACTCACGCTCTTTTAAAAAAAAAGGAAAATGGATAAAAGCTCAACCTCAGGGAGTGTTAGACCCATGCAATCTAATCTACAAAAAGTTTCAACTTAGACCAGTCGACTGACCATCAGCAAAATGTCCAGAAACAATAAATGCTGACGGGGTTTTTAAGAACTGTGTCCCCTCTACCTGCTGGTGAGACGTAAAGGGGTAACAGCCAATAATGAGAAGCGAAAGGAGCTGTGTTTAAAAGTAAAAATGGAGGTACCATTCAGTCCAGCAGGCGCACCATTGGACCTCTCACCTGAGAAGACAAGAATCGAGAAGACACAGGCCGCAAAAGCTGCAGTGCAGCCTTATTCACATTAGCCAAGACAGTGAAGCAATCAAAATATCCAACAAGAGGTGAATGGATAAAGAAGAAGTGGTCCATGTACACAATGGAATATTAGCCATGGAAAGCAATGAACCATTGCTCTTTGAGGCACCACAAATGAGTCTGGAGATAATCACGAAACATGAGGTAACTCGGAAACCAAAGACCTGTATTCTATGATATCACTTATAGGCGTTATCTAATAACTGACACAAATGAATATATTTCCACAGAGAAAGACACTCACAGACTTAGAAAACAAACTATGCTCATCTAAAAGGAAAGGTGGGGGGAATGGATAAGTTAAGATTAGTGTTGCTATATGTATACAAACACATAGTATATACATATCTCAGAAAGACCGACCATCTAGCAAGGGAGGTCTGTGGAACCCTCTGTAACATTTTACATGGGAAGAGGATCTGTACTTGAATAGACATATATAATGTACAAATGAACCAGATTGTGTACACCTAGGACAGACAATATTCGAAGCTTTACCCCAATTAAAAAAAATTTTAAAACCAAGAAGAAATAATGAGACATAAACTTATGGGGGTTTCTCCAGGCACATTCCAATTTTATTTACAACCTAGGAACACGACTTCCAGAAAGGCTCTGCTGCCCTAGTACCCAGATTTGGGAGTGGAGAAATGCTGCCTACTTCAGGCCACTTCCCACAACAGCAGCTTTAAACCCATTGCTAATGGTCACTAAATATTCACCAAACTTGCAGTTCGGGAAATGACACCTGCTCTCTAAAAAAATTCTGAGGTGGAAAATCGACCAAAAATTTCAAAATAGGGCAACCTTCCAAGAAGACATTTTCAAGAGATATATTGTACTCCCAACTGTTTCCTTTTTTTTAACAGAAAAGAAAACGGTGGAGAAACATGATGAGTTTTACGAATTTTCAAAGACATGCAAACCCAAATTACAAAACCCTATCAGCATACAGCAGCCAGTAGGGCCATTAGCATAAAGGCAGCAAACAATAAATGCTAAATCGATTGTGGAGAAATGCATACCCTCGATTCTAAGGGGGACGTGGTAAGAGCCACTAATGAAAACACAAAGAAGGTGCTTTGAAAAGGGAAACACGGTGCTACCAGTCAATCAATCACACCCACTGCTGGGCCTATCAACTGAGAAAATGAGAATCAAAAAGTCACAGGCTGGCAATCCTGCACTCCAACAATATTTACCAGAGCCAACACTTGGAAGCAATGAAAATGTCCATCAACTGAGGAATGCGCAAAGTAGAAGTGGTCCACGTGCACACTGGGGAATTACTCCAATAAAAACTAAAAATTAAATTTAAAAATCCAACAAAAGTAAGGAGACATCAGCTTGTGTGGGTTTGTCCGGGCACACTCCACTCTAATTTATAACCGAGAAACACCACAGGCCTCAAGGGCTTTTCCCTAGTTACCATGGTGGGGACATAGAAAGGCTGCCGCCCTCTGGCATTTACCTGCAAAAGCAGCTTTAAAGCCTGTGCTAATGGTCATTTCATAGGAACAAGTACTGCAGAACTGTAAATGAAACCTACCCTCAAAATGTCTTGAGGGAGGTAATGGCCAAAACATTTCAAAATGTGACACATACTTTAAGAGAACACTTTGAAGAACTAAGGGGTAATCACAGGTTGAAAAATAAAAAGGACATGCCTTAAAGCTCAATTTCAACGGATTATGAGGCACAGGCGAATTCAACCACAAAGAGGTATCAGCTCACACTTGTCAGAATAACCATCAGCAAGGAAACTACAAACAATAAATGCTGAAGGTGTTGTGGAGAAATGCATACCCTCAACTTCAAGTGGGACGTAACTTGAAAAGGGCCACGAATGAGAACAGAATGGAGGTGCCTTAAAAAGGTAAACATTGAGCTACCGTATGATCTAGCAGGCCCACTCCTCGACCTATAATCTAAGAAGAAAGAATTGGAAAGACACAGGCAGGCAAATCTGCATGGCACAGTATTACAATAGCCAAGATATGGAAGTAACCAAAAAGTCCACCAACAGATGGGTGGACAAAGAAGAACTCCTCCATGTACAGATGGAATATTCGCTAGTGAAAAAAATGAAACAATGCCATTTACAGCACCATACATGAGTCTAGACGTAATCACGCCACCTGTAGTAAGTGAGAAAGCAAAAGACACATATCCTATCATATCACTTTTAGGAGTTACTTAAAAATTGATACCAATGAAGATATTTCCACAGAGAAAGGCAATCACAGATTCATTAAAAAAACTGATGGTTCACCAAATAGACAGGGATGAGGATTGGATACATTACCATATTGGGGTTAACAGAGATATACATACCATGTGAAATATATAATCACCAAAGACGTACGGAAGACCAGGAGAAGACTACTCAACATTGTGTCATAACCTACATGGGAAAAGGATGCGAGGAAGAATAGATACACGTATATGTGTGAAAGAACCACATCTTGCACACCTAGAACAAACAAACCATTGTAATCAAATTTGCTGGGATAAAAAATAAAAAGTAAATTACACTTATGAACAAGAAGTAATGAGACATAAACATAAAGTGCATTTTCCCTGGCACATTCCATTAGAATTTACAACCTAGAACACCACTTCCATTAAGGCTCTGTTTCCCCAGTTACCAAATTTGGTAAAGGAGAAATGCTGCCACCTTGTGGCCGTTTCCTGCAAGAGCAGCTTTAAACTCACAGCTAATGGTCACTTAACATTCACAAGGACTCAGGGCTGTAAAGGACACCGGCCCTAAAAAATTGTGCTGAAGTAGGGAATGGACAATAAAATTCAAAACAGGCAAATGTTTCAAGATGAGAGTATGAAGAGTTAAGTTTTACTCACGCTCTTTTAAAAAAAAAAGGAAAATGCATAAAAGCTCAACCTCAGGCAGTGTTAGACCCATGCAATCTAATCTACAAAAAGTTTCAACTTAGACCAGTCGACTGACCATCAGCAAAATGTCTACAAACAATAAATGCTGACGGGGTTTTTAAGAACTGTGTCCCCTCTACCTGCTGGTGAGACGTAAAGGGGTAACAGCCAATAATGAGAACAGAAAGGAGCTGTGTTTAAAAGTAAAAATGGAGGTACCATTCAGTCCAGCAGGCGCACCATTGGACCTCTCACCTGAGAAGACAAGAATCGAGAAGACACAGGCCGCAAAAGCTGCAGTGCAGCCTTATTCACAATAGCCAAGACAGTGAAGCAATCAAAATATCCAACAAGAGGTGAATGGATAAAGAAGAAGTGGTCCATGTACACAATGGAATATTAGCCATGGAAAACAATGAACCATTGCTCTTTGAGGCACCACAAATGAGTCTGGAGATAATCACGAAACATGAGGTAACTCGGAAACCAAAGACCTGTATTCTATGATATCACATATAGGCGTTATCTAATAACTGACACAAATGAATATATTTCCACAGAGAAAGACACTCACAGACTTAGAAAACAAACTATGCTCATCTAAAAGGAAAGGTGGGGGTAATGGATAAGTTAAGATTAGTGTTGCTATATGTATACAAACACATAGTATATACATATCTCAAAAAGACCAACCATCTAGCAAGGGAGGTCTGTGGAACCCTCTGTAACATTTTACATGGGAAGAGGATCTGTACTTGAATAGACATATATAATGTACAAATGAACCAGATTGTGTACACCTAGGACAGACAATATTCGAAGCTTTACCCCAATTAAAAAAAAATTTAAAACCAAGAAGAAATAATGAGACATAAACTTATGGGGGTTTCTCCAGGCACATTCCAATTTAATTTACAACCTAGGAACACGACTTCCAGAAAGGCTCTGCTGCCCTAGTACCCAGATTTGGGAGTGGAGAAATGCTGCCTACTTGAGGCCACTTCCCACAACAGCAGCTTTAAACCCATTGCTAATGGTCACTAAATATTCACCAAACTTGCAGTTCGGGAAATGACACCTGCTCTCTAAAAAAATTCTGAGGTGGAAAATCGACCAAAAATTTCAAAATAGGGCAACCTTCCAAGAAGACATTTTCAAGAGATATATTGTACTCCCAACTGTTTCCTTTTTTTTAACAGAAAAGAAAACGGTGGAGAAACATGATGAGTTTTACGAATTTTCAAAGACATGCAAACCCAAATTACAAAACCCTATCAGCATACAGCAGCCAGTAGGGCCATTAGCATAAAGGCAGCAAACAATAAATGCTAAATCAATTGTGGAGAAATGCATACCCTCGATTCTAAGGGGGACGTGGTAAGAGCCACTAATGAAAACACAAAGAAGGTGCTTTGAAAAGGGAAACACGGTGCTACCAGTCAATCAATCACACCCACTGCTGGGCCTATCAACTGAGAAAATGAGAATCAAAAAGTCACAGGCTGGCAATCCTGCACTCCAACAATATTTACCAGAGCCAACACTTGGAAGCAATGAAAATGTCCATCAACTGAGGAATGCACAAAGTAGAAGTGGTCCACGTGCACACTGGGGAATTACTCCAATAAAAACTAAAAATTAAATTTAAAAATCCAACAAAAGTAAGGAGACATCAGCTTGTGTGGGTTTGTCCGGGCACACTCCACTCTAATTTATAACCGAGAAACACCACAGGCCGCAAGGGCTTTTCCCTAGTTACCATGGTGGGGACATAGAAAGGCTGCCGCGCTCTGGCATTTACCTGCAAAAGCAGCTTTAAAGCCTGTGCTAATGGTCATTTCATAGGAACAAGTACTGCAGAACTGTAAATGAAACCTGCCCTCAAAATGTCTTGAGGGAGGTAATGGCCAAAACATTTCAAAATGTGACACATACTTTAAGAGAACACTTTGAAGAACTAAGGGGTAATCACAGGTTGAAAAATAAAAAGGACATGCCTTAAAGCTCAATTTCAACGGATTAGGAGGCACAGGCGAATTCAACCACAAAGAGGTATCAGCTCACACTTGTCAGAATAACCATCAGCAAGGAAACTACAAACAATAAATGCTGAAGGTGTTGTGGAGAAATGCATACCCTCAACTTCAAGTGGGATGTAACTTGAAAAGGGCCACGAATGAGAACAGAATGGAGGTGCCTTAAAAAGGTAAACATTGAGCTACCGTATGATCCAGCAGGCCCACTCCTCGACCTATAATCTAAGAAGAAAGAATTGGAAAGACACAGGCAGGCAAATCTGCATGGCACAGTATTACAATAGCCAAGATATGGAAGTAACCAAAAAGTCCACCAACAGATGGGTGGACAAAGAAGAACTCCTCCATGTACAGATGGAATATTCGCTAGTGAAAAAAATGAAACAATGCCATTTACAGCACCATACATGAGTCTAGACGTAATCACGCCACCTGTAGTAAGTGAGAAAGCAAAAGACACATATCCTATCATATCACTTTTAGGAGTTACTTAAAAATTGATACCAATGAAGATATTTCCACAGAGAAAGGCAATCACAGATTCATTAAAAAAACTGATGGTTCACCAAATAGAAAGGGATGAGGATTGGATACATTACCATATTGGGGTTAACAGAGATATACATACCATGTGAAATATATAATCACCAAAGACGTACGGAAGACCAGGAGAAGACTACTCAACATTGTGTCATAACCTACATGGGAAAAGGATGCGAGGAAGAATAGATACACGTATATGTGTGAAAGAACCACATCTTGCACACCTAGAACAAACAAACCAATGTAATCAAATTTGCTGGGATAAAAAATAAAAAGTAAATTACAATTATGAACAAGAAGTAATGAGACATAAACATAAAGTGCTTTTTTCCTGGCACATTCCATTCGAATTTACAACCTAGAACACCACTTCCATTAAGGCTCTGTTTCCCCAGTTACCAAATTTGGTAAAGGAGAAATGCTGCCACCTTGTGGCCGTTTCCTGCAAGAGCAGCTTTAAACTCACAGCTAATGGTCACTTAACATTCACAAGGACTCAGGGCTGTAAAGGACACCTGCCCTAAAAAATTGTGCTGAAGTAGGGAATGGACAAAAAAATTCAAAACAGGCAAATGTTTCAAGAAGAGAGTATGAGGAGTTAAGTTTTACTCACGCTCTTTTAAAAAAAAAAGGAAAATGGATAAAAGCTCAACCTCAGGGAGTGTTAGACCCATGCAATCTAATCTACAAAAAGTTTCAACTTAGACCAGTCGACTGACCATCAGCAAAATGTCCAGAAACAATAAATGCTGACGGGGTTTTTAAGAACTGTGTCCCCTCTACCTGCTGGTGAGACGTAAAGGGGTAACAGCCAATAATGAGAAGAGAAAGGAGCTGTGTTTAAAAGTAAAAATGGAGGTACCATTCAGTCCAGCAGGCGCACCATTGGACCTCTCACCTGAGAAGACAAGAATCGAGAAGACACAGGCCGCAAAAGCTGCAGTGCAGCCTTATTCACATTAGCCAAGACAGTGAAGCAATCAAAATGTCCAACAAGAGGTGAATGGATAAAGAAGAAGTGGTCCATGTACACAATGGAATATTAGCCATGGAAAACAATGAACCATTGCTCTTTGAGGCACCACAAATGAGTCTGGAGATAATCACGAAACATGAGGTAACTCGGAAACCAAAGACCTGTATTCTATGATATCACTTATAGGCGTTATCTAATAACTGACACAAATGAATATATTTCCACAGAGAAAGACACTCACAGACTTAGAAAAAAAACTATGCTCATCTAAAAGGAAAGGTGGGGGGAATGGATAAGTTAAGATTAGTGTTGCTATATGTATACAAACACATAGTATATACATATCTCAAAAAGACCGACCATCTAGCAAGGGAGGTCTGTGGAACCCTCTGTAACATTTTACATGGGAAGAGGATCTGTACTTGAATAGAAATATATAATGTACAAATGAACCAGATTGTGTACACCTAGGACAGACAATATTCGAAGCTTTACCCCAATTAAAAAAAATTTTAAAACCAAGAAGAAATAATGAGACATAAACTTATGGGGGTTTCTCCAGGCACATTCCAATTTTATTTACAACCTAGGAACACGACTTCCAGAAAGGCTCTGCTGCCCTAGTACCCAGATTTGGGAGTGGAGAAATGCTGCCTACTTGAGGCCACTTCCCACAACAGCAGCTTTAAACCCATTGCTAATGGTCACTAAATATTCACCAAACTTGCAGTTCGGGAAATGACACCTGCTCTCTAAAAAAATTCTGAGGTGGAAAATCGACCAAAAATTTCAAAATAGGGCAACCTTCCAAGAAGACATTTTCAAGAGATATATTGTACTCCCAACTGTTTCCTTTTTTTTAACAGAAAAGAAAACGGTGGAGAAACATGATGAGTTTTACGAATTTTCAAAGATATGCAAACCCAAATTACAAAACCCTATCAGCATACAGCAGCCAGTAGGGCCATTAGCATAAAGGCAGCAAACAATAAATGCTAAATCGATTGTGGAGAAATGCATACCCTCGATTCTAAGGGGGACGTGGTAAGAGCCACTAATGAAAACACAAAGAAGGTGCTTTGAAAAGGGAAACACGGTGCTACCAGTCAATCAATCACACCCACTGTTGGGCCTATCAACTGAGAAAATGAGAATCAAAAAGTCACAGGCTGGCAATCCTGCACTCCAACAATATTTACCAGAGCCAACACTTGGAAGCAATGAAAATGTCCATCAACTGAGGAATGCGCAAAGTAGAAGTGGTCCACGTGCACACTGGGGAATTACTCCAATAAAAACTAAAAATTAAATTTAAAAATCCAACAAAAGTAAGGAGACATCAGCTTGTGTGGGTTTGTCCGGGCACACTCCACTCTAATTTATAACCGAGAAACACCACAGGCCTCAAGGGCTTTTCCCTAGTTACCATGGTGGGGATATAGAAAGGCTGCCGCCCTCTGGCATTTACCTGCAAAAGCAGCATTAAAGCCTGTGCTAATGGTCATTTCATAGGAACAAGTACTGCAGAACTGTAAATGAATCCTACCCTCAAAATGTCTTGAGGGAGGTAATGGCCAAAACATTTCAAAATGTGACACATACTTTAAGAGAACACTTTGAAGAACTAAGGGGTAATCACAGGTTGAAAAATAAAAAGGACATGCCTTAAAGCTCAATTTCAACGGATTATGAGGCACAGGCGAATTCAACCACAAAGAGGTATCAGCTCACACTTGTCAGAATAACCATCAGCAAGGAAACTACAAACAATAAATGCTGAAGGTGTTGTGGAGAAATGCATACCCTCAACTTCAAGTGGGACGTAACTTGAAAAGGGCCACGAATGAGAACAGAATGGAGGTGCCTTAAAAAGGTAAACATTGAGCTACCGTATGATCCAGCAGGCCCACTCCTCGACCTATAATCTAAGAAGAAAGAATTGGAAAGACACAGGCAGGCAAATCTGCATGGCACAGTATTACAATAGCCAAGATATGGAAGTAACCAAAAAGTCCACCAACAGATGGGTGGACAAAGAAGAACTCCTCCATGTACAGATGGAATATTCGCTAGTGAAAAAAATGAAACAATGCCATTTACAGCACCATACATGAGTCTAGACGTAATCACGCCACCTGTAGTAAGTGAGAAAGCAAAAGACACATATCCTATCATATCACTTTTAGGAGTTACTTAAAAATTGATACCAATAAAGATATTTCCACAGAGAAAGGCAATCACAGATTCATTAAAAAAACTGATGGTTCACCAAATAGAAAGGGATGAGGATTGGATACATTACCATATTGGGGTTAACAGAGATATACATACCATATGAAATATATAATCACCAAAGACGTACGGAAGACCAGGAGAAGACTACTCAACATTGTGTCATAACCTACATGGGAAAAGGATGCGAGGAAGAATAGATTCACGTATATGTGTGAAAGAACCACATCTTGCACACCTAGAACAAACAAACCATTGTAATCAAATTTGCTGGGATAAAAAATAAAAAGTAAATTACAATTATGAACAAGAAGTAATGAGACATAAACATAAAGTGCTTTTTTCCTGGCACATTCCATTCGAATTTACAACCTAGAACACCACTTCCATTAAGGCTCTGTTTCCCCAGTTACCAAATTTGGTAAAGGAGAAATGCTGCCACCTTGTGGCCGTTTCCTGCAAGAGCAGCTTTAAACTCACAGCTAATGGTCACATAACATTCACAAGGACTCAGGGCTGTAAAGGACACCTGCCCTAAAAAATTGTGCTGAAGTAGGAAATGGACAAAAAAATTCAAAACAGGCAAATGTTTCAAGAAGAGAGTATGAGGAGTTAAGTTTTACTCACGCTCTTTTAAAAAAAAAGGAAAATGGATAAAAGCTCAACCACAGGGAGTGTTAGACCCATGCAATCTAATCTACAAAAAGTTTCAACTTAGACCAGTCGACTGACCATCAGCAAAATGTCTACAAACAATAAATGCTGTCGGGGTTTTTAAGAACTGTGTCCCCTCTACCTGCTGGTGAGACGTAAAGGGGTAACAGCCAATAATGAGAACAGAAAGGAGCTGTGTGTAAAAGTAAAAATGGAGGTACCATTCAATCCAGCAGGCGCACCATTGGACCTCTCACCTGAGAAGACAGGAATCGAGAAGACACAGGCCCCAAAAGTTGCAGTGCAGCCTTTTTCACAATAGCCAAGAGAGTGAAGCAATCAAAATATCCAACAAGAGGTGAATGGATAAAGAAGAAGTGGTCCATGTACACAATGGAATATTAGCCATTTAAAACAATGAACCATTGCTCTTTGAGGCACCACAAATGAGTCTGGAGATAATCACGAAACATGAGGTAACTCGGAAACCAAAGACCTGTATTCTATGATATCACTTATAGGCGTTATCTAATAACTGACACAAATGATTATATTTCCACAGAGAAAGACACTCACAGACTTAGAAAACAAACTATGCTCATCTAAAAGGAAAGGTGGGGGGAATGGATAAGTTAAGATTAGTGTTGCTATATGTATACAAACACATAGTATATACATATCTCAAAAAGACCGACCATCTAGCAAGGGAGGTCTGTGGAACCCTCTGTAACATTTTACATGGGAAGAGGATCTGTACTTGAATAGACATATATAATGTACAAATGAACCAGATTGTGTACACCTAGGACAGACAATATTCGAAGGTTTACCCCAATTAAAAAAAATTTTAAAACCAAGAAGAAATAATGAGACATAAACTTATGGGGGTTTCTCCAGGCACATTCCAATTTAATTTACAACCTAGGAACACGACTTCCAGAAAGGCTCTGCTGCCCTAGTACCCAGATTTGGGAGTGGAGAAATGCTGCCTACTTGAGGCCACTTCCCACAACAGCAGCTTTAAACCCATTGCTAATGGTCACTAAATATTCACCAAACTTGCAGTTCGGGAAATGACACCTGCTCTCTAAAAAAATTCTGAGGTGGAAAATCGACCAAAAATTTCAAAATAGGGCAACCTTCCAAGAAGACATTTTCAAGAGATATATTGTACTCCCAACTGTTTCCTTTTTTTTAACAGAAAAGAAAACGGTGGAGAAACATGATGAGTTTTACGAATTTTCAAAGACATGCAAACCCAAATTACAAAACCCTATCAGCATACAGCAGCCAGTAGGGCCATTAGCATAAAGGCAGCAAACAATAAATGCTAAATCGATTGTGGAGAAATGCATACCCTCGATTCTAAGGGGGACGTGGTAAGAGCCACTAATGAAAACACAAAGAAGGTGCTTTGAAAAGGGAAACACGGTGCTACCAGTCAATCAATCACACCCACTGCTGGGCCTATCAACTGAGAAAATGAGAATCAAAAAGTCACAGGCTGGCAATCCTGCACTCCAACAATATTTACCATAGCCAACACTTGGAAGCAATGAAAATGTCCATCAACTGAGGAATGCGCAAAGTAGAAGTGGTCCACGTGCACACTGGGGAATTACTCCAATAAAAACTAAAAATTAAATTTAAAAATCCAACAAAAGTAAGGAGACATCAGCTTGTGTGGGTTTGTCCGGGCACACTCCACTCTAATTTATAACCGAGAAACACCACAGGCCGCAAGGGCTTTTCCCTAGTTACCATGGTGGGGACATAGAAAGGCTGCCGCCCTCTGGCATTTACCTGCAAAAGCAGCTTTAAAGCCTGTGCTAATGGTCATTTCATAGGAACAAGTACTGCAGAACTGTAAATGAAACCTACCCTCAAAATGTCTTGAGGGAGGTAATGGCCAAAACATTTCAAAATGTGACACATACTTTAAGAGAACACTTTGAAGAACTAAGGGGTAATCACAGGTTGAAAAATAAAAAGGACATGCCTTAAAGCTCAATTTCAACGGATTATGAGGCACAGGCGAATTCAACCACAAAGAGGTATCAGCTCACACTTGTCAGAATAACCATCAGCAAGGAAACTACAAACAATAAATGCTGAAGGTGTTGTGGAGAAATGCATACCCTCAACTTCATTTGGGACGTAACTTGAAAAGGGCCACGAATGAGAACAGAATGGAGGTGCCTTAAAAAGGTAAACATTGAGCTACCGTATGATCCAGCAGGCCCACTCCTCGACCTATAATCTAAGAAGAAAGGATTGGAAAGACACAGGCAGGCAAATCTGCATGGCACAATATTACAATAGCCAAGATATGGAAGTAACCAAAAAGTCCACCAACAGATGGGTGGACAAAGAAGAACTCCTCCATGTACAGATGGAATATTCGCTAGTGAAAAAAATGAAACAATGCCATTTACAGCACCATACATGAGTCTAGACGTAATCACGCCACCTGTAGTAAGTGAGAAAGCAAAAGACACATATCCTATCATATCACTTTTAGGAGTTACTTAAAAATTGATACCAATGAAGATATTTCCACAGAGAAAGGCAATCACAGATTCATTAAAAAATCTGATGGTTCACCAAATAGAAAGGGATGAGGATTGGATACATTACCATATTGGGGTTAACAGAGATATACATACCATGTGAAATATATAATCACCAAAAACGTACGGAAGACCAGGAGAAGACTACTCAACATTGTGTCATAACCTACATGGGAAAAGGATGCGAGGAAGAATAGATACACGTATATGTGTGAAAGAACCACATCTTGCACACCTAGAACAAACAAACCAATGTAATCAAATTTGCTGGGATAAAAAATAAAAAGTAAATTACAATTATGAACAAGAAGTAAAGAGACATAAACATAAAGTGCTTTTTTCCTGGCACATTCCATTCGAATTTACAACCTAGAACACCACTTCCATTAAGGCTCTGTTTCCCCAGTTACCAAATTTGGTAAAGGAGAAATGCTGCCACCTTGTGGCCGTTTCCTGCAAGAGCAGCTTTAAACTCACAGCTAATGGTCACTTAACATTCACAAGGACTCAGGGCTGTAAAGGACACCTGCCCTAAAAAATTGTGCTGAAGTAGGGAATGGACAAAAAAATTCAAAACAGGCAAATGTTTCAAGAAGAGAGTATGAGGAGTTAAGTTTTACTCACGCTCTTTTAAAAAAAAAAAGGAAAATGGATAAAAGCTCAACCTCAGGGAGTGTTAGACCCATGCAATCTAATCTACAAAAAGTTTCAACTTAGACCAGTCGACTGACCATCAGCAAAATGTCTACAAACAATAAATGCTGACGGGGTTTTTAAGAACTGTGTCCCCTCTACCTGCTGGTGAGACGTAAAGGGGTAACAGCCAATAATGAGAAGAGAAAGGAGCTGTGTTTAAAAGTAAAAATGGAGGTACCATTCAATCCAGCAGGCGCACCATTGGACCTCTCACCTGAGAAGACAAGAATCGAGAAGACACAGGCCGCAAAAGCTGCAGTGCAGCCTTATTCACAATAGCCAAGACAGTGAAGCAATCAAAATATCCAACAAGAGGTGAATGGATAAAGAAGAAGTGGTCCATGTACACAATGGAATATTAGCCATGGAAAACAATGAACCATTGCTCTTTGAGGCACCACAAATGAGTCTGGAGATAATCACGAAACATGAGGTAACTCGGAAACCAAAGACCTGTATTCTATGATATCACTTATAGGCGTTATCTAATAACTGACACAAATGAATATATTTCCACAGAGAAAGACACTCACAGACTTAGAAAAAAAACTATGCTCATCTAAAAGGAAAGGTGAGGGGAATGGATAAGTTAAGATTAGTGTTGCTATAAGTATACAAACACATAGTATATACATATCTCAAAAAGACCGACCATCTAGCAAGGGAGGTCTGTGGAACCCTTTGTAACATTTTACATGGGAAGAGGATCTGTACTTGAATAGACATATATAATGTACAAATGAACCAGATTGTGTACACCTAGGACAGACAATATTCGAAGCTTTACCCCAATTAAAAAAAATTTTAAAACCAAGAAGAAATAATGAGACATAAACTTATGGGGGTTTCTCCAGGCACATTCCAATTTAATTTACAACCTAGGAACACGACTTCCAGAAAGGCTCTGCTGCCCTAGTACCCAGATTTGGGAGTGGAGAAATGCTGCCTACTTGAGGCCACTTCCCACAACAGCAGCTTTAAACCCATTGCTAATGGTCACTAAATATTCACCAAACTAGCAGTTCGGGAAATGACACCTGCTCTCTAAAAAAATTCTGAGGTGGAAAATCGACCAAAAATTTCAAAATAGGGCAATCTTCCAAGAAGACATTTTCAAGAGATATATTGTACTCCCAACTGTTTCCTTTTTTTTAACAGAAAAGAAAACGGTGGAGAAACATGATGAGTTTTACGAATTTTCAAAGACATGCAAACCCAAATTACAAAACCCTATCAGCATACAGCAGCCAGTAGGGCCATTAGCATAAAGGCAGCAAACAATAAATGCTAAATCGATTGTGGAGAAATGCATACCCTCGATTCTGAGGGGGACGTGGTAAGAGCCACTAATGAAAACACAAAGAAGGTGCTTTGAAAAGGGAAACACGGTGCTACCAGTCAATCAATCACACCCACTGTTGGGCCTATCAACTGAGAAAATGAGAATCAAAAAGTCACAGGCTGGCAATCCTGCACTCCAACAATATTTACCAGAGCCAACACTTGGAAGCAATGAAAATGTCCATCAACTGAGGAATGCGCAAAGTAGAAGTGGTCCACGTGCACACTGGGGAATTACTCCAATAAAAACTAAAAATTAAATTTAAAAATCCAACAAAAGTAAGGAGACATCAGCTTGTGTGGGTTTGTCCGGGCACACTCCACTCTAATTTATAACCGAGAAACACCACAGGCCGCAAGGGCTTTTCCCTAGTTACCATGGTGGGGACATAGAAAGGCTGCCGCCCTCTGGCATTTACCTGCAAAAGCAGCTTTAAAGCCTGTGCTAATGGTCATTTCATAGGAACAAGTACTGCAGAACTGTAAATGAAACCTACCCTCAAAATGTCTTGAGGGAGGTAATGGCCAAAACATTTCAAAATGTGACACATACTTTAAGAGAACACTTTGAAGAACTAAGGGGTAATCACAGGTTGAAAAATAAAAAGGACATGCCTTAAAGCTCAATTTCAACGGATTATGAGGCACAGGCGAATTCAACCACAAAGAGGTATCAGCTCACACTTGTCAGAATAACCATCAGCAAGGAAACTACAAACAATAAATGCTGAAGGTGTTGTGGAGAAATGCATACCCTCAACTTCATGTGGGACGTAACTTGAAAAGGGCCACGAATGAGAACAGAATGGAGGTGCCTTAAAAAGGTAAACATTGAGCTACCGTATGATCCAGCAGGCCCACTCCTCGACCTATAATCTAAGAAGAAAGAATTGGAAAGACACAGGCAGGCAAATCTGCATGGCACAGTATTACAATAGCCAAGATATGGAAGTAACCAAAAAGTCCACCAACAGATGGGTGGACAAAGAAGAACTCCTCCATGTACAGATGGAATATTCGCTAGTGAAAAAAATGAAACAATGCCATTTACAGCACCATACATGAGTCTAGACGTAATCACGCCACCTGTAGTAAGTGAGAAAGCAAAAGACACATATCCTATCATATCACTTTTAGGAGTTACTTAAAAATTGATACCAATGAAGATATTTCCACAGAGAAAGGCAATCACAGATTCATTAAAAAAACTGATGGTTCACCAAATAGAAAGGGATGAGGATTGGATACATTACCATATTGGGGTTAACAGAGATATACATACCATGTGAAATATATAATCACCAAAGACGTACGGAAGACCAGGAGAAGACTACTCAACATTGTGTCATAACCTACATGGGAAAAGGATGCGAGGAAGAATAGATACACGTATATGTGTGAAAGAACCACATCTTGCACACCTAGAACAAACAAACCATTGTAATCAAATTTGCTGGGATAAAAAATAAAAAGTAAATTACAATTATGAACAAGAAGTAATGAGACATAAACATAAAGTGCTTTTTTCCTGGCACATTCCATTCGAATTTACAACCTAGAACACCACTTCCATTAAGGCTCTGTTTCCCCAGTTACCAAATTTGGTAAAGGAGAAATGCTGCCACCTTGTGGCCGTTTCCTGCAAGAGCAGCTTTAAACTCACAGCTAATGGTCACTTAACATTCACAAGGACTCAGGGCTGTAAAGGACACCTGCCCTAAAAAATTGTGCTGAAGTAGGGAATGGACAAAAAAATTCAAAACAGGCAAATGTTTCAAGAAGAGAGTATGAGGAGTTAAGTTTTACTCACGCTCTTTTAAAAAAAAAAAGGAAAATGGATAAAAGCTCAACCTCAGGGAGTGTTAGACCCATGCAATCTAATCTACAAAAAGTTTCAACTTAGACCAGTCGACTGACCATCAGCAAAATGTCCAGAAACAATAAATGCTGACGGGGTTTTTAAGAACTGTGTCCCCTCTACCTGCTGGTGAGACGTAAAGGGGTAACAGCCAATAATGAGAAGAGAAAGGAGCTGTGTTTAAAAGTAAAAATGGAGGTACCATTCAGTCCAGCAGGCGCACCATTGGACCTCTGATTTGAGAAGACAAGAATCGAGAAGACACAGGCCGCAAAAGCTGCAGTGCAGCCTTATTCACATTAGCCAAGACAGTGAAGCAATCAAAATATCCAACAAGAGGTGAATGGATAAAGAAGAAGTGGTCCATGTACACAATGGAATATTAGCCATGGAAAACAATGAACCATTGCTCTTTGAGGCACCACAAATGAGTCTGGAGATAATCACGAAACATGAGGTAACTCGGAAACCAAAGACCTGTATTCTATGATATCACTTATAGGCGTTATCTAATAACTGACACAAATGAATATATTTCCACAGAGAAAGACACTCACAGACTTAGAAAACAAACTATGCTCATCTAAAAGGAAAGGTGGGGGGAATGGATAAGTTAAGATTAGTGTTGCTATATGTATACAAACACATAGTATATACATATCTCAAAAAGACCGACCATCTAGCAAGGGAGGTCTGTGGAACCCTCTGTAACATTTTACATGGGAAGAGGATCTGTACTTGAATAGACATATATAATGTACAAATGAACCAGATTGTGTACACCTAGGACAGACAATATTCGAAGCTTTACCCCAATTAAAAAAAATTTTAAAACCAAGAAGAAATAATGAGACATAAACTTATGGGGGTTTCTCCAGGCACATTCCAATTTTATTTACAACCTAGGAACACGACTTCCAGAAAGGCTCTGCTGCCCTAGTACCCAGATTTGGGAGTGGAGAAATGCTGCCTACTTGAGGCCACTTCCCACAACAGCAGCTTTAAACCCATTGCTAATGGTCACTAAATATTCACCAAACTTGCAGTTCGGGAAATGACACCTGCTCTCTAAAAAAATTCTGAGGTGGAAAATCGACCAAAAATTTCAAAATAGGGCAACCTTCCAAGAAGACATTTTCAAGAGATATATTGTACTCCCAACTGTTTCCTTTTTTTTAACAGAAAAGAAAACGGTGGAGAAACATGATGAGTTTTACGAATTTTCAAAGATATGCAAACCCAAATTACAAAACCCTATCAGCATACAGCAGCCAGTAGGGCCATTAGCATAAAGGCAGCAAACAATAAATGCTAAATCGATTGTGGAGAAATGCATACCCTCGATTCTAAGGGGGACGTGGTAAGAGCCACTAATGAAAACACAAAGAAGGTGCTTTGAAAAGGGAAACACGGTGCTACCAGTCAATCAATCACACCCACTGTTGGGCCTATCAACTGAGAAAATGAGAATCAAAAAGTCACAGGCTGGCAATCCTGCACTCCAACAATATTTACCATAGCCAACACTTGGAAGCAATGAAAATGTCCATCAACTGAGGAATGCGCAAAGTAGAAGTGGTCCACGTGCACACTGGGGAATTACTCCAATAAAAACTAAAAATTAAATTTAAAAATCCAACAAAAGTAAGGAGACATCAGCTTGTGTGGGTTTGTCCGGGCACACTCCACTCTAATTTATAACCGAGAAACACCACAGGCCTCAAGGGCTTTTCCCTAGTTACCATGGTGGGGACATAGAAAGGCTGCCGCCCTCTGGCATTTACCTGCAAAAGCAGCATTAAAGCCTGTGCTAATGGTCATTTCATAGGAACAAGTACTGCAGAACTGTAAATGAATCCTACCCTCAAAATGTCTTGAGGGAGGTAATGGCCAAAACATTTCAAAATGTGACACATACTTTAAGAGAACACTTTGAAGAACTAAGGGGTAATCACAGGTTGAAAAATAAAAAGGACATGCCTTAAAGCTCAATTTCAACGGATTATGAGGCACAGGCGAATTCAACCACAAAGAGGTATCAGCTCACACTTGTCAGAATAACCATCAGCAAGGAAACTACAAACAATAAATGCTGAAGGTGTTGTGGAGAAATGCATACCCTCAACTTCAAGTGGGACGTAACTTGAAAAGGGCCACGAATGAGAACAGAATGGAGGTGCCTTAAAAAGGTAAACATTGAGCTACCGTATGATCCAGCAGGCCCACTCCTCGACCTATAATCTAAGAAGAAAGAATTGGAAAGACACAGGCAGGCAAATCTGCATGGCACAGTATTACAATAGCCAAGATATGGAAGTAATCAAAAAGTCCACCAACAGATGGGTGGACAAAGAAGAACTCCTCCATGTACAGATGGAATATTCGCTAGTGAAAAAAATGAAACAATGCCATTTACAGCACCATACATGAGTCTAGACGTAATCACGCCACCTGTAGTAAGTGAGAAAGCAAAAGACACATATCCTATCATATCACTTTTAGGAGTTACTTAAAAATGATACCAATGAAGATATTTCCACAGAGAAAGGCAATCACAGATTCATTAAAAAATCTGATGGTTCACCAAATAGAAAGGGATGAGGATTGGATACATTACCATATTGGGGTTAACAGAGATATACATACCATATGAAATATATAATCACCAAAGACGTACGGAAGACCAGGAGAAGACTACTCAACATTGTGTCATAACCTACATGGGAAAAGGATGCGAGGAAGAATAGATTCACGTATATGTGTGAAAGAACCACATCTTGCACACCTAGAACAAACAAACCATTGTAATCAAATTTGCTGGGATAAAAAATAAAAAGTAAATTACAATTATGAACAAGAAGTAATGAGACATAAACATAAAGTGCTTTTTTCCTGGCACATTCCATTCGAATTTACAACCTAGAACACCACTTCCATTAAGGCTCTGTTTCCCCAGTTACCAAATTTGGTAAAGGAGAAATGCTGCCACCTTGTGGCCGTTTCCTGCAAGAGCAGCTTTAAACTCACAGCTAATGGTCACTTAACATTCACAAGGACTCAGGGCTGTAAAGGACACCTGCCCTAAAAAATTGTGCTGAAGTAGGGAATGGACAAAAAAATTCAAAACAGGCAAATGTTTCAAGAAGAGAGTATGAGGAGTTAAGTTTTACTCACGCTCTTTTAAAAAAAAAAAAGGAAAATGGATAAAAGCTCAACCTCAGGGAGTGTTAGACCCATGCAATCTAATCTACAAAAAGTTTCAACTTAGACCAGTCGACTGACCATCAGCAAAATGTCCAGAAACAATAAATGCTGACGGGGTTTTTAAGAACTGTGTCCCCTCTACCTGCTGGTGAGACGTAAAGGGGTAACAGCCAATAATGAGAAGAGAAAGGAGCTGTGTTTAAAAGTAAAAATGGAGGTACCATTCAGTCCAGCAGGCGCACCATTGGACCTCTGACCTGAGAAGACAAGAATCGAGAAGACACAGGCCGCAAAAGCTGCAGTGCAGCCTTATTCACATTAGCCAAGACAGTGAAGCAATCAAAATATCCAACAAGAGGTGAATGGATAAAGAAGAAGTGGTCCATGTACACAATGGAATATTAGCCATGGAAAACAATGAACCATTGCTCTTTGAGGCACCACAAATGAGTCTGGAGATAATCACGAAACATGAGGTAACTCGGAAACCAAAGACCTGTATTCTATGATATCACTTATAGGCGTTATCTAATAACTGACACAAATGAATATATTTCCACAGAGAAAGACACTCACAGACTTAGAAAACAAACTATGCTCATCTAAAAGGAAAGGTGGGGGGAATGGATAAGTTAAGATTAGTGTTGCTATATGTATACAAACACATAGTATATACATATCTCAAAAAGACCGACCATCTAGCAAGGGAGGTCTGTGGAACCCTCTGTAACATTTTACATGGGAAGAGGATCTGTACTTGAATAGACATATATAATGTACAAATGAACCAGATTGTGTACACCTAGGACAGACAATATTCGAAGCTTTACCCCAATTAAAAAAAATTTTAAAACCAAGAAGAAATAATGAGACATAAACTTATGGGGGTTTCTCCAGGCACATTCCAATTTTATTTACAACCTAGGAACACGACTTCCAGAAAGGCTCTGCTGCCCTAGTACCCAGATTTGGGAGTGGAGAAATGCTGCCTACTTGAGGCCACTTCCCACAACAGCAGCTTTAAACCCATTGCTAATGGTCACTAAATATTCACCAAACTTGCAGTTCGGGAAATGACACCTGCTCTCTAAAAAAATTCTGAGGTGGAAAATCGACCAAAAATTTCAAAATAGGGCAACCTTCCAAGAAGACATTTTCAAGAGATATATTGTACTCCCAACTGTTTCCTTTTTTTTAACAGAAAAGAAAACGGTGGAGAAACATGATGAGTTTTACGAATTTTCAAAGATATGCAAACCCAAATTACAAAACCCTATCAGCATACAGCAGCCAGTAGGGCCATTAGCATAAAGGCAGCAAACAATAAATGCTAAATCGATTGTGGAGAAATGCATACCCTCGATTCTAAGGGGGACGTGGTAAGAGCCACTAATGAAAACACAAAGAAGGTGCTTTGAAAAGGGAAACACGGTGCTACCAGTCAATCAATCACACCCACTGTTGGGCCTATCAACTGAGAAAATGAGAATCAAAAAGTCACAGGCTGGCAATCCTGCACTCCAACAATATTTACCATAGCCAACACTTGGAAGCAATGAAAATGTCCATCAACTGAGGAATGCGCAAAGTAGAAGTGGTCCACGTGCACACTGGGGAATTACTCCAATAAAAACTAAAAATTAAATTTAAAAATCCAACAAAAGTAAGGAGACATCAGCTTGTGTGGGTTTGTCCGGGCACACTCCACTCTAATTTATAACCGAGAAACACCACAGGCCTCAAGGGCTTTTCCCTAGTTACCATGGTGGGGACATAGAAAGGCTGCCGCCCTCTGGCATTTACCTGCAAAAGCAGCATTAAAGCCTGTGCTAATGGTCATTTCATAGGAACAAGTACTGCAGAACTGTAAATGAATCCTACCCTCAAAATGTCTTGAGGGAGGTAATGGCCAAAACATTTCAAAATGTGACACATACTTTAAGAGAACACTTTGAAGAACTAAGGGGTAATCACAGGTTGAAAAATAAAAAGGACATGCCTTAAAGCTCAATTTCAACGGATTATGAGGCACAGGCGAATTCAACCACAAAGAGGTATCAGCTCACACTTGTCAGAATAACCATCAGCAAGGAAACTACAAACAATAAATGCTGAAGGTGTTGTGGAGAAATGCATACCCTCAACTTCAAGTGGGACGTAACTTGAAAAGGGCCACGAATGAGAACAGAATGGAGGTGCCTTAAAAAGGTAAACATTGAGCTACCGTATGATCCAGCAGGCCCACTCCTCGACCTATAATCTAAGAAGAAAGAATTGGAAAGACACAGGCAGGCAAATCTGCATGGCACAGTATTACAATAGCCAAGATATGGAAGTAACCAAAAAGTCCACCAACAGATGGGTGGACAAAGAAGAACTCCTCCATGTACAGATGGAATATTCGCTAGTGAAAAAAATGAAACAATGCCATTTACAGCACCATACATGAGTCTAGACGTAATCACGCCACCTGTAGTAAGTGAGAAAGCAAAAGACACATATCCTATCATATCACTTTTAGGAGTTACTTAAAAATTGATACCAATAAAGATATTTCCACAGAGAAAGGCAATCACAGATTCATTAAAAAAACTGATGGTTCACCAAATAGAAAGGGATGAGGATTGGATACATTACCATATTGGGGTTAACAGAGATATACATACCATATGAAATATATAATCACCAAAGACGTACGGAAGACCAGGAGAAGACTACTCAACATTGTGTCATAACCTACATGGGAAAAGGATGCGAGGAAGAATAGATTCACGTATATGTGTGAAAGAACCACATCTTGCACACCTAGAACAAACAAACCATTGTAATCAAATTTGCTGGGATAAAAAATAAAAAGTAAATTACAATTATGAACAAGAAGTAATGAGACATAAACATAAAGTGCTTTTTTCCTGGCACATTCCATTCGAATTTACAACCTAGAACACCACTTCCATTAAGGCTCTGTTTCCCCAGTTACCAAATTTGGTAAAGGAGAAATGCTGCCACCTTGTGGCCGTTTCCTGCAAGAGCAGCTTTAAACTCACAGCTAATGGTCACATAACATTCACAAGGACTCAGGGCTGTAAAGGACACCTGCCCTAAAAAATTGTGCTGAAGTAGGAAATGGACAAAAAAATTCAAAACAGGCAAATGTTTCAAGAAGAGAGTATGAGGAGTTAAGTTTTACTCACGCTCTTTTAAAAAAAAAGGAAAATGGATAAAAGCTCAACCTCAGGGAGTGTTAGACCCATGCAATCTAATCTACAAAAAGTTTCAACTTAGACCAGTCGACTGACCATCAGCAAAATGTCTACAAACAATAAATGCTGTCGGGGTTTTTAAGAACTGTGTCCCCTCTACCTGCTGGTGAGACGTAAAGGGGTAACAGCCAATAATGAGAACAGAAAGGAGCTGTGTGTAAAAGTAAAAATGGAGGTACCATTCAATCCAGCAGGCGCACCATTGGACCTCTCACCTGAGAAGACAGGAATCGAGAAGACACAGGCCGCAAATGCTGCAGTGCAGCCTTTTTCACAATAGCCAAGAGAGTGAAGCAATCAAAATATCCAACAAGAGGTGAATGGATAAAGAAGAAGTGGTCCATGTACACAATGGAATATTAGCCATTTAAAACAATGAACCATTGCTCTTTGAGGCACCACAAATGAGTCTGGAGATAATCACGAAACATGAGGTAACTCGGAAACCAAAGACCTGTATTCTATGATATCACTTATAGGCGTTATCTAATAACTGACACAAATGATTATATTTCCACAGAGAAAGACACTCACAGACTTAGAAAACAAACTATGCTCATCTAAAAGGAAAGGTGGGGGGAATGGATAAGTTAAGATTAGTGTTGCTATATGTATACAAACACATAGTATATACATATCTCAAAAAGACCGACCATCTAGCAAGGGAGGTCTGTGGAACCCTCTGTAACATTTTACATGGGAAGAGGATCTGTACTTGAATAGACATATATAATGTACAAATGAACCAGATTGTGTACACCTAGGACAGACAATATTCGAAGGTTTACCCCAATTAAAAAAAATTTTAAAACCAAGAAGAAATAATGAGACATAAACTTATGGGGGTTTCTCCAGGCACATTCCAATTTAATTTACAACCTAGGAACACGACTTCCAGAAAGGCTCTGCTGCCCTAGTACCCAGATTTGGGAGTGGAGAAATGCTGCCTACTTGAGGCCACTTCCCACAACAGCAGCTTTAAACCCATTGCTAATGGTCACTAAATATTCACCAAACTTGCAGTTCGGGAAATGACACCTGCTCTCTAAAAAAATTCTGAGGTGGAAAATCGACCAAAAATTTCAAAATAGGGCAACCTTCCAAGAAGACATTTTCAAGAGATATATTGTACTCCCAACTGTTTCCTTTTTTTTAACAGAAAAGAAAACGGTGGAGAAACATGATGAGTTTTACGAATTTTCAAAGACATGCAAACCCAAATTACAAAACCCTATCAGCATACAGCAGCCAGTAGGGCCATTAGCATAAAGGCAGCAAACAATAAATGCTAAATCGATTGTGGAGAAATGCATACCCTCGATTCTAAGGGGGACGTGGTAAGAGCCACTAATGAAAACACAAAGAAGGTGCTTTGAAAAGGGAAACACGGTGCTACCAGTCAATCAATCACACCCACTGCTGGGCCTATCAACTGAGAAAATGAGAATCAAAAAGTCACAGGCTGGCAATCCTGCACTCCAACAATATTTACCATAGCCAACACTTGGAAGCAATGAAAATGTCCATCAACTGAGGAATGCGCAAAGTAGAAGTGGTCCACGTGCACACTGGGGAATTACTCCAATAAAAACTAAAAATTAAATTTAAAAATCCAACAAAAGTAAGGAGACATCAGCTTGTGTGGGTTTGTCCGGGCACACTCCACTCTAATTTATAACCGAGAAACACCACAGGCCGCAAGGGCTTTTCCCTAGTTACCATGGTGGGGACATAGAAAGGCTGCCGCCCTCTGGCATTTACCTGCAAAAGCAGCTTTAAAGCCTGTGCTAATGGTCATTTCATAGGAACAAGTTCTGCAGAACTGTAAATGAAACCTGCCCTCAACATGTCTTGAGGGAGGTAATGGCCAAAACATTTCAAAATGTGACACATACTTTAAGAGAACACTTTGAAGAACTAAGGGGTAATCACAGGTTGAAAAATAAAAAGGACATGCCTTAAAGCTCAATTTCAACGGATTATGAGGCACAGGCGAATTCAACCACAAAGAGGTATCAGCTCACCCTTGTCAGAATAACCATCAGCAAGGAAACTACAAACAATGAATGCTGAAGGTGTTGTGGAGAAATGCATACCCTCAACTTCAAGTGGGACGTAACTTTAAAAGGGCCACGAATGAGAACAGAATGGAGGTGCCTTAAAAAGGTAAACATTGAGCTACCGTATGATCCAGCAGGCCCACTCCTCGACCTATAATCTAAGAAGAAAGGATTGGAAAGACACAGGCAGGCAAATCTGCATGGCACAATATTACAATAGCCAAGATATGGAAGTAACCAAAAAGTCCACCAACAGATGGGTGGACAAAGAAGAACTCCTCCATGTACAGATGGAATATTCGCTAGTGAAAAAAATGAAACAATGCCATTTACAGCACCATACATGAGTCTAGACGTAATCACGCCACCTGTAGTAAGTGAGAAAGCAAAAGACACATATCCTATCATATCACTTTTAGGAGTTACTTAAAAATTGATACCAATGAAGATATTTCCACAGAGAAAGGCAATCACAGATTCATTAAAAAATCTGATGGTTCACCAAATAGAAAGGGATGAGGATTGGATACATTACCATATTGGGGTTAACAGAGATATACATACCATGTGAAATATATAATCACCAAAAACGTACGGAAGACCAGGAGAAGACTACTCAACATTGTGTCATAACCTACATGGGAAAAGGATGCGAGGAAGAATAGATACACGTATATGTGTGAAAGAACCACATCTTGCACACCTAGAACAAACAAACCAATGTAATCAAATTTGCTGGGATAAAAAATAAAAAGTAAATTACAATTATGAACAAGAAGTAAAGAGACATAAACATAAAGTGCTTTTTTCCTGGCACATTCCATTCGAATTTACAACCTAGAACACCACTTCCATTAAGGCTCTGTTTCCCCAGTTACCAAATTTGGTAAAGGAGAAATGCTGCCACCTTGTGGCCGTTTCCTGCAAGAGCAGCTTTAAACTCACAGCTAATGGTCACTTAACATTCACAAGGACTCAGGGCTGTAAAGGACACCTGCCCTAAAAAATTGTGCTGAAGTAGGGAATGGACAAAAAAATTCAAAACAGGCAAATGTTTCAAGAAGAGAGTATGAGGAGTTAAGTTTTACTCACGCTCTTTTAAAAAAAAAAAGGAAAATGGATAAAAGCTCAACCTCAGGGAGTGTTAGACCCATGCAATCTAATCTACAAAAAGTTTCAACTTAGACCAGTCGACTGACCATCAGCAAAATGTCTACAAACAATAAATGCTGACGGGGTTTTTAAGAACTGTGTCCCCTCTACCTGCTGGTGAGACGTAAAGGGGTAACAGCCAATAATGAGAAGAGAAAGGAGCTGTGTTTAAAAGTAAAAATGGAGGTACCATTCAATCCAGCAGGCGCACCATTGGACCTCTCACCTGAGAAGACAAGAATCGAGAAGACACAGGCCGCAAAAGCTGCAGTGCAGCCTTATTCACAATAGCCAAGACAGTGAAGCAATCAAAATATCCAACAAGAGGTGAATGGATAAAGAAGAAGTGGTCCATGTACACAATGGAATATTAGCCATGGAAAACAATGAACCATTGCTCTTTGAGGCACCACAAATGAGTCTGGAGATAATCACGAAACATGAGGTAACTCGGAAACCAAAGACCTGTATTCTATGATATCACTTATAGGCGTTATCTAATAACTGACACAAATGAATATATTTCCACAGAGAAAGACACTCACAGACTTAGAAAAAAAACTATGCTCATCTAAAAGGAAAGGTGAGGGGAATGGATAAGTTAAGATTAGTGTTGCTATAAGTATACAAACACATAGTATATACATATCTCAAAAAGACCGACCATCTAGCAAGGGAGGTCTGTGGAACCCTTTGTAACATTTTACATGGGAAGAGGATCTGTACTTGAATAGACATATATAATGTACAAATGAACCAGATTGTGTACACCTAGGACAGACAATATTCGAAGCTTTACCCCAATTAAAAAAAATTTTAAAACCAAGAAGAAATAATGAGACATAAACTTATGGGGGTTTCTCCAGGCACATTCCAATTTAATTTACAACCTAGGAACACGACTTCCAGAAAGGCTCTGCTGCCCTAGTACCCAGATTTGGGAGTGGAGAAATGCTGCCTACTTGAGGCCACTTCCCACAACAGCAGCTTTAAACCCATTGCTAATGGTCACTAAATATTCACCAAACTAGCAGTTCGGGAAATGACACCTGCTCTCTAAAAAAATTCTGAGGTGGAAAATCGACCAAAAATTTCAAAATAGGGCAATCTTCCAAGAAGACATTTTCAAGAGATATATTGTACTCCCAACTGTTTCCTTTTTTTTAACAGAAAAGAAAACGGTGGAGAAACATGATGAGTTTTACGAATTTTCAAAGACATGCAAACCCAAATTACAAAACCCTATCAGCATACAGCAGCCAGTAGGGCCATTAGCATAAAGGCAGCAAACAATAAATGCTAAATCGATTGTGGAGAAATGCATACCCTCGATTCTGAGGGGGACGTGGTAAGAGCCACTAATGAAAACACAAAGAAGGTGCTTTGAAAAGGGAAACACGGTGCTACCAGTCAATCAATCACACCCACTGTTGGGCCTATCAACTGAGAAAATGAGAATCAAAAAGTCACAGGCTGGCAATCCTGCACTCCAACAATATTTACCAGAGCCAACACTTGGAAGCAATGAAAATGTCCATCAACTGAGGAATGCGCAAAGTAGAAGTGGTCCACGTGCACACTGGGGAATTACTCCAATAAAAACTAAAAATTAAATTTAAAAATCCAACAAAAGTAAGGAGACATCAGCTTGTGTGGGTTTGTCCGGGCACACTCCACTCTAATTTATAACCGAGAAACACCACAGGCCGCAAGGGCTTTTCCCTAGTTACCATGGTGGGGACATAGAAAGGCTGCCGCGCTCTGGCATTTACCTGCAAAAGCAGCTTTAAAGCCTGTGCTAATGGTCATTTCATAGGAACAAGTACTGCAGAACTGTAAATGAAACCTACCCTCAAAATGTCTTGAGGGAGGTAATGGCCAAAACATTTCAAAATGTGACACATACTTTAAGAGAACACTTTGAAGAACTAAGGGGTAATCACAGGTTGAAAAATAAAAAGGACATGCCTTAAAGCTCAATTTCAACGGATTATGAGGCACAGGCGAATTCAACCACAAAGAGGTATCAGCTCACACTTGTCAGAATAACCATCAGCAAGGAAACTACAAACAATAAATGCTGAAGGTGTTGTGGAGAAATGCATACCCTCAACTTCATGTGGGACGTAACTTGAAAAGGGCCACGAATGAGAACAGAATGGAGGTGCCTTAAAAAGGTAAACATTGAGCTACCGTATGATCCAGCAGGCCCACTCCTCGACCTATAATCTAAGAAGAAAGAATTGGAAAGACACAGGCAGGCAAATCTGCATGGCACAGTATTACAATAGCCAAGATATGGAAGTAACCAAAAAGTCCACCAACAGATGGGTGGACAAAGAAGAACTCCTCCATGTACAGATGGAATATTCGCTAGTGAAAAAAATGAAACAATGCCATTTACAGCACCATACATGAGTCTAGACGTAATCACGCCACCTGTAGTAAGTGAGAAAGCAAAAGACACATATCCTATCATATCACTTTTAGGAGTTACTTAAAAATTGATACCAATGAAGATATTTCCACAGAGAAAGGCAATCACAGATTCATTAAAAAAACTGATGGTTCACCAAATAGAAAGGGATGAGGATTGGATACATTACCATATTGGGGTTAACAGAGATATACATACCATGTGAAATATATAATCACCAAAGACGTACGGAAGACCAGGAGAAGACTACTCAACATTGTGTCATAACCTACATGGGAAAAGGATGCGAGGAAGAATAGATACACGTATATGTGTGAAAGAACCACATCTTGCACACCTAGAACAAACAAACCATTGTAATCAAATTTGCTGGGATAAAAAATAAAAAGTAAATTACAATTATGAACAAGAAGTAATGAGACATAAACATAAAGTGCTTTTTTCCTGGCACATTCCATTCGAATTTACAACCTAGAACACCACTTCCATTAAGGCTCTGTTTCCCCAGTTACCAAATTTGGTAAAGGAGAAATGCTGCCACCTTGTGGCCGTTTCCTGCAAGAGCAGCTTTAAACTCACAGCTAATGGTCACTTAACATTCACAAGGACTCAGGGCTGTAAAGGACACCTGCCCTAAAAAATTGTGCTGAAGTAGGGAATGGACAAAAAAATTCAAAACAGGCAAATGTTTCAAGAAGAGAGTATGAGGAGTTAAGTTTTACTCACGCTCTTTTAAAAAAAAAAAGGAAAATGGATAAAAGCTCAACCTCAGGGAGTGTTAGACCCATGCAATCTAATCTACAAAAAGTTTCAACTTAGACCAGTCGACTGACCATCAGCAAAATGTCCAGAAACAATAAATGCTGACGGGGTTTTTAAGAACTGTGTCCCCTCTACCTGCTGGTGAGACGTAAAGGGGTAACAGCCAATAATGAGAAGAGAAAGGAGCTGTGTTTAAAAGTAAAAATGGAGGTACCATTCAGTCCAGCAGGCGCACCATTGGACCTCTGACCTGAGAAGACAAGAATCGAGAAGACACAGGCCGCAAAAGCTGCAGTGCAGCCTTATTCACATTAGCCAAGACAGTGAAGCAATCAAAATATCCAACAAGAGGTGAATGGATAAAGAAGAAGTGGTCCATGTACACAATGGAATATTAGCCATGGAAAACAATGAACCATTGCTCTTTGAGGCACCACAAATGAGTCTGGAGATAATCACGAAACATGAGGTAACTCGGAAACCAAAGACCTGTATTCTATGATATCACTTATAGGCGTTATCTAATAACTGACACAAATGAATATATTTCCACAGAGAAAGACACTCACAGACTTAGAAAACAAACTATGCTCATCTAAAAGGAAAGGTGGGGGGAATGGATAAGTTAAGATTAGTGTTGCTATATGTATACAAACACATAGTATATACATATCTCAAAAAGACCGACCATCTAGCAAGGGAGGTCTGTGGAACCCTCTGTAACATTTTACATGGGAAGAGGATCTGTACTTGAATAGACATATATAATGTACAAATGAACCAGATTGTGTACACCTAGGACAGACAATATTCGAAGCTTTACCCCAATTAAAAAAAATTTTAAAACCAAGAAGAAATAATGAGACATAAACTTATGGGGGTTTCTCCAGGCACATTCCAATTTAATTTACAACCTAGGAACACGACTTCCAGAAAGGCTCTGCTGCCCTAGTACCCAGATTTGGGAGTGGAGAAATGCTGCCTACTTGAGGCCACTTCCCACAACAGCAGCTTTAAACCCATTGCTAATGGTCACTAAATATTCACCAAACTTGCAGTTCGGGAAATGACACCTGCTCTCTAAAAAAATTCTGAGGTGGAAAATCGACCAAAAATTTCAAAATAGGGCAACCTTCCAAGAAGACATTTTCAAGAGATATATTGTACTCCCAACTGTTTCCTTTTTTTAACAGAAAAGAAAACGGTGGAGAAACATGATGAGTTTTACGAATTTTCAAAGATATGCAAACCCAAATTACAAAACCCTATCAGCATACAGCAGCCAGTAGGGCCATTAGCATAAAGGCAGCAAACAATAAATGCTAAATCGATTGTGGAGAAATGCATACCCTCGATTCTAAGGGGGACGTGGTAAGAGCCACTAATGAAAACACAAAGAAGGTGCTTTGAAAAGGGAAACACGGTGCTACCAGTCAATCAATCACACCCACTGTTGGGCCTATCAACTGAGAAAATGAGAATCAAAAAGTCACAGGCTGGCAATCCTGCACTCCAACAATATTTACCATAGCCAACACTTGGAAGCAATTAAAATGTCCATCAACTGAGGAATGCGCAAAGTAGAAGTGGTCCACGTGCACACTGGGGAATTACTCCAATAAAAACTAAAAATTAAATTTAAAAATCCAACAAAAGTAAGGAGACATCAGCTTGTGTGGGTTTGTCCGGGCACACTCCACTCTAATTTATAACCGAGAAACACCACAGGCCTCAAGGGCTTTTCCCTAGTTACCATGGTGGGGACATAGAAAGGCTGCCGCCCTCTGGCATTTACCTGCAAAAGCAGCATTAAAGCCTGTGCTAATGGTCATTTCATAGGAACAAGTACTGCAGAACTGTAAATGAATCCTACCCTCAAAATGTCTTGAGGGAGGTAATGGCCAAAACATTTCAAAATGTGACACATACTTTAAGAGAACACTTTGAAGAACTAAGGGGTAATCACAGGTTGAAAAATAAAAAGGACATGCCTTAAAGCTCAATTTCAACGGATTATGAGGCACAGGCGAATTCAACCACAAAGAGGTATCAGCTCACACTTGTCAGAATAACCATCAGCAAGGAAACTACAAACAATAAATGCTGAAGGTGTTGTGGAGAAATGCATACCCTCAACTTCAAGTGGGACGTAACTTGAAAAGGGCCACGAATGAGAACAGAATGGAGGTGCCTTAAAAAGGTAAACATTGAGCTACCGTATGATCCAGCAGGCCCACTCCTCGACCTATAATCTAAGAAGAAAGAATTGGAAAGACACAGGCAGGCAAATCTGCATGGCACAGTATTACAATAGCCAAGATATGGAAGTAACCAAAAAGTCCACCAACAGATGGGTGGACAAAGAAGAACTCCTCCATGTACAGATGGAATATTCGCTAGTGAAAAAAATGAAACAATGCCATTTACAGCACCATACATGAGTCTAGACGTAATCACGCCACCTGTAGTAAGTGAGAAAGCAAAAGACACATATCCTATCATATCACTTTTAGGAGTTACTTAAAAATTGATACCAATAAAGATATTTCCACAGAGAAAGGCAATCACAGATTCATTAAAAAAACTGATGGTTCACCAAATAGAAAGGGATGAGGATTGGATACATTACCATATTGGGGTTAACAGAGATATACATACCATATGAAATATATAATCACCAAAGACGTACGGAAGACCAGGAGAAGACTACTCAACATTGTGTCATAACCTACATGGGAAAAGGATGCGAGGAAGAATAGATTCACGTATATGTGTGAAAGAACCACATCTTGCACACCTAGAACAAACAAACCATTGTAATCAAATTTGCTGGGATAAAAAATAAAAAGTAAATTACAATTATGAACAAGAAGTAATGAGACATAAACATAAAGTGCTTTTTTCCTGGCACATTCCATTCGAATTTACAACCTAGAACACCACTTCCATTAAGGCTCTGTTTCCCCAGTTACCAAATTTGGTAAAGGAGAAATGCTGCCACCTTGTGGCCGTTTCCTGCAAGAGCAGCTTTAAACTCACAGCTAATGGTCACATAACATTCACAAGGACTCAGGGCTGTAAAGGACACCTGCCCTAAAAAATTGTGCTGAAGTAGGAAATGGACAAAAAAATTCAAAACAGGCAAATGTTTCAAGAAGAGAGTATGAGGAGTTAAGTTTTACTCACGCTCTTTTAAAAAAAAAGGAAAATGGATAAAAGCTCAACCTCAGGGAGTGTTAGACCCATGCAATCTAATCTACAAAAAGTTTCAACTTAGACCAGTCGACTGACCATCAGCAAAATGTCTACAAACAATAAATGCTGTCGGGGTTTTTAAGAACTGTGTCCCCTCTACCTGCTGGTGAGACGTAAAGGGGTAACAGCCAATAATGAGAACAGAAAGGAGCTGTGTGTAAAAGTAAAAATGGAGGTACCATTCAATCCAGCAGGCGCACCATTGGACCTCTCACCTGAGAAGACAGGAATCGAGAAGACACAGGCCGCAAAAGTTGCAGTGCAGCCTTTTTCACAATAGCCAAGATAGTGAAGCAATCAAAATATCCAACAAGAGGTGAATGGATAAAGAAGAAGTGGTCCATGTACACAATGGAATATTAGCCATTTAAAACAATGAACCATTGCTCTTTGAGGCACCACAAATGAGTCTGGAGATAATCACGAAACATGAGGTAACTCGGAAACCAAAGACCTGTATTCTATGATATCACTTATAGGCGTTATCTAATAACTGACACAAATGATTATATTTCCACAGAGAAAGACACTCACAGACTTAGAAAACAAACTATGCTCATCTAAAAGGAAAGGTGGGGGGAATGGATAAGTTAAGATTAGTGTTGCTATATGTATACAAACACATAGTATATACATATCTCAAAAAGACCGACCATCTAGCAAGGGAGGTCTGTGGAACCCTCTGTAACATTTTACATGGGAAGAGGATCTGTACTTGAATAGACATATATAATGTACAAATGAACCAGATTGTGTACACCTAGGACAGACAATATTCGAAGGTTTACCCCAATTAAAAAAAATTTTAAAACCAAGAAGAAATAATGAGACATAAACTTATGTGGGTTTCTCCAGGCACATTCCAATTTAATTTACAACCTAGGAACACGACTTCCAGAAAGGCTCTGCTGCCCTAGTACCCAGATTTGGGAGTGGAGAAATGCTGCCTACTTGAGGCCACTTCCCACAACAGCAGCTTTAAACCCATTGCTAATGGTCACTAAATATTCACCAAACTTGCAGTTCGGGAAATGACACCTGCTCTCTAAAAAAATTCTGAGGTGGAAAATCGACCAAAAATTTCAAAATAGGGCAACCTTCCAAGAAGACATTTTCAAGAGATATATTGTACTCCCAACTGTTTCCTTTTTTTTAACAGAAAAGAAAACGGTGGAGAAACATGATGAGTTTTACGAATTTTCAAAGACATGCAAACCCAAATTACAAAACCCTATCAGCATACAGCAGCCAGTAGGGCCATTAGCATAAAGGCAGCAAACAATAAATGCTAAATCGATTGTGGAGAAATGCATACCCTCGATTCTAAGGGGGACGTGGTAAGAGCCACTAATGAAAACACAAAGAAGGTGCTTTGAAAAGGGAAACACGGTGCTACCAGTCAATCAATCACACCCACTGCTGGGCCTATCAACTGAGAAAATGAGAATCAAAAAGTCACAGGCTGGCAATCCTGCACTCCAACAATATTTACCATAGCCAACACTTGGAAGCAATGAAAATGTCCATCAACTGAGGAATGCGCAAAGTAGAAGTGGTCCACGTGCACACTGGGGAATTACTCCAATAAAAACTAAAAATTAAATTTAAAAATCCAACAAAAGTAAGGAGACATCAGCTTGTGTGGGTTTGTCCGGGCACACTCCACTCTAATTTATAACCGAGAAACACCACAGGCCGCAAGGGCTTTTCCCTAGTTACCATGGTGGGGACATAGAAAGGCTGCCGCCCTCTGGCATTTACCTGCAAAAGCAGCTTTAAAGCCTGTGCTAATGGTCATTTCATAGGAACAAGTACTGCAGAACTGTAAATGAAACCTACCCTCAAAATGTCTTGAGGGAGGTAATGGCCAAAACATTTCAAAATGTGACACATACTTTAAGAGAACACTTTGAAGAACTAAGGGGTAATCACAGGTTGAAAAATAAAAAGGACATGCCTTAAAGCTCAATTTCAACGGATTATGAGGCACAGGCGAATTCAACCACAAAGAGGTATCAGCTCACACTTGTCAGAATAACCATCAGCAAGGAAACTACAAACAATAAATGCTGAAGGTGTTGTGGAGAAATGCATACCCTCAACTTCATTTGGGACGTAACTTGAAAAGGGCCACGAATGAGAACAGAATGGAGGTGCCTTAAAAAGGTAAACATTGAGCTACCGTATGATCCAGCAGGCCCACTCCTCGACCTATAATCTAAGAAGAAAGGAATGGAAAGACACAGGCAGGCAAATCTGCATGGCACAATATTACAATAGCCAAGATATGGAAGTAACCAAAAAGTCCACCAACAGATGGGTGGACAAAGAAGAACTCCTCCATGTACAGATGGAATATTCGCTAGTGAAAAAAATGAAACAATGCCATTTACAGCACCATACATGAGTCTAGACGTAATCACGCCACCTGTAGTAAGTGAGAAAGCAAAAGACACATATCCTATCATATCACTTTTAGGAGTTACTTAAAAATTGATACCAATGAAGATATTTCCACAGAGAAAGGCAATCACAGATTCATTAAAAAATCTGATGGTTCACCAAATAGAAAGGGATGAGGATTGGATACATTACCATATTGGGGTTAACAGAGATATACATACCATGTGAAATATATAATCACCAAAAACGTACGGAACACCAGGAGAAGACTACTCAACATTGTGTCATAACCTACATGGGAAAAGGATGCGAGGAAGAATAGATACACGTATATGTGTGAAAGAACCACATCTTGCACACCTAGAACAAACAAACCAATGTAATCAAATTTGCTGGGATAAAAAATAAAAAGTAAATTACAATTATGAACAAGAAGTAAAGAGACATAAACATAAAGTGCTTTTTTCCTGGCACATTCCATTCGAATTTACAACCTAGAACACCACTTCCATTAAGGCTCTGTTTCCCCAGTTACCAAATTTGGT
Source organism: Eschrichtius robustus (assembly GCF_028021215.1). NCBI lineage: Eukaryota > Metazoa > Chordata > Mammalia > Artiodactyla > Eschrichtiidae > Eschrichtius > Eschrichtius robustus. The sequence continues at coordinate 81,732,929 of NC_090832.1, forward strand.
AAAGGAGAAATGCTGCCACCTTGTGGCCGTTTCCTGCAAGAGCAGCTTTAAACTCACAGCTAATGGTCACTTAACATTCACAAGGACTCAGGGCTGTAAAGGACACCTGCCCTAAAAAATTGTGCTGAAGTAGGGAATGGACAAAAAAATTCAAAACAGGCAAATGTTTCAAGAAGAGAGTATGAGGAGTTAAGTTTTACTCACGCTCTTTTAAAAAAAAAAAGGAAAATGGATAAAAGCTCAACCTCAGGGAGTGTTAGACCCATGCAATCTAATCTACAAAAAGTTTCAACTTAGACCAGTCGACTGACCATCAGCAAAATGTCTACAAACAATAAATGCTGACGGGGTTTTTAAGAACTGTGTCCCCTCTACCTGCTGGTGAGACGTAAAGGGGTAACAGCCAATAATGAGAAGAGAAAGGAGCTGTGTTTAAAAGTAAAAATGGAGGTACCATTCAATCCAGCAGGCGCACCATTGGACCTCTCACCTGAGAAGACAAGAATCGAGAAGACACAGGCCGCAAAAGCTGCAGTGCAGCCTTATTCACAATAGCCAAGACAGTGAAGCAATCAAAATATCCAACAAGAGGTGAATGGATAAAGAAGAAGTGGTCCATGTACACAATGGAATATTAGCCATGGAAAACAATGAACCATTGCTCTTTGAGGCACCACAAATGAGTCTGGAGATAATCACGAAACATGAGGTAACTCGGAAACCAAAGACCTGTATTCTATGATATCACTTATAGGCGTTATCTAATAACTGACACAAATGAATATATTTCCACAGAGAAAGACACTCACAGACTTAGAAAAAAAACTATGCTCATCTAAAAGGAAAGGTGAGGGGAATGGATAAGTTAAGATTAGTGTTGCCATAAGTATACAAACACATAGTATATACATATCTCAAAAAGACCGACCATCTAGCAAGGGAGGTCTGTGGAACCCTTTGTAACATTTTACATGGGAAGAGGATCTGTACTTGAATAGACATATATAATGTACAAATGAACCAGATTGTGTACACCTAGGACAGACAATATTCGAAGCTTTACCCCAATTAAAAAAAATTTTAAAACCAAGAAGAAATAATGAGACATAAACTTATGGGGGTTTCTCCAGGCACATTCCAATTTAATTTACAACCTAGGAACACGACTTCCAGAAAGGCTCTGCTGCCCTAGTACCCAGATTTGGGAGTGGAGAAATGCTGCCTACTTGAGGCCACTTCCCACAACAGCAGCTTTAAACCCATTGCTAATGGTCACTAAATATTCACCAAACTAGCAGTTCGGGAAATGACACCTGCTCTCTAAAAAAATTCTGAGGTGGAAAATCGACCAAAAATTTCAAAATAGGGCAATCTTCCAAGAAGACATTTTCAAGAGATATATTGTACTCCCAACTGTTTCCTTTTTTTTAACAGAAAAGAAAACGGTGGAGAAACATGATGAGTTTTACGAATTTTCAAAGACATGCAAACCCAAATTACAAAACCCTATCAGCATACAGCAGCCAGTAGGGCCATTAGCATAAAGGCAGCAAACAATAAATGCTAAATCGATTGTGGAGAAATGCATACCCTCGATTCTGAGGGGGACGTGGTAAGAGCCACTAATGAAAACACAAAGAAGGTGCTTTGAAAAGGGAAACACGGTGCTACCAGTCAATCAATCACACCCACTGTTGGGCCTATCAACTGAGAAAATGAGAATCAAAAAGTCACAGGCTGGCAATCCTGCACTCCAACAATATTTACCAGAGCCAACACTTGGAAGCAATGAAAATGTCCATCAACTGAGGAATGCGCAAAGTAGAAGTGGTCCACGTGCACACTGGGGAATTACTCCAATAAAAACTAAAAATTAAATTTAAAAATCCAACAAAAGTAAGGAGACATCAGCTTGTGTGGGTTTGTCCGGGCACACTCCACTCTAATTTATAACCGAGAAACACCACAGGCCGCAAGGGCTTTTCCCTAGTTACCATGGTGGGGACATAGAAAGGCTGCCGCGCTCTGGCATTTACCTGCAAAAGCAGCTTTAAAGCCTGTGCTAATGGTCATTTCATAGGAACAAGTACTGCAGAACTGTAAATGAAACCTACCCTCAAAATGTCTTGAGGGAGGTAATGGCCAAAACATTTCAAAATGTGACACATACTTTAAGAGAACACTTTGAAGAACTAAGGGGTAATCACAGGTTGAAAAATAAAAAGGACATGCCTTAAAGCTCAATTTCAACGGATTATGAGGCACAGGCGAATTCAACCACAAAGAGGTATCAGCTCACACTTGTCAGAATAACCATCAGCAAGGAAACTACAAACAATAAATGCTGAAGGTGTTGTGGAGAAATGCATACCCTCAACTTCATGTGGGACGTAACTTGAAAAGGGCCACGAATGAGAACAGAATGGAGGTGCCTTAAAAAGGTAAACATTGAGCTACCGTATGATCCAGCAGGCCCACTCCTCGACCTATAATCTAAGAAGAAAGAATTGGAAAGACACAGGCAGGCAAATCTGCATGGCACAGTATTACAATAGCCAAGATATGGAAGTAACCAAAAAGTCCACCAACAGATGGGTGGACAAAGAAGAACTCCTCCATGTACAGATGGAATATTCGCTAGTGAAAAAAATGAAACAATGCCATTTACAGCACCATACATGAGTCTAGACGTAATCACGCCACCTGTAGTAAGTGAGAAAGCAAAAGACACATATCCTATCATATCACTTTTAGGAGTTACTTAAAAATTGATACCAATGAAGATATTTCCACAGAGAAAGGCAATCACAGATTCATTAAAAAAACTGATGGTTCACCAAATAGAAAGGGATGAGGATTGGATACATTACCATATTGGGGTTAACAGAGATATACATACCATGTGAAATATATAATCACCAAAGACGTACGGAAGACCAGGAGAAGACTACTCAACATTGTGTCATAACCTACATGGGAAAAGGATGCGAGGAAGAATAGATACACGTATATGTGTGAAAGAACCACATCTTGCACACCTAGAACAAACAAACCATTGTAATCAAATTTGCTGGGATAAAAAATAAAAAGTAAATTACAATTATGAACAAGAAGTAATGAGACATAAACATAAAGTGCTTTTTTCCTGGCACATTCCATTCGAATTTACAACCTAGAACACCACTTCCATTAAGGCTCTGTTTCCCCAGTTACCAAATTTGGTAAAGGAGAAATGCTGCCACCTTGTGGCCGTTTCCTGCAAGAGCAGCTTTAAACTCACAGCTAATGGTCACTTAACATTCACAAGGACTCAGGGCTGTAAAGGACACCTGCCCTAAAAAATTGTGCTGAAGTAGGGAATGGACAAAAAAATTCAAAACAGGCAAATGTTTCAAGAAGAGAGTATGAGGAGTTAAGTTTTACTCACGCTCTTTTAAAAAAAAAAAGGAAAATGGATAAAAGCTCAACCTCAGGGAGTGTTAGACCCATGCAATCTAATCTACAAAAAGTTTCAACTTAGACCAGTCGACTGACCATCAGCAAAATGTCCAGAAACAATAAATGCTGACGGGGTTTTTAAGAACTGTGTCCCCTCTACCTGCTGGTGAGACGTAAAGGGGTAACAGCCAATAATGAGAAGAGAAAGGAGCTGTGTTTAAAAGTAAAAATGGAGGTACCATTCAGTCCAGCAGGCGCACCATTGGACCTCTGACCTGAGAAGACAAGAATCGAGAAGACACAGGCCGCAAAAGCTGCAGTGCAGCCTTATTCACATTAGCCAAGACAGTGAAGCAATCAAAATATCCAACAAGAGGTGAATGGATAAAGAAGAAGTGGTCCATGTACACAATGGAATATTAGCCATGGAAAACAATGAACCATTGCTCTTTGAGGCACCACAAATGAGTCTGGAGATAATCACGAAACATGAGGTAACTCGGAAACCAAAGACCTGTATTCTATGATATCACTTATAGGCGTTATCTAATAACTGACACAAATGAATATATTTCCACAGAGAAAGACACTCACAGACTTAGAAAACAAACTATGCTCATCTAAAAGGAAAGGTGGGGGGAATGGATAAGTTAAGATTAGTGTTGCTATATGTATACAAACACATAGTATATACATATCTCAAAAAGACCGACCATCTAGCAAGGGAGGTCTGTGGAACCCTCTGTAACATTTTACATGGGAAGAGGATCTGTACTTGAATAGACATATATAATGTACAAATGAACCAGATTGTGTAAACCTAGGACAGACAATATTCGAAGCTTTACCCCAATTAAAAAAAATTTTAAAACCAAGAAGAAATAATGAGACATAAACTTATGGGGGTTTCTCCAGGCACATTCCAATTTAATTTACAACCTAGGAACACGACTTCCAGAAAGGCTCTGCTGCCCTAGTACCCAGATTTGGGAGTGGAGAAATGCTGCCTACTTGAGGCCACTTCCCACAACAGCAGCTTTAAACCCATTGCTAATGGTCACTAAATATTCACCAAACTTGCAGTTCGGGAAATGACACCTGCTCTCTAAAAAAATTCTGAGGTGGAAAATCGACCAAAAATTTCAAAATAGGGCAACCTTCCAAGAAGACATTTTCAAGAGATATATTGTACTCCCAACTGTTTCCTTTTTTTAACAGAAAAGAAAACGGTGGAGAAACATGATGAGTTTTACGAATTTTCAAAGATATGCAAACCCAAATTACAAAACCCTATCAGCATACAGCAGCCAGTAGGGCCATTAGCATAAAGGCAGCAAACAATAAATGCTAAATCGATTGTGGAGAAATGCATACCCTCGATTCTAAGGGGGACGTGGTAAGAGCCACTAATGAAAACACAAAGAAGGTGCTTTGAAAAGGGAAACACGGTGCTACCAGTCAATCAATCACACCCACTGTTGGGCCTATCAACTGAGAAAATGAGAATCAAAAAGTCACAGGCTGGCAATCCTGCACTCCAACAATATTTACCATAGCCAACACTTGGAAGCAATTAAAATGTCCATCAACTGAGGAATGCGCAAAGTAGAAGTGGTCCACGTGCACACTGGGGAATTACTCCAATAAAAACTAAAAATTAAATTTAAAAATCCAACAAAAGTAAGGAGACATCAGCTTGTGTGGGTTTGTCCGGGCACACTCCACTCTAATTTATAACCGAGAAACACCACAGGCCTCAAGGGCTTTTCCCTAGTTACCATGGTGGGGACATAGAAAGGCTGCCGCCCTCTGGCATTTACCTGCAAAAGCAGCATTAAAGCCTGTGCTAATGGTCATTTCATAGGAACAAGTACTGCAGAACTGTAAATGAATCCTACCCTCAAAATGTCTTGAGGGAGGTAATGGCCAAAACATTTCAAAATGTGACACATACTTTAAGAGAACACTTTGAAGAACTAAGGGGTAATCACAGGTTGAAAAATAAAAAGGACATGCCTTAAAGCTCAATTTCAACGGATTATGAGGCACAGGCGAATTCAACCACAAAGAGGTATCAGCTCACACTTGTCAGAATAACCATCAGCAAGGAAACTACAAACAATAAATGCTGAAGGTGTTGTGGAGAAATGCATACCCTCAACTTCAAGTGGGACGTAACTTGAAAAGGGCCACGAATGAGAACAGAATGGAGGTGCCTTAAAAAGGTAAACATTGAGCTACCGTATGATCCAGCAGGCCCACTCCTCGACCTATAATCTAAGAAGAAAGAATTGGAAAGACACAGGCAGGCAAATCTGCATGGCACAGTATTACAATAGCCAAGATATGGAAGTAACCAAAAAGTCCACCAACAGATGGGTGGACAAAGAAGAACTCCTCCATGTACAGATGGAATATTCGCTAGTGAAAAAAATGAAACAATGCCATTTACAGCACCATACATGAGTCTAGACGTAATCACGCCACCTGTAGTAAGTGAGAAAGCAAAAGACACATATCCTATCATATCACTTTTAGGAGTTACTTAAAAATTGATACCAATAAAGATATTTCCACAGAGAAAGGCAATCACAGATTCATTAAAAAAACTGATGGTTCACCAAATAGAAAGGGATGAGGATTGGATACATTACCATATTGGGGTTAACAGAGATATACATACCATATGAAATATATAATCACCAAAGACGTACGGAAGACCAGGAGAAGACTACTCAACATTGTGTCATAACCTACATGGGAAAAGGATGCGAGGAAGAATAGATTCACGTATATGTGTGAAAGAACCACATCTTGCACACCTAGAACAAACAAACCATTGTAATCAAATTTGCTGGGATAAAAAATAAAAAGTAAATTACAATTATGAACAAGAAGTAATGAGACATAAACATAAAGTGCTTTTTTCCTGGCACATTCCATTCGAATTTACAACCTAGAACACCACTTCCATTAAGGCTCTGTTTCCCCAGTTACCAAATTTGGTAAAGGAGAAATGCTGCCACCTTGTGGCCGTTTCCTGCAAGAGCAGCTTTAAACTCACAGCTAATGGTCACATAACATTCACAAGGACTCAGGGCTGTAAAGGACACCTGCCCTAAAAAATTGTGCTGAAGTAGGAAATGGACAAAAAAATTCAAAACAGGCAAATGTTTCAAGAAGAGAGTATGAGGAGTTAAGTTTTACTCACGCTCTTTTAAAAAAAAAGGAAAATGGATAAAAGCTCAACCTCAGGGAGTGTTAGACCCATGCAATCTAATCTACAAAAAGTTTCAAGTTAGACCAGTCGACTGACCATCAGCAAAATGTCTACAAACAATAAATGCTGTCGGGGTTTTTAAGAACTGTGTCCCCTCTACCTGCTGGTGAGACGTAAAGGGGTAACAGCCAATAATGAGAACAGAAAGGAGCTGTGTGTAAAAGTAAAAATGGAGGTACCATTCAATCCAGCAGGCGCACCATTGGACCTCTCACCTGAGAAGACAGGAATCGAGAAGACACAGGCCGCAAAAGTTGCAGTGCAGCCTTTTTCACAATAGCCAAGAGAGTGAAGCAATCAAAATATCCAACAAGAGGTGAATGGATAAAGAAGAAGTGGTCCATGTACACAATGGAATATTAGCCATTTAAAACAATGAACCATTGCTCTTTGAGGCACCACAAATGAGTCTGGAGATAATCACGAAACATGAGGTAACTCGGAAACCAAAGACCTGTATTCTATGATATCACTTATAGGCGTTATCTAATAACTGACACAAATGATTATATTTCCACAGAGAAAGACACTCACAGACTTAGAAAACAAACTATGCTCATCTAAAAGGAAAGGTGGGGGGAATGGATAAGTTAAGATTAGTGTTGCTATATGTATACAAACACATAGTATATACATATCTCAAAAAGACCGACCATCTAGCAAGGGAGGTCTGTGGAACCCTCTGTAACATTTTACATGGGAAGAGGATCTGTACTTGAATAGACATATATAATGTACAAATGAACCAGATTGTGTACACCTAGGACAGACAATATTCGAAGGTTTACCCCAATTAAAAAAAATTTTAAAACCAAGAAGAAATAATGAGACATAAACTTATGTGGGTTTCTCCAGGCACATTCCAATTTAATTTACAACCTAGGAACACGACTTCCAGAAAGGCTCTGCTGCCCTAGTACCCAGATTTGGGAGTGGAGAAATGCTGCCTACTTGAGGCCACTTCCCACAACAGCAGCTTTAAACCCATTGCTAATGGTCACTAAATATTCACCAAACTTGCAGTTCGGGAAATGACACCTGCTCTCTAAAAAAATTCTGAGGTGGAAAATCGACCAAAAATTTCAAAATAGGGCAACCTTCCAAGAAGACATTTTCAAGAGATATATTGTACTCCCAACTGTTTCCTTTTTTTTAACAGAAAAGAAAACGGTGGAGAAACATGATGAGTTTTACGAATTTTCAAAGACATGCAAACCCAAATTACAAAACCCTATCAGCATACAGCAGCCAGTAGGGCCATTAGCATAAAGGCAGCAAACAATAAATGCTAAATCGATTGTGGAGAAATGCATACCCTCGATTCTAAGGGGGACGTGGTAAGAGCCACTAATGAAAACACAAAGAAGGTGCTTTGAAAAGGGAAACACGGTGCTACCAGTCAATCAATCACACCCACTGCTGGGCCTATCAACTGAGAAAATGAGAATCAAAAAGTCACAGGCTGGCAATCCTGCACTCCAACAATATTTACCATAGCCAACACTTGGAAGCAATGAAAATGTCCATCAACTGAGGAATGCGCAAAGTAGAAGTGGTCCACGTGCACACTGGGGAATTACTCCAATAAAAACTAAAAATTAAATTTAAAAATCCAACAAAAGTAAGGAGACATCAGCTTGTGTGGGTTTGTCCGGGCACACTCCACTCTAATTTATAACCGAGAAACACCACAGGCCGCAAGGGCTTTTCCCTAGTTACCATGGTGGGGACATAGAAAGGCTGCCGCCCTCTGGCATTTACCTGCAAAAGCAGATTTAAAGCCTGTGCTAATGGTCATTTCATAGGAACAAGTACTGCAGAACTGTAAATGAAACCTACCCTCAAAATGTCTTGAGGGAGGTAATGGCCAAAACATTTCAAAATGTGACACATACTTTAAGAGAACACTTTGAAGAACTAAGGGGTAATCACAGGTTGAAAAATAAAAAGGACATGCCTTAAAGCTCAATTTCAACGGATTATGAGGCACAGGCGAATTCAACCACAAAGAGGTATCAGCTCACACTTGTCAGAATAACCATCAGCAAGGAAACTACAAACAATAAATGCTGAAGGTGTTGTGGAGAAATGCATACCCTCAACTTCATTTGGGACGTAACTTGAAAAGGGCCACGAATGAGAACAGAATGGAGGTGCCTTAAAAAGGTAAACATTGAGCTACCGTATGATCCAGCAGGCCCACTCCTCGACCTATAATCTAAGAAGAAAGGATTGGAAAGACACAGGCAGGCAAATCTGCATGGCACAATATTACAATAGCCAAGATATGGAAGTAACCAAAAAGTCCACCAACAGATGGGTGGACAAAGAAGAACTCCTCCATGTACAGATGGAATATTCGCTAGTGAAAAAAATGAAACAATGCCATTTACAGCACCATACATGAGTCTAGACGTAATCACGCCACCTGTAGTAAGTGAGAAAGCAAAAGACACATATCCTATCATATCACTTTTAGGAGTTACTTAAAAATTGATACCAATGAAGATATTTCCACAGAGAAAGGCAATCACAGATTCATTAAAAAATCTGATGGTTCACCAAATAGAAAGGGATGAGGATTGGATACATTACCATATTGGGGTTAACAGAGATATACATACCATGTGAAATATATAATCACCAAAAACGTACGGAAGACCAGGAGAAGACTACTCAACATTGTGTCATAACCTACATGGGAAAAGGATGCGAGGAAGAATAGATACACGTATATGTGTGAAAGAACCACATCTTGCACACCTAGAACAAACAAACCAATGTAATCAAATTTGCTGGGATAAAAAATAAAAAGTAAATTACAATTATGAACAAGAAGTAAAGAGACATAAACATAAAGTGCTTTTTTCCTGGCACATTCCATTCGAATTTACAACCTAGAACACCACTTCCATTAAGGCTCTGTTTCCCCAGTTACCAAATTTGGTAAAGGAGAAATGCTGCCACCTTGTGGCCGTTTCCTGCAAGAGCAGCTTTAAACTCACAGCTAATGGTCACTTAACATTCACAAGGACTCAGGGCTGTAAAGGACACCTGCCCTAAAAAATTGTGCTGAAGTAGGGAATGGACAAAAAAATTCAAAACAGGCAAATGTTTCAAGAAGAGAGTATGAGGAGTTAAGTTTTACTCACGCTCTTTTAAAAAAAAAAAGGAAAATGGATAAAAGCTCAACCTCAGGGAGTGTTAGACCCATGCAATCTAATCTACAAAAAGTTTCAACTTAGACCAGTCGACTGACCATCAGCAAAATGTCTACAAACAATAAATGCTGACGGGGTTTTTAAGAACTGTGTCCCCTCTACCTGCTGGTGAGACGTAAAGGGGTAACAGCCAATAATGAGAAGAGAAAGGAGCTGTGTTTAAAAGTAAAAATGGAGGTACCATTCAATCCAGCAGGCGCACCATTGGACCTCTCACCTGAGAAGACAAGAATCGAGAAGACACAGGCCGCAAAAGCTGCAGTGCAGCCTTATTCACAATAGCCAAGACAGTGAAGCAATCAAAATATCCAACAAGAGGTGAATGGATAAAGAAGAAGTGGTCCATGTACACAATGGAATATTAGCCATGGAAAACAATGAACCATTGCTCTTTGAGGCACCACAAATGAGTCTGGAGATAATCACGAAACATGAGGTAACTCGGAAACCAAAGACCTGTATTCTATGATATCACTTATAGGCGTTATCTAATAACTGACACAAATGAATATATTTCCACAGAGAAAGACACTCACAGACTTAGAAAAAAAACTATGCTCATCTAAAAGGAAAGGTGAGGGGAATGGATAAGTTAAGATTAGTGTTGCCATAAGTATACAAACACATAGTATATACATATCTCAAAAAGACCGACCATCTAGCAAGGGAGGTCTGTGGAACCCTTTGTAACATTTTACATGGGAAGAGGATCTGTACTTGAATAGACATATATAATGTACAAATGAACCAGATTGTGTACACCTAGGACAGACAATATTCGAAGCTTTACCCCAATTAAAAAAAATTTTAAAACCAAGAAGAAATAATGAGACATAAACTTATGGGGGTTTCTCCAGGCACATTCCAATTTAATTTACAACCTAGGAACACGACTTCCAGAAAGGCTCTGCTGCCCTAGTACCCAGATTTGGGAGTGGAGAAATGCTGCCTACTTGAGGCCACTTCCCACAACAGCAGCTTTAAACCCATTGCTAATGGTCACTAAATATTCACCAAACTAGCAGTTCGGGAAATGACACCTGCTCTCTAAAAAAATTCTGAGGTGGAAAATCGACCAAAAATTTCAAAATAGGGCAATCTTCCAAGAAGACATTTTCAAGAGATATATTGTACTCCCAACTGTTTCCTTTTATTTAACAGAAAAGAAAACGGTGGAGAAACATGATGAGTTTTACGAATTTTCAAAGACATGCAAACCCAAATTACAAAACCCTATCAGCATACAGCAGCCAGTAGGGCCATTAGCATAAAGGCAGCAAACAATAAATGCTAAATCGATTGTGGAGAAATGCATACCCTCGATTCTGAGGGGGACGTGGTAAGAGCCACTAATGAAAACACAAAGAAGGTGCTTTGAAAAGGGAAACACGGTGCTACCAGTCAATCAATCACACCCACTGTTGGGCCTATCAACTGAGAAAATGAGAATCAAAAAGTCACAGGCTGGCAATCCTGCACTCCAACAATATTTACCAGAGCCAACACTTGGAAGCAATGAAAATGTCCATCAACTGAGGAATGCGCAAAGTAGAAGTGGTCCACGTGCACACTGGGGAATTACTCCAATAAAAACTAAAAATTAAATTTAAAAATCCAACAAAAGTAAGGAGACATCAGCTTGTGTGGGTTTGTCCGGGCACACTCCACTCTAATTTATAACCGAGAAACACCACAGGCCGCAAGGGCTTTTCCCTAGTTACCATGGTGGGGACATAGAAAGGCTGCCGCGCTCTGGCATTTACCTGCAAAAGCAGCTTTAAAGCCTGTGCTAATGGTCATTTCATAGGAACAAGTACTGCAGAACTGTAAATGAAACCTACCCTCAAAATGTCTTGAGGGAGGTAATGGCCAAAACATTTCAAAATGTGACACATACTTTAAGAGAACACTTTGAAGAACTAAGGGGTAATCACAGGTTGAAAAATAAAAAGGACATGCCTTAAAGCTCAATTTCAACGGATTATGAGGCACAGGCGAATTCAACCACAAAGAGGTATCAGCTCACACTTGTCAGAATAACCATCAGCAAGGAAACTACAAACAATAAATGCTGAAGGTGTTGTGGAGAAATGCATACCCTCAACTTCATGTGGGACGTAACTTGAAAAGGGCCACGAATGAGAACAGAATGGAGGTGCCTTAAAAAGGTAAACATTGAGCTACCGTATGATCCAGCAGGCCCACTCCTCGACCTATAATCTAAGAAGAAAGAATTGGAAAGACACAGGCAGGCAAATCTGCATGGCACAGTATTACAATAGCCAAGATATGGAAGTAACCAAAAAGTCCACCAACAGATGGGTGGACAAAGAAGAACTCCTCCATGTACAGATGGAATATTCGCTAGTGAAAAAAATGAAACAATGCCATTTACAGCACCATACATGAGTCTAGACGTAATCACGCCACCTGTAGTAAGTGAGAAAGCAAAAGACACATATCCTATCATATCACTTTTAGGAGTTACTTAAAAATTGATACCAATGAAGATATTTCCACAGAGAAAGGCAATCACAGATTCATTAAAAAAACTGATGGTTCACCAAATAGAAAGGGATGAGGATTGGATACATTACCATATTGGGGTTAACAGAGATATACATACCATGTGAAATATATAATCACCAAAGACGTACGGAAGACCAGGAGAAGACTACTCAACATTGTGTCATAACCTACATGGGAAAAGGATGCGAGGAAGAATAGATACACGTATATGTGTGAAAGAACCACATCTTGCACACCTAGAACAAACAAACCATTGTAATCAAATTTGCTGGGATAAAAAATAAAAAGTAAATTACAATTATGAACAAGAAGTAATGAGACATAAACATAAAGTGCTTTTTTCCTGGCACATTCCATTCGAATTTACAACCTAGAACACCACTTCCATTAAGGCTCTGTTTCCCCAGTTACCAAATTTGGTAAAGGAGAAATGCTGCCACCTTGTGGCCGTTTCCTGCAAGAGCAGCTTTAAACTCACAGCTAATGGTCACTTAACATTCACAAGGACTCAGGGCTGTAAAGGACACCTGCCCTAAAAAATTGTGCTGAAGTAGGGAATGGACAAAAAAATTCAAAACAGGCAAATGTTTCAAGAAGAGAGTATGAGGAGTTAAGTTTTACTCACGCTCTTTTAAAAAAAAAAAGGAAAATGGATAAAAGCTCAACCTCAGGGAGTGTTAGACCCATGCAATCTAATCTACAAAAAGTTTCAACTTAGACCAGTCGACTGACCATCAGCAAAATGTCCAGAAACAATAAATGCTGACGGGGTTTTTAAGAACTGTGTCCCCTCTACCTGCTGGTGAGACGTAAAGGGGTAACAGCCAATAATGAGAAGAGAAAGGAGCTGTGTTTAAAAGTAAAAATGGAGGTACCATTCAGTCCAGCAGGCGCACCATTGGACCTCTCACCTGAGAAGACAAGAATCGAGAAGACACAGGCCGCAAAAGCTGCAGTGCAGCCTTATTCACATTAGCCAAGACAGTGAAGCAATCAAAATATCCAACAAGAGGTGAATGGATAAAGAAGAAGTGGTCCATGTACACAATGGAATATTAGCCATGGAAAACAATGAACCATTGCTCTTTGAGGCACCACAAATGAGTCTGGAGATAATCACGAAACATGAGGTAACTCGGAAAACAAAGACCTGTATTCTATGATATCACTTATAGGCGTTATCTAATAACTGACACAAATGAATATATTTCCACAGAGAAAGACACTCACAGACTTAGAAAACAAACTATGCTCATCTAAAAGGAAAGGTGGGGGGAATGGATAAGTTAAGATTAGTGTTGCTATATGTATACAAACACATAGTATATACATATCTCAAAAAGACCGACCATCTAGCAAGGGAGGTCTGTGGAACCCTCTGTAACATTTTACATGGGAAGAGGATCTGTACTTGAATAGACATATATAATGTACAAATGAACCAGATTGTGTACACCTAGGACAGACAATATTCGAAGCTTTACCCCAATTAAAAAAAATTTTAAAACCAAGAAGAAATAATGAGACATAAACTTATGGGGGTTTCTCCAGGCACATTCCAATTTAATTTACAACCTAGGAACACGACTTCCAGAACGGCTCTGCTGCCCTAGTACCCAGATTTGGGAGTGGAGAAATGCTGCCTAATTGAGGCCACTTCCCACAACAGCAGCTTTAAACCCATTGCTAATGGTCACTAAATATTCACCAAACTTGCAGTTCGGGAAATGACACCTGCTCTCTAAAAAAATTCTGAGGTGGAAAATCGACCAAAAATTTCAAAATAGGGCAACCTTCCAAGAAGACATTTTCAAGAGATATATTGTACTCCCAACTGTTTCCTTTTTTTTAACAGAAAAGAAAACGGTGGAGAAACATGATGAGTTTTACGAATTTTCAAAGACATGCAAACCCAAATTACAAAACCCTATCAGCATACAGCAGCCAGTAGGGCCATTAGCATAAAGGCAGCAAACAATAAATGCTAAATCGATTGTGGAGAAATGCATACCCTCGATTCTAAGGGGGACGTGGTAAGAGCCACTAATGAAAACACAAAGAAGGTGCTTTGAAAAGGGAAACACGGTGCTACCAGTCAATCAATCACACCCACTGTTGGGCCTATCAACTGAGAAAATGAGAATCAAAAAGTCACAGGCTGGCAATCCTGCACTCCAACAATATTTACCATAGCCAACACTTGGAAGCAATGAAAATGTCCATCAACTGAGGAATGCGCAAAGTAGAAGTGGTCCACGTGCACACTGGGGAATTACTCCAATAAAAACTAAAAATTAAATTTAAAAATCCAACAAAAGTAAGGAGACATCAGCTTGTGTGGGTTTGTCCGGGCACACTCCACTCTAATTTATAACCGAGAAACACCACAGGCCTCAAGGGCATTTCCCTAGTTACCATGGTGGGGACATAGAAAGGCTGCCGCCCTCTGGCATTTACCTGCAAAAGCAGCATTAAAGCCTGTGCTAATGGTCATTTCATAGGAACAAGTACTGCAGAACTGTAAATGAATCCTACCCTCAAAATGTCTTGAGGGAGGTAATGGCCAAAACATTTCAAAATGTGACACATACTTTAAGAGAACACTTTGAAGAACTAAGGGGTAATCACAGGTTGAAAAATAAAAAGGACATGCCTTAAAGCTCAATTTCAACGGATTATGAGGCACAGGCGAATTCAACCACAAAGAGGTATCAGCTCACACTTGTCAGAATAACCATCAGCAAGGAAACTACAAACAATAAATGCTGAAGGTGTTGTGGAGAAATGCATACCCTCAACTTCAAGTGGGACGTAACTTGAAAAGGGCCACGAATGAGAACAGAATGGAGGTGCCTTAAAAAGGTAAACATTGAGCTACCGTATGATCCAGCAGGCCCACTCCTCGACCTATAATCTAAGAAGAAAGAATTGGAAAGACACAGGCAGGCAAATCTGCATGGCACAGTATTACAATAGCCAAGATATGGAAGTAATCAAAAAGTCCACCAACAGATGGGTGGACAAAGAAGAACTCCTCCATGTACAGATGGAATATTCGCTAGTGAAAAAAATGAAACAATGCCATTTACAGCACCATACATGAGTCTAGACGTAATCACGCCACCTGTAGTAAGTGAGAAAGCAAAAGACACATATCCTATCATATCACTTTTAGGAGTTACTTAAAAATGATACCAATGAAGATATTTCCACAGAGAAAGGCAATCACAGATTCATTAAAAAATCTGATGGTTCACCAAATAGAAAGGGATGAGGATTGGATACATTACCATATTGGGGTTAACAGAGATATACATACCATATGAAATATATAATCACCAAAGACGTACGGAAGACCAGGAGAAGACTACTCAACATTGTGTCATAACCTACATGGGAAAAGGATGCGAGGAAGAATAGATTCACGTATATGTGTGAAAGAACCACATCTTGCACACCTAGAACAAACAAACCATTGTAATCAAATTTGCTGGGATAAAAAATAAAAAGTAAATTACAATTATGAACAAGAAGTAATGAGACATAAACATAAAGTGCTTTTTTCCTGGCACATTCCATTCGAATTTACAACCTAGAACACCACTTCCATTAAGGCTCTGTTTCCCCAGTTACCAAATTTGGTAAAGGAGAAATGCTGCCACCTTGTGGCCGTTTCCTGCAAGAGCAGCTTTAAACTCACAGCTAATGGTCACATAACATTCACAAGGACTCAGGGCTGTAAAGGACACCTGCCCTAAAAAATTGTGCTGAAGTAGGAAATGGACAAAAAAATTCAAAACAGGCAAATGTTTCAAGAAGAGAGTATGAGGAGTTAAGTTTTACTCACGCTCTTTTAAAAAAAAAGGAAAATGGATAAAAGCTCAACCTCAGGGAGTGTTAGACCCATGCAATCTAATCTACAAAAAGTTTCAACTTAGACCAGTCGACTGACCATCAGCAAAATGTCTACAAACAATAAATGCTGTCGGGGTTTTTAAGAACTGTGTCCCCTCTACCTGCTGGTGAGACGTAAAGGGGTAACAGCCAATAATGAGAACAGAAAGGAGCTGTGTGTAAAAGTAAAAATGGAGGTACCATTCAATCCAGCAGGCGCACCATTGCACCTCTCACCTGAGAAGACAGGAATCGAGAAGACACAGGCCGCAAAAGCTGCAGTGCAGCCTTATTCACATTAGCCAAGACAGTGAAGCAATCAAAATATCCAACAAGAGGTGAATGGATAAAGAAGAAGTGGTCCATGTACACAATGGAATATTAGCCATGGAAAACAATGAACCATTGCTCTTTGAGGCACCACAAATGAGTCTGGAGATAATCACGAAACATGAGGTAACTCGGAAACCAAAGACCTGTATTCTATGATATCACTTATAGGCGTTATCTAATAACTGACACAAATGAATATATTTCCACAGAGAAAGACACTCACAGACTTAGAAAACAAACTATGCTCATCTAAAAGGAAAGGTGGGGGGAATGGATAAGTTAAGATTAGTGTTGCTATATGTATACAAACACATAGTATATACATATCTCAAAAAGACCGACCATCTAGCAAGGGAGGTCTGTGGAACCCTCTGTAACATTTTACATGGGAAGAGGATCTGTACTTGAATAGACATATATAATGTACAAATGAACCAGATTGTGTACACCTAGGACAGACAATATTCGAAGCTTTACCCCAATTAAAAAAAATTTTAAAACCAAGAAGAAATAATGAGACATAAACTTATGGGGGTTTCTCCAGGCACATTCCAATTTAATTTACAACCTAGGAACACGACTTCCAGAAAGGCTCTGCTGCCCTAGTACCCAGATTTGGGAGTGGAGAAATGCTGCCTACTTGAGGCCACTTCCCACAACAGCAGCTTTAAACCCATTGCTAATGGTCACTAAATATTCACCAAACTTGCAGTTCGGGAAATGACACCTGCTCTCTAAAAAAATTCTGAGGTGGAAAATCGACCAAAAATTTCAAAATAGGGCAACCTTCCAAGAAGACATTTTCAAGAGATATATTGTACTCCCAACTGTTTCCTTTTTTTTAACAGAAAAGAAAACGGTGGAGAAACATGATGAGTTTTACGAATTTTCAAAGATATGCAAACCCAAATTACAAAACCCTATCAGCATACAGCAGCCAGTAGGGCCATTAGCATAAAGGCAGCAAACAATAAATGCTAAATCGATTGTGGAGAAATGCATACCCTCGATTCTAAGGGGGACGTGGTAAGAGCCACTAATGAAAACACAAAGAAGGTGCTTTGAAAAGGGAAACACGGTGCTACCAGTCAATCAATCACACCCACTGTTGGGCCTATCAACTGAGAAAATGAGAATCAAAAAGTCACAGGCTGGCAATCCTGCACTCCAACAATATTTACCAGAGCCAACACTTGGAAGCAATGAAAATGTCCATCAACTGAGGAATGCGCAAAGTAGAAGTGGTCCACGTGCACACTGGGGAATTACTCCAATAAAAACTAAAAATTAAATTTAAAAATCCAACAAAAGTAAGGAGACATCAGCTTGTGTGGGTTTGTCCGGGCACACTCCACTCTAATTTATAACCGAGAAACACCACAGGCCTCAAGGGCTTTTCCCTAGTTACCATGGTGGGGACATAGAAAGGCTGCCGCCCTCTGGCATTTACCTGCAAAAGCAGCATTAAAGCCTGTGCTAATGGTCATTTCATAGGAACAAGTACTGCAGAACTGTAAATGAATCCTACCCTCAAAATGTCTTGAGGGAGGTAATGGCCAAAACATTTCAAAATGTGACACATACTTTAAGAGAACACTTTGAAGAACTAAGGGGTAATCACAGGTTGAAAAATAAAAAGGACATGCCTTAAAGCTCAATTTCAACGGATTATGAGGCACAGGCGAATTCAACCACAAAGAGGTATCAGCTCACACTTGTCAGAATAACCATCAGCAAGGAAACTACAAACAATAAATGCTGAAGGTGTTGTGGAGAAATGCATACCCTCAACTTCAAGTGGGACGTAAATTGAAAAGGGCCACGAATGAGAACAGAATGGAGGTGCCTTAAAAAGGTAAACATTGAGCTACCGTATGATCCAGCAGGCCCACTCCTCGACCTATAATCTAAGAAGAAAGAATTGGAAAGACACAGGCAGGCAAATCTGCATGGCACAGTATTACAATAGCCAAGATATGGAAGTAACCAAAAAGTCCACCAACAGATGGGTGGACAAAGAAGAACTCCTCCATGTACAGATGGAATATTCGCTAGTGAAAAAAATGAAACAATGCCATTTACAGCACCATACATGAGTCTAGACGTAATCACGCCACCTGTAGTAAGTGAGAAAGCAAAAGACACATATCCTATCATATCACTTTTAGGAGTTACTTAAAAATTGATACCAATGAAGATATTTCCACAGAGAAAGGCAATCACAGATTCATTAAAAAAACTGATGGTTCACCAAATAGAAAGGGATGAGGATTGGATACATTACCATATTGGGGTTAACAGAGATATACCTACCATGTGAAATATATAATCACCAAAGACGTACGGAAGACCAGGAGAAGACTACTCAACATTGTGTCATAACCTACATGGGAAAAGGATGCGAGGAAGAATAGATTCACGTATATGTGTGAAAGAACCACATCTTGCACACCTAGAACAAACAAACCATTGTAATCAAATTTGCTGGGATAAAAAATAAAAAGTAAATTACAATTATGAACAAGAAGTAATGAGACATAAACATAAAGTGCTTTTTTCCTGGCACATTCCATTCGAATTTACAACCTAGAACACCACTTCCATTAAGGCTCTGTTTCACCAGTTACCAAATTTGGTAAAGGAGAAATGCTGCCACCTTGTGGCCGTTTCCTGCAAGAGCAGCTTTAAACTCACAGCTAATGGTCACACAACATTCACAAGGACTCAGGGCTGTAAAGGACACCTGCCCTAAAAAATTGTGCTGAAGTAGGAAATGGACAAAAAAATTCAAAACAGGCAAATGTTTCAAGAAGAGAGTATGAGGAGGTAAGTTTTACTCACGCTCTTTTAAAAAAAAAGGAAAATGGATAAAAGCTCAACCTCAGGGAGTGTTAGACCCATGCAATCTAATCTACAAAAAGTTTCAACTTAGACCAGTCGACTGACCATCAGCAAAATGTCTACAAACAATAAATGCTGTCGGGGTTTTTAAGAACTGTGTCCCCTCTACCTGCTGGTGAGACGTAAAGGGGTAACAGCCAATAATGAGAACAGAAAGGAGCTGTGTGTAAAAGTAAAAATGGAGGTACCATTCAATCCAGCAGGCGCACCATTGGACCTCTCACCTGAGAAGACAGGAATCGAGAAGACACAGGCCGCAAAAGTTGCAGTGCAGCCTTTTTCACAATAGCCAAGAGAGTAAAGCAATCAAAATATCCAACAAGAGGTGAATGGATAAAGAAGAAGTGGTCCATGTACACAATGGAATATTAGCCATTTAAAACAATGAACCATTGCTCTTTGAGGCACCACAAATGAGTCTGGAGATAATCACGAAACATGAGGTAACTCGGAAACCAAAGACCTGTATTCTATGATATCACTTATAGGTGTTATCTAATAACTGACACAAATGAATATATTTCCACAGAGAAAGACACTCACAGACTTAGAAAACAAACTATGCTCATCTAAAAGGAAAGGTGGGGGGAATGGATAAGTTAAGATTAGTGTTGCTCTATGTATACAAACACATAGTATATACATATCACAAAAAGACCGACCATGTAGCAAGGGAGGTCTGTGGAACCCTCTGTAACATTTTACATGGGAAGAGGATCTGTACTTGAATAGACATATATAATGTACAAATGAACCAGATTGTGTACACCTAGGACAAACAATATTCTAAGCTTTACCCCAATTAAAAAAAAAAATTAAAACCAAGAAGAAATAATGAGACATAAACTTATGGGGGTTTCTCCATGCACATTCCAATTTAATTTACAACCTAGGAACACGACTTCCAGAAAGGCTCTGCTGCCCTAGTACCCAGATTTGGGAGTGGAGAAATGCTGCCTGCTTGAGGTCACTTCCCACAACAGCAGCTTTAAACCCATTGCCAAAGGTCACTAAATATTCACCAAACTTGCAGTTCGGGAAATGACACCTGCTCTCTAAAAAAATTCTGGGGTGGAAAATCGACCAAAAATTTCAAAATAGGGCAACCTTCCAAGAAGAAAATTTCAAGAGATATATTGTACTCCCAACTGTTTCCTTTTTTTTAACAGAAAAGTAAACGGTGGAGAAAAATGATGAGTTTTACGAATTTTCAAAGACATGCAAACCCAAATTACACAACCCTATCAGCACACAGCAGCCAGTAGGGCCATTAGCATACATGCTGCAAACAATAAATGCTAAATCGATTGTGGAGAAATGCATACCCTCGATTCTAAGGGGGACGAGGTAAGAGCCACTAATGAAAACACAAAGAAGGTGTTTTGAAAAGGGAAACACGGTACTACCAGTCAATCAGTCACACCCACTGCTGGGCCTATCACCTGAGAAAATGAGAATCAAAAAGTCACAGGCTGGAAATCCTGCACTCCAACAATATTTACCATAGCCAACACTTGGAAGCAATGAAAATGTCCATCAACTGAGGAATGCGCAAAGTAGAAGTGGTCCACGTGCACACTGGGGAATTACTCCAATAAAAACTACAAATTAAATTTAAAAATCCAACAAAAGTAAGGAGACATCAGCTTGTGTGGGTTTGTCCGGCCAAACTCCACTCTAATTTATAACCGAGAAACACCACAGGCCGCAAGGGCTTTTCCCTAGTTACCATGGTGGGGACATAGAAAGGCTGCCACCCTCTGGCATTTACCTGCAAAAGCAGCTTTAAAGCCTGTGCTAATGGTCATTTCATAGGAACAAGTACTGCAGAACTGTAAATGAAAACCTACCCTCAAAATGTCTTGAGGGAGGTAATGGCCAAAACATTTCAAAATGTGACACATATTTAAGAGAACACTTTGAAGAACTAAGGGGTAATCACAGGTTGAAAAATAAAAAGGACATGCCTTAAAGTTCAATTTCAACGGATTATGAGGCACAGGCGAATTCAACCACAAAGAGGTATCAGCTCACACTTGTCAGAATAACGATCAGCAAGGAAACTACAAACAATAAATGCTGAAGGTGCTGTGGAGAAATGCATACCCTCAACTTCAAATGGGACGTAACTTGAAAAGGGCCACGAATGAGAACAGAATGGAGGTGCCTTAAAAAGGTAAACATTGAGCTACCGTATGATCCAGCAGGCCCACTCCTCAACCTATAATCTAAGAAGAAAGAATTGGAAACAAACAGGCAGGCAAATCTGCATGTCACAGTATTACAATAGCCAAGATATGGAAGTAACCAAAAAGTCCACAAACAGATGGGTGGACAAAGAAGAACTCCTCCATGTACAGATGGAATATTCGCTAGTGAAAAAAATGAAACAATGCCATTTACAGCACCATACATGAGTCTAGACGTAATCACGCCATCTGTAGTAAGTGAGAAAGCAAAAGACACATATCCTATCATATCTCTTTTAGGAGTTACTTAAAAATTGATACCAATGAAGATATTTCCACAGAGAAAGGCAATCACAGATTCATTAAAAAAACTGATGGTTCACCAAATAGAAACGGATGAGGATTGCATACATTACCATATTGGGGTTAACAGAGCTATACATACCATGTGAAATATATAATCACCAAAAACGTACGGAAGACCAGGAGAAGACTACTCAACATTGTGTCATAACCTACATGGGAAAAGGATGCGAGGAAGAATAGATACACGTATATGTGTGAAAGAACCACATCTTGCACACCTAGAACAAACAAACCAATGTAATCAAATTTGCTGGGATAAAAAATAAAAAGTAAATTACAATTATGAACAAGAAGTAAAGAGACATAAACATAAAGTGCTTTTTTCCTGGCACATTCCATTCGAATTTACAACCTAGAACACCACTTCCATTAAGGCTCTGTTTCCCCAGTTACCAAATTTGGTAAAGGAGAAATGCTGCCACCTTGTGGCCGTTTCCTGCAAGAGCAGCTTTAAACTCACAGCTAATGGTCACTTAACATTCACAAGGACTCAGGGCTGTAAAGGACACCTGCCCTAAAAAATTGTGCTGAAGTAGGGAATGGACAAAAAAATTCAAAACAGGCAAATGTTTCAAGAAGAGAGTATGAGGAGTTAAGTTTTACTCACGCTCTTTTAAAAAAAAAAAGGAAAATGGATAAAAGCTCAACCTCAGGGAGTGTTAGACCCATGCAATCTAATCTACAAAAAGTTTCAACTTAGACCAGTCGACTGACCATCAGCAAAATGTCTACAAACAATAAATGCTGACGGGGTTTTTAAGAACTGTGTCCCCTCTACCTGCTGGTGAGACGTAAAGGGGTAACAGCCAATAATGAGAAGAGAAAGGAGCTGTGTTTAAAAGTAAAAATGGAGGTACCATTCAATCCAGCAGGCGCACCATTGGACCTCTCACCTGAGAAGACAAGAATCGAGAAGACACAGGCCGCAAAAGCTGCAGTGCAGCCTTATTCACAATAGCCAAGACAGTGAAGCAATCAAAATATCCAACAAGAGGTGAATGGATAAAGAAGAAGTGGTCCATGTACACAATGGAATATTAGCCATGGAAAACAATGAACCATTGCTCTTTGAGGCACCACAAATGAGTCTGGAGATAATCACGAAACATGAGGTAACTCGGAAACCAAAGACCTGTATTCTATGATATCACTTATAGGCGTTATCTAATAACTGACACAAATGAATATATTTCCACAGAGAAAGACACTCACAGACTTAGAAAAAAAACTATGCTCATCTAAAAGGAAAGGTGAGGGGAATGGATAAGTTAAGATTAGTGTTGCCATAAGTATACAAACACATAGTATATACATATCTCAAAAAGACCGACCATCTAGCAAGGGAGGTCTGTGGAACCCTTTGTAACATTTTACATGGGAAGAGGATCTGTACTTGAATAGACATATATAATGTACAAATGAACCAGATTGTGTACACCTAGGACAGACAATATTCGAAGCTTTACCCCAATTAAAAAAAATTTTAAAACCAAGAAGAAATAATGAGACATAAACTTATGGGGGTTTCTCCAGGCACATTCCAATTTAATTTACAACCTAGGAACACGACTTCCAGAAAGGCTCTGCTGCCCTAGTACCCAGATTTGGGAGTGGAGAAATGCTGCCTACTTGAGGCCACTTCCCACAACAGCAGCTTTAAACCCATTGCTAATGGTCACTAAATATTCACCAAACTAGCAGTTCGGGAAATGACACCTGCTCTCTAAAAAAATTCTGAGGTGGAAAATCGACCAAAAATTTCAAAATAGGGCAATCTTCCAAGAAGACATTTTCAAGAGATATATTGTACTCCCAACTGTTTCCTTTTATTTAACAGAAAAGAAAACGGTGGAGAAACATGATGAGTTTTACGAATTTTCAAAGACATGCAAACCCAAATTACAAAACCCTATCAGCATACAGCAGCCAGTAGGGCCATTAGCATAAAGGCAGCAAACAATAAATGCTAAATCGATTGTGGAGAAATGCATACCCTCGATTCTGAGGGGGACGTGGTAAGAGCCACTAATGAAAACACAAAGAAGGTGCTTTGAAAAGGGAAACACGGTGCTACCAGTCAATCAATCACACCCACTGTTGGGCCTATCAACTGAGAAAATGAGAATCAAAAAGTCACAGGCTGGCAATCCTGCACTCCAACAATATTTACCAGAGCCAACACTTGGAAGCAATGAAAATGTCCATCAACTGAGGAATGCGCAAAGTAGAAGTGGTCCACGTGCACACTGGGGAATTACTCCAATAAAAACTAAAAATTAAATTTAAAAATCCAACAAAAGTAAGGAGACATCAGCTTGTGTGGGTTTGTCCGGGCACACTCCACTCTAATTTATAACCGAGAAACACCACAGGCCGCAAGGGCTTTTCCCTAGTTACCATGGTGGGGACATAGAAAGGCTGCCGCGCTCTGGCATTTACCTGCAAAAGCAGCTTTAAAGCCTGTGCTAATGGTCATTTCATAGGAACAAGTACTGCAGAACTGTAAATGAAACCTACCCTCAAAATGTCTTGAGGGAGGTAATGGCCAAAACATTTCAAAATGTGACACATACTTTAAGAGAACACTTTGAAGAACTAAGGGGTAATCACAGGTTGAAAAATAAAAAGGACATGCCTTAAAGCTCAATTTCAACGGATTATGAGGCACAGGCGAATTCAACCACAAAGAGGTATCAGCTCACACTTGTCAGAATAACCATCAGCAAGGAAACTACAAACAATAAATGCTGAAGGTGTTGTGGAGAAATGCATACCCTCAACTTCATGTGGGACGTAACTTGAAAAGGGCCACGAATGAGAACAGAATGGAGGTGCCTTAAAAAGGTAAACATTGAGCTACCGTATGATCCAGCAGGCCCACTCCTCGACCTATAATCTAAGAAGAAAGAATTGGAAAGACACAGGCAGGCAAATCTGCATGGCACAGTATTACAATAGCCAAGATATGGAAGTAACCAAAAAGTCCACCAACAGATGGGTGGACAAAGAAGAACTCCTCCATGTACAGATGGAATATTCGCTAGTGAAAAAAATGAAACAATGCCATTTACAGCACCATACATGAGTCTAGACGTAATCACGCCACCTGTAGTAAGTGAGAAAGCAAAAGACACATATCCTATCATATCACTTTTAGGAGTTACTTAAAAATTGATACCAATGAAGATATTTCCACAGAGAAAGGCAATCACAGATTCATTAAAAAAACTGATGGTTCACCAAATAGAAAGGGATGAGGATTGGATACATTACCATATTGGGGTTAACAGAGATATACATACCATGTGAAATATATAATCACCAAAGACGTACGGAAGACCAGGAGAAGACTACTCAACATTGTGTCATAACCTACATGGGAAAAGGATGCGAGGAAGAATAGATACACGTATATGTGTGAAAGAACCACATCTTGCACACCTAGAACAAACAAACCATTGTAATCAAATTTGCTGGGATAAAAAATAAAAAGTAAATTACAATTATGAACAAGAAGTAATGAGACATAAACATAAAGTGCTTTTTTCCTGGCACATTCCATTCGAATTTACAACCTAGAACACCACTTCCATTAAGGCTCTGTTTCCCCAGTTACCAAATTTGGTAAAGGAGAAATGCTGCCACCTTGTGGCCGTTTCCTGCAAGAGCAGCTTTAAACTCACAGCTAATGGTCACTTAACATTCACAAGGACTCAGGGCTGTAAAGGACACCTGCCCTAAAAAATTGTGCTGAAGTAGGGAATGGACAAAAAAATTCAAAACAGGCAAATGTTTCAAGAAGAGAGTATGAGGAGTTAAGTTTTACTCACGCTCTTTTAAAAAAAAAAAGGAAAATGGATAAAAGCTCAACCTCAGGGAGTGTTAGACCCATGCAATCTAATCTACAAAAAGTTTCAACTTAGACCAGTCGACTGACCATCAGCAAAATGTCCAGAAACAATAAATGCTGACGGGGTTTTTAAGAACTGTGTCCCCTCTACCTGCTGGTGAGACGTAAAGGGGTAACAGCCAATAATGAGAAGAGAAAGGAGCTGTGTTTAAAAGTAAAAATGGAGGTACCATTCAGTCCAGCAGGCGCACCATTGGACCTCTCACCTGAGAAGACAAGAATCGAGAAGACACAGGCCGCAAAAGCTGCAGTGCAGCCTTATTCACATTAGCCAAGACAGTGAAGCAATCAAAATATCCAACAAGAGGTGAATGGATAAAGAAGAAGTGGTCCATGTACACAATGGAATATTAGCCATGGAAAACAATGAACCATTGCTCTTTGAGGCACCACAAATGAGTCTGGAGATAATCACGAAACATGAGGTAACTCGGAAAACAAAGACCTGTATTCTATGATATCACTTATAGGCGTTATCTAATAACTGACACAAATGAATATATTTCCACAGAGAAAGACACTCACAGACTTAGAAAACAAACTATGCTCATCTAAAAGGAAAGGTGGGGGGAATGGATAAGTTAAGATTAGTGTTGCTATATGTATACAAACACATAGTATATACATATCTCAAAAAGACCGACCATCTAGCAAGGGAGGTCTGTGGAACCCTCTGTAACATTTTACATGGGAAGAGGATCTGTACTTGAATAGACATATATAATGTACAAATGAACCAGATTGTGTACACCTAGGACAGACAATATTCGAAGCTTTACCCCAATTAAAAAAAATTTTAAAACCAAGAAGAAATAATGAGACATAAACTTATGGGGGTTTCTCCAGGCACATTCCAATTTAATTTACAACCTAGGAACACGACTTCCAGAACGGCTCTGCTGCCCTAGTACCCAGATTTGGGAGTGGAGAAATGCTGCCTAATTGAGGCCACTTCCCACAACAGCAGCTTTAAACCCATTGCTAATGGTCACTAAATATTCACCAAACTTGCAGTTCGGGAAATGACACCTGCTCTCTAAAAAAATTCTGAGGTGGAAAATCGACCAAAAATTTCAAAATAGGGCAACCTTCCAAGAAGACATTTTCAAGAGATATATTGTACTCCCAACTGTTTCCTTTTTTTTAACAGAAAAGAAAACGGTGGAGAAACATGATGAGTTTTACGAATTTTCAAAGACATGCAAACCCAAATTACAAAACCCTATCAGCATACAGCAGCCAGTAGGGCCATTAGCATAAAGGCAGCAAACAATAAATGCTAAATCGATTGTGGAGAAATGCATACCCTCGATTCTAAGGGGGACGTGGTAAGAGCCACTAATGAAAACACAAAGAAGGTGCTTTGAAAAGGGAAACACGGTGCTACCAGTCAATCAATCACACCCACTGTTGGGCCTATCAACTGAGAAAATGAGAATCAAAAAGTCACAGGCTGGCAATCCTGCACTCCAACAATATTTACCATAGCCAACACTTGGAAGCAATGAAAATGTCCATCAACTGAGGAATGCGCAAAGTAGAAGTGGTCCACGTGCACACTGGGGAATTACTCCAATAAAAACTAAAAATTAAATTTAAAAATCCAACAAAAGTAAGGAGACATCAGCTTGTGTGGGTTTGTCCGGGCACACTCCACTCTAATTTATAACCGAGAAACACCACAGGCCTCAAGGGCATTTCCCTAGTTACCATGGTGGGGACATAGAAAGGCTGCCGCCCTCTGGCATTTACCTGCAAAAGCAGCATTAAAGCCTGTGCTAATGGTCATTTCATAGGAACAAGTACTGCAGAACTGTAAATGAATCCTACCCTCAAAATGTCTTGAGGGAGGTAATGGCCAAAACATTTCAAAATGTGACACATACTTTAAGAGAACACTTTGAAGAACTAAGGGGTAATCACAGGTTGAAAAATAAAAAGGACATGCCTTAAAGCTCAATTTCAACGGATTATGAGGCACAGGCGAATTCAACCACAAAGAGGTATCAGCTCACACTTGTCAGAATAACCATCAGCAAGGAAACTACAAACAATAAATGCTGAAGGTGTTGTGGAGAAATGCATACCCTCAACTTCAAGTGGGACGTAACTTGAAAAGGGCCACGAATGAGAACAGAATGGAGGTGCCTTAAAAAGGTAAACATTGAGCTACCGTATGATCCAGCAGGCCCACTCCTCGACCTATAATCTAAGAAGAAAGAATTGGAAAGACACAGGCAGGCAAATCTGCATGGCACAGTATTACAATAGCCAAGATATGGAAGTAATCAAAAAGTCCACCAACAGATGGGTGGACAAAGAAGAACTCCTCCATGTACAGATGGAATATTCGCTAGTGAAAAAAATGAAACAATGCCATTTACAGCACCATACATGAGTCTAGACGTAATCACGCCACCTGTAGTAAGTGAGAAAGCAAAAGACACATATCCTATCATATCACTTTTAGGAGTTACTTAAAAATGATACCAATGAAGATATTTCCACAGAGAAAGGCAATCACAGATTCATTAAAAAATCTGATGGTTCACCAAATAGAAAGGGATGAGGATTGGATACATTACCATATTGGGGTTAACAGAGATATACATACCATATGAAATATATAATCACCAAAGACGTACGGAAGACCAGGAGAAGACTACTCAACATTGTGTCATAACCTACATGGGAAAAGGATGCGAGGAAGAATAGATTCACGTATATGTGTGAAAGAACCACATCTTGCACACCTAGAACAAACAAACCATTGTAATCAAATTTGCTGGGATAAAAAATAAAAAGTAAATTACAATTATGAACAAGAAGTAATGAGACATAAACATAAAGTGCTTTTTTCCTGGCACATTCCATTCGAATTTACAACCTAGAACACCACTTCCATTAAGGCTCTGTTTCCCCAGTTACCAAATTTGGTAAAGGAGAAATGCTGCCACCTTGTGGCCGTTTCCTGCAAGAGCAGCTTTAAACTCACAGCTAATGGTCACATAACATTCACAAGGACTCAGGGCTGTAAAGGACACCTGCCCTAAAAAATTGTGCTGAAGTAGGAAATGGACAAAAAAATTCAAAACAGGCAAATGTTTCAAGAAGAGAGTATGAGGAGTTAAGTTTTACTCACGCTCTTTTAAAAAAAAAGGAAAATGGATAAAAGCTCAACCTCAGGGAGTGTTAGACCCATGCAATCTAATCTACAAAAAGTTTCAACTTAGACCAGTCGACTGACCATCAGCAAAATGTCTACAAACAATAAATGCTGTCGGGGTTTTTAAGAACTGTGTCCCCTCTACCTGCTGGTGAGACGTAAAGGGGTAACAGCCAATAATGAGAACAGAAAGGAGCTGTGTGTAAAAGTAAAAATGGAGGTACCATTCAATCCAGCAGGCGCACCATTGCACCTCTCACCTGAGAAGACAGGAATCGAGAAGACACAGGCCGCAAAAGTTGCAGTGCAGCCTTATTCACATTAGCCAAGACAGTGAAGCAATCAAAATATCCAACAAGAGGTGAATGGATAAAGAAGAAGTGGTCCATGTACACAATGGAATATTAGCCATGGAAAACAATGAACCATTGCTCTTTGAGGCACCACAAATGAGTCTGGAGATAATCACGAAACATGAGGTAACTCGGAAACCAAAGACCTGTATTCTATGATATCACTTATAGGCGTTATCTAATAACTGACACAAATGAATATATTTCCACAGAGAAAGACACTCACAGACTTAGAAAACAAACTATGCTCATCTAAAAGGAAAGGTGGGGGGAATGGATAAGTTAAGATTAGTGTTGCTATATGTATACAAACACATAGTATATACATATCTCAAAAAGACCGACCATCTAGCAAGGGAGGTCTGTGGAACCCTCTGTAACATTTTACATGGGAAGAGGATCTGTACTTGAATAGACATATATAATGTACAAATGAACCAGATTGTGTACACCTAGGACAGACAATATTCGAAGCTTTACCCCAATTAAAAAAAATTTTAAAACCAAGAAGAAATAATGAGACATAAACTTATGGGGGTTTCTCCAGGCACATTCCAATTTAATTTACAACCTAGGAACACGACTTCCAGAAAGGCTCTGCTGCCCTAGTACCCAGATTTGGGAGTGGAGAAATGCTGCCTACTTGAGGCCACTTCCCACAACAGCAGCTTTAAACCCATTGCTAATGGTCACTAAATATTCACCAAACTTGCAGTTCGGGAAATGACACCTGCTCTCTAAAAAAATTCTGAGGTGGAAAATCGACCAAAAATTTCAAAATAGGGCAACCTTCCAAGAAGACATTTTCAAGAGATATATTGTACTCCCAACTGTTTCCTTTTTTTTAACAGAAAAGAAAACGGTGGAGAAACATGATGAGTTTTACGAATTTTCAAAGATATGCAAACCCAAATTACAAAACCCTATCAGCATACAGCAGCCAGTAGGGCCATTAGCATAAAGGCAGCAAACAATAAATGCTAAATCGATTGTGGAGAAATGCATACCCTCGATTCTAAGGGGGACGTGGTAAGAGCCACTAATGAAAACACAAAGAAGGTGCTTTGAAAAGGGAAACACGGTGCTACCAGTCAATCAATCACACCCACTGTTGGGCCTATCAACTGAGAAAATGAGAATCAAAAAGTCACAGGCTGGCAATCCTGCACTCCAACAATATTTACCAGAGCCAACACTTGGAAGCAATGAAAATGTCCATCAACTGAGGAATGCGCAAAGTAGAAGTGGTCCACGTGCACACTGGGGAATTACTCCAATAAAAACTAAAAATTAAATTTAAAAATCCAACAAAAGTAAGGAGACATCAGCTTGTGTGGGTTTGTCCGGGCACACTCCACTCTAATTTATAACCGAGAAACACCACAGGCCTCAAGGGCTTTTCCCTAGTTACCATGGTGGGGACATAGAAAGGCTGCCGCCCTCTGGCATTTACCTGCAAAAGCAGCATTAAAGCCTGTGCTAATGGTCATTTCATAGGAACAAGTACTGCAGAACTGTAAATGAATCCTACCCTCAAAATGTCTTGAGGGAGGTAATGGCCAAAACATTTCAAAATGTGACACATACTTTAAGAGAACACTTTGAAGAACTAAGGGGTAATCACAGGTTGAAAAATAAAAAGGACATGCCTTAAAGCTCAATTTCAACGGATTATGAGGCACAGGCGAATTCAACCACAAAGAGGTATCAGCTCACACTTGTCAGAATAACCATCAGCAAGGAAACTACAAACAATAAATGCTGAAGGTGTTGTGGAGAAATGCATACCCTCAACTTCAAGTGGGACGTAAATTGAAAAGGGCCACGAATGAGAACAGAATGGAGGTGCCTTAAAAAGGTAAACATTGAGCTACCGTATGATCCAGCAGGCCCACTCCTCGACCTATAATCTAAGAAGAAAGAATTGGAAAGACACAGGCAGGCAAATCTGCATGGCACAGTATTACAATAGCCAAGATATGGAAGTAACCAAAAAGTCCACCAACAGATGGGTGGACAAAGAAGAACTCCTCCATGTACAGATGGAATATTCGCTAGTGAAAAAAATGAAACAATGCCATTTACAGCACCATACATGAGTCTAGACGTAATCACGCCACCTGTAGTAAGTGAGAAAGCAAAAGACACATATCCTATCATATCACTTTTAGGAGTTACTTAAAAATTGATACCAATGAAGATATTTCCACAGAGAAAGGCAATCACAGATTCATTAAAAAAACTGATGGTTCACCAAATAGAAAGGGATGAGGATTGGATACATTACCATATTGGGGTTAACAGAGATATACCTACCATGTGAAATATATAATCACCAAAGACGTACGGAAGACCAGGAGAAGACTACTCAACATTGTGTCATAACCTACATGGGAAAAGGATGCGAGGAAGAATAGATTCACGTATATGTGTGAAAGAACCACATCTTGCACACCTAGAACAAACAAACCATTGTAATCAAATTTGCTGGGATAAAAAATAAAAAGTAAATTACAATTATGAACAAGAAGTAATGAGACATAAACATAAAGTGCTTTTTTCCTGGCACATTCCATTCGAATTTACAACCTAGAACACCACTTCCATTAAGGCTCTGTTTCACCAGTTACCAAATTTGGTAAAGGAGAAATGCTGCCACCTTGTGGCCGTTTCCTGCAAGAGCAGCTTTAAACTCACAGCTAATGGTCACACAACATTCACAAGGACTCAGGGCTGTAAAGGACACCTGCCCTAAAAAATTGTGCTGAAGTAGGAAATGGACAAAAAAATTCAAAACAGGCAAATGTTTCAAGAAGAGAGTATGAGGAGGTAAGTTTTACTCACGCTCTTTTAAAAAAAAAGGAAAATGGATAAAAGCTCAACCTCAGGGAGTGTTAGACCCATGCAATCTAATCTACAAAAAGTTTCAACTTAGACCAGTCGACTGACCATCAGCAAAATGTCTACAAACAATAAATGCTGTCGGGGTTTTTAAGAACTGTGTCCCCTCTACCTGCTGGTGAGACGTAAAGGGGTAACAGCCAATAATGAGAACAGAAAGGAGCTGTGTGTAAAAGTAAAAATGGAGGTACCATTCAATCCAGCAGGCGCACCATTGGACCTCTCACCTGAGAAGACAGGAATCGAGAAGACACAGGCCGCAAAAGTTGCAGTGCAGCCTTTTTCACAATAGCCAAGAGAGTAAAGCAATCAAAATATCCAACAAGAGGTGAATGGATAAAGAAGAAGTGGTCCATGTACACAATGGAATATTAGCCATTTAAAACAATGAACCATTGCTCTTTGAGGCACCACAAATGAGTCTGGAGATAATCACGAAACATGAGGTAACTCGGAAACCAAAGACCTGTATTCTATGATATCACTTATAGGTGTTATCTAATAACTGACACAAATGAATATATTTCCACAGAGAAAGACACTCACAGACTTAGAAAACAAACTATGCTCATCTAAAAGGAAAGGTGGGGGGAATGGATAAGTTAAGATTAGTGTTGCTCTATGTATACAAACACATAGTATATACATATCACAAAAAGACCGACCATGTAGCAAGGGAGGTCTGTGGAACCCTCTGTAACATTTTACATGGGAAGAGGATCTGTACTTGAATAGACATATATAATGTACAAATGAACCAGATTGTGTACACCTAGGACAAACAATATTCTAAGCTTTACCCCAATTAAAAAAAAAAATTAAAACCAAGAAGAAATAATGAGACATAAACTTATGGGGGTTTCTCCATGCACATTCCAATTTAATTTACAACCTAGGAACACGACTTCCAGAAAGGCTCTGCTGCCCTAGTACCCAGATTTGGGAGTGGAGAAATGCTGCCTGCTTGAGGTCACTTCCCACAACAGCAGCTTTAAACCCATTGCCAAAGGTCACTAAATATTCACCAAACTTGCAGTTCGGGAAATGACACCTGCTCTCTAAAAAAATTCTGGGGTGGAAAATAGACCAAAAATTTCAAAATAGGGCAACCTTCCAAGAAGAAAATTTCAAGAGATATATTGTACTCCCAACTGTTTCCTTTTTTTTAACAGAAAAGTAAACGGTGGAGAAAAATGATGAGTTTTACGAATTTTCAAAGACATGCAAACCCAAATTACACAACCCTATCAGCACACAGCAGCCAGTAGGGCCATTAGCATACATGCTGCAAACAATAAATGCTAAATCGATTGTGGAGAAATGCATACCCTCGATTCTAAGGGGGACGAGGTAAGAGCCACTAATGAAAACACAAAGAAGGTGTTTTGAAAAGGGAAACACGGTACTACCAGTCAATCAGTCACACCCACTGCTGGGCCTATCACCTGAGAAAATGAGAATCAAAAAGTCACAGGCTGGAAATCCTGCACTCCAACAATATTTACCATAGCCAACACTTGGAAGCAATGAAAATGTCCATCAACTGAGGAATGCGCAAAGTAGAAGTGGTCCACGTGCACACTGGGGAATTACTCCAATAAAAACTACAAATTAAATTTAAAAATCCAACAAAAGTAAGGAGACATCAGCTTGTGTGGGTTTGTCCGGCCAAACTCCACTCTAATTTATAACCGAGAAACACCACAGGCCGCAAGGGCTTTTCCCTAGTTACCATGGTGGGGACATAGAAAGGCTGCCACCCTCTGGCATTTACCTGCAAAAGCAGCTTTAAAGCCTGTGCTAATGGTCATTTCATAGGAACAAGTACTGCAGAACTGTAAATGAAAACCTACCCTCAAAATGTCTTGAGGGAGGTAATGGCCAAAACATTTCAAAATGTGACACATATTTAAGAGAACACTTTGAAGAACTAAGGGGTAATCACAGGTTGAAAAATAAAAAGGACATGCCTTAAAGTTCAATTTCAACGGATTATGAGGCACAGGCGAATTCAACCACAAAGAGGTATCAGCTCACACTTGTCAGAATAACGATCAGCAAGGAAACTACAAACAATAAATGCTGAAGGTGCTGTGGAGAAATGCATACCCTCAACTTCAAATGGGACGTAACTTGAAAAGGGCCACGAATGAGAACAGAATGGAGGTGCCTTAAAAAGGTAAACATTGAGCTACCGTATGATCCAGCAGGCCCACTCCTCAACCTATAATCTAAGAAGAAAGAATTGGAAACAAACAGGCAGGCAAATCTGCATGTCACAGTATTACAATAGCCAAGATATGGAAGTAACCAAAAAGTCCACAAACAGATGGGTGGACAAAGAAGAACTCCTCCATGTACAGATGGAATATTCGCTAGTGAAAAAAATGAAACAATGCCATTTACAGCACCATACATGAGTCTAGACGTAATCACGCCATCTGTAGTAAGTGAGAAAGCAAAAGACACATATCCTATCATATCTCTTTTAGGAGTTACTTAAAAATTGATACCAATGAAGATATTTCCACAGAGAAAGGCAATCACAGATTCATTAAAAAAACTGATGGTTCACCAAATAGAAACGGATGAGGATTGCATACATTACCATATTGGGGTTAACAGAGATATACATACCATGTGAAATATATAATCACCAAAGACGTACGGAAGACCAGGAGAAGACTACTCAACAGTGTGTCATAACCTACATGGGAAAAGGATGCGAGGAAGAATAGATACACGTATATGTGTGAAAGAACCACATCTTGCACACCTAGAACAAACAAACCATTGTAATCAAATTTGCTGGGATAAAAAATAAAAAGTAAATTAAAATTATGAACAAGAAGTAATGAGACATAAACATAAAGTGCTTTTTTCCTGGCACATTCCATTCGAATTTACAACCTAGAACACCACTTCCATTAAGGCTCTGTTTCCCCAGTTACCAAATTTGGTAAAGGAGAATTGCTGCCACCTTGTGGCCGTTTCCTGCAAGAGCAGCTTTAAACTCACAGCTAATGGTCACTTAACATTCACAAGGACTCAGGGCTGTAAAGGACACCTGCCCTAAAAAATTGTGCTGAAGTAGGAAATGGACAAAAAAATTCAAAACAGGCAAATGTTTCAAGAAGAGAGTATGAGGAGTTAAGTTTTACTCACGCTCTTTTAAAAAAAAAGGAAAATGGATAAAAGCTCAACCTCAGGGAGTGTTAGACCCATGCAATCTAATCTACAAAAAGTTTCAACTTAGACCAGTCGACTGACCATCAGCAAAATGTCTACAAACAATAAATGCTGACGGGGTTTTTAAGAACTGTGTCCCCTCTACCTGCTGGTGAGACGTAAAGGGGTAACAGTCAATAATGAGAACAGAAAGGAGCTGTGTTTAAAAGTAAAAATGGAGGTACCATTCAATCCAGCAGGCGCACCATTGGACCTCTCACCTGAGAAGCCAAGAATCGAGAAGACACAGGCCGCAAAAGTTGCAGTGCAGCATTTTTCACAATAGCCAATAGAGTGAAGCAATCAAAATATCCAACAAGAGGTGAATGGATAAAGAAGAAGTGGTCCATGTACACAATGGAATATTAGCCATGGAAAACAATGAACCATTGCTCTTTGAGGCACCACAAATGAGTCTGGAGATAATCACGAAACATGAGGTAACTCGGAAACCAAAGACCTGTATTCTATGATATCACTTATAGGCGTTATCTAATAACTGACACAAATGAATATATTTCCACAGAGAAAGACACTCACAGACATAGAAAACAAACTATGCTCATCTAAAAGGAAAGGAGGGGGAATGGATAAGTTAAGATTAGTGTTGCTCTATGTATACAAACACATAGTATATACATATCTCAAAAAGACCGACCATGTAGCAAGGGAGGTCTGTGGAACCCTCTGTAACATTTTACATGGGAAGAGGATCTGTACTTGAATAGACATATATAATGTACAAATGAACCAGATTGTGTACACCTAGGACAGACAATATTCGAAGCTTTACCCCAATTAAAAAAAAAAATTAAAACCAAGAAGAAATAATGAGACATAAACTTATGGGGGTTTCTCCATGCACATTCCAATTTAATTTACAACCTAGGAACACGACTTCCAGAAAGGCTCTGCTGCCCTAGTACCCAGATTTGGGAGTGGAGAAATGCTGCCTGCTTAAGGTCACTTCCCACAACAGCAGCTTTAAACCCATTGCTAATGGTCACTAAATATTCACCAAACGTGCAGTTCGGGAAATGACACCTGCTCTCTAAAAAAATTCTGGGGTGGAAAATCGACCAAAAATTTCAAAATAGGGCAACCTTCCAAGAAGAAAATTTCAAGAGATATATTGTACTCCCAACTGTTTCCTTTTTTTTAACAGAAAAGTAAACGGTGGAGAAAAATGATGAGTTTTACGAATTTTCAAAGACATGCAAACCCAAATTACAAAACCCTATCAGCACACAGCAGCCAGTAGGGCCATTAGCATAAATGCAGCAAACAATAAATGCTAAATCGATTGTGGAGAAATAAATACCCTCATTTCTAAGGGGGACGTGGTAAGAGCCACTAATGAAAACACAAAGAAGGTGCTTTGAAAAGGGAAACACGGTGCTACCAGTCAATCAATCACACCCACTGCTGGGCCTATCAACTGAGAAAATGAGAATCAAAAAGTCACAGGCTGGCAATCCTGTACTCCAACAATATTTACCATAGACAACACTTGGAAGCAATGAATATGTCCATCAACCGAGGAATGCGCAAAGTAGAAGTGGTCCATGTGCACACTGGGGAATTACTCCAATAAAAACTAAAAATTAAATTTAAAAATCCAACAAAAGTAAGGAGACATCAGCTTGTGTGGGTTTGTCCGGGCAAACTCCACTCTAATTTATAACCGAGAAACACCACAGGCCGCAAGGGCTTTTCCCTAGTTACCATGGTGGGGACATAGAAAGGCTGCCGCCCTCTGGCATTTACCTGCAAAAGCAGCTTTAAAGCCTGTGCTAATGGTCATTTCATAGGAACAAGTACTGCAGAACTGTAAATGAAACCTGCCCTCAAAATGTCTTGAGGGAGGTAATGGCCAAAACATTTCAAAATATGACACATATTTTAAGAGATCACTTTGAAGAACTTGAGTAATCACAGGTTGAAAAATAAAAAGGACATGCCTTAAAGCTCAATTTCACCGGATTATGAGGCACATGCGAATTCAACCACATAGAGGTATCAGCTCACACTTGTCAGAATAACCATCAGCAAGGAAACTACAAACAATAAATGCTGAAGGTGTTGTGGAGAAATGCATACCCTCAACTTCAAATGGGACGTAACTTGAAAAGGGCCACGAATGAGAACAGAATGGAGGTGCCTTAAAAAGGTAAACATTGAGCTACCGTATGATCCAGCAGGCCCACTCCTCGACCTATAATCTAAGAAGAAAGAATTGGAAAGAAACAGGCAGGCAAATCTGCATGTCACAGTATTACAATAGCCAAGATATGGAAGTAACCAAAAAGTCCACAAACAGATGGGTGGACAAAGAAGAACTCCTCCATGTACAGATGGAATATTCGCTAGTGAAAAAAATGAAACAATGCCATTTACAGCACCATACATGAGTCTAGACGTAATCACGCCATCTGTAGTAATTGAGAAAGCAAAAGACACATATCCTATCATATCTCTTTTAGGAGTTACTTAAAAATTGATACCAATGAAGATATTTCCACAGAGAAAGGCAATCACAGATTCATTAAAAAAACTGATGGTTCACCAAATAGAAACGGATGAGGATTGCATACATTACCATATTGGGGTTAACAGAGATATACATACCATGTGAAATATATAATCACCAAAGACGTACGGAAGACCAGGAGAAGACTACTCAACAGTGTGTCATAACCTACATGTGAAAAGGATGCGAGGAAGAATAGATACACGTATATGTGTGAAAGAACCACATCTTCCACACCTAGAACAAACAAACCATTGTAATCAAATTTGCTGGGATAAAAAATAAAAAGTAAATTACAATTATGAACAAGAAGTAATGAGACATAAACATAAAGTGCTTTTTTCCTGGCACATTCCATTCGAATTTACAACCTAGAACACCACTTCCATTAAGGCTCTGTTTCCCCAGTTACCAAATTTGGTAAAGGAGAATTGCTGCCACCTTGTGGCCGTTTCCTGCAAGAGCAGCTTTAAACTCACAGCTAATGGTCACTTAACATTCACAAGGACTCAGGCTGTAAAGGACACCTGCCCTAAAAAATTGTGCTGAAGTAGGAAATGGACAAAAAAATTCAAAACAGGCAAATGTTTCAAGAAGAGAGTATGAGGAGTTAAGTTTTACTCACGCTCTTTTAAAAAAAAAGGAAAATGGATAAAAGCTCAACCTCAGGGAGTGTTAGACCCATGCAATCTAATCTACAAAAAGTTTCAACTTAGACCAGTCGACTGACCATCAGCAAAATGTCTACAAACAATAAATGCTGACGGGGTTTTTAAGAACTGTGTCCCCTCTACCTGCTGGTGAGACGTAAAGGGGTAACAGCCAATAATGAGAACAGAAAGGAGCTGTGTTTAAAAGTAAAAATGGAGGTACCATTCAATCCAGCAGGCGCACCATTGGACCTCTCACCTGAGAAGACAGGAATCGAGAAGACACAGGCCGCAAAAGTTGCAGTGCAGCATTTTTCACAATAGCCAAGAGAGTGAAGCAATCAAAATATCCAACAAGAGGTGAATGGATAAAGAAGAAGTGGTCCATGTACACAATGGAATATTAGCCATGGAAAACAATGAACCATTGCTCTTTGAGGCACCACAAATGAGTCTGGAGATAATCACGAAACATGAGGTAACTCGGAAACCAAAGACCTGTATTCTATGATATCACTTATAGGCCTTATCTAATAACTGACACAAATGAATATATTTCCACAGAGAAAGACACTCACAGACTTAGAAAACAAACTATGCTCATCTAAAAGGAAAGGAGGGGGAATGGATAAGTTAAGATTAGTGTTGCTCTATGTATACAAACACATAGTATATACATATCTCAAAAAGACCGACCATGGAGCAAGGGAGGTCTGTGGAACCCTCTGTAACATTTTACATGGGAAGAGGATCTGTACTTGAATAGACATATATAATGTACAAATGAATCAGATTGTGTACACCTAGGACAGACAATATTCGAAGCTTTACCCCAATTAAAAAAAAAATTTAAAACCGAGAAGAAATAATGAGACATAAACTTATGGGGGTTTCTCCATGCACATTCCAATTTAATTTACAACCTAGGAACACGACTTCCAGAAAGGCTCTGCTGCTCTAGTACCCAGATTTGGGAGTGGAGAAATGCTGCCTGCTTAAGGTCACTTCCCACAACAGCAGCTTTAAACCCATTGCTAAAGGTCACTAAATATTCACCAAACTTGCAGTTCGGGAAATGACACCTGCTCTCTAAAAAAATTCTGGGGTGGAAAATCGACCAAAAATTTCAAAATAGGGCAACCTTCCAAGAAGAAAATTTCAAGAGATATATTGTACTCCCAACTGTTTCCTTTTTTTTAACAGAAAAGAAAACGGTGGAGAAACATGATGAGTTTTACGAATTTTCAAAGACATGCAAACCCAAATTACAAAACCCTATCAGCACACAGCAGCCAGTAGGGCCATTAGCATAAATGCAGCAAACAATAAATGCTAAATCGATTGTGGAGAAATAAATACCCTCATTTCTAAGGGGGACGTGGTAAGAGCCACTAATGAAAACACAAAGAAGGTGCTTTGAAAAGGGAAACACGGTGCTACCAGTCAATCAATCACACCCACTGCTGGGCCTATCACCTGAGAAAATGAGAATCAAAAAGTCACAGGCTGGCAATCCTGTACTCCAACAATATTTACCATAGACAACACTTGGAAGCAATGAATATGTCCATCAACCGAGGAATGCGCAAAGTAGAAGTGGTCCACGTGCACACTGGGGAATTACTCCAATAAAAACTAAAAATTAAATTTAAAAATCCAACAAAAGTAAGGAGACATCAGCTTGTGTGGGTTTGTCCGGGCAAACTCCACTCTAATTTATAACCGAGAAACACCACAGGCCGCAAGGGCTTTTCCCTAGTTACCATGGTGGGGACATAGAAAGGCTGCCGCCCTCTGGCATTTACCTGCAAAAGCAGCTTTAAAGCCTGTGCTAATGGTCATTTC
Source organism: Eschrichtius robustus (assembly GCF_028021215.1). Taxonomy (NCBI): domain Eukaryota; kingdom Metazoa; phylum Chordata; class Mammalia; order Artiodactyla; family Eschrichtiidae; genus Eschrichtius; species Eschrichtius robustus. Next base: position 81,773,663 of record NC_090832.1, read on the forward strand.
ATAGGAACAAGTACTGCAGAACTGTAAATGAAACCTGCCCTCAAAATGTCTTGAGGGAGGTAATGGCCAAAACATTTCAAAATATGACACATATTTTAAGAGATCACTTTGAAGAACTAAGGAGTAATCACAGGTTGAAAAATAAAAAGGACATGCCTTAAAGCTCAATTTCACCGGATTATGAGGCACATGCGAATTCAACCACATAGAGGTATCAGCTCACACTTGTCAGAATAACCATCAGCAAGGAAACTACAAACAATAAATGCTGAAGGTGTTGTGGAGAAATGCATACCCTCAACTTCAAATGGGACGTAACTTGAAAAGGGCCACGAATGAGAACAGAATGGAGGTGCCTTAAAAAGGTAAACATTGAGCTACCGTATGATCCAGCAGGCCCACTCCTCGACCTATAATCTAAGAAGAAAGAATTGGAAAGAAACAGGCAGGCAAATCTGCATGTCACAGTATTACAATAGCCAAGATATGGAAGTAACCAAAAAGTCCACAAACAGATGGGTGGACAAAGAAGAACTCCTCCATGTACAGATGGAATATTCGCTAGTGAAAAAAATGAAACAATGCCATTTACAGCATCATACATGAGTCTAGACGTAATCACGCCATCTGTAGTAATTGAGAAAGCAAAAGACACATATCCTATCATATCTCTTTTAGGAGTTACTTAAAAATTGATACCAATGAAGATATTTCCACAGAGAAAGGCAATCACAGATTCATTAAAAAAACTGATGGTTCACCAAATAGAAACGGATGAGGATTGCATACATTACCATATTGGGGTTAACAGAGATATACATACCATGTGAAATATATAATCACCAAAGACGTACGGAAGACCAGGAGAAGACTACTCAACAGTGTGTCATAACCTACATGGGAAAAGGATGCGAGGAAGAATAGATACACGTATATGTGTGAAATAACCACATCTTGCACACCTAGAACAAACAAACCATTGTAGTCAAATTTGCTGGGATAAAAAATAAAAAAGTAAATTACAATTATGAACAAGAAGTAATGAGACATAAACATAAAGTGCTTTTTTCCTGGCACATTCCATTCGCATTTACAACCTAGAACACCACTTCCATTAAGGCTCTGTTTCCCCAGTTACCAAATTTGGTAAAGGAGAATTGCTGCCACCTTGTGGCCGTTTCCTGCAAGAGCAGCTTTAAACTCACAGCTAATGGTCACTTAACATTCACAAGGACTCAGGGCTGTAAAGGACACCTGCCCTAAAAAATTGTGCTGAAGTAGGAAATGGACAAAAAATTTCAAAACAGGCAAATGTTTCAAGAAGAGAGTATGAGGAGTTAAGTTTTACTCACGCTCTTTTAAAAAAAAAAGGAAAATGGATAAAAGCTCAACCTCAGGGAGTGTTAGACCCATGCAATCTAATCTACAAAAAGTTTCAACTTAGACCAGTCGACTGACCATCAGCAAAATGTCTACAAACAATAAATGCTGACGGGGTTTTTAAGAACTGTGTCCCCTCTACCTGCTGGTGAGACGTAAAGGGGTAACAGCCAATAATGAGAACAGAAAGGAGCTGTGTTTAAAAGTAAAAATGGAGGTACCATTCAATCCAGCAGGCGCACCATTGGACCTCTCACCTGAGAAGACAGGAATCGAGAAGACACAGGCCGCAAAAGTTGCAGTGCAGCATTTTTCACAATAGCCAAGAGAGTGAAGCAATCAAAATATCCAACAAGAGGTGAATGGATAAAGAAGAAGTGGTCCATGTACACAATGGAATATTAGCCATGGAAAACAATGAACCATTGCTCTTTGAGGCACCACAAATGAGTCTGGAGATAATCACGAAACATGAGGTAACTCGGAAACCAAAGACCTGTATTCTATGATATCACTTATAGGCGTTATCTAATAACTGACACAAATGAATATATTTCCACAGAGAAAGACACTCACAGACTTAGAAAACAAACTATGCTCATCTAAAAGGAAAGGAGGGGGAATGGATAAGTTAAGATTAGTGTTGCTCTATGTATACAAACACATAGTATATACATATCTCAAAAAGACCGACCATGTAGCAAGGGAGGTCTGTGGAACCCTCTGTAACATTTTACATGGGAAGAGGATCTGTACTTGAATAGACATATATAATGTACAAATGAACCAGATTGTGTACACCTAGGACAGACAATATTCGAAGCTTTACCCCAATTAAAAAAAAAATTTAAAACCAAGAAGAAATAATGAGACATAAACTTATGGGGGTTTCTCCATGCACATTCCAATTTAATTTACAACCTAGGAACACGACTTCCAGAAAGGCTCTGCTGCCCTAGTACCCAGATTTGGGAGTGGAGAAATGCTGCCTGCTTAAGGTCACTTCCCACAACAGCAGCTTTAAACCCATTGCTAAAGGTCACTAAATATTCACCAAACTTGCAGTTCGGGAAATGACACCTGCTCTCTAAAAAAATTCTGGGGTGGAAAATCGACCAAAAATTTCAAAATAGGGCAACCTTCCAAGAAGAAAATTTCAAGAGATATATTGTACTCCCAACTGTTTCCTTTTTTTTAACAGAAAAGTAAACGGTGGAGAAAAATGATGAGTTTTACGAATTTTCAAAGACATGCAAACCCAAATTACAAAACCCTATCAGCACACAGCAGCCAGTAGGGCCATTAGCATAAATGCAGCAAACAATAAATGCTAAATCGATTGTGGAGAAATAAATACCCTCATTTCTAAGGGGGACGTGGTAAGAGCCACTAATGAAAACACAAAGAAGGTGCTTTGAAAAGGGAAACACGGTGCTACCAGTCAATCAATCACACCAACTGCTGGGCCTATCACCTGAGAAAATGAGAATCAAAAAGTCACAGGCTGGCAATCCTGTACTCCAACAATATTTACCATAGACAACACTTGGAAGCAATGAATATGTCCATCAACCGAGGAATGCGCAAAGTAGAAGTGGTCCACGTGCACACTGGGGAATTACTCCAATAAAAACTAAAAATTAAATTTAAAAATCCAACAAAAGTAAGGAGACATCAGCTTGTGTGGGTTTGTCCGGGCAAACTCCACTCTAATTTATAACCGAGAAACACCACAGGCCGCAAGGGCTTTTCCCTAGTTACCATGGTGGGGACATAGAAAGGCTGCCGCCCTCTGGCATTTACCTGCAAAAGCAGCTTTAAAGCCTGTGCTAATGGTCATTTCATAGGAACAAGTACTGCAGAACTGTAAATTAAACCTGCCCTCAAAATGTCTTGAGGGAGGTAATGGCCAAAACATTTCAAAATATGACACATATTTTAAGAGATCACTTTGAAGAACTAAGGAGTAATCACAGGTTGAAAAATAAAAAGGACATGCCTTAAAGCTCAATTTCACCGGATTATGAGGCACATGCGAATTCAACCACATAGAGGTATCAGCTCACACTTGTCAGAATAACCATCAGCAAGGAAACTACAAACAATAAATGCTGAAGGTCTTGTGGAGAAATGCATACCCTCAACTTCAAGTGGGACGTAACTTGAAAAGGGCCACGAATGAGAACAGAATGGAGGTGCCTTAAAAAGGTAAACATTGAGCTACCATATGATCCAGCAGGCCCACTCCTCGACCTATAATCTAAGAAGAGAGAATTGGAAAGACACAGGCAGGCAAATCTGCATGTCACAGTATTACGATAGCCAAGATATGGAAGTAACCAAAAAGTCCACCAACATATGGGTGGACAAAGAAGAACTCCTCCATGTACAGATGAAATATTCGCTAGTGAAAAAAATGAAACAATGCCATTTGCAGCACCATACATGAGTCTAGACGTAATCACGCCACCTGTAGTAAGTGAGAAAGGAAAAGACACATATCCTATCATATCACTTTTAGGAGTTACTTAAAAATTGATACCAATGAAGATATTTCCACAGAGAAATACAATCACAGTTTCATTAAAAAAATCTTATGGTTCACCAAATAGAAAGGGATGAGGATTGGATACATTACCATATTGGGGTTAACAGAGATATACAAACCATGTGAAATATATAATCACCAAAGACGTACGGAAGACCAGGAGAAGACTACTCAACAGTGTGTCATAACCTACATGGGAAAAGGATGCGAGGAAGAATAGATACACGTATATGTGTGAAAGAACCACATCTTGCACACCTAGAACAAACAAACCATTGTAATCAAATTTGCTGTGATAAAAAATAAAAAGTAAATTACAATTATGAACAAGAAGTAATGAGACATAAACATAAAGTGCTTTTTCCCTGGCACATTCCATTCGAATTTACAACCTAGAACACCACATCCATTAAGGCTCTGTTTCCCCAGTTACCAAATTTGGTAAAGGAGAAATGCTGCCACCTTGTGGCCGTTTCCTGCAAGAGCAGCTTTAAACTCACAACTAATGGTCACTTAACATTCACAAGGACTCAGGGCTGTAAAGGACACCTGCCCTAAAAAATTGTGCTGAAGTAGGGAATGGACAAAAAAATTCAAAACAGGCAAATGTTTCAAGATGAGAGTATGAAGAGTTAAGTTTTACTCACGCTCTTTTAAAAAAAAAAGGAAAATGCATAAAAGCTCAACCTCAGGGAGTGTTAGACCCAGGCAATCTAATCTACAAAAAGTTTCAACTTAGACCAGTCGACTGACCATCAGCAAAATGTCTACAAACAATAAATGCTGACGGGGTTTTTAAGAACTGTGTCCCCTCTACCTGCTGGTGAGACGTAAAGGGGTAACAGCCAATAATGAGAACAGAAAGGAGCTGTGTTTAAAAGTAAAAATGGAGGTACCATTCAGTCCAGCAGGCGCACCATTGGACCTCTCACCTGAGAAGACAAGAATCGAGAAGACACAGGCCGCAAAAGCTGCAGTGCAGCCTTATTCACAATAGCCAAGACAGTGAAGCAATCAAAATATCCAACAAGAGGTGAATGGATAAAGAAGAAGTGGTCCATGTACACAATGGAATATTAGCCATGGAAAACAATGAACCATTGCTCTTTGAGGCACCACAAATGAGTCTGGAGATAATCACGAAACATGAGGTAACTCAGAAACCAAAGACCTGTATTCTATGATATCACTTATAGGCGTTATCTAATAACTGACACAAATGAATATATTTCCACAGAGAAAGACACTCACAGACTTAGAAAACAAACTATGCTCATCTAAAAGGAAAGGTGGGGGGAATGGATAAGTTAAGATTAGTGTTGCTCTATGTATACAAACACATAGTATATACATATCACAAAAAGACCGACCATGTAGCAAGGGAGGTCTGTGGAACCCTCTGTAACATTTTACATGGGAAGAGGATCTGTACTTGAATAGACATATATAATGTACAAATGAACCAGATTGTGTACACCTAGGACAAACAATATTCTAAGCTTTACCCCAATTAAAAAAAAATTAAAACCAAGAAGAAATAATGAGACATAAACTTATGGGGGTTTCTCCATGCACATTCCAATTTAATTTACAACCTAGGAACACGACTTCCAGAAAGGCTCTGCTGCCCTAGTACCCAGATTTGGGAGTGGAGAAATGCTGCCTGCTTGAGGTCACTTCCCACAACAGCAGCTTTAAACCCATTGCCAAAGGTCACTAAATATTCACCAAACTTGCAGTTCGGGAAATGACACCTGCTCTCTAAAAAAATTCTGGGGTGGAAAATAGACCAAAAATTTCAAAATAGGGCAACCTTCCAAGAAGAAAATTTCAAGAGATATATTGTACTCCCAACTGTTTCCTTTTTTTTAACAGAAAAGTAAACGGTGGAGAAAAATGATGAGTTTTACGAATTTTCAAAGACATGCAAACCCAAATTACACAACCCTATCAGCACACAGCAGCCAGTAGGGCCATTAGCATACATGCTGCAAACAATAAATGCTAAATCGATTGTGGAGAAATGCATACCCTCGATTCTAAGGGGGACGAGGTAAGAGCCACTAATGAAAACACAAAGAAGGTGTTTTGAAAAGGGAAACACGGTACTACCAGTCAATCAGTCACACCCACTGCTGGGCCTATCACCTGAGAAAATGAGAATCAAAAAGTCACAGGCTGGCAATCCTGCACTCCAACAATATTTACCATAGCCAACACTTGGAAGCAATGAAAATGTCCATCAACTGAGGAATGCGCAAAGTAGAAGTGGTCCACGTGCACACTGGGGAATTACTCCAATAAAAACTAAAAATTAAATTTAAAAATCCAACAAAAGTAAGGAGACATCAGCTTGTGTGGGTTTGTCCGGGCAAACTCCACTCTAATTTATAACCGAGAAACACCACAGGCCGCAAGGGCTTTTCCCTAGTTACCATGGTGGGGACATAGAAAGGCTGCCACCCTCTGGCATTTACCTGCAAAAGCAGCTTTAAAGCCTGTGCTAATGGTCATTTCATAGGAAAAAGTACTGCAGAAGTGTAAATGAAACCTACCCTCAAAATGTCTTGAGGGAGGTAATGGCCAAAACATTTCAAAATGTGACACATACTTTAAGAGAACACTTTGAAGAACTAAGGGGTAATCACAGGTTGAAAAATAAAAAGGACATGCCTTAAAGTTCAATTTCAACGGATTATGAGGCACAGGCAAATTCAACCACAAAGAGGTATCAGCTCACACTTGTCAGAATAACGATCAGCAAGGAAACTACAAACAATAAATGCTGAAGGTGTTGTGGAGAAATGCATACCCTCAACTTCAAATGGGACGTAACTTGAAAAGGGCCACGAATGAGAACAGAATGGAGGTGCCTTAAAAAGGTAAACATTGAGCTACCGTATGATCCAGCAGGCCCACTCCTCGACCTATAATCTAAGAAGAAAGAATTGGAAAGAAACAGGCAGGCAAATCTGCATGTCACAGTATTACAATAGCCAAGATATGGAAGTAACCAAAAAGTCCACAAACAGATGGGTGGACAAAGAAGAACTCCTCCATGTACAGATGGAATATTCGCTAGTGAAAAAAATGAAACAATGCCATTTACAGCACCATACATGAGTCTAGACGTAATCACGCCATCTGTAGTAATTGAGAAAGCAAAAGACACATATCCTATCATATCTCTTTTAGGAGTTACTTAAAAATTGATACCAATGAAGATATTTCCACAGAGAAAGGCAATCACAGATTCATTAAAAAAACTGATGGTTCACCAAATAGAAACGGATGAGGATTGCATACATTACCATATTGGGGTTAACAGAGATATACATACCATGTGAAATATATAATCACCAAAGACGTACGGAAGACCAGGAGAAGACTACTCAACAGTGTGTCATAACCTACATGTGAAAAGGATGCGAGGAAGAATAGATACACGTATATGTGTGAAAGAACCACATCTTCCACACCTAGAACAAACAAACCATTGTAATCAAATTTGCTGGGATAAAAAATAAAAAGTAAATTACAATTATGAACAAGAAGTAATGAGACATAAACATAAAGTGCTTTTTTCCTGGCACATTCCATTCGAATTTACAACCTAGAACACCACTTCCATTAAGGCTCTGTTTCCCCAGTTACCAAATTTGGTAAAGGAGAATTGCTGCCACCTTGTGGCCGTTTCCTGCAAGAGCAGCTTTAAACTCACAGCTAATGGTCACTTAACATTCACAAGGACTCAGGGCTGTAAAGGACACCTGCCCTAAAAAATTGTGCTGAAGTAGGAAATGGACAAAAAAATTCAAAACAGGCAAATGTTTCAAGAAGAGAGTATGAGGAGTTAAGTTTTACTCACGCTCTTTTAAAAAAAAAGGAAAATGGATAAAAGCTCAACCTCAGGGAGTGTTAGACCCATGCAATCTAATCTACAAAAAGTTTCAACTTAGACCAGTCGACTGACCATCAGCAAAATGTCTACAAACAATAAATGCTGACGGGGTTTTTAAGAACTGTGTCCCCTCTACCTGCTGGTGAGACGTAAAGGGGTAACAGCCAATAATGAGAACAGAAAGGAGCTGTGTTTAAAAGTAAAAATGGAGGTACCATTCAATCCAGCAGGCGCACCATTGGACCTCTCACCTGAGAAGACAGGAATCGAGAAGACACAGGCCGCAAAAGTTGCAGTGCAGCATTTTTCACAATAGCCAAGAGAGTGAAGCAATCAAAATATCCAACAAGAGGTGAATGGATAAAGAAGAAGTGGTCCATGTACACAATGGAATATTAGCCATGGAAAACAATGAACCATTGCTCTTTGAGGCACCACAAATGAGTCTGGAGATAATCACGAAACATGAGGTAACTCGGAAACCAAAGACCTGTATTCTATGATATCACTTATAGGCCTTATCTAATAACTGACACAAATGAATATATTTCCACAGAGAAAGACACTCACAGACTTAGAAAACAAACTATGCTCATCTAAAAGGAAAGGAGGGGGAATGGATAAGTTAAGATTAGTGTTGCTCTATGTATACAAACACATAGTATATACATATCTCAAAAAGACCGACCATGGAGCAAGGGAGGTCTGTGGAACCCTCTGTAACATTTTACATGGGAAGAGGATCTGTACTTGAATAGACATATATAATGTACAAATGAATCAGATTGTGTACACCTAGGACAGACAATATTCGAAGCTTTACCCCAATTAAAAAAAAAATTTAAAACCAAGAAGAAATAATGAGACATAAACTTATGGGGGTTTCTCCATGCACATTCCAATTTAATTTACAACCTAGGAACACGACTTCCAGAAAGGCTCTGCTGCCCTAGTACCCAGATTTGGGAGTGGAGAAATGCTGCCTGCTTAAGGTCACTTCCCACAACAGCAGCTTTAAACCCATTGCTAAAGGTCACTAAATATTCACCAAACTTGCAGTTCGGGAAATGACACCTGCTCTCTAAAAAAATTCTGGGGTGGAAAATCGACCAAAAATTTCAAAATAGGGCAACCTTCCAAGAAGAAAATTTCAAGAGATATATTGTACTCCCAACTGTTTCCTTTTTTTTAACAGAAAAGTAAACGGTGGAGAAAAATGATGAGTTTTACGAATTTTCAAAGACATGCAAACCCAAATTACAAAACCCTATCAGCACACAGCAGCCAGTAGGGCCATTAGCATAAATGCAGCAAACAATAAATGCTAAATCGATTGTGGAGAAATAAATACCCTCATTTCTAAGGGGGACGTGGTAAGAGCCACTAATGAAAACACAAAGAAGGTGCTTTGAAAAGGGAAACACGGTGCTACCAGTCAATCAATCACACCAACTGCTGGGCCTATCACCTGAGAAAATGAGAATCAAAAAGTCACAGGCTGGCAATCCTGTACTCCAACAATATTTACCATAGACAACACTTGGAAGCAATGAATATGTCCATCAACCGAGGAATGCGCAAAGTAGAAGTGGTCCACGTGCACACTGGGGAATTACTCCAATAAAAACTAAAAATTAAATTTAAAAATCCAACAAAAGTAAGGAGACATCAGCTTGTGTGGGTTTGTCCGGGCAAACTCCACTCTAATTTATAACCGAGAAACACCACAGGCCGCAAGGGCTTTTCCCTAGTTACCATGGTGGGGACATAGAAAGGCTGCCGCCCTCTGGCATTTACCTGCAAAAGCAGCTTTAAAGCCTGTGCTAATGGTCATTTCATAGGAACAAGTACTGCAGAACTGTAAATTAAACCTGCCCTCAAAATGTCTTGAGGGAGGTAATGGCCAAAACATTTCAAAATATGACACATATTTTAAGAGATCACTTTGAAGAACTAAGGAGTAATCACAGGTTGAAAAATAAAAAGGACATGCCTTAAAGCTCAATTTCACCGGATTATGAGGCACATGCGAATTCAACCACATAGAGGTATCAGCTCACACTTGTCAGAATAACCATCAGCAAGGAAACTACAAACAATAAATGCTGAAGGTCTTGTGGAGAAATGCATACCCTCAACTTCAAGTGGGACGTAACTTGAAAAGGGCCACGAATGAGAACAGAATGGAGGTGCCTTAAAAAGGTAAACATTGAGCTACCATATGATCCAGCAGGCCCACTCCTCGACCTATAATCTAAGAAGAGAGAATTGGAAAGACACAGGCAGGCAAATCTGCATGTCACAGTATTACGATAGCCAAGATATGGAAGTAACCAAAAAGTCCACCAACATATGGGTGGACAAAGAAGAACTCCTCCATGTACAGATGAAATATTCGCTAGTGAAAAAAATGAAACAATGCCATTTGCAGCACCATACATGAGTCTAGACGTAATCACGCCACCTGTAGTAAGTGAGAAAGGAAAAGACACATATCCTATCATATCACTTTTAGGAGTTACTTAAAAATTGATACCAATGAAGATATTTCCACAGAGAAATACAATCACAGTTTCATTAAAAAAATCTTATGGTTCACCAAATAGAAAGGGATGAGGATTGGATACATTACCATATTGGGGTTAACAGAGATATACAAACCATGTGAAATATATAATCACCAAAGACGTACGGAAGACCAGGAGAAGACTACTCAACAGTGTGTCATAACCTACATGGGAAAAGGATGCGAGGAAGAATAGATACACGTATATGTGTGAAAGAACCACATCTTGCACACCTAGAACAAACAAACCATTGTAATCAAATTTGCTGTGATAAAAAATAAAAAGTAAATTACAATTATGAACAAGAAGTAATGAGACATAAACATAAAGTGCTTTTTCCCTGGCACATTCCATTCGAATTTACAACCTAGAACACCACATCCATTAAGGCTCTGTTTCCCCAGTTACCAAATTTGGTAAAGGAGAAATGCTGCCACCTTGTGGCCGTTTCCTGCAAGAGCAGCTTTAAACTCACAACTAATGGTCACTTAACATTCACAAGGACTCAGGGCTGTAAAGGACACCTGCCCTAAAAAATTGTGCTGAAGTAGGGAATGGACAAAAAAATTCAAAACAGGCAAATGTTTCAAGATGAGAGTATGAAGAGTTAAGTTTTACTCACGCTCTTTTAAAAAAAAAAGGAAAATGCATAAAAGCTCAACCTCAGGGAGTGTTAGACCCAGGCAATCTAATCTACAAAAAGTTTCAACTTAGACCAGTCGACTGACCATCAGCAAAATGTCTACAAACAATAAATGCTGACGGGGTTTTTAAGAACTGTGTCCCCTCTACCTGCTGGTGAGACGTAAAGGGGTAACAGCCAATAATGAGAACAGAAAGGAGCTGTGTTTAAAAGTAAAAATGGAGGTACCATTCAGTCCAGCAGGCGCACCATTGGACCTCTCACCTGAGAAGACAAGAATCGAGAAGACACAGGCCGCAAAAGCTGCAGTGCAGCCTTATTCACAATAGCCAAGACACTGAAGCAATCAAAATATCCAACAAGAGGTGAATGGATAAAGAAGAAGTGGTCCATGTACACAATGGAATATTAGCCATGGAAAACAATGAACCATTGCTCTTTGAGGCACCACAAATGAGTCTGGAGATAATCACGAAACATGAGGTAACTCAGAAACCAAAGACCTGTATTCTATGATATCACTTATAGGCGTTATCTAATAACTGACACAAATGAATATATTTCCACAGAGAAAGACACTCACAGACTTAGAAAACAAACTATGCTCATCTAAAAGGAAAGGTGGGGGGAATGGATAAGTTAAGATTAGTGTTGCTCTATGTATACAAACACATAGTATATACATATCACAAAAAGACCGACCATGTAGCAAGGGAGGTCTGTGGAACCCTCTGTAACATTTTACATGGGAAGAGGATCTGTACTTGAATAGACATATATAATGTACAAATGAACCAGATTGTGTACACCTAGGACAAACAATATTCTAAGCTTTACCCCAATTAAAAAAAAATTAAAACCAAGAAGAAATAATGAGACATAAACTTATGGGGGTTTCTCCATGCACATTCCAATTTAATTTACAACCTAGGAACACGACTTCCAGAAAGGCTCTGCTGCCCTAGTACCCAGATTTGGGAGTGGAGAAATGCTGCCTGCTTGAGGTCACTTCCCACAACAGCAGCTTTAAACCCATTGCCAAAGGTCACTAAATATTCACCAAACTTGCAGTTCGGGAAATGACACCTGCTCTCTAAAAAAATTCTGGGGTGGAAAATAGACCAAAAATTTCAAAATAGGGCAACCTTCCAAGAAGAAAATTTCAAGAGATATATTGTACTCCCAACTGTTTCCTTTTTTTTAACAGAAAAGTAAACGGTGGAGAAAAATGATGAGTTTTACGAATTTTCAAAGACATGCAAACCCAAATTACACAACCCTATCAGCACACAGCAGCCAGTAGGGCCATTAGCATACATGCTGCAAACAATAAATGCTAAATCGATTGTGGAGAAATGCATACCCTCGATTCTAAGGGGGACGAGGTAAGAGCCACTAATGAAAACACAAAGAAGGTGTTTTGAAAAGGGAAACACGGTACTACCAGTCAATCAGTCACACCCACTGCTGGGCCTATCACCTGAGAAAATGAGAATCAAAAAGTCACAGGCTGGCAATCCTGCACTCCAACAATATTTACCATAGCCAACACTTGGAAGCAATGAAAATGTCCATCAACTGAGGAATGCGCAAAGTAGAAGTGGTCCACGTGCACACTGGGGAATTACTCCAATAAAAACTAAAAATTAAATTTAAAAATCCAACAAAAGTAAGGAGACATCAGCTTGTGTGGGTTTGTCCGGGCAAACTCCACTCTAATTTATAACCGAGAAACACCACAGGCCGCAAGGGCTTTTCCCTAGTTACCATGGTGGGGACATAGAAAGGCTGCCACCCTCTGGCATTTACCTGCAAAAGCAGCTTTAAAGCCTGTGCTAATGGTCATTTCATAGGAAAAAGTACTGCAGAAGTGTAAATGAAACCTACCCTCAAAATGTCTTGAGGGAGGTAATGGCCAAAACATTTCAAAATGTGACACATACTTTAAGAGAACACTTTGAAGAACTAAGGGGTAATCACAGGTTGAAAAATAAAAAGGACATGCCTTAAAGTTCAATTTCAACGGATTATGAGGCACAGGCAAATTCAACCACAAAGAGGTATCAGCTCACACTTGTCAGAATAACGATCAGCAAGGAAACTACAAACAATAAATGCTGAAGGTGTTGTGGAGAAATGCATACCCTCAACTTCAAATGGGACGTAACTTGAAAAGGGCCACGAATGAGAACAGAATGGAGGTGCCTTAAAAAGGTAAACATTGAGCTACCGTATGATCCAGCAGGCCCACTCCTCGACCTATAATCTAAGAAGAAAGAATTGGAAAGAAACAGGCAGGCAAATCTGCATGTCACAGTATTACAATAGCCAAGATATGGAAGTAACCAAAAAGTCCACAAACAGATGGGTGGACAAAGAAGAACTCCTCCATGTACAGATGGAATATTCGCTAGTGAAAAAAATGAAACAATGCCATTTACAGCACCATACATGAGTCTAGACGTAATCACGCCATCTGTAGTAATTGAGAAAGCAAAAGACACATATCCTATCATATCTCTTTTAGGAGTTACTTAAAAATTGATACCAATGAAGATATTTCCACAGAGAAAGGCAATCACAGATTCATTAAAAAAACTGATGGTTCACCAAATAGAAACGGATGAGGATTGCATACATTACCATATTGGGGTTAACAGAGATATACATACCATGTGAAATATATAATCACCAAAGACGTACGGAAGACCAGGAGAAGACTACTCAACAGTGTGTCATAACCTACATGTGAAAAGGATGCGAGGAAGAATAGATACACGTATATGTGTGAAAGAACCACATCTTCCACACCTAGAACAAACAAACCATTGTAATCACATTTGCTGGGATAAAAAATAAAAAGTAAATTACAATTATGAACAAGAAGTAATGAGACATAAACATAAAGTGCTTTTTTCCTGGCACATTCCATTCGAATTTACAACCTAGAACACCACTTCCATTAAGGCTCTGTTTCCCCAGTTACCAAATTTGGTAAAGGAGAATTGCTGCCACCTTGTGGCCGTTTCCTGCAAGAGCAGCTTTAAACTCACAGCTAATGGTCACTTAACATTCACAAGGACTCAGGGCTGTAAAGGACACCTGCCCTAAAAAATTGTGCTGAAGTAGGAAATGGACAAAAAAATTCAAAACAGGCAAATGTTTCAAGAAGAGAGTATGAGGAGTTAAGTTTTACTCACGCTCTTTTAAAAAAAAAGGAAAATGGATAAAAGCTCAACCTCAGGGAGTGTTAGACCCATGCAATCTAATCTACAAAAAGTTTCAACTTAGACCAGTCGACTGACCATCAGCAAAATGTCTACAAACAATAAATGCTGACGGGGTTTTTAAGAACTGTGTCCCCTCTACCTGCTGGTGAGACGTAAAGGGGTAACAGCCAATAATGAGAACAGAAAGGAGCTGTGTTTAAAAGTAAAAATGGAGGTACCATTCAATCCAGCAGGCGCACCATTGGACCTCTCACCTGAGAAGACAGGAATCGAGAAGACACAGGCCGCAAAAGTTGCAGTGCAGCATTTTTCACAATAGCCAAGAGAGTGAAGCAATCAAAATATCCAACAAGAGGTGAATGGATAAAGAAGAAGTGGTCCATGTACACAATGGAATATTAGCCATGGAAAACAATGAACCATTGCTCTTTGAGGCACCACAAATGAGTCTGGAGATAATCACGAAACATGAGGTAACTCGGAAACCAAAGACCTGTATTCTATGATATCACTTATAGGCCTTATCTAATAACTGACACAAATGAATATATTTCCACAGAGAAAGACACTCACAGACTTAGAAAACAAACTATGCTCATCTAAAAGGAAAGGAGGGGGAATGGATAAGTTAAGATTAGTGTTGCTCTATGTATACAAACACATAGTATATACATATCTCAAAAAGACCGACCATGGAGCAAGGGAGGTCTGTGGAACCCTCTGTAACATTTTACATGGGAAGAGGATCTGTACTTGAATAGACATATATAATGTACAAATGAATCAGATTGTGTACACCTAGGACAGACAATATTCGAAGCTTTACCCCAATTAAAAAAAAAATTTAAAACCGAGAAGAAATAATGAGACATAAACTTATGGGGGTTTCTCCATGCACATTCCAATTTAATTTACAACCTAGGAACACGACTTCCAGAAAGGCTCTGCTGCTCTAGTACCCAGATTTGGGAGTGGAGAAATGCTGCCTGCTTAAGGTCACTTCCCACAACAGCAGCTTTAAACCCATTGCTAAAGGTCACTAAATATTCACCAAACTTGCAGTTCGGGAAATGACACCTGCTCTCTAAAAAAATTCTGGGGTGGAAAATCGACCAAAAATTTCAAAATAGGGCAACCTTCCAAGAAGAAAATTTCAAGAGATATATTGTACTCCCAACTGTTTCCTTTTTTTTAACAGAAAAGTAAACGGTGGAGAAAAATGATGAGTTTTACGAATTTTCAAAGACATGCAAACCCAAATTACAAAACCCTATCAGCACACAGCAGCCAGTAGGGCCATTAGCATAAATGCAGCAAACAATAAATGCTAAATCGATTGTGGAGAAATAAATACCCTCATTTCTAAGGGGGACGTGGTAAGAGCCACTAATGAAAACACAAAGAAGGTGCTTTGAAAAGGGAAACACGGTGCTACCAGTCAATCAATCACACCCACTGCTGGGCCTATCACCTGAGAAAATGAGAATCAAAAAGTCACAGGCTGGCAATCCTGTACTCCAACAATATTTACCATAGACAACACTTGGAAGCAATGAATATGTCCATCAACCGAGGAATGCGCAAAGTAGAAGTGGTCCACGTGCACACTGGGGAATTACTCCAATAAAAACTAAAAATTAAATTTAAAAATCCAACAAAAGTAAGGAGACATCAGCTTGTGTGGGTTTGTCCGGGCAAACTCCACTCTAATTTATAACCGAGAAACACCACAGGCCGCAAGGGCTTTTCCCTAGTTACCATGGTTGGGACATAGAAAGGCTGCCGCCCTCTGGCATTTACCTGCAAAAGCAGCTTTAAAGCCTGTGCTAATGGTCATTTCATAGGAACAAGTACTGCAGAACTGTAAATGAAACCTGCCCTCAAAATGTCTTGAGGGAGGTAATGGCCAAAACATTTCAAAATATGACACATATTTTAAGAGATCACTTTGAAGAACTAAGGAGTAATCACAGGTTGAAAAATAAAAAGGATATGCCTTAAAGCTCAATTTCACCGGATTATGAGGCACATGCGAATTCAACCACATAGAGGTATCAGCTCACACTTGTCAGAATAACCATCAGCAAGGAAACTACAAACAATAAATGCTGAAGGTGTTGTGGAGAAATGCATACCCTCAACTTCAAATGGGACGTAACTTGAAAAGGGCCACGAATGAGAACAGAATGGAGGTGCCTTAAAAAGGTAAACATTGAGCTACCGTATGATCCAGCAGGCCCACTCCTCGACCTATAATCTAAGAAGAAAGAATTGGAAAGAAACAGGCAGGCAAATCTGCATGTCACAGTATTACAATAGCCAAGATATGGAAGTAACCAAAAAGTCCACAAACAGATGGGTGGACAAAGAAGAACTCCTCCATGTACAGATGGAATATTCGCTAGTGAAAAAAATGAAACAATGCCATTTACAGCACCATACATGAGTCTAGACGTAATCACGCCATCTGTAGTAATTGAGAAAGCAAAAGACACATATCCTATCATATCTCTTTTAGGAGTTACTTAAAAATTGATACCAATGAAGATATTTCCACAGAGAAAGGCAATCACAGATTCATTAAAAAAACTGATGGTTCACCAAATAGAAACGGATGAGGATTGCATACATTACCATATTGGGGTTAACAGAGATATACATACCATGTGAAATATATAATCACCAAAGACGTACGGAAGACCAGGAGAAGACTACTCAACAGTGTGTCATAACCTACATGTGAAAAGGATGCGAGGAAGAATAGATACACGTATATGTGTGAAAGAACCACATCTTCCACACCTAGAACAAACAAACCATTGTAATCACATTTGCTGGGATAAAAAATAAAAAGTAAATTACAATTATGAACAAGAAGTAATGAGACATAAACATAAAGTGCTTTTTTCCTGGCACATTCCATTCGAATTTACAACCTAGAACACCACTTCCATTAAGGCTCTGTTTCCCCAGTTACCAAATTTGGTAAAGGAGAATTGCTGCCACCTTGTGGCCGTTTCCTGCAAGAGCAGCTTTAAACTCACAGCTAATGGTCACTTAACATTCACAAGGACTCAGGGCTGTAAAGGACACCTGCCCTAAAAAATTGTGCTGAAGTAGGAAATGGACAAAAAAATTCAAAACAGGCAAATGTTTCAAGAAGAGAGTATGAGGAGTTAAGTTTTACTCACGCTCTTTTAAAAAAAAAGGAAAATGGATAAAAGCTCAACCTCAGGGAGTGTTAGACCCATGCAATCTAATCTACAAAAAGTTTCAACTTAGACCAGTCGACTGACCATCAGCAAAATGTCTACAAACAATAAATGCTGACGGGGTTTTTAAGAACTGTGTCCCCTCTACCTGCTGGTGAGACGTAAAGGGGTAACAGCCAATAATGAGAACAGAAAGGAGCTGTGTTTAAAAGTAAAAATGGAGGTACCATTCAATCCAGCAGGCGCACCATTGGACCTCTCACCTGAGAAGACAGGAATCGAGAAGACACAGGCCGCAAAAGTTGCAGTGCAGCATTTTTCACAATAGCCAAGAGAGTGAAGCAATCAAAATATCCAACAAGAGGTGAATGGATAAAGAAGAAGTGGTCCATGTACACAATGGAATATTAGCCATGGAAAACAATGAACCATTGCTCTTTGAGGCACCACAAATGAGTCTGGAGATAATCACGAAACATGAGGTAACTCGGAAACCAAAGACCTGTATTCTATGATATCACTTATAGGCCTTATCTAATAACTGACACAAATAAATATATTTCCACAGAGAAAGACACTCACAGACTTAGAAAACAAACTATGCTCATCTAAAAGGAAAGGAGGGGGAATGGATAAGTTAAGATTAGTGTTGCTCTATGTATACAAACACATAGTATATACATATCTCAAAAAGACCGACCATGGAGCAAGGGAGGTCTGTGGAACCCTCTGTAACATTTTACATGGGAAGAGGATCTGTACTTGAATAGACATATATAATGTACAAATGAATCAGATTGTGTACACCTAGGACAGACAATATTCGAAGCTTTACCCCAATTAAAAAAAAAATTTAAAACCGAGAAGAAATAATGAGACATAAACTTATGGGGGTTTCTCCATGCACATTCCAATTTAATTTACAACCTAGGAACACGACTTCCAGAAAGGCTCTGCTGCTCTAGTACCCAGATTTGGGAGTGGAGAAATGCTGCCTGCTTAAGGTCACTTCCCACAACAGCAGCTTTAAACCCATTGCTAAAGGTCACTAAATATTCACCAAACTTGCAGTTCGGGAAATGACACCTGCTCTCTAAAAAAATTCTGGGGTGGAAAATCGACCAAAAATTTCAAAATAGGGCAACCTTCCAAGAAGAAAATTTCAAGAGATATATTGTACTCCCAACTGTTTCCTTTTTTTTAACAGAAAAGAAAACGGTGGAGAAACATGATGAGTTTTACGAATTTTCAAAGACATGCAAACCCAAATTACAAAACCCTATCAGCACACAGCAGCCAGTAGGGCCATTAGCATAAATGCAGCAAACAATAAATGCTAAATCGATTGTGGAGAAATAAATACCCTCATTTCTAAGGGGGACGTGGTAAGAGCCACTAATGAAAACACAAAGAAGGTGCTTTGAAAAGGGAAACACGGTGCTACCAGTCAATCAATCACACCCACTGCTGGGCCTATCACCTGAGAAAATGAGAATCAAAAAGTCACAGGCTGGCAATCCTGTACTCCAACAATATTTACCATAGACAACACTTGGAAGCAATGAATATGTCCATCAACCGAGGAATGCGCAAAGTAGAAGTGGTCCACGTGCACACTGGGGAATTACTCCAATAAAAACTAAAAATTAAATTTAAAAATCCAACAAAAGTAAGGAGACATCAGCTTGTGTGGGTTTGTCCGGGCAAACTCCACTCTAATTTATAACCGAGAAACACCACAGGCCGCAAGGGCTTTTCCCTAGTTACCATGGTGGGGACATAGAAAGGCTGCCGCCCTCTGGCATTTACCTGCAAAAGCAGCTTTAAAGCCTGTGCTAATGGTCATTTCATAGGAACAAGTACTGCAGAACTGTAAATGAAACCTGCCCTCAAAATGTCTTGAGGGAGGTAATGGCCAAAACATTTCAAAATATGACACATATTTTAAGAGATCACTTTGAAGAACTAAGGAGTAATCACAGGTTGAAAAATAAAAAGGACATGCCTTAAAGCTCAATTTCACCGGATTATGAGGCACATGCGAATTCAACCACATAGAGGTATCAGCTCACACTTGTCAGAATAACCATCAGCAAGGAAACTACAAACAATAAATGCTGAAGGTGTTGTGGAGAAATGCATACCCTCAACTTCAAATGGGACGTAACTTGAAAAGGGCCACGAATGAGAACAGAATGGAGGTGCCTTAAAAAGGTAAACATTGAGCTACCGTATGATCCAGCAGGCCCACTCCTCGACCTATAATCTAAGAAGAAAGAATTGGAAAGAAACAGGCAGGCAAATCTGCATGTCACAGTATTACAATAGCCAAGATATGGAAGTAACCAAAAAGTCCACAAACAGATGGGTGGACAAAGAAGAACTCCTCCATGTACAGATGGAATATTCGCTAGTGAAAAAAATGAAACAATGCCATTTACAGCATCATACATGAGTCTAGACGTAATCACGCCATCTGTAGTAATTGAGAAAGCAAAAGACACATATCCTATCATATCTCTTTTAGGAGTTACTTAAAAATTGATACCAATGAAGATATTTCCACAGAGAAAGGCAATCACAGATTCATTAAAAAAACTGATGGTTCACCAAATAGAAACGGATGAGGATTGCATACATTACCATATTGGGGTTAACAGAGATATACATACCATGTGAAATATATAATCACCAAAGACGTACGGAAGACCAGGAGAAGACTACTCAACAGTGTGTCATAACCTACATGGGAAAAGGATGCGAGGAAGAATAGATACACGTATATGTGTGAAATAACCACATCTTGCACACCTAGAACAAACAAACCATTGTAATCAAATTTGCTGGGATAAAAAATAAAAAAGTAAATTACAATTATGAACAAGAAGTAATGAGACATAAACATAAAGTGCTTTTTTCCTGGCACATTCCATTCGCATTTACAACCTAGAACACCACTTCCATTAAGGCTCTGTTTCCCCAGTTACCAAATTTGGTAAAGGAGAATTGCTGCCACCTTGTGGCCGTTTCCTGCAAGAGCAGCTTTAAACTCACAGC
This sequence comes from Eschrichtius robustus, assembly GCF_028021215.1. Lineage (NCBI taxonomy): Eukaryota > Metazoa > Chordata > Mammalia > Artiodactyla > Eschrichtiidae > Eschrichtius > Eschrichtius robustus. The sequence goes on from NC_090832.1 coordinate 81,794,201, forward strand.
TAATGGTCACTTAACATTCACAAGGACTCAGGGCTGTAAAGGACACCTGCCCTAAAAAATTGTGCTGAAGTAGGAAATGGACAAAAAATTTCAAAACAGGCAAATGTTTCAAGAAGAGAGTATGAGGAGTTAAGTTTTACTCACGCTCTTTTAAAAAAAAAAGGAAAATGGATAAAAGCTCAACCTCAGGGAGTGTTAGACCCATGCAATCTAATCTACAAAAAGTTTCAACTTAGACCAGTCGACTGACCATCAGCAAAATGTCTACAAACAATAAATGCTGACGGGGTTTTTAAGAACTGTGTCCCCTCTACCTGCTGGTGAGACGTAAAGGGGTAACAGCCAATAATGAGAACAGAAAGGAGCTGTGTTTAAAAGTAAAAATGGAGGTACCATTCAATCCAGCAGGCGCACCATTGGACCTCTCACCTGAGAAGACAGGAATCGAGAAGACACAGGCCGCAAAAGTTGCAGTGCAGCATTTTTCACAATAGCCAAGAGAGTGAAGCAATCAAAATATCCAACAAGAGGTGAATGGATAAAGAAGAAGTGGTCCATGTACACAATGGAATATTAGCCATGGAAAACAATGAACCATTGCTCTTTGAGGCACCACAAATGAGTCTGGAGATAATCACGAAACATGAGGTAACTCGGAAACCAAAGACCTGTATTCTATGATATCACTTATAGGCGTTATCTAATAACTGACACAAATGAATATATTTCCACAGAGAAAGACACTCACAGACTTAGAAAACAAACTATGCTCATCTAAAAGGAAAGGAGGGGGAATGGATAAGTTAAGATTAGTGTTGCTCTATGTATACAAACACATAGTATATACATATCTCAAAAAGACCGACCATGTAGCAAGGGAGGTCTGTGGAACCCTCTGTAACATTTTACATGGGAAGAGGATCTGTACTTGAATAGACATATATAATGTACAAATGAACCAGATTGTGTACACCTAGGACAGACAATATTCGAAGCTTAACCCCAATTAAAAAAAAAATTTAAAACCAAGAAGAAATAATGAGACATAAACTTATGGGGGTTTCTCCATGCACATTCCAATTTAATTTACAACCTAGGAACACGACTTCCAGAAAGGCTCTGCTGCCCTAGTACCCAGATTTGGGAGTGGAGAAATGCTGCCTGCTTAAGGTCACTTCCCACAACAGCAGCTTTAAACCCATTGCTAAAGGTCACTAAATATTCACCAAACTTGCAGTTCGGGAAATGACACCTGCTCTCTAAAAAAATTCTGGGGTGGAAAATCGACCAAAAATTTCAAAATAGGGCAACCTTCCAAGAAGAAAATTTCAAGAGATATATTGTACTCCCAACTGTTTCCTTTTTTTTAACAAAAAAGTAAACGGTGGAGAAAAATGATGAGTTTTACGAATTTTCAAAGACATGCAAACCCAAATTACAAAACCCTATCAGCACACAGCAGCCAGTAGGGCCATTAGCATAAATGCAGCAAACAATAAATGCTAAATCGATTGTGGAGAAATAAATACCCTCATTTCTAAGGGGGACGTGGTAAGAGCCACTAATGAAAACACAAAGAAGGTGCTTTGAAAAGGGAAACACGGTGCTACCAGTCAATCAATCACACCCACTGCTGGGCCTATCACCTGAGAAAATGAGAAACAAAAAGTCACAGGCTGGCAATCCTGTACTCCAACAATATTTACCATAGACAACACTTGGGAGCAATGAATATGTCCATCAACCGAGGAATGCGCAAAGTAGAAGTGGTCCACGTGCACACTGGGGAATTACTCCAATAAAAACTAAAAATTAAATTTAAAAATCCAACAAAAGTAAGGAGACATCAGCTTGTGTGGGTTTGTCCGGGCAAACTCCACTCTAATTTATAACCGAGAAACACCACAGGCCGCAAGGGCTTTTCCCTAGTTACCATGGTGGGGACATAGAAAGGCTGCCGCCCTCTGGCATTTACCTGCAAAAGCAGCTTTAAAGCCTGTGCTAATGGTCATTTCATAGGAACAAGTACTGCAGAACTGTAAATGAAACCTGCCCTCAAAATGTCTTGAGGGAGGTAATGGCCAAAACATTTCAAAATATGACACATATTTAAAGAGATCACTTTGAAGAACTAAGGAGTAATCACAGGTTGAAAAATAAAAAGGACATGCCTTAAAGCTCAATTTCACCGGATTATGAGGCACATGCGAATTCAACCACATAGAGGTATCAGCTCACACTTGTCAGAATAACCATCAGCAAGGAAACTACAAACAATAAATGCTGAAGGTGTTGTGGAGAAATGCATACCCTCAACTTCAAGTGGGAAGTAACTTGAAAAGGGCCACGAATGAGAACAGAATGGAGGTGCCTTAAAAAGGTAAACATTGAGCTACCATATGATCCAGCAGGCCCACTCCTCGACCTATAATCTAAGAAGAGAGAATTGGAAAGACACAGGCAGGCAAATCTGCATGTCACAGTATTACGATAGCCAAGATATGGAAGTAACCAAAAAGTCCACCAACATATGGGTGGACAAAGAAGAACTCCTCCATGTACAGATGAAATATTCGCTAGTGAAAAAAATGAAACAATGCCATTTGCAGCACCATACATGAGTCTAGACGTAATCACGCCACCTGTAGTAAGTGAGAAAGGAAAAGACACATATCCTATCATATAACTTTTAGGAGTTACTTAAAAATTGATACCAATGAAGATATTTCCACAGAGAAATACAATCACAGTTTCATTAAAAAAATCTTATGGTTCACCAAATAGAAAGGGATGAGGATTGGATACATTACCATATTGGGGTTAACAGAGATATACAAACCATGTGAAATATATAATCACCAAAGACGTACGGAAGACCAGGAGAAGACTACTCAACAGTGTGTCATAACCTACATGGGAAAAGGATGCGAGGAAGAATAGATACACGTATATGTGTGAAAGAACCACATCTTGCACACCTAGAACAAACAAACCATTGTAATCAAATTTGCTGTGATAAAAAATAAAAAGTAAATTACAATTATGAACAAGAAGTAATGAGACATAAACATAAAGTGCTTTTTCCCTGGCACATTCCATTCGAATTTACAACCTAGAACACCACATCCATTAAGGCTCTGTTTCCCCAGTTACCAAATTTGGTAAAGGAGAAATGCTGCCACCTTGTGGCCGTTTCCTGCAAGAGCAGCTTTAAACTCACAGCTAATGGTCACTTAACATTCACAAGGACACAGGGCTGTAAAGGACACCTGCCCTAAAAAATTGTGCTGAAGTAGGGAATGGACAAAAAATTCAAAACAGGCAAATGTTTCAAGATGAGAGTATGAACAGTTAAGTTTTATTCACGCTCTTTTAAAAAAAAAGGAAAATGCATAAAAGCTCAACCTCAGGGAGTGTTAGACCCAGGCAATCTAATCTACAAAAAGTTTCAACTTAGACCAGTCGACTGACCATCAGCAAAATGTCTACAAACAATAAATGCTGACGGGGTTTTTAAGAACTGTGTCCCCTCTACCTGCTGGTGAGACGTAAAGGGGTAACAGCCAATAATGAGAACAGAAAGGAGCTGTGTTTAAAAGTAAAAATGGAGGTACCATTCAGTCCAGCAGGCGCACCATTGGACCTCTCACCTGAGAAGACAAGAATCGAGAAGACACAGGCCGCAAAAGCTGCAGTGCAGCCTTATTCACAATAGCCAAGACAGTGAAGCAATCAAAATATCCAACAAGAGGTGAATGGATAAAGAAGAAGTGGTCCATGTACACAATGGAATATTAGCCATGGAAAACAATGAACCATTGCTCTTTGAGGCACCACAAATGAGTCTGGAGATAATCACGAAACATGAGGTAACTCGGAAACCAAAGACCTGTATTCTATGATATCACTTATAGGTGTTATCTAATAACTGACACAAATGAATATATTTCCACAGAGAAAGACACTCACAGACTTAGAAAACAAACTATGCTCATCTAAAAGGAAAGGTGGGGGGAATGGATAAGTTAAGATTAGTGTTGCTCTATGTATACAAACACATAGTATATACATATCACAAAAAGACCGACCATGTAGCAAGGGAGGTCTGTGGAACCCTCTGTAACATTTTACATGGGAAGAGGATCTGTACTTGAATAGACATATATAATGTACAAATGAACCAGATTGTGTACACCTAGGACAAACAATATTCTAAGCTTTACCCCAATTAAAAAAAAATTAAAACCAAGAAGAAATAATGAGACATAAACTTATGGGGGTTTCTCCATGCACATTCCAATTTAATTTACAACCTAGGAACACGACTTCCAGAAAGGCTCTGCTGCCCTAGTACCCAGATTTGGGAGTGGAGAAATGCTGCCTGCTTGAGGTCACTTCTCACAACAGCAGCTTTAAACCCATTGCCAAAGGTCACTAAATATTCACCAAACTTGCAGTTCGGGAAATGACACCTGCTCTCTAAAAAAATTCTGGGGTGGAAAATAGACCAAAAATTTCAAAATAGGGCAACCTTCCAAGAAGAAAATTTCAAGAGATATATTGTACTCCCAACTGTTTCCTTTTTTTTAACAGAAAAGTAAACGGTGGAGAAAAATGATGAGTTTTACGAATTTTCAAAGACATGCAAACCCAAATTACACAACCCTATCAGCACACAGCAGCCAGTAGGGCCATTACCATACATGCTGCAAACAATAAATGCTAAATCGATTGTGGAGAAATGCATACCCTCGATTCTAAGGGGGACGAGGTAAGAGCCACTAATGAAAACACAAAGAAGGTGTTTTGAAAAGGGAAACACGGTACTACCAGTCAATCAGTCACACCCACTGCTGGGCCTATCACCTGAGAAAATGAGAATCAAAAAGTCACAGGCTGGCAATCCTGCACTCCAACAATATTTACCATAGCCAACACTTGGAAGCAATGAAAATGTCCATCAACTGAGGAATGCGCAAAGTAGAAGTGGTCCACGTGCACACTGGGGAATTACTCCAATAAAAACTAAAAATTAAATTTAAAAATCCAACAAAAGTAAGGAGACATCAGCTTGTGTGGGTTTGTCCGGGCAAACTCCACTCTAATTTATAACCGAGAAACACCACAGGCCGCAAGGGCTTTTCCCTAGTTACCATGGTGGGGACATAGAAAGGCTGCCACCCTCTGGCATTTACCTGCAAAAGCAGCTTTAAAGCCTGTGCTAATGGTCATTTCATAGGAACAAGTACTGCAGAAGTGTAAATGAAACCTACCCTCAAAATGTCTTGAGGGAGGTAATGGCCAAAACATTTCAAAATGTGACACATACTTTAAGAGAACACTTTGAAGAACTAAGGGGTAATCACAGGTTGAAAAATAAAAAGGACATGCCTTAAAGTTCAATTTCAACGGATTATGAGGCACAGGCGAATTCAACCACAAAGAGGTATCAGCTCACACTTGTCAGAATAACGATCAGCAAGGAAACTACAAACAATAAATGCTGAAGGTGTTGTGGAGAAATGCATACCCTCAACTTCAAATGGGACGTAACTTGAAAAGGGCCACGAATGAGAACAGAATGGAGGTGCCTTAAAAAGGTAAACATTGAGCTACCGTATGATCCAGCAGGCCCACTCCTCGACCTATAATCTAAGAAGAAAGAATTGGAAAGAAACAGGCAGGCAAATCTGCATGTCACAGTATTACAATAGCCAAGATATGGAAGTAACCAAAAAGTCCACAAACAGATGGGTGGACAAAGAAGAACTCCTCCATGTACAGATGGAATATTCGCTAGTGAAAAAAATGAAACAATGCCATTTACAGCACCATACATGAGTCTAGACGTAATCACGCCATCTGTAGTAAGTGAGAAAGCAAAAGACACATATCCTATCATATCTCTTTTAGGAGTTACTTAAAAATTGATACCAATGAAGATATTTCCACAGAGAAAGGCAATCACAGATTCATTAAAAAAACTGATGGTTCACCAAATAGAAACGGATGAGGATTGCATACATTACCATATTGGGGTTAACAGAGATATACATACCATGTGAAATATATAATCACCAAAGACGTACGGAAGACCAGGAGAAGACTACTCAACAGTGTGTCATAACCTACATGGGAAAAGGATGCGAGGAAGAATAGATACACGTATATGTGTGAAAGAACCACATCTTGCACACCTAGAACAAACAAACCATTGTAATCAAATTTGCTGGGATAAAAAATAAAAAGTAAATTACAATTATGAACAAGAAGTAATGAGACATAAACATAAAGTGCTTTTTTCCTGGCACATTCCATTCGAATTTACAACCTAGAACACCACTTCCTTTAAGGCTCTGTTTCACCAGTTACCAAATTTGGTAAAGGAGAAATGCTGCCACCTTGTGGCCGTTTCCTGCAAGAGCAGCTTCAAACTCACAGCTAATGGTCACTTAACATTCACAAGGACTCAGGGCTGTAAAGGACACCTGCCCTAAAAAATTGTGCTGAAGTAGGGAATGGACAAAAAAATTCAAAACATGCAAATGTTTCAAGATGAGAGTATGAAGTGTTAAGTTTTACTCACGCTCTTTTAAAAAAAAAAGGAAAATGCATAAAAGCTCAACCTCAGGGAGTGTTAGACCCAGGCAATCTAATCTACAAAAAGTTTCAACTTAGACCAGTCGACTGACCATCAGCAAAATGTCTACAAACAATAAATGCTGACGGGGTTTTTAAGAACTGTGTCCCCTCTACCTGCTGGTGAGACGTAAAGGGGTAACAGCCAATAATGAGAAGAGAAAGGAGCTGTGTTTAAAAGTAAAAATGGAGGTACCATTCAGTCCAGCAGGCGCACCATTGGACCTCTCACCTGAGAAGACAAGAATCGAGAAGACACAGGCCGCAAAAGCTGCAGTGCAGCCTTATTCACAATAGCCAAGACAGTGAAGCAATCAAAATATCCAACAAGAGGTGAATGGATAAAGAAGAAGTGGTCCATGTACACAATGGAATATTAGCCATGGAAAACAATGAACCATTGCTCTTTGAGGCACCACAAATGAGTCTGGAGATAATCACGAAACATGAGGTAACTCGGAAACCAAAGACCTGTATTCTATGATATCACTTATAGGCGTTATCTAATAACTGACACAAATGAATATATTTCCACAGAGAAAGACACTCACAGACTTAGAAAACAAACTATGCTCATCTAAAAGGAAAGGTGGGGGGAATGGATAAGTTAAGATTAGTGTTGCTCTATGTATACAAACACATAGTATATACATATCACAAAAAGACCGACCATGTAGCAAGGGAGTTCTGTGGAACCCTCTGTAACATTTTACATGGGAAGAGGATCTGTACTTGAATAGACATATATAATGTACAAATGAACCAGATTGTGTACACCTAGGACAAACAATATTCTAAGCTTTACCCCAATTAAAAAAAAATTAAAACCAAGAAGAAATAATGAGACATAAACTTATGGGGGTTTCTCCATGCACATTCCAATTTAATTTACAACCTAGGAACACGACTTCCAGAAAGGCTCTGCTGCCCTAGTACCCAGATTTGGGAGTGGAGAAATGCTGCCTGCTTGAGGTCACTTCCCACAACAGCAGCTTTAAATCCATTGCCAAAGGTCACTAAATATTCACCAAACTTGCAGTTCGGGAAATGACACCTGCTCTCTAAAAAAATTCTGGGGTGGAAAATAGACCAAAAATTTCAAAATAGGGCAACCTTCCAAGAAGAAAATTTCAAGAGATATATTGTACTCCCAACTGTTTCCTTTTTTTTAACAGAAAAGTAAACGGTGGAGAAAAATGATGAGTTTTACGAATTTTCAAAGACATGCAAACCCAAATTACAAAACCCTATCAGCACACAGCAGCCAGTAGGGCCATTAGCATACATGCTGCAAACAATAAATGCTAAATCGATTGTGGAGAAATGCATACCCTCGATTCTAAGGGGGACGAGGTAAGAGCCACTAATGAAAACACAAAGAAGGTGTTTTGAAAAGGGAAACAGGGTACTACCAGTCAATCAGTCACACCCACTGCTGGGCCTATCACCTGAGAAAATGAGAATCAAAAAGTCACAGGCTGGCAATCCTGCACTCCAACAATATTTACCATAGCCAACACTTGGAAGCAATGAAAATGTCTATCAACTGAGGAATGCGCAAAGTAGAAGTGGTCCACGTGCACACTGGGAAATTACTCCAATAAAAACTAAAAATTAAATTAAAAATCCAACAAAAGTAAGGAGACATCAGCTTGTGTGGGTTTGTCTGGGCACACTCCACTCTAATTTATAACCGAGAAACACCACAGGCCGCAAGGGCTTTTCCCTAGTTACCATGGTGGGGACATAGAAAGGCTGCCGCCCTCTGGCATTTACCTGCAAAAGCAGCTTTAAAGCCTGTGCTAATGGTCATTTCATAGGAACAAGTACTGCAGAACTGTAAATGAAACCTGCCCTCAAAATGTCTTGAGGGAGGTAATGGCCAAAACATTTCAAAATGTGACACATATTTTAAGAGATCACTTTGAAGAACTAAGGAGTAATCACAGCTTGAAAAATAAAAAGGACATGCCTTAAAGCTCAATTTCAACGGATAATGAGGCACATGCGAATTCAACCACAAAGAGGTATCAGCACACACTTGTCAGAATAACCATCAGCAAGGAAACTACAAACAATAAATGCTGAAGGTGTTGTGGAGAAATGCATACCCTCAACTTCAAGAGGGACGTAACTTGAAAAGGGCCACGAATGAGAACAGAATGGAGGTGCCTTAAAAAGGTAAACATTGAGCTACCATATGATCCAGCAGGCCCACTCCTCCACCTATAATCTAAGAAGAAAGAATTGGAAAGACACAGGCAGGCAAATCTGCATGGCACATTATTACGATAGCCAAGATATGGAAGTAACCAAAAAGTCCACCAACATATGGGTGGACAAAGAAGAACTCCTCCATGTACAGATGGAATATTCGCTAGTGAAAAAAATGAAAAAATGCAATTTGCAGCACCATACATGAGCCTAGACATAATCATGCCACCTGTAGTAAGTGAGAAAGCAAAAGACACATATCCTATCATATAACTTTTAGGAGTTACTTAAAAATTGATAAAAATGAAGATATTTCCACAGAGAAAGGCAATCACAGATTCATTAAAATACTTATGGTTCACCAAATAGAAAGGGATGAGGATTGGATACATTACCATATTGGGGTTAACAGAGATATACAAACCATGTGAAATATATAATCACCAAAGACGTACGGAAGACCAGGAGAAGACTACTCAACAGTGTGTCATAACCTACAGGGGAAAAGGATGCGAGGAAGAATAGATACACGTATATGTGTGAAAGAACCACATCTTGCACACCTAGAACAAACAAACCATTGTAATCAAATTTGCTGGGATAAAAAATAAAAAGTAAATTACAATTATGAACAAGAAGTAATGAGACATAAACATAAAGTGCTTTTTTCCTGGCACATTCCATTCGAATTTACAACCTAGAACACCACTTCCATTAAGGCTCTGTTTCCCCAGTTACCAAATTTGGTAAAGGAGAAATGCTGCCACCTTGTGGCCGTTTCCTGCAAGAGCAGCTTTAAACTCACAGCTAATGGTCACTTAACATTCACAAGGACTCAGGGCTGTGAAGGACACCTGCCCTAAAAAATTGTGCTGAAGTAGGGAATGGACAAAAAAATTCAAAACAGGCAAATGTTTCAAGAAGAGAGTATGAGGAGTTAAGTTTTACTCACGCTCTTTTAAAAAAAAAAGGAAAATGGATAAAAGCTCAACCTCAGGGAGTGTTAGACCCATGCAATCTAATCTACAAAAAGTTTCAACTTAGACCAGTCGACTGACCATCAGCAAAAAGTCTACAAACAATAACTCCTGAAGGGGTTTTAGAGAACTGTGTCCCCTCTACCTGCTGGTGAGACGAAAAGGGGTAACAGCCAATAATGAGAACAGAAAGGAGCTGTGCTTAAAAGTAAAAATGGAGGTACCATTCAATCCAGCAGGCGCACCATTGGACCTCTCACCTGAGAAGACAAGAATCGAGAAGACACAGGCCGCAAAAGCTGCAGTGCAGCCTTATTCACAATAGCCAAGACAGTGAAGCAATGAAAATATCCAACAAGAGGTGAATGGATAAAGAAGAAGTGGTCCATGTACACAATGGAATATTAGCCATGGAAAACAATGAACCATTGCTCTTTGAGGCACCACAAATGAGTCTGGAGATAATCACGAAACATGAGGTAACTCGGAAACCAAAGACCTGTATTCTATGATATCACTTATAGGCGTTATCTAATAACTGACACAAATGAATATATTTCCACAGAGAAAGACACTCACAGACTTAGAAAACAAACTATGCTCATCTAAAAGGAAAGGTGAGGGGAATGGATAAGTTAAGATTAGTGTTGCTCTATGTATACAAACACATAGTATATACATATCTCAAAAAGACCGACCATGTAGCAAGGGAGGTCTGTGGAATCCTCTGTAACATTTTACATGGGAAGAGGATCTGTACTTGAATAGACATATATAATGTACAAATGAACCAGATTGTGTACACCTAGGACAGACAATATTCGAAGCTTTACCCCAATTAAAAAAAAATTAAAACCAAGAAGAAATAATGAGACATAAACTTATGGGGGTTTCTCCATGCACATTCCAATTTAATTTACAACCTAGGAACACGACTTCCAGAAAGGCTCTGCTGCCCTCGTACCCAGATTTTGGAGTGGAGAAATGCTGCCTGCTTGAGGTCACTTCCCACAACAGCAGCTTTAAACCCATTGCTAAAGGTCACTAAATATTCACTAAACTTGCAGTTTGGGAAATGACACCTGCTCTCTAAAAAAATTCTGGGGTGGAAAATCGACCAAAATTTTCAAAATAGGGCAACCTTCCAAGAAGAAAATTTCAAGAGATATATTTTACTCCCAACCGTTTCCTTTTTTTTAACAGAAACGTAAACGTTGGAGAAAAATGATGAGTTTTACGAATTTTCAAAGACATGCAAACCCAAATTACAAAAACCTATCAGCACACAGCAGCCAGTCGGGCCATTAGCATACATGCTGCAAACAATAAACGATAAATCGATTGTGGAGAAATGCATACCCTCGATTCTAAAGGAGACGTGGTAAGAGCCACTAATGAAAACACAAAGAAGGTGCTTTGAAAAGGGAAACACTGTGCTACCAGTCAATCAGTCACACCCACTGCTGGGCCTATCACCTGAGAAAATGAGAATCAAGAAGTCACAGGCTGGCCATCCTGCACTCCAACAATATTTACCATAGCCAACACTTGGAAGCAATGAAAATGTCCATCAACCGAGGAATGCACAAAGTAGAAGTGGTCCACGTGCACACTGGGAAATTACTCCAATAAAAACTAAAAATTAAATTTAAAAATCCAACAAAAGTAAGGAGACATCAGCTTGTGTGGGTTTGTCCGGGCACACTCCACTCTAATTTATAACCGAGAAACACCACAGGCCACAAGGGCTTTTCCCTAGTTACCATGGTGGGGGCATAGAAAGGCTGCCGCCCTCTGGCATTTACCTGCAAAAGCAGCTTTAAAGCCTGTGCTAATGGTCATTTCATAGGAACAAGTACTGCAGAACTGTAAATGAAACCTGCCCTCAAAATGTCTTGAGGGAGGTAATGGCCAAAACATTTCAAAATGTGACACATACTTTAAGAGAACACTTTGAAGAACTAAGGGGTAATCACAGGGTGAAAAATAAAAAGGACATGCCTTAAAGCTCAATTTCAACGGATTATGAGGCACATGCGAATTCAACCACAAAGAGGTACCAGCTCACACTTGTCAGAATAACCATCAGCAAGGAAACTACAAACAATAAATGCTGAAGGTGTTGTGGAGAAATGCATACCCCCAAATTCAAGTGGGACGTAACTTGAAAAGGGCCACGAATGAGAACAGAATGGAGGTGCCTTAAAAAGGTAAACATTGAGCTACCATATGATCCAGCAGGCCCACTCCTCGACCTATAATCTAAGAAGAGAGAATTGGAAAGACACAGGCAGGCAAATCTGCATGGCACAGTATTACAATAGCCAAGATATGGAAGTAACCAAAAAGTCCACCAACAGATGGGTGGACAAAGAAGAACTCCTCCATGTACAGATGGAATATTCGCTAGTGAAAAAAATGAAACAATGTCATTTGCAGCACCATAGATGAGTCTAGACATAATCACGCCACCTGTAGTAAGTGAGAGAGCAAAAGACACATATCCTATCATATCACTTTTAGGAGTTACTTAAAAATTGATACCAATGAAGATATTTTCACAGAGAAAGGCAATCACAGATCCATTAAAAAAATCTTATGGTTCACCAAATAGAAAGGGATGAGGATTGGAAACATTACCATATTGGGGTTAACAGAGATATACAAACCATGTGAAATATATAATCACCAAAGACGTACGGAAGACCAGGAGAAGACTACTCAACAGTGTGTCATAACCTACAGGGGAAAAGGATGCAAGGAAGAATAGATACACGTATATGTGTGAAAGAACCACATCTTGCACACCTAGAACAAACAAACCATTGTAATCAAATTTGCTGGGATAAAAAATAAAAAGTAAATTACAATTATGAACAAGAAGTAATGAGACATAAACATAAAGTGCTTTTTCCCTGACACATTCCATTCGAATTTACAACCTAGAACACCACATCCATTAAGGCTCTGTTTCCCCAGTTACCAAATTTGGTAAAGGAGAAATGCTGCCACCTTGTGGACGTTTCCTGCAAGAGCAGCTTTAAACTCACAGCTAATGGTCACTTAACATTCACAAGGACTCAGGGCTGTAAAGGACACCTGCCCTAAAAAATTGTGCTGAAGTAGGGAATGGACAAAAAAATTCAAAACAGGCAAATGTTTCAAGATGAGAGTATGAAGAGTTAAGTTTTACTCACGCTCTTTTAAAAAAAAAAGGAAAATGCATAAAAGCTCAACCTCAGGGAGTGTTAGACCCAGGCAATCTAATTTACAAAAAGTTTCAACTTAGACCAGTCGACTGACCATCAGCAAAATGTCTACAAAAAATAAATGCTGACGGGGTTTTTAAGAACTGTGTCCCCTCTACCTGCTGGTGAGACGTAAAGGGGTAACAGCCAATAATGAGAACAGAAAGGAGCTGTGTTTAAAAGTAAAAATGGAGGTACCATTCAGTCCAGCAGGCGCACCATTGGACCTCTCACCTGAGAAGACAAGAATCGAGAAGACACAGGCCGCAAAAGCTGCAGTGCAGCCTTATTCACAATAACCAAGACACTGAAGCAATCAAAATATCCAACAAGAGGTGAATGGATAAAGAAGAAGTGGTCCATGTACACAATGGAATATTAGCCATGGAAAACAATGAACCATTGCTCTTTGAGGCACCACAAATGAGTCTGGAGATAATCACGAAACATGAGGTAACTCGGAAACCAAAGACCTGTATTCTATGATATCACTTATAGGTGTTATCTAATAACTGACACAAATGAATATATTTCCACAGAGAAAGACACTCACAGACTTAGAAAACAAACTATGCTCATCTAAAAGGAAAGGTGGGGGGAATGGATAAGTTAAGATTAGTGTTGCTCTATGTATACAAACACATAGTATATACATATCACAAAAAGACCGACCATGTAGCAAGGGAGGTCTGTGGAACCCTCTGTAACATTTTACATGGGAAGAGGATCTGTACTTGAATAGACATATATAATGTACAAATGAACCAGATTGTGTACACCTAGGACAAACAATATTCTAAGCTTTACCCCAATTAAAAAAAAATTAAAACCAAGAAGAAATAATGAGACATAAACTTATGGGGGTTTCTCCATGCACATTCCAATTTAATTTACAACCTAGGAACACGACTTCCAGAAAGGCTCTGCTGCCCTAGTACCCAGATTTGGGAGTGGAGAAATGCTGCCTGCTTGAGGTCACTTCCCACAACAGCAGCTTTAAACCCATTGCCAAAGGTCACTAAATATTCACCAAACTTGCAGTTCGGGAAATGACACCTGCTCTCTAAAAAAATTCTGGGGTGGAAAATAGACCAAAAATTTCAAAATAGGGCAACCTTCCAAGAAGAAAATTTCAAGAGATATATTGTACTCCCAACTGTTTCCTTTTTTTTAACAGAAAAGTAAACGGTGGAGAAAAATGATGAGTTTTACGAATTTTCAAAGACATGCAAACCCAAATTACACAACCCTATCAGCACACAGCAGCCAGTAGGGCCATTAGCATACATGCTGCAAACAATAAATGCTAAATCGATTGTGGAGAAATGCATACCCTCGATTCTAAGGGGGACGAGGTAAGAGCCACTAATGAAAACACAAAGAAGGTGTTTTGAAAAGGGAAACACGGTACTACCAGTCAATCAGTCACACCCACTGCTGGGCCTATCACCTGAGAAAATGAGAATCAAAAAGTCACAGGCTGGCAATCCTGCACTCCAACAATATTTACCATAGCCAACACTTGGAAGCAATGAAAATGTCCATCAACTGAGGAATGCGCAAAGTAGAAGTGGTCCACGTGCACACTGGGGAATTACTCCAATAAAAACTAAAAATTAAATTTAAAAATCCAACAAAAGTAAGGAGACATCAGCTTGTGTGGGTTTGTCCGGGCAAACTCCACTCTAATTTATAACCGAGAAACACCACAGGCCGCAAGGGCTTTTCCCTAGTTACCATGGTGGGGACATAGAAAGGCTGCCACCCTCTGGCATTTACCTGCAAAAGCAGCTTTAAAGCCTGTGCTAATGGTCATTTCATAGGAACAAGTACTGCAGAAGTGTAAATGAAACCTACCCTCAAAATGTCTTGAGGGAGGTAATGGCCAAAACATTTCAAAATGTGACACATACTTTAAGAGAACACTTTGAAGAACTAAGGGGTAATCACAGGGTGAAAAATAAAAAGGACATGCCTTAAAGCTCAATTTCAACGGATTATGAGGCACATGCGAATTCAACCACAAAGAGGTACCAGCTCACACTTGTCAGAATAACGATCAGCAAGGAAACTACAAACAATAAATGCTGAAGGTGTTGTGGAGAAATGCATACCCCCAACTTCAAGTGGGACGTAACTTGTAAACGGCCACGAATGAGAACAGAATGGAGGTGCCTTAAAAAGGTAAACATTGAGCTACCATATGATCCAGCAGGCCCACTCCTCGACCTATAATCTAAGAAGAGAGAATTGGAAAGACACAGGCAGGCAAATCTGCATGACACAGTATTACGATAGCCAAGATATGGAAGTAACCAAAAAGTCCACCAACAGATGGGTGGACAAAGAAGAACTCCTCCATGTACAGATGGAATATTCGCTAGTGAAAAAAATGAAACAATGCCATTTGCAGCACCATACATGAGTCTAGACATAATCACGCCACCTGTAGTAAGTGAGAAAGGAAAAGACACATATCCTATCATATCACTTTTAGGAGTTACTTAAAAATTGATACCAATGAAGATATTTCCACAGAGAAAGGCAATCACAGATCCATTAAAAAAATCTTATGGTTCACCAAATAGAAAGGGATGAGGATTGGATACATTACCATATTGGGGTTAACAGAGATATACAAACCATGTGAAATATATAATCACCAAAGACGTACGGAAGACCAGGAGAAGACTACTCAACAGTGTGTCATAACCTACATGGGAAAAGGATGCGAGGAAGAATAGATACACGTATATGTGTGAAAGAACCACATCTTGCACACCTAGAACAAACAAACCATTGTAATCAAATTTGCTGGGATAAAAAATAAAAAGTAAATTACAATTATGAACAAGAAGTAATGAGACATAAACATAAAGTGCTTTTTTCCTGGCACATTCCATTCGAATTTACAACCTAGAACACCACTTCCATTAAGGCTCTGTTTCCCCAGTTACCAAATTTGGTAAAGGAGAAATGCTGCCACCTTGTGGCCGTTTCCTGCAAGAGCAGCTTTAAACTCACAGCTAATGGTCACTTAACATTCACAAGGACTCAGGGCTGTAAAGGACACCTGCCCTAAAAAATTGTGCTGAAGTAGGGAATGGACAAAAAAATTCAAAACTGGCAAATGTTTCAAGATGAGAGTATGAAGACTTAAGTTTTACTCACGCTCTTTTAAAAAAAAAAAAGGAAAATGGATAAAAGCTCAACCTCAGGGAGTGTTAGACCCATGCAATCTAATCTACAAAAAGTTTCAACTTAGACCAGTCGACTGACCATCAGCAAAAAGTCTACAAACAATAACTCCTGAAGGGGTTTTAGAGAACTGTGTCCCCTCTACCTGCTGGTGAGACGAAAAGGGGTAACAGCCAATAATGAGAACAGAAAGGAGCTGTGTTTAAAAGTAAAAATGGAGGTACCATTCAATCCAGCAGGCGCACCATTGGACCTCTCACCTGAGAAGACAAGAATCGAGAAGACACAGGCCGCAAAAGCTGCAGTGCAGCCTTATTCACAATAGCCAAGACAGTGAAGCAATGAAAATATCCAACAATAGGTGAATGGATAAAGAAGAAGTGGTCCATGTACACAATGGAATATTAGCCATGGAAAACAATGAACCATTGCTCTTTGAGGCACCACAAATGAGTCTGGAGATAATCACGAAACATGAGGTAACTCGGAAACCAAAGACCTGTATTCTATGATATCACTTATAGGCGTTATCTAATAACTGACACAAATGAATATATTTCCACAGAGAAAGACACTCACAGACTTAGAAAACAAACTATGCTCATCTAAAAGGAAAGGTGGGGGGAATGGATAAGTTAAGATTAGTGTTGCTCTATGTATACAAACACATAGTATATACATATCTCAAAAAGACCGACCATGGAGCAAGGGAGGTCTGTGGAACCCTCTGTAACATTTTACATGGGAAGAGGATCTGTACTTGAATAGACATATATAATGTACAAATGAACCAGATTGTGTACACCTAGGACAAACAATATTCTAAGCTTTACCCCAATTAAAAAAAAAATTAAAACCAAGAAGAAATAATGAGACATAAACTTATGGGGGTTTCTCCATGCACATTCCAATTTAATTTACAACCTAGGAACACGACTTCCAGAAAGGCTCTGCTGCCCTAGTACCCAGATTTGGGAGTGGAGAAATGCTGCCTGCTTGAGGTCACTTCCCACAACAGCAGCTTTAAATCCATTGCCAAAGGTCACTAAATATTCACCAAACTTGCAGTTCGGGAAATGACACCTGCTCTCTAAAAAAATTCTGGGGTGGAAAATAGACCAAAAATTTCAAAATAGGGCAACCTTCCAAGAAGAAAATTTCAAGAGATATATTGTACTCCCAACCGTTTCCTTTTTTTTAACAGAAACGTAAACGTTGGAGAAAAATGATGAGTTTTACGAATTTTCAAAGACATGCAAACCCAAATTACAAAAACCTATCAGCACACAGCAGCCAGTCGGGCCATTAGCATACATGCTGCAAACAATAAACGATAAATCGATTGTGGAGAAATGCATACCCTCGATTCTAAGGGAGACGTGGTAAGAGCCACTAATGAAAACACAAAGAAGGTGCTTTGAAAAGGGAAACACTGTGCTACCAGTCAATCAGTCACACCCACTGCTGGGCCTATCACCTGAGAAAATGAGAATCAAGAAGTCACAGGCTGGCCATCCTGCACTCCAACAATATTTACCATAGCCAACACTTGGAAGCAATGAAAATGTCCATCAACCGAGGAATGCACAAAGTAGAAGTGGTCCACGTGCACACTGGGAAATTACTCCAATAAAAACTAAAAATTAAATTTAAAAATCCAACAAAAGTAAGGAGACATCAGCTTGTGTGGGTTTGTCCGGGCACACTCCACTCTAATTTATAACCGAGAAACACCACAGGCCACAAGGGCTTTTCCCTAGTTACCATGGTGGGGGCATAGAAAGGCTGCCGCCCTCTGGCATTTACCTGCAAAAGCAGCTTTAAAGCCTGTGCTAATGGTCATTTCATAGGAACAAGTACTGCAGAACTGTAAATGAAACCTGCCCTCAAAATGTCTTGAGGGAGGTAATGGCCAAAACATTTCAAAATGTGACACATACTTTAAGAGAACACTTTGAAGAACTAAGGGGTAATCACAGGGTGAAAAATAAAAAGGACATGCCTTAAAGCTCAATTTCAACGGATTATGAGGCACATGCGAATTCAACCACAAAGAGGTACCAGCTCACACTTGTCAGAATAACCATCAGCAAGGAAACTACAAACAATAAATGCTGAAGGTGTTGTGGAGAAATGCATACCCCCAACTTCAAGTGGGGCGTAACTTGGAAAGGGCCACGAATGAGAACAGAATGGAGGTGCCTTAAAAAGGTAAACATTGAGCTACCATATGATCCAGCAGGCCCACTCCTCGACCTATAATCTAAGAAGAGAGAATTGGAAAGACACAGGCAGGCAAATCTGCATGGCACAGTATTACAATAGCCAAGATATGGAAGTAACCAAAAAGTCCACCAACAGATGGGTGGACAAAGAAGAACTCCTCCATGTACAGATGGAATATTCGCTAGTGAAAAAAATGAAACAATGTCATTTGCAGCACCATAGATGAGTCTAGACATAATCACGCCACCTGTAGTAAGTGAGAGAGCAAAAGACACATATCCTATCATATCACTTTTAGGAGTTACTTAAAAATTGATACCAATGAAGATATTTCCACAGAGAAAGGCAATCACAGATCCATTAAAAAAATCTTATGGTTCACCAAATAGAAAGGGATGAGGATTGGATACATTACCATATTGGGGTTAACAGAGATATACAAACCATGTGAAATATATAATCACCAAAGACGTACGGAAGACCAGGAGAAGACTACTCAACAGTGTGTCATAACCTACATGGGAAAAGGATGCGAGGAAGAATAGATACACGTATATGTGTGAAAGAACCACATCTTGCACACCTAGAACAAACAAACCATTGTAATCAAATTTGCTGTGATAAAAAATAAAAAGTAAATTACAATTATGAACAAGAAGTAATGAGACATAAACATAAAGTGCTTTTTTCCTGGCACATTCCATTCGAATTTACAACCTAGAACACCACATCCATTAAGGCTCTGTTTCCCCAGTTACCAAATTTGGTAAAGGAGAAATGCTGCCACCTTGTGGCCGTTTCCTGCAAGAGCAGCTTTAAACTCACAGCTAATGGTCACTTAACATTCACAAGGACTCAGGGCTGTAAAGGACACCTGCCCTAAAAAATTGTGCTGAAGTAGGGAATGGACAAAAAAATTCAAAACAGGCAAATGTTTCAAGATGAGAGTATGAAGAGTTAAGTTTTACTCACGCTCTTTTAAAAAAAAAAGGAAAATGCATAAAAGCTCAACCTCAGGGAGTGTTAGACCCAGGCAATCTAATCTACAAAAAGTTTCAACTTAGACCAGTCGACTGACCATCAGCAAAATGTCTACAAAAAATAAATGCTGACGGGGTTTTTAAGAACTGTGTCCCCTCTACCTGCTGGTGAGACGTAAAGTGGTAACAGCCAATAATGAGAACAGAAAGGAGCTGTGTTTAAAAGTAAAAATGGAGGTACCATTCAGTCCAGCAGGCGCACCATTGGACCTCTCACCTGAGAAGACAAGAATCGAGATGACACAGGCCACAAAAGCTGCAGTGCAGCCTTATTCACAATAGCCAAGACACTGAAGCAATCAAAATATCCAACAAGAGGTGAATGGATAAAGAAGAAGTGGTCCATGTACACAATGGAATATTAGCCATGGAAAACAATGAACCATTGCTCTTTGAGGCACCACAAATGAGTCTGGAGATAATCACGAAACATGAGGTAACTCGGAAACCAAAGACCTGTATTCTATGATATCACTTATAGGTGTTATCTAATAACTGACACAAATGAATATATTTCCACAGAGAAAGACACTCACAGACTTAGAAAACAAACTATGCTCATCTAAAAGGAAAGGTGGGGGGAATGGATAAGTTAAGATTAGTGTTGCTCTATGTATACAAACACATAGTATATACATATCACAAAAAGACCGACCATGTAGCAAGGGAGTTCTGTGGAACCCTCTGTAACATTTTACATGGGAAGAGGATCTGTACTTGAATAGACATATATAATGTACAAATGAACCAGATTGTGTACACCTAGGACAAACAATATTCTAAGCTTTACCCCAATTAAAAAAAAATTAAAACCAAGAAGAAATAATGAGACATAAACTTATGGGGGTTTCTCCATGCACATTCCAATTTAATTTACAACCTAGGAACACGACTTCCAGAAAGGCTCTGCTGCCCTAGTACCCAGATTTGGGAGTGGAGAAATGCTGCCTGCTTGAGGTCACTTCCCACAACAGCAGCTTTAAACCCATTGCCAAAGGTCACTAAATATTCACCAAACTTGCAGTTCGGGAAATGACACCTGCTCTCTAAAAAAATTCTGGGGTGGAAAATAGACCAAAAATTTCAAAATAGGGCAACCTTCCAAGAAGAAAATTTCAAGAGATATATTGTACTCCCAACTGTTTCCTTTTTTTTAACAGAAAAGTAAACGGTGGAGAAAAATGATGAGTTTTACGAATTTTCAAAGACATGCAAACCCAAATTACACAACCCTATCAGCACACAGCAGCCAGTAGGGCCATTAGCATACATGCTGCAAACAATAAATGCTAAATCGATTGTGGAGAAATGCATACCCTCGATTCTAAGGGGGACGAGGTAAGAGCCACTAATGAAAACACAAAGAAGGTGTTTTGAAAAGGGAAACACGGTACTACCAGTCAATCAGTCACACCCACTGCTGGGCCTATCACCTGAGAAAATGAGAATCAAAAAGTCACAGGCTGGCAATCCTGCACTCCAACAATATTTACCATAGCCAACACTTGGAAGCAATGAAAATGTCCATCAACTGAGGAATGCGCAAAGTAGAAGTGGTCCACGTGCACACTGGGGAATTACTCCAATAAAAACTAAAAATTAAATTTAAAAATCCAACAAAAGTAAGGAGACATCAGCTTGTGTGGGTTTGTCCGGGCAAACTCCACTCTAATTTATAACCGAGAAACACCACAGGCCGCAAGGGCTTTTCCCTAGTTACCATGGTGGGGACATAGAAAGGCTGCCACCCTCTGGCATTTACCTGCAAAAGCAGCTTTAAAGCCTGTGCTAATGGTCATTTCATAGGAACAAGTACTGCAGAAGTGTAAATGAAACCTACCCTCAAAATGTCTTGAGGGAGGTAATGGCCAAAACATTTCAAAATGTGACACATACTTTAAGAGAACACTTTGAAGAACTAAGGGGTAATCACAGGTTGAAAAATAAAAAGGACATGCCTTAAAGTTCAATTTCAACGGATTATGAGGCACAGGCGAATTCAACCACAAAGAGATATCAGCTCACACTTGTCAGAATAACGATCAGCAAGGAAACTACAAACAATAAATGCTGAAGGTGTTGTGGAGAAATGCATACCCTCAACTTCAAATGGGACGTAACTTGAAAAGGGCCACGAATGAGAACAGAAGGAGGTGCCTTTAAAAGGTAAACATTGAGCTACCGTATGATCCAGCAGGCCCACTCCTCGACCTATAATCTAAGAAGAAAGAATTGGAAAGAAACAGGCAGGCAAATCTGCATGTCACAGTATTACAATAGCCAAGATATGGAAGTAACCAAAAAGTCCACAAACAGATGGGTGGACAAAGAAGAACTCCTCCATGTACAGATGGAATATTCGCTAGTGAAAAAATGAAACAATGCCATTTACAGCACCATACATGAGTCTAGACGTAATCACGCCATCTGTAGTAAGTGAGAAAGCAAAAGACACATATCCTAACATATCTCTTTTAGGAGTTACTTAAAAATTGATACCAATGAAGATATTTCCACAGAGAAAGGCAATCACAGATTCATTAAAAAAACTGATGGTTCACCAAATAGAAACTGATGAGGATTGCATACATTACCATATTGGGGTTAAAAGAGATATACATACCATGTGAAATATATAATCACCAAAGACGTACGGAAGACCAGGAGAAGACTACTCAACAGTGTGTCATAACCTACATGGGAAAAGGATGCGAGGAAGAATAGATACACGTATATGTGTGAAAGAACCACATCTTGCACACCTAGAACAAACAAACCATTGTAATCAAATTTGCTGGGATAAAAAATAAAAAGTAAATTACAATTATGAACAAGAAGTAATGAGACATAAACATAAAGTGCTTTTTTCCTGGCACATTCCATTCGAATTTACAACCTAGAACACCACTTCCATTAAGGCTCTGTTTCCCCAGTTACCAAATTTGGTAAAGGAGAAATGCTGCCACCTTGTGGCCGTTTCCTGCAAGAGCAGCTTTAAACTCACAGCTAATGGTCACTTAACATTCACAAGGACTCAGGGCTGTAAAGGACACCTGCCCTAAAAAATTGTGCTGAAGTAGGGAATGGACAAAAAAATTCAAAACAGGCAAATGTTTCAAGATGAGAGTATGAAGAGTTAAGTTTTACTCACGCTCTTTTAAAAAAAAAAGGAAAATGCATAAAAGCTCAACCTCAGGGAGTGTTAGACCCAGGCAATCTAATCTACAAAAAGTTTCAACTTAGACCAGTCGACTGACCATCAGCAAAATGTCTACAAACAATAAATGCTGACGGGGTTTTTAAGAACTGTGTCCCCTCTACCTGCTGGTGAGACGTAAAGGGGTAACAGCCAATAATGAGAACAGAAAGGAGCTGTGTTTAAAAGTAAAAATGGAGGTACCATTCAGTCCAGCAGGCGCACCATTGGACCTCTCACCTGAGAAGACAAGAATCGAGAAGACACAGGCCGCAAAAGCTGCAGTGCAGCCTTATTCACAATAGCCAAGACAGTGAAGCAATCAAAATATCCAACAAGAGGTGAATGGATAAAGAAGATGTGGTCCATGTACACAATGGAATATTAGCCATGGAAAACAATGAACCATTGCTCTTTGAGGCACCACAAATGAGTCTGGAGATAATCACGAAACATGAGGTAACTCGGAAAACAAAGACCTGTATTCTATGATATCACTTATAGGCGTTATCTAATAACTGACACAAATGAATATATTTCCACAGAGAAAGACACTCACAGACTTAGAAAACAAACTATGCTCATCTAAAAGGAAAGGTGGGGGGAATGGATAAGTTAAGATTAGTGTTGCTCTATGTATACAAACACATAGTATATACAATCACAAAAAGACCGACCATGTAGCAAGGGAGTTCCGTGGAACCCTCTGTAACATTTTACATGGGAAGAGGATCTGTACTTGAATAGACATATATAATGTACAAATGAACCAGATTGTGTACACCTAGGACAAACAATATTCTAAGCTTTACCCCAATTAAAAAAAAAATTAAAACCAAGAAGAAATAATGAGACATAAACTTATGGGGGTTTCTCCATGCACATTCCAATTTAATTTACAACCTAGGAACACGACTTCCAGAAAGGCTCTGCTGCCCTAGTACCCAGATTTGGGAGTGGAGAAATGCTGCCTGCTTGAGGTCACTTCCCACAACAGCAGCTTTAAATCCATTGCCAAAGGTCACTAAATATTCACCAAACTTGCAGTTCGGGAAATGACACCTGCTCTCTAAAAAAATTCTGGGGTGGAAAATAGACCAAAAATTTCAAAATAGGGCAACCTTCCAAGAAGAAAATTTCAAGAGATATATTCTACTCCCAACTGTTTCCTTTTTTTTAACAGAAAAGTAAACGGTGGAGAAAAATGATGAGTTTTACGAATTTTCAAAGACATGCAAACCCAAATTACACAACCCTATCAGCACACAGCAGCCAGTAGGGCCATTAACATACATGCTGCAAACAATAAATGCTAAATCGATTGTGGAGAAATGCATACCCTCGATTCTAAGGGGGACGAGGTAAGAGCCACTAATGAAAACACAAAGAAGGTGTTTTGAAAAGGGAAACACGGTGCTACCAGTCAATCAGTCACACCCACTGCTGGGCCTAACACCTGAGAAAATGAGAATCAAAAAGTCACAGGCTGGCAATCCTGCACTCCAACAATATTTACCATAGCCAACACTTGGAAGCAATGAAAATGTCCATCAACCGAGGAATGCGCAAAGTAGAAGTGGTCCAAGTGCACACTGGGGAATTACTCCAATAAAAACTAAAAATTAAATTTAAAAATCCAACAAAAGTAAGGAGACATCAGCTTGTGTGGGTTTGTCCGGGCAAACTCCACTCTAATTTATAACCGAGAAACACCACAGGCCGCAAGGGCTTTTCCCTAGTTACCATGGTGGGGACATAGAAAGGCTGCCACCCTCTGGCATTTACCTGCAAAAGCAGCTTTAAAGCCTGTGCTAATGGTCATTTCATAGGAAAAAGTACTGCAGAAGTGTAAATGAAACCTACCCTCAAAATGTCTTGAGGGAGGTAATGGCCAAAACATTTCAAAATGTGACACATACTTTAAGAGAACACTTTGAAGAACTAAGGGGTAATCACAGGGTGAAAAATAAAAAGGACATGCCTTAAAGCTCAATTTCAACGGATTATGAGGCACATGCGAATTCAACCACAAAGAGGTACCAGCTCACACTTGTCAGAATAACGATCAGCAAGGAAACTACAAACAATAAATGCTGAAGGTGTTGTGGAGAAATGCATACCCCCAACTTCAAGTGGGACGTAACTTGTAAAGGGCCACGAATGAGAACAGAATGGAGGTGCCTTAAAAAGGTAAACATTGAGCTACCATATGATCCAGCAGGCCCACTCCTCGACCTATAATCTAAGAAGAGAGAATTGGAAAGACACAGGCAGGCAAATCTGCATGACACAGTATTACGATAGCCAAGATATGGAAGTAACCAAAAAGTCCACCAACAGATGGGTGGACAAAGAAGAACTCCTCCATGTACAGATGGAATATTCGCTAGTGAAAAAAATGAAACAATGCCATTTGCAGCACCATACATGAGTCTAGACATAATCACGCCACCTGTAGTAAGTGAGAAAGGAAAAGACACATATCCTATCATATCACTTTTAGGAGTTACTTAAAAATTGATACCAATGAAGATATTTCCACAGAGAAAGGCAATCACAGATCCATTAAAAAAATCTTATGGTTCACCAAATAGAAAGGGATGAGGATTGGATACATTACCATATTGGGGTTAACAGAGATATACAAACCATGTGAAATATATAATCACCAAAGACGTACGGAAGACCAGGAGAAGACTACTCAACAGTGTGTCATAACCTACAGGGGAAAAGGATGCGAGGAAGAATAGATACACGTATATGTGTGAAAGAACCACATCTTGCACACCTAGAACAAACAAACCATTGTAATCAAATTTGCTGGGATAAAAAATAAAAAGTAAATTACAATTATGAACAAGAAGTAATGAGACATAAACATAAAGTGCTTTTTCCCTGGCACATTCCATTCGAATTTACAACCTAGAACACCACTTCCATTAAGGCTCTGTTTCCCCAGTTACCAAATTTGGTAAAGGAGAAATGCTGCCACCTTGTGGCCGTTTCCTGCAAGAGCAGCTTTAAACTCACAGCTAATGGTCACTTAACATTCACAAGGACTCAGGGCTGTAAAGGACACCTGCCCTAAAAAATTGTGCTGAAGTAGGGAATGGACAAAAAAATTCAAAACTGGCAAATGTTTCAAGATGAGAGTATGAAGACTTAAGTTTTACTCACGCTCTTTTAAAAAAAAAAAAGGAAAATGGATAAAAGCTCAACCTCAGGGAGTGTTAGACCCATGCAATCTAATCTACAAAAAGTTTCAACTTAGACCAGTCGACTGACCATCAGCAAAAAGTCTACAAACAATAACTCCTGAAGGGGTTTTAGAGAACTGTGTCCCCTCTACCTGCTGGTGAGACGAAAAGGGGTAACAGCCAATAATGAGAACAGAAAGGAGCTGTGTTTAAAAGTAAAAATGGAGGTACCATTCAATCCAGCAGGCGCACCATTGGACCTCTCACCTGAGAAGACAAGAATCGAGAAGACACAGGCCGCAAAAGCTGCAGTGCAGCCTTATTCACAATAGCCAAGACAGTGAAGCAATGAAAATATCCAACAATAGGTGAATGGATAAAGAAGAAGTGGTCCATGTACACAATGGAATATTAGCCATGGAAAACAATGAACCATTGCTCTTTGAGGCACCACAAATGAGTCTGGAGATAATCACGAAACATGAGGTAACTCGGAAACCAAAGACCTGTATTCTATGATATCACTTATAGGCGTTATCTAATAACTGACACAAATGAATATATTTCCACAGAGAAAGACACTCACAGACTTAGAAAACAAACTATGCTCATCTAAAAGGAAAGGTGGGGGGAATGGATAAGTTAAGATTAGTGTTGCTCTATGTATACAAACACATAGTATATACATATCTCAAAAAGACCGACCATGGAGCAAGGGAGGTCTGTGGAACCCTCTGTAACATTTTACATGGGAAGAGGATCTGTACTTGAATAGACATATATAATGTACAAATGAACCAGATTGTGTACACCTAGGACAAACAATATTCTAAGCTTTACCCCAATTAAAAAAAAAATTAAAACCAAGAAGAAATAATGAGACATAAACTTATGGGGGTTTCTCCATGCACATTCCAATTTAATTTACAACCTAGGAACACGACTTCCAGAAAGGCTCTGCTGCCCTAGTACCCAGATTTGGGAGTGGAGAAATGCTGCCTGCTTGAGGTCACTTCCCACAACAGCAGCTTTAAATCCATTGCCAAAGGTCACTAAATATTCACCAAACTTGCAGTTCGGGAAATGACACCTGCTCTCTAAAAAAATTCTGGGGTGGAAAATAGACCAAAAATTTCAAAATAGGGCAACCTTCCAAGAAGAAAATTTCAAGAGATATATTGTACTCCCAACCGTTTCCTTTTTTTTAACAGAAACGTAAACGTTGGAGAAAAATGATGAGTT
This sequence comes from Eschrichtius robustus, assembly GCF_028021215.1. Taxonomy (NCBI): domain Eukaryota; kingdom Metazoa; phylum Chordata; class Mammalia; order Artiodactyla; family Eschrichtiidae; genus Eschrichtius; species Eschrichtius robustus. Next base: position 81,821,378 of record NC_090832.1, read on the forward strand.
TTACGAATTTTCAAAGACATGCAAACCCAAATTACAAAAACCTATCAGCACACAGCAGCCAGTCGGGCCATTAGCATACATGCTGCAAACAATAAACGATAAATCGATTGTGGAGAAATGCATACCCTCGATTCTAAGGGAGACGTGGTAAGAGCCACTAATGAAAACACAAAGAAGGTGCTTTGAAAAGGGAAACACTGTGCTACCAGTCAATCAGTCACACCCACTGCTGGGCCTATCACCTGAGAAAATGAGAATCAAGAAGTCACAGGCTGGCCATCCTGCACTCCAACAATATTTACCATAGCCAACACTTGGAAGCAATGAAAATGTCCATCAACCGAGGAATGCACAAAGTAGAAGTGGTCCACGTGCACACTGGGAAATTACTCCAATAAAAACTAAAAATTAAATTTAAAAATCCAACAAAAGTAAGGAGACATCAGCTTGTGTGGGTTTGTCCGGGCACACTCCACTCTAATTTATAACCGAGAAACACCACAGGCCACAAGGGCTTTTCCCTAGTTACCATGGTGGGGGCATAGAAAGGCTGCCGCCCTCTGGCATTTACCTGCAAAAGCAGCTTTAAAGCCTGTGCTAATGGTCATTTCATAGGAACAAGTACTGCAGAACTGTAAATGAAACCTGCCCTCAAAATGTCTTGAGGGAGGTAATGGCCAAAACATTTCAAAATGTGACACATACTTTAAGAGAACACTTTGAAGAACTAAGGGGTAATCACAGGGTGAAAAATAAAAAGGACATGCCTTAAAGCTCAATTTCAACGGATTATGAGGCACATGCGAATTCAACCACAAAGAGGTACCAGCTCACACTTGTCAGAATAACCATCAGCAAGGAAACTACAAACAATAAATGCTGAAGGTGTTGTGGAGAAATGCATACCCCCAACTTCAAGTGGGGCGTAACTTGGAAAGGGCCACGAATGAGAACAGAATGGAGGTGCCTTAAAAAGGTAAACATTGAGCTACCATATGATCCAGCAGGCCCACTCCTCGACCTATAATCTAAGAAGAGAGAATTGGAAAGACACAGGCAGGCAAATCTGCATGGCACAGTATTACAATAGCCAAGATATGGAAGTAACCAAAAAGTCCACCAACAGATGGGTGGACAAAGAAGAACTCCTCCATGTACAGATGGAATATTCGCTAGTGAAAAAAATGAAACAATGTCATTTGCAGCACCATAGATGAGTCTAGACATAATCACGCCACCTGTAGTAAGTGAGAGAGCAAAAGACACATATCCTATCATATCACTTTTAGGAGTTACTTAAAAATTGATACCAATGAAGATATTTCCACAGAGAAAGGCAATCACAGATCCATTAAAAAAATCTTATGGTTCACCAAATAGAAAGGGATGAGGATTGGATACATTACCATATTGGGGTTAACAGAGATATACAAACCATGTGAAATATATAATCACCAAAGACGTACGGAAGACCAGGAGAAGACTACTCAACAGTGTGTCATAACCTACATGGGAAAAGGATGCGAGGAAGAATAGATACACGTATATGTGTGAAAGAACCACATCTTGCACACCTAGAACAAACAAACCATTGTAATCAAATTTGCTGTGATAAAAAATAAAAAGTAAATTACAATTATGAACAAGAAGTAATGAGACATAAACATAAAGTGCTTTTTCCCTGGCACATTCCATTCGAATTTACAACCTAGAACACCACATCCATTAAGGCTCTGTTTCCCCAGTTACCAAATTTGGTAAAGGAGAAATGCTGCCACCTTGTGGCCGTTTCCTGCAAGAGCAGCTTTAAACTCACAGCTAATGGTCACTTAACATTCACAAGGACTCAGGGCTGTAAAGGACACCTGCCCTAAAAAATTGTGCTGAAGTAGGGAATGGACAAAAAAATTCAAAACAGGCAAATGTTTCAAGATGAGAGTATGAAGAGTTAAGTTTTACTCACGCTCTTTTAAAAAAAAAAGGAAAATGCATAAAAGCTCAACCTCAGGGAGTGTTAGACCCAGGCAATCTAATCTACAAAAAGTTTCAACTTAGACCAGTCGACTGACCATCAGCAAAATGTCTACAAAAAATAAATGCTGACGGGGTTTTTAAGAACTGTGTCCCCTCTACCTGCTGGTGAGACGTAAAGTGGTAACAGCCAATAATGAGAACAGAAAGGAGCTGTGTTTAAAAGTAAAAATGGAGGTACCATTCAGTCCAGCAGGCGCACCATTGGACCTCTCACCTGAGAAGACAAGAATCGAGATGACACAGGCCACAAAAGCTGCAGTGCAGCCTTATTCACAATAGCCAAGACACTGAAGCAATCAAAATATCCAACAAGAGGTGAATGGATAAAGAAGAAGTGGTCCATGTACACAATGGAATATTAGCCATGGAAAACAATGAACCATTGCTCTTTGAGGCACCACAAATGAGTCTGGAGATAATCACGAAACATGAGGTAACTCGGAAACCAAAGACCTGTATTCTATGATATCACTTATAGGTGTTATCTAATAACTGACACAAATGAATATATTTCCACAGAGAAAGACACTCACAGACTTAGAAAACAAACTATGCTCATCTAAAAGGAAAGGTGGGGGGAATGGATAAGTTAAGATTAGTGTTGCTCTATGTATACAAACACATAGTATATACATATCACAAAAAGACCGACCATGTAGCAAGGGAGTTCTGTGGAACCCTCTGTAACATTTTACATGGGAAGAGGATCTGTACTTGAATAGACATATATAATGTACAAATGAACCAGATTGTGTACACCTAGGACAAACAATATTCTAAGCTTTACCCCAATTAAAAAAAAATTAAAACCAAGAAGAAATAATGAGACATAAACTTATGGGGGTTTCTCCATGCACATTCCAATTTAATTTACAACCTAGGAACACGACTTCCAGAAAGGCTCTGCTGCCCTAGTACCCAGATTTGGGAGTGGAGAAATGCTGCCTGCTTGAGGTCACTTCCCACAACAGCAGCTTTAAACCCATTGCCAAAGGTCACTAAATATTCACCAAACTTGCAGTTCGGGAAATGACACCTGCTCTCTAAAAAAATTCTGGGGTGGAAAATAGACCAAAAATTTCAAAATAGGGCAACCTTCCAAGAAGAAAATTTCAAGAGATATATTGTACTCCCAACTGTTTCCTTTTTTTTAACAGAAAAGTAAACGGTGGAGAAAAATGATGAGTTTTACGAATTTTCAAAGACATGCAAACCCAAATTACACAACCCTATCAGCACACAGCAGCCAGTAGGGCCATTAGCATACATGCTGCAAACAATAAATGCTAAATCGATTGTGGAGAAATGCATACCCTCGATTCTAAGGGGGACGAGGTAAGAGCCACTAATGAAAACACAAAGAAGGTGTTTTGAAAAGGGAAACACGGTACTACCAGTCAATCAGTCACACCCACTGCTGGGCCTATCACCTGAGAAAATGAGAATCAAAAAGTCACAGGCTGGCAATCCTGCACTCCAACAATATTTACCATAGCCAACACTTGGAAGCAATGAAAATGTCCATCAACTGAGGAATGCGCAAAGTAGAAGTGGTCCACGTGCACACTGGGGAATTACTCCAATAAAAACTAAAAATTAAATTTAAAAATCCAACAAAAGTAAGGAGACATCAGCTTGTGTGGGTTTGTCCGGGCAAACTCCACTCTAATTTATAACCGAGAAACACCACAGGCCGCAAGGGCTTTTCCCTAGTTACCATGGTGGGGACATAGAAAGGCTGCCACCCTCTGGCATTTACCTGCAAAAGCAGCTTTAAAGCCTGTGCTAATGGTCATTTCATAGGAACAAGTACTGCAGAAGTGTAAATGAAACCTACCCTCAAAATGTCTTGAGGGAGGTAATGGCCAAAACATTTCAAAATGTGACACATACTTTAAGAGAACACTTTGAAGAACTAAGGGGTAATCACAGGTTGAAAAATAAAAAGGACATGCCTTAAAGTTCAATTTCAACGGATTATGAGGCACAGGCGAATTCAACCACAAAGAGATATCAGCTCACACTTGTCAGAATAACGATCAGCAAGGAAACTACAAACAATAAATGCTGAAGGTGTTGTGGAGAAATGCATACCCTCAACTTCAAATGGGACGTAACTTGAAAAGGGCCACGAATGAGAACAGAAGGAGGTGCCTTTAAAAGGTAAACATTGAGCTACCGTATGATCCAGCAGGCCCACTCCTCGACCTATAATCTAAGAAGAAAGAATTGGAAAGAAACAGGCAGGCAAATCTGCATGTCACAGTATTACAATAGCCAAGATATGGAAGTAACCAAAAAGTCCACAAACAGATGGGTGGACAAAGAAGAACTCCTCCATGTACAGATGGAATATTCGCTAGTGAAAAAATGAAACAATGCCATTTACAGCACCATACATGAGTCTAGACGTAATCACGCCATCTGTAGTAAGTGAGAAAGCAAAAGACACATATCCTAACATATCTCTTTTAGGAGTTACTTAAAAATTGATACCAATGAAGATATTTCCACAGAGAAAGGCAATCACAGATTCATTAAAAAAACTGATGGTTCACCAAATAGAAACTGATGAGGATTGCATACATTACCATATTGGGGTTAAAAGAGATATACATACCATGTGAAATATATAATCACCAAAGACGTACGGAAGACCAGGAGAAGACTACTCAACAGTGTGTCATAACCTACATGGGAAAAGGATGCGAGGAAGAATAGATACACGTATATGTGTGAAAGAACCACATCTTGCACACCTAGAACAAACAAACCATTGTAATCAAATTTGCTGGGATAAAAAATAAAAAGTAAATTACAATTATGAACAAGAAGTAATGAGACATAAACATAAAGTGCTTTTTTCCTGGCACATTCCATTCGAATTTACAACCTAGAACACCACTTCCATTAAGGCTCTGTTTCCCCAGTTACCAAATTTGGTAAAGGAGAAATGCTGCCACCTTGTGGCCGTTTCCTGCAAGAGCAGCTTTAAACTCACAGCTAATGGTCACTTAACATTCACAAGGACTCAGGGCTGTAAAGGACACCTGCCCTAAAAAATTGTGCTGAAGTAGGGAATGGACAAAAAAATTCAAAACAGGCAAATGTTTCAAGATGAGAGTATGAAGAGTTAAGTTTTACTCACGCTCTTTTAAAAAAAAAAGGAAAATGCATAAAAGCTCAACCTCAGGGAGTGTTAGACCCAGGCAATCTAATCTACAAAAAGTTTCAACTTAGACCAGTCGACTGACCATCAGCAAAATGTCTACAAACAATAAATGCTGACGGGGTTTTTAAGAACTGTGTCCCCTCTACCTGCTGGTGAGACGTAAAGGGGTAACAGCCAATAATGAGAACAGAAAGGAGCTGTGTTTAAAAGTAAAAATGGAGGTACCATTCAGTCCAGCAGGCGCACCATTGGACCTCTCACCTGAGAAGACAAGAATCGAGAAGACACAGGCCGCAAAAGCTGCAGTGCAGCCTTATTCACAATAGCCAAGACAGTGAAGCAATCAAAATATCCAACAAGAGGTGAATGGATAAAGAAGATGTGGTCCATGTACACAATGGAATATTAGCCATGGAAAACAATGAACCATTGCTCTTTGAGGCACCACAAATGAGTCTGGAGATAATCACGAAACATGAGGTAACTCGGAAAACAAAGACCTGTATTCTATGATATCACTTATAGGCGTTATCTAATAACTGACACAAATGAATATATTTCCACAGAGAAAGACACTCACAGACTTAGAAAACAAACTATGCTCATCTAAAAGGAAAGGTGGGGGGAATGGATAAGTTAAGATTAGTGTTGCTCTATGTATACAAACACATAGTATATACAATCACAAAAAGACCGACCATGTAGCAAGGGAGTTCCGTGGAACCCTCTGTAACATTTTACATGGGAAGAGGATCTGTACTTGAATAGACATATATAATGTACAAATGAACCAGATTGTGTACACCTAGGACAAACAATATTCTAAGCTTTACCCCAATTAAAAAAAAAATTAAAACCAAGAAGAAATAATGAGACATAAACTTATGGGGGTTTCTCCATGCACATTCCAATTTAATTTACAACCTAGGAACACGACTTCCAGAAAGGCTCTGCTGCCCTAGTACCCAGATTTGGGAGTGGAGAAATGCTGCCTGCTTGAGGTCACTTCCCACAACAGCAGCTTTAAATCCATTGCCAAAGGTCACTAAATATTCACCAAACTTGCAGTTCGGGAAATGACACCTGCTCTCTAAAAAAATTCTGGGGTGGAAAATAGACCAAAAATTTCAAAATAGGGCAACCTTCCAAGAAGAAAATTTCAAGAGATATATTCTACTCCCAACTGTTTCCTTTTTTTTAACAGAAAAGTAAACGGTGGAGAAAAATGATGAGTTTTACGAATTTTCAAAGACATGCAAACCCAAATTACACAACCCTATCAGCACACAGCAGCCAGTAGGGCCATTAACATACATGCTGCAAACAATAAATGCTAAATCGATTGTGGAGAAATGCATACCCTCGATTCTAAGGGGGACGAGGTAAGAGCCACTAATGAAAACACAAAGAAGGTGTTTTGAAAAGGGAAACACGGTGCTACCAGTCAATCAGTCACACCCACTGCTGGGCCTAACACCTGAGAAAATGAGAATCAAAAAGTCACAGGCTGGCAATCCTGCACTCCAACAATATTTACCATAGCCAACACTTGGAAGCAATGAAAATGTCCATCAACCGAGGAATGCGCAAAGTAGAAGTGGTCCAAGTGCACACTGGGGAATTACTCCAATAAAAACTAAAAATTAAATTTAAAAATCCAACAAAAGTAAGGAGACATCAGCTTGTGTGGGTTTGTCCGGGCAAACTCCACTCTAATTTATAACCGAGAAACACCACAGGCCGCAAGGGCTTTTCCCTAGTTACCATGGTGGGGACATAGAAAGGCTGCCGCCCTCTGGCATTTACCTGCAAAAGCAGCTTTAAAGCCTGTGCTAATGGTCATTTCATAGGAACAAGTACTGCAGAACTGTAAATGAAACCTGCCCTCAAAATGTCTTGAGGGAGGTAATGGCCAAAACATTTCAAAATGTGACACATACTTTAAGAGAACACTTTGAAGAACTAAGGGGTAATCACAGGGTGAAAAATAAAAAGGACATGCCTTAAAGCTCAATTTCAACGGATTATGAGGCACATGCGAATTCAACCACAAAGAGGTACCAGCTCACACTTGTCAGAATAACGATCAGCAAGGAAACTACAAACAATAAATGCTGAAGGTGTTGTGGAGAAATGCATACCCCCAACTTCAAGTGGGACGTAACTTGGAAAGGGCCACGAATGAGAACAGAATGGAGGTGCCTTAAAAAGGTAAACATTGAGCTACCATATGATCCAGCAGGCCCACTCCTCGACCTATAATCTAAGAAGAGAGAATTGGAAAGACACAGGCAGGCAAATCTGCATGGCACAGTATTACGATAGCCAAGATATGGAAGTAACCAAAAAGTCCACCAACAGATGGGTGGACAAAGAAGAACTCCTCCATGTACAGATGGAATATTCGCTAGTGAAAAAAATGAAACAATGCCATTTGCAGCACCATACATGAGTCTAGACATAATCACGCCACCTGTAGTAAGTGAGAAAGGAAAAGACACATATCCTATCATATCACTTTTAGGAGTTACTTAAAAATTGATACCAATGAAGATATTTCCACAGAGAAACGCAATCACAGTTTCATTAAAAAAAATCTTATGGTTCACCAAATAGAAAGGGATGAGGATTGGATACATTACCATATTGGGGTTAACAGAGATATACAAACCATGTGAAATATATAATCACCAAAGACGTACGGAAGACCAGGAGAAGACTACTCAACAGTGTGTCATAACCTACAGGGGAAAAGGATGCGAGGAAGAATAGATACACGTATATGTGTGAAAGAACCACATCTTGCACACCTAGAACAAACAAACCATTGTAATCAAATTTGCTGTGATAAAAAATAAAAAGTAAATTACAATTATGAACAAGAAGTAATGAGACATAAACATAAAGTGCTTTTTCCCTGGCACATTCCATTCGAATTTACAACCTAGAACACCACTTCCATTAAGGCTCTGTTTCCCCAGTTACCAAATTTGGTAAAGGAGAAATGCTGCCACCTTGTGGCCGTTTCCTGCAAGAGCAGCTTTAAACTCACAGCTAATGGTCACTTAACATTCACAAGGACTCAGGGCTGTAAAGGACACCTGCCCTAAAAAATTGTGCTGAAGTAGGGAATGGACAAAAAAATTCAAAACAGGCAAATGTTTCAAGATGAGAGTATGAAGAGTTAAGTTTTACTCACGCTCTTTTAAAAAAAAAAGGAAAATGCATAAAAGCTCAACCTCAGGGAGTGTTAGACCCAGGCAATCTAATCTACAAAAAGTTTCAACTTAGACCAGTCGACTGACCATCAGCAAAATGTCTACAAACAATAAATGCTGACGGGGTTTTTAAGAACTGTGTCCCCTCTACCTGCTGGTGAGACGTAAAGGGGTAACAGCCAATAATGAGAACAGAAAGGAGCTGTGTTTAAAAGTAAAAATGGAGGTACCATTCAGTCCAGCAGGCGCACCATTGGACCTCTCACCTGAGAAGACAAGAATCGAGAAGACACAGGCCGCAAAAGCTGCAGTGCAGCCTTATTCACAATAGCCAAGACAGTGAAGCAATCAAAATATCCAACAAGAGGTGAATGGATAAAGAAGATGTGGTCCATGTACACAATGGAATATTAGCCATGGAAAACAATGAACCATTGCTCTTTGAGGCACCACAAATGAGTCTGGAGATAATCACGAAACATGAGGTAACTCGGAAAACAAAGACCTGTATTCTATGATATCACTTATAGGCGTTATCTAATAACTGACACAAATGAATATATTTCCACAGAGAAAGACACTCACAGACTTAGAAAACAAACTATGCTCATCTAAAAGGAAAGGTGGGGGGAATGGATAAGTTAAGATTAGTGTTGCTCTATGTATACAAACACATAGTATATACAATCACAAAAAGACCGACCATGTAGCAAGGGAGTTCCGTGGAACCCTCTGTAACATTTTACATGGGAAGAGGATCTGTACTTGAATAGACATATATAATGTACAAATGAACCAGATTGTGTACACCTAGGACAAACAATATTCTAAGCTTTACCCCAATTAAAAAAAAAATTAAAACCAAGAAGAAATAATGAGACATAAACTTATGGGGGTTTCTCCATGCACATTCCAATTTAATTTACAACCTAGGAACACGACTTCCAGAAAGGCTCTGCTGCCCTAGTACCCAGATTTGGGAGTGGAGAAATGCTGCCTGCTTGAGGTCACTTCCCACAACAGCAGCTTTAAATCCATTGCCAAAGGTCACTAAATATTCACCAAACTTGCAGTTCGGGAAATGACACCTGCTCTCTAAAAAAATTCTGGGGTGGAAAATAGACCAAAAATTTCAAAATAGGGCAACCTTCCAAGAATAAAATTTCAAGAGATATATTCTACTCCCAACTGTTTCCTTTTTTTTAACAGAAAAGTAAACGGTGGAGAAAAATGATGAGTTTTACGAATTTTCAAAGACATGCAAACCCAAATTACACAACCCTATCAGCACACAGCAGCCAGTAGGGCCATTAACATACATGCTGCAAACAATAAATGCTAAATCGATTGTGGAGAAATGCATACCCTCGATTCTAAGGGGGACGAGGTAAGAGCCACTAATGAAAACACAAAGAAGGTGTTTTGAAAAGGGAAACACGGTGCTACCAGTCAATCAGTCACACCCACTGCTGGGCCTAACACCTGAGAAAATGAGAATCAAAAAGTCACAGGCTGGCAATCCTGCACTCCAACAATATTTACCATAGCCAACACTTGGAAGCAATGAAAATGTCCATCAACCGAGGAATGCGCAAAGTAGAAGTGGTCCAAGTGCACACTGGGGAATTACTCCAATAAAAACTAAAAATTAAATTTAAAAATCCAACAAAAGTAAGGAGACATCAGCTTGTGTGGGTTTGTCCGGGCAAACTCCACTCTAATTTATAACCGAGAAACACCACAGGCCGCAAGGGCTTTTCCCTAGTTACCATGGTGGGGACATAGAAAGGCTGCCGCCCTCTGGCATTTACCTGCAAAAGCAGCTTTAAAGCCTGTGCTAATGGTCATTTCATAGGAACAAGTACTGCAGAACTGTAAATGAAACCTGCCCTCAAAATGTCTTGAGGGAGGTAATGGCCAAAACATTTCAAAATGTGACACATACTTTAAGAGAACACTTTGAAGAACTAAGGGGTAATCACAGGGTGAAAAATAAAAAGGACATGCCTTAAAGCTCAATTTCAACGGATTATGAGGCACATGCGAATTCAACCACAAAGAGGTACCAGCTCACACTTGTCAGAATAACGATCAGCAAGGAAACTACAAACAATAAATGCTGAAGGTGTTGTGGAGAAATGCATACCCCCAACTTCAAGTGGGACGTAACTTGGAAAGGGCCACGAATGAGAACAGAATGGAGGTGCCTTAAAAAGGTAAACATTGAGCTACCATATGATCCAGCAGGCCCACTCCTCGACCTATAATCTAAGAAGAGAGAATTGGAAAGACACAGGCAGGCAAATCTGCATGGCACAGTATTACGATAGCCAAGATATGGAAGTAACCAAAAAGTCCACCAACAGATGGGTGGACAAAGAAGAACTCCTCCATGTACAGATGGAATATTCGCTAGTGAAAAAAATGAAACAATGCCATTTGCAGCACCATACATGAGTCTAGACATAATCACGCCACCTGTAGTAAGTGAGAAAGGAAAAGACACATATCCTATCATATCACTTTTAGGAGTTACTTAAAAATTGATACCAATGAAGATATTTCCACAGAGAAACGCAATCACAGTTTCATTAAAAAAAATCTTATGGTTCACCAAATAGAAAGGGATGAGGATTGGATACATTACCATATTGGGGTTAACAGAGATATACAAACCATGTGAAATATATAATCACCAAAGACGTACGGAAGACCAGGAGAAGACTACTCAACAGTGTGTCATAACCTACAGGGGAAAAGGATGCGAGGAAGAATAGATACACGTATATGTGTGAAAGAACCACATCTTGCACACCTAGAACAAACAAACCATTGTAATCAAATTTGCTGTGATAAAAAATAAAAAGTAAATTACAATTATGAACAAGAAGTAATAAGACATAAACATAAAGTGCTTTTTCCCTGGCACATTCCATTCGAATTTACAACCTAGAACACCACTTCCATTAAGGCTCTGTTTCCCCAGTTACCAAATTTGGTAAAGGAGAAATGCTGCCACCTTGTGGCCGTTTCCTGCAAGAGCAGCTTTAAACTCACAGCTAATGGTCACTTAACATTCACAAGGACTCAGGGCTGTAAAGGACACCTGCCCTAAAAAATTGTGCTGAAGTAGGGAATGGACAAAAAAATTCAAAACAGGCAAATGTTTCAAGAAGAGAGTATGAGGAGTTAAGTTTTACTCACGCTCTTTTAAAAAAAAAAAAAGGAAAATGGATAAAAGCTCAACCTCAGGGAGTGTTAGACCCATGCAATCTAATCTACAAAAAGTTTCAACTTAGACCAGTCGACTGACCATCAGCAAAAAGTCTACAAACAATAACTCCTGAAGGGGTTTTAGAGAACTGTGTCCCCTCTACCTGCTGGTGAGACGAAAAGGGGTAACAGCCAATAATGAGAACAGAAAGGAGCTGTGTTTAAAAGTAAAAATGTAGGTACCATTCAATCCAGCAGGCGCACCATTGGACCTCTCACCTGAGAAGACAAGAATCGAGAAGACACAGGCCGCAAAAGCTGCAGTGCAGCCTTATTCACAATAGCCAAGACAGTGAAGCAATGAAAATATCCAACAAGAGGTGAATGGATAAAGAAGAAGTGGTCCATGTACACAATGGAATATTAGCCATGGAAAACAATGAACCATTGCTCTTTGAGGCACCACAAATGAGTCTGGAGATAATCACGAAACATGAGGTAACTCGGAAACCAAAGACCTGTATTCTATGATATCACTTATAGGCGTTATCTAATAACTGACACAAATGAATATATTTCCACAGAGAAAGACACTCACAGACTTAGAAAACAAACTATGCTCATCTAAAAGGAAAGGTGGGGGGAATGGATAAGTTAAGATTAGTGTTGCTCTATGTATACAAACACATAGTATATACATATCTCAAAAAGACCGACCATGTAGCAAGGGAGGTCTGTGGAACCCTCTGTAACATTTTACATGGGAAGAGGATCTGTACTTGAATAGACATATATAATGTACAAATGAACCAGATTGTGTACACCTAGGACAAACAATATTCTAAGCTTTACCCCAATTAAAAAAAAAAATTAAAACCAAGAAGAAATAATGAGACATAAACTTATGGGGGTTTCTCCATGCACATTCCAATTTAATTTACAACCTAGGAACACGACTTCCAGAAAGGCTCTGCTGCCCTCGTACCCAGATTTGGGAGTGGAGAAATGCTGCCTGCTTGAGGCCACTTCCCACAACAGCAGCTTTAAACCCATTGCTAAAGGTCACTAAATATTCACCAAACTTGCAGTTCAGGAAATGACACCTGCTCTCTAAAAAAATTCTGGGGTGGAAAATCGACCAAAAATTTCAAAATAGGGCAACCTTCCAAGAAGAAAATTTCAAGAGATATATTGTACTCCCAACTGTTTCCTTTTTTTTAACAGAAAAGTAAACGGTGGAGAAAAATGATGAGTTTTACGAATTTTCAAAGACATGCAAACCCAAATTACACAACCCTATCAGCACACAGCAGCCAGTAGGGCCATTAACATACATGCTGCAAACAATAAATGCTAAATCGATTGTGGAGAAATGCATACCCTCGATTCTAAGGGGGACGTGGTAAGAGCCACTAATGAAAACACAAAGAAGGTGCTTTGAAAAGGGAAACACGGTGCTACCAGTCAATCAATCACACCCACTGCTGGGCCTATCACCTGAGAAAATGAGAATCAAAAAGTCACAGGCTGGCAATCCTGCACTCCAACAATATTTACCATAGCCAACACTTGGAAGCAATGAAAATGTCCATCAACCGAGGAATGCGCAAAGTAGAAGTGGTCCACGTGCACACTGGGGAATTACTCCAATAAAAACTAAAAATTAAATTTAAAAATCCAACAAAGGTAAGGAGACATCAGCTTGTGTGGGTTTGTCCGGGCACACTCCACTCTAATTTATAACCGAGAAACACCACAGGCCTCAAGGGCTTTTCCCTAGTTACCATGGTGGGGACATAGAAAGGCTGCCGCCCTCTGGCATTTACCTGCAAAAGCAGCTTTGAAGCCTGTGCTAATGGTCATTTCATAGGAACAAGTACTGCAGAACTGTAAATGAAACCTGCCCTCAAAATGTCTTGAGGGAGGTAATGGCCAAAACATTTGAAAATGTGACACATACTTTAAGAGAACACTTTGAAGAACTAAGGGGTAATCACAGGTTGAAAAATAAAAAGGACATGCCTTAAAGCTCAATTTCAATGGATTATGAGGCACAGGCGAATTCAACCACAAAGAGGTATCAGCTCACAGTTGTCAGAATAACCATCAGCAAGGAAACTACAAACAATAAATGCTGAAGGTGTTGTGGAGAAATGCATACCCTCAACTTCAAGTGGGACGTAACTTGAAAAGGGCCACGAATGAGAACAGAATGGAGGTGCCTTAAAAAGGTAAACATTGAGCTACCGTATGATCCAGCAGGCCCAATCCTCGACCTATAATCTAAGAAGAAAGAATTGGAAAGACACAGGCAGGCAAATCTGCATGGCACAGTATTACAATAGCCAAGATATGGAAGTAACCAAAAAGTCCACCAACAGATGGGTGGACAAAGAAGAACTCCTCCATGTACAGATGGAATATTCGCTAGTGAAAAAAATGAAACAATGCCATTTGCAGCACCATCCATGAGTCTAGACGTAATCACGCCAACTGTAGTAAGTGAGAAAGCAAAAGACACATATCCTATCATATCACTTTTAGGAGTTACTTAAAAATTGATACCAATGAAGATATTTCCACAGAGAAAGGCAATCACAGATTCATTAAAAAAAACATATGGTTCACCAAATAGAAAGGGATGAGGATTGGATACATTACCATATTGGGGTTAACAGAGATATACATACCATGTGAAATATATAATCACCAAAGACGTACGGAAGACCAGGAGAAGACTACTCAACATTGTGTCATAACCTACATGGGAAAAGGATGCGAGGAAGAATAGATACACGTATATGTGTGAAAGAACCACATCTTGCACACCTAGAACAAACAAACCATTGTAATCAAATTTGCTGGGATAAAAAATAAAAAGTAAATTACAATTATGAACAAGAAGTAATGAGACATAAACATAAAGTGCTTTTTTCCTGGCACATTCCATTCGAATTTACAACCTAGAACACCACTTCCATTAAGGCTCTGTTTCCCCAGTTACCAAATTTGGTAAAGGAGAAATGCTGCCACCTTGTGGCCGTTTCCTCCAAGAGCAGCTTTAAACTCACAGCTAATGGTCACTTAACATTCACAAGGACTCAGGGCTGTAAAGGACACCTGCCCTAAAAAATTGTGCTGAAGTAGGAAATGGACAAAAAAATTCAAAACAGGCAAATGTTTCAAGAAGAGAGTATGAGGAGTTAAGTTTTACTCACGCTCTTTTAAAAAAAAAGGAAAATGGATAAAAGCTCAACCTCAGGTAGTGTTAGACCCATGCAATCTAATCTACAAAAAGTTTCAACTTAGACCAGTCGACTGACCATCAGCAAAATGTCTACAAACAATAAATGCTGACGGGGTTTTCAAGAACTGTATCCCCTCTACCTGCTGGTGAGACGTAAAGGGGTAACAGCCAATAATGAGAAGAGAAAGGAGCTGTGTTTAAAAGTAAAAATGGAGGTACCATTCAATCCAGCAGGCGCACCATTGGACCTCTCACCTGAGAAGACAAGAATCGAGAAGACACAGGCCGCAAAAGCTGCAGTGCAGCCTTATTCACAATAGCCAAGACAGTGAAGCAATCAAAATATCCAACAAGAGGTGAATGGATAAAGAAGAAGTGGTCCATGTACACAATGGAATATTAGCCATGGAAAACAATGAACCATTGCTCTTTGAGGCACCACAAATGAGTCTGGAGATAATCACGAAACATGAGGTAACTCGGAAACCAAAGACCTGTATTCTATGATATCACTTATAGGCGTTATCTAATAACTGACACAAATGAATATATTTCCACAGAGAAAGACACTCACAGACTTAGAAAACAAACTATGCTCATCTAAAAGGAAAGGTGGGGGGAATGGATAAGTTAAGATTAGTGTTGCTCTATGTATACAAACACATAGTATATACATATCTCAAAAAGACCGACCATGGAGCAAGGGAGGTCTGTGGAACCCTCTGTAACATTTTACATGGGAAGAGGATCTGTACTTGAATAGACATATATAATGTACAAATGAACCAGATTGTGTACACCTAGGACAGACAATATTCGAAGCTTTACCACAATTAAAAAAAATTTTAAAACCAAGAAGAAATAATGAGACATAAACTTATGGGGGTTTCTCCAGGCACATTCCAATTTAATTTACAACCTAGGAACACGACTTCCAGAAAGGCTCTGCTGCCCTACTACCCAGATTTGGGAGTGGAGAAATGCTGCCTGCTTGAGGCCACTTCCCTCAACATCAGCTTTAAACCCATTGCTAAAGGTCACTAAATATTCACCAAACTTGCAGTTCGGGAAATAACACCTGCTCTCTAAAAAAATTCTGGGGTGGAAAATCGACCAAAAATTTCAAAATAGGGCAACCTTCCAAGAAGATAGTTTCAAGAGATATATTGTACTCCCAATTGTTTCCTTTTTTTTAACAGAAAAGAAAATGGTGGAGAAAAATGATGAGTTTTACGAATTTTCAAAGACACGCAAACCCAAATTACAAAACCCTATCAGCACACAGCAGCCAGTACGGCCATTAGCATAAAGGCAGCAAACAATAAATGCTAAATCGATTGTGGAGAAATGCATACCCTCGATTCTAAGGGGGACGTGGTAAGAGCCACTAATGAAAACACAAAGAAGGTGCTTTGAAAAGGGAAACACGGTGCTACCAGTCAATCAATCACACCCACTGCTGGGCCTATCACCTGAGAAAATGAGAATCAAAAAGTCACAGGCCGGCAATCCTGCACTCCAACAATATTTACCATAGCCAACACTTGGAAGCAATGAAAATGTCCATCAACCGAGGAATGCGCAAAGTAGAAGTGGTCCACGTGCACACTGGGGAATTACTCCAATAAAAACTAAAAATTAAATTTAAAAATCCAACAAAAGTAAGGAGACATCAGCTTGTGTGGGTTTGTCCGGGCACACTCCACTCTAATTTATAACCGAGAAACACCACAGTCCGCAAGGGCTTTTCCCTAGTTACCATGGTGGGGACATAGAAAGGCTGCCGCCCTCTGGCATTTACCTGCAAAAGCAGCTTTAAAGCCTGTGCTAATGGTCATTTCATAGGAACAAGTACTGCAGAACTGTAAATGAAACCTGCCCTCAAAATGTCTTGAGGGAGGTAATGGCCAAAACATTTGAAAATGTGACACATACTTTAAGAGAACACTTTGAAGAACTAAGGGGTAATCACAGGTTGAAAAATAAAAAGGACATGCCTTAAAGCTCAATTTCAATGGATTATGAGGCACAGGCGAATTCAACCACAAAGAGGTATCAGCTCACACTTGTCAGAATAACCATCAGCAAGGAAACTACAAACAATAAATGCTGAAGGTGTTGTGGAGAAATGCATACCCTCAACTTCAAGTGGGACGTAACTTGAAAAGGGCCACGAATGAGAACAGAATGGAGGTGCCTTAAAAAGGTAAACATTGAGCTACCGTATGATCCAGCAGGCCCACTCCTCGACCTATAATCTAAGAAGAAAGAATTGGAAAGACACAGGCAGGCAAATCTGCATGGCACAGTATTACAATAGCCAAGATATGGAAGTAACCAAAAAGTCCACCAACAGATGGGTGGACAAAGAAGAACTCCTCCATGTACAGATGGAATATTCGCTAGTGAAAAAAATGAAACAATGCCATTTGCAGCACCATACATGAGTCTAGACGTAATCACGCCACCTGTAGTCAGTGAGAAAGCAAAAGACACATATCCTATCATATCACTTTTAGGAGTTACTTAAAAATTGATACCAATGAAGATATTTCCACAGAGAAAGGCAATCACAGATTCATTAAAAAAACTTATGGTTCACCAAATAGAAAGGGATGAGGATTGGATACATTACCATATTGGGGTTAACAGAGATATACATACCATGTGAAATATATAATCACCAAAGGCGTACGGAAGACCAGGAGAAGACTACTCAACATTGTGTCATAACCTACATGGGAAAAGGATGCGAGGAAGAATAGATTCACGTATATGTGTGAAAGAACCACATCTTGCACACCTAGAACAAACAAACCATTGTAATCAAATTTGCTGGGATAAAAAATAAAAAGTAAATTACAATTATGAACAAGAAGTAATGAGACATAAACATAAAGTGCTTTTTTCCTGGCACATTCCATTCGAATTTACAACCTAGAACACCACTTCCAATAAGGCTCTGTTTCCCCAGTTACCAAATTTGGTAAAGGAGAAATGCTGCCACCTTGTGGCCGTTTCCTGCAAGAGCAGCTTTAAACTCACAGCTAATGGTCACTTAACATTCACAAGGACTCAGGGCTGTAAAGGACACCTGCCCTAAAAAATTGTGCTGAAGTAGGGAATGGACAAAAAAATTCAAAACAGGCAAATGTTTCAAGAAGAGAGTATGAGGAGTTAGGTTTTACTCACGCTCTTTTAAAAAAAAAGGAAAATGGATAAAAGCCCAACCTCAGGGAGTGTTAGACCCATGCAATCTAATCTACAAAAAGTTTCAACTTAGACCAGTCGACTGACCATCAGCAAAATGTCTACAAACAATAAATGCTGACTGGGTTTTCAAGAACTGTGTCCCCTCTACCTGCTGGTGAGACGTAAAGGGGTAACAGCCAATAATGAGAAGAGAAAGCAGCTGTGTTTAAAAGTAAAAATGGAGGTACCATTCAATCCAGCAGGCGCACCATTGGACCTCTCACCTGAGAAGACAAGAATCGAGAAGACACAGGCCGCAAAAGCTGCAGTGCAGCCTTATTCACAATAGCCAAGACAGTGAAGCAATCAAAATATCCAACAAGAGGTGAATGGATAAAGAAGAAGTGGTCCATGTACACAATGGAATATTAGCCATGGAAAACAATGAACCATTGCTCTTTGAGGCACCACAAATGAGTCTGGAGATAATCACGAAACATGAGGTAACTCGGAAACCAAAGACCTGTATTCTATGATATCACTTATAGGCGTTATCTAATAACTGACACAAATGAATATATTTCCACAGAGAAAGACACTCACAGACTTAGAAAACAAACTATGCTCATCTAAAAGGAAAGGTGGGGGGAATGGATAAGTTAAGATTAGTGTTGCTCTATGTATACAAACACATAGTATATACATATCTCAAAAAGACCGACCATGGAGCAAGGGAGGTCTGTGGAACCCTCTGTAACATTTTACATGGGAAGAGGATCTGTACTTGAATAGACATATATAATGTACAAATGAACCAGATTGTGTACACCTAGGACAGACAATATTCGAACCTTTACCACAATTAAAAAAAAATTTAAAACCAAGAAGAAATAATGAGACATAAACTTATGGGGGTTTCTCCAGGCACATTCCAATTTAATTTACAACCTAGGAACACGACTTCCAGAAAGGCTCTGCTGCCCTAGTACCCAGATTTGGGAGTGGAGAAATGCTGCCTGCTTGAGGCCACTTCCCACAACAGCAGCTTTAAACCCATTGCTAAGGGTCACTAAATATTCACCAAACTTGCAGTTCGGGAAATGACACCTGCTCTCTAAAAAAATTCTGAGGTGGAAAATCGACCAAAAATTTCAAAATAGGGCAACCTTCCAAGAAGAAAATTTCAAGAGATATATTGTACTCCCAATTGTTTCCTTTTTTTTAACAGAAAAGAAAACGGTGGAGAAAAATGATGAGTTTTACGAATTTTCAAAGACATGCAAACCCAAATTACAAAACCCTATCAGCACACAGCAGCCAGTAGTGCCATTAGCATAAAGGCAGCAAACAATAAATGCTAAATCGATTGTGGAGAAATGCATACCCTCGATTCTAAGGGGGACGTGGTAAGAGCCACTAATGAAAACACAAAGAAGGTGCTTTGAAAAGGGAAACAGGGTGCTACCAGTCAATCAATCACACCCACTGCTGGGCCTATCACCTGAGAAAATGAGAATCAAAAAGTCACAGGCTGGCAATCCTGCACTCCAACAATATTTACCATAGCCAACACTTGGAAGCAATGAAAATGTCCATCAACCGAGGAATGCGCAAAGTAGAAGTGGTCCACGTGCACACTGGGGAATTACTCCAATAAAAACTAAAAATTAAATTTAAAAATCCAACAAAAGTAAGGAGACATCAGCTTGTGTGGGTTTGTCCGGGCACACTCCACTCTAATTTATAACCGAGAAACACCACAGGCCGCAAGGGCTTTTCCCTAGTTACCATGGTGGGGACATAGAAAGGCTGCCGCCCTCTGGCATTTACCTGCAAAAGCAGCTTTAAAGCCTGTGCTAATGGTCATTTCATAGGAACAAGTACTGCAGAACTGTAAATGAAACCTGCCCTCAAAATGTCTTGAGGGAGGTAATGGCGAAAACATTTCAAAATGTGACACATACTTTAAGAGAACACTTTGAAGAACTAAGGGGTAATCACAGGTTGAAAAATAAAAAGGACATGCCTTAAAGCTCAATTTCAACGGATTATGAGGCACAGGTGAATTCAACCACAAAGAGGTATCAGCTCACACTTGTCAGAATAACCATCAGCAAGGAAACTACAAACAATAAATGCTGAAGGTGTTGTGGAGAAATGCATACCCTCAACTTAAAGTGGGACGTAACTTGAAAAGGGCCACGAATGAGAACAGAATGGAGGTGCCTTAAAAAGGTAAACATTGAGCTACCGTATGATCCAGCAGGCCCACTCCTCGACCTATAATCTAAGAAGAAAGAATTGGAAAGACACAAGCAGGCAAATCTGCATGGCACAATATTACAATAGCCAAGATATGGAAGTAACCAAAAAGTCCACCAACAGATGGGTGGACAAAGAAGAACTCCTCCATATACAGATGGAATATTCGCTAGTGAAAAAAATGAAACAATGCCATTTGCAGCACCATCCATGAGTCTAGACGTAATCACGCCAACTGTAGTAAGTGAGAAAGCAAAAGACACATATCCTATCATATCACTTTTAGGAGTTACTTAAAAATTGATACCAATGAAGATATTTCCACAGAGAAAGGCAATCACAGATTCATTAAAAAAAACTTATGGTTCACCAAATAGAAAGGGATGAGGATTGGATACATTACCATATTGGGGTTAACAGAGATATACATACCATGTGAAATATATAATCACCAAAGACGTACGGAAGACCAGGAGAAGACTACTCAACATTGTGTCATAACCTACATGGGAAAAGGATGCGAGGAAGAATAGATACACGTATATGTGTGAAAGAACCACATCTTGCACACCTAGAACAAACAAACCATTGTAATCAAATTTGCTGGGATAAAAAATAAAAAGTAAATTACAATTATGAACAAGAAGTAATGAGACATAAACATAAAGTGCTTTTTCCCTGGCACATTCCATTCGAATTTACAACCTAGAACACCACTTCCATTAAGGCTCTGTTTCCCCAGTTACCAAATTTGGTAAAGGAGAAATGCTGCCACCTTGTGGCCGTTTCCTCCAAGAGCAGCTTTAAACTCACAGCTAATGGTCACTTAACATTCACAAGGACTCAGGGCTGTAAAGGACACCTGCCCTAAAAAATTGTGCTGAAGTAGGAAATGGACAAAAAAATTCAAAACAGGCAAATGTTTCAAGAAGAGAGTATGAGGAGTTAAGTTTTACTCACGCTCTTTTAAAAAAAAAGGAAAATGGATAAAAGCCCAACCTCAGGGAGTGTTAGACCCATGCAATCTAATCTACAAAAAGTTTCAACTTAGACCAGTCGACTGACCATCAGCAAAATGTCTACAAACAATAAATGCTGACGGGGTTTTCAAGAACTGTGTCCCCTCTACCTGCTGGTGAGACGTAAAGGGGTAACAGCCAATAATGAGAAGAGAAAGGAGCTGTGTTTAAAAGTAAAAATGGAGGTACCATTCAATCCAGCAGGCGCACCATTGGACCTCTCACCTGAGAAGACAAGAATCGAGAAGACACAGGCCGCAAAAGCTGCAGTGCAGCCTTATTCACAATAGCCAAGACAGTGAAGCAATCAAAATATCCAACAAGAGGTGAATGGATAAAGAAGAAGTGGTCCATGTACACAATGGAATATTAGCCATGGAAAACAATGAACCATTGCTCTTTGAGGCACCACAAATGAGTCTGGAGATAATCACGAAACATGAGGTAACTCGGAAACCAAAGACCTGTATTCTATGATATCACTTATAGGCGTTATCTAATAACTGACACAAATGAATATATTTCCACAGAGAAAGACACTCACAGACTTAGAAAACAAACTATGCTCATCTAAAAGGAAAGGTGGGGGGAATGGATAAGTTAAGATTAGTGTTGCTCTATGTATACAAACACATAGTATATACATATCTCAAAAAGACCGACCATGGAGCAAGGGAGGTCTGTGGAACCCTCTGTAACATTTTACAAGGGAAGAGGATCTGTACTAGAATAGACATATATAATGTACAAATGAACCAGATTGTGTACACCTAGGACAGACAATATTCGAAGCTTTACCACAATTAAAAAAAAATTTTAAAACCAAGAAGAAATAATGAGACATAAACTTATGGGGGTTTCTCCATGCACATTCCAATTTAATTTACAACCTAGGAACACGACTTCCAGAAAGGCTCTGCTGCCCTAGTACCCAGATTTGGGAGTGGAGAAATGCTGCCTGCTTGAGGTCACTTCCCACAACAGCAGCTTTAAACCCATTGCTAAAGGTCACTAAATATTCACCAAACTTGCAGTTCGGGAAATGACACCTGCTCTCTAAAAAAATTCTGGGGTGGAAAATAGACCAAAAATTTCAAAATAGGGCAACCTTCCAAGAAGAAAATTTCAAGAGATATATTCTACTCCCAACTGTTTCCTTTTTTTTAACAGAAAAGTAAACGGTGGAGAAAAATGATGAGTTTTACGAATTTTCAAAGACATGCAAACCCAAATTACACAACCCTATCAGCACACAGCAGCCAGTAGGGCCATTAACATACATGCTGCAAACAATAAATGCTAAATCGATTGTGGAGAAATGCATACCCTCGATTCTAAGGGGGACGTGGTAAGAGCCACTAATGAAAACACAAAGAAGGTGTTTTGAAAAGGGAAACACGGTGCTACCAGTCAATCAGTCACACCCACTGCTGGGCCTATCACCTGAGAAAATGAGAATCAAAAAGTCACAGGCTGGCAATCCTGCACTCCAACAATATTTACCATAGCCAACACTTGGAAGCAATGAAAATGTCCATCAACCGAGGAATGCGCAAAGTAGAAGTGGTCCAAGTGCACACTGGGGAATTACTCCAATAAAAACTAAAAATTAAATTTAAAAATCCAACAAAAGTAAGGAGACATCAGCTTGTGTGGGTTTGTCCGGGCAAACTCCACTCTAATTTATAACCGAGAAACACCACAGGCCGCAAGGGCTTTTCCCTAGTTACCATGGTGGGGACATAGAAAGGCTGCCGCCCTCTGGCATTTACCTGCAAAAGCAGCTTTAAAGCCTGTGCTAATGGTCATTTCATAGGAACAAGTACTGCAGAACTGTAAATGAAACCTGCCCTCAAAATGTCTTGAGGGAGGTAATGGCCAAAACATTTCAAAATGTGACACATACTTTAAGAGAACACTTTGAAGAACTAAGGGGTAATCACAGGGTGAAAAATAAAAAGGACATGCCTTAAAGCTCAATTTCAACGGATTATGAGGCACATGCGAATTCAACCACAAAGAGGTACCAGCTCACACTTGTCAGAATAACGATCAGCAAGGAAACTACAAACAATAAATGCTGAAGGTGTTGTGGAGAAATGCATACCCCCAACTTCAAGTGGGACGTAACTTGGAAAGGGCCACGAATGAGAACAGAATGGAGGTGCCTTAAAAAGGTAAACATTGAGCTACCATATGATCCAGCAGGCCCACTCCTCGACCTATAATCTAAGAAGAGAGAATTGGAAAGACACAGGCAGGCAAATCTGCATGGCACAGTATTACGATAGCCAAGATATGGAAGTAACCAAAAAGTCCACCAACAGATGGGTGGACAAAGAAGAACTCCTCCATGTACAGATGGAATATTCGCTAGTGAAAAAAATGAAACAATGCCATTTGCAGCACCATACATGAGTCTAGACATAATCACGCCACCTGTAGTAAGTGAGAAAGGAAAAGACACATATCCTATCATATCACTTTTAGGAGTTACTTAAAAATTGATACCAATGAAGATATTTCCACAGAGAAACGCAATCACAGTTTCATTAAAAAAAATCTTATGGTTCACCAAATAGAAAGGGATGAGGATTGGATACATTACCATATTGGGGTTAACAGAGATATACAAACCATGTGAAATATATAATCACCAAAGACGTACGGAAGACCAGGAGAAGACTACTCAACAGTGTGTCATAACCTACAGGGGAAAAGGATGCGAGGAAGAATAGATACACGTATATGTGTGAAAGAACCACATCTTGCACACCTAGAACAAACAAACCATTGTAATCAAATTTGCTGGGATAAAAAATAAAAAGTAAATTACAATTATGAACAAGAAGTAATGAGACATAAACATAAAGTGCTTTTTCCCTGGCACATTCCATTCGAATTTACAACCTAGAACACCACTTCCATTAAGGCTCTGTTTCCCCAGTTACCAAATTTGGTAAAGGAGAAATGCTGCCACCTTGTGGCCGTTTCCTGCAAGAGCAGCTTTAAACTCACAGCTAATGGTCACTTAACATTCACAAGGACTCAGGGCTGTAAAGGACACCTGCCCTAAAAAATTGTGCTGAAGTAGGGAATGGACAAAAAAATTCAAAACAGGCAAATGTTTCAAGATGAGAGTATGAAGACTTAAGTTTTACTCACGCTCTTTTAAAAAAAAAAAAAGGAAAATGGATAAAAGCTCAACCTCAGGGAGTGTTAGACCCATGCAATCTAATCTACAAAAAGTTTCAACTTAGACCAGTCGACTGACCATCAGCAAAAAGTCTACAAACAATAACTCCTGAAGGGGTTTTAGAGAACTGTGTCCCCTCTACCTGCTGGTGAGACGAAAAGGGGTAACAGCCAATAATGAGAACAGAAAGGAGCTGTGTTTAAAAGTAAAAATATAGGTACCATTCAATCCAGCAGGCGCACCATTGGACCTCTCACCTGAGAAGACAAGAATCGAGAAGACACAGGCCGCAAAAGCTGCAGTGCAGCCTTATTCACAATAGCCAAGACAGTGAAGCAATGAAAATATCCAACAAGAGGTGAATGGATAAAGAAGAAGTGGTCCATGTACACAATGGAATATTAGCCATGGAAAACAATGAACCATTGCTCTTTGAGGCACCACAAATGAGTCTGGAGATAATCACGAAACATGAGGTAACTCGGAAACCAAAGACCTGTATTCTATGATATCACTTATAGGCGTTATCTAATAACTGACACAAATGAATATATTTCCACAGAGAAAGACACTCACAGACTTAGAAAACAAACTATGCTCATCTAAAAGGAAAGGTGGGGGGAATGGATAAGTTAAGATTAGTGTTGCTCTATGTATACAAACACATAGTATATACATATCTCAAAAAGACCGACCATGTAGCAAGGGAGGTCTGTGGAACCCTCTGTAACATTTTACATGGGAAGAGGATCTGTACTTGAATAGACATATATAATGTACAAATGAACCAGATTGTGTACACCTAGGACAAACAATATTCTAAGCTTTACCCCAATTAAAAAAAAAAATTAAAACCAAGAAGAAATAATGAGACATAAACTTATGGGGGTTTCTCCATGCACATTCCAATTTAATTTACAACCTAGGAACACGACTTCCAGAAAGGCTCTGCTGCCCTCGTACCCAGATTTGGGAGTGGAGAAATGCTGCCTGCTTGAGGCCACTTCCCACAACAGCAGCTTTAAACCCATTGCTAAAGGTCACTAAATATTCACCAAACTTGCAGTTCAGGAAATGACACCTGCTCTCTAAAAAAATTCTGGGGTGGAAAATCGACCAAAAATTTCAAAATAGGGCAACCTTCCAAGAAGAAAATTTCAAGAGATATATTGTACTCCCAACTGTTTCCTTTTTTTTAACAGAAAAGTAAACGGTGGAGAAAAATGATGAGTTTTACGAATTTTCAAAGACATGCAAACCCAAATTACACAACCCTATCAGCACACAGCAGCCAGTAGGGCCATTAACATACATGCTGCAAACAATAAATGCTAAATCGATTGTGGAGAAATGCATACCCTCGATTCTAAGGGGGACGTGGTAAGAGCCACTAATGAAAACACAAAGAAGGTGTTTTGAAAAGGGAAACACGGTGCTACCAGTCAATCAGTCACACCCACTGCTGGGCCTATCACCTGAGAAAATGAGAATCAAAAAGTCACAGGCTGGCAATCCTGCACTCCAACAATATTTACCATAGCCAACACTTGGAAGCAATGAAAATGTCCATCAACCGAGGAATGCGCAAAGTAGAAGTGGTCCAAGTGCACACTGGGGAATTACTCCAATAAAAACTAAAAATTAAATTTAAAAATCCAACAAAAGTAAGGAGACATCAGCTTGTGTGGGTTTGTCCGGGCAAACTCCACTCTAATTTATAACCGAGAAACACCACAGGCCGCAAGGGCTTTTCCCTAGTTACCATGGTGGGGACATAGAAAGGCTGCCGCCCTCTGGCATTTACCTGCAAAAGCAGCTTTAAAGCCTGTGCTAATGGTCATTTCATAGGAACAAGTACTGCAGAACTGTAAATGAAACCTGCCCTCAAAATGTCTTGAGGGAGGTAATGGCCAAAACATTTCAAAATGTGACACATACTTTAAGAGAACACTTTGAAGAACTAAGGGGTAATCACAGGGTGAAAAATAAAAAGGACATGCCTTAAAGCTCAATTTCAACGGATTATGAGGCACATGCGAATTCAACCACAAAGAGGTACCAGCTCACACTTGTCAGAATAACGATCAGCAAGGAAACTACAAACAATAAATGCTGAAGGTGTTGTGGAGAAATGCATACCCCCAACTTCAAGTGGGACGTAACTTGGAAAGGGCCACGAATGAGAACAGAATGGAGGTGCCTTAAAAAGGTAAACATTGAGCTACCATATGATCCAGCAGGCCCACTCCTCGACCTATAATCTAAGAAGAGAGAATTGGAAAGACACAGGCAGGCAAATCTGCATGGCACAGTATTACGATAGCCAAGATATGGAAGTAACCAAAAAGTCCACCAACAGATGGGTGGACAAAGAAGAACTCCTCCATGTACAGATGGAATATTCGCTAGTGAAAAAAATGAAACAATGCCATTTGCAGCACCATACATGAGTCTAGACATAATCACGCCACCTGTAGTAAGTGAGAAAGGAAAAGACACATATCCTATCATATCACTTTTAGGAGTTACTTAAAAATTGATACCAATGAAGATATTTCCACAGAGAAACGCAATCACAGTTTCATTAAAAAAAATCTTATGGTTCACCAAATAGAAAGGGATGAGGATTGGATACATTACCATATTGGGGTTAACAGAGATATACAAACCATGTGAAATATATAATCACCAAAGACGTACGGAAGACCAGGAGAAGACTACTCAACAGTGTGTCATAACCTACAGGGGAAAAGGATGCGAGGAAGAATAGATACACGTATATGTGTGAAAGAACCACATCTTGCACACCTAGAACAAACAAACCATTGTAATCAAATTTGCTGGGATAAAAAATAAAAAGTAAATTACAATTATGAACAAGAAGTAATGAGACATAAACATAAAGTGCTTTTTCCCTGGCACATTCCATTCGAATTTACAACCTAGAACACCACTTCCATTAAGGCTCTGTTTCCCCAGTTACCAAATTTGGTAAAGGAGAAATGCTGCCACCTTGTGGCCGTTTCCTGCAAGAGCAGCTTTAAACTCACAGCTAATGGTCACTTAACATTCACAAGGACTCAGGGCTGTAAAGGACACCTGCCCTAAAAAATTGTGCTGAAGTAGGGAATGGACAAAAAAATTCAAAACAGGCAAATGTTTCAAGATGAGAGTATGAAGACTTAAGTTTTACTCACGCTCTTTAAAAAAAAAAAAAAGGAAAATGGATAAAAGCTCAACCTCAGGGAGTGTTAGACCCATGCAATCTAATCTACAAAAAGTTTCAACTTAGACCAGTCGACTGACCATCAGCAAAAAGTCTACAAACAATAACTCCTGAAGGGGTTTTAGAGAACTGTGTCCCCTCTACCTGCTGGTGAGACGAAAAGGGGTAACAGCCAATAATGAGAACAGAAAGGAGCTGTGTTTAAAAGTAAAAATGGAGGTACCATTCAATCCAGCAGGCGCACCATTGGACCTCTCACCTGAGAAGACAAGAATCGAGAAGACACAGGCCGCAAAAGCTGCAGTGCAGCCTTATTCACAATAGCCAAGACAGTGAAGCAATGAAAATATCCAACAAGAGGTGAATGGATAAAGAAGAAGTGGTCCATGTACACAATGGAATATTAGCCATGGAAAACAATGAACCATTGCTCTTTGAGGCACCACAAATGAGTCTGGAGATAATCACGAAACATGAGGTAACTCGGAAACCAAAGACCTGTATTCTATGATATCACTTATAGGCGTTATCTAATAACTGACACAAATGAATATATTTCCACAGAGAAAGACACTCACAGACTTAGAAAACAAACTATGCTCATCTAAAAGGAAAGGTGGGGGGAATGGATAAGTTAAGATTAGTGTTGCTCTATGTATACAAACACATAGTATATACATATCTCAAAAAGACCGACCATGTAGCAAGGGAGGTCTGTGGAACCCTCTGTAACATTTTACATGGGAAGAGGATCTGTACTTGAATAGACATATATAATGTACAAATGAACCAGATTGTGTACACCTAGGACAAACAATATTCTAAGCTTTACCCCAATTAAAAAAAAAAATTAAAACCAAGAAGAAATAATGAGACATAAACTTATGGGGGTTTCTCCATGCACATTCCAATTTAATTTACAACCTAGGAACACGACTTCCAGAAAGGCTCTGCTGCCCTCGTACCCAGATTTGGGAGTGGAGAAATGCTGCCTGCTTGAGGCCACTTCCCACAACAGCAGCTTTAAACCCATTGCTAAAGGTCACTAAATATTCACCAAACTTGCAGTTCAGGAAATGACACCTGCTCTCTAAAAAAATTCTGGGGTGGAAAATCGACCAAAAATTTCAAAATAGGGCAACCTTCCAAGAAGAAAATTTCAAGAGATATATTGTACTCCCAACTGTTTCCTTTTTTTTAACAGAAAAGTAAACGGTGGAGAAAAATGATGAGTTTTACGAATTTTCAAAGACATGCAAACCCAAATTACACAACCCTATCAGCACACAGCAGCCAGTAGGGCCATTAACATACATGCTGCAAACAATAAATGCTAAATCGATTGTGGAGAAATGCATACCCTCGATTCTAAGGGGGACGTGCTAAGAGCCACTAATGAAAACACAAAGAAGTTGCTTTGAAAAGGGAAACACGGTGCTACCAGTCAATCAGTCACACCCACTGCTGAGCCTATCACCTGAGAAAATGAGAATCAAAAAGTCACAGGCTGGCAATCCTGCACTCCAACAATATTTACCATAGCCAACACTTGGAAGCAATGAAAATGTCCATCAACCGAGGAATGCACAAAGTAGATGTGATCCACGTGCACACTGGGAAATTACTCCAATAAAAACTAAAAATTAAATTAAAAATCCAACAAAAGTAAGGAGACATCAGCTTGTGTGGGTTTGTCTGGGCACACTCCACTCTAATTTATAACCGAGAAACACCACAGGCCGCAAGGGCTTTTCCCTAGTTACCATGGTGGGGACATAGAAAGGCTGCCGCCCTCTGGCATTTACCTGCAAAAGCAGCTTTAAAGCCTGTGCTAATGGTCATTTCATAGGAACAAGTACTGCAGAACTGTAAATGAAACCTGCCCTCAAAATGTCTTGAGGGAGGTAATGGCCAAAACATTTCAAAATGTGACACATATTTTAAGAGATCACTTTGAAGAACTAAGGAGTAATCACAGCTTGAAAAATAAAAAGGACATGCCTTAAAGCTCAATTTCAACGGATAATGAGGCACATGCTAATTCAACCACAAAGAGGTATCAGCTCACACTTGTCAGAATAACCATCAGCAAGGAAACTACAAACAATAAATGCTGAAGGTGTTGTGGAGAAATGCATACCCTCAACTTCAAGTGGGACGTAACTTGAAAAGGGCCACGAATGAGAACAGAATGGAGGTGCCTTAAAAAGGTAAACATTGAGCTACCATATGATCCAGCAAGCCCACTCCTCCACCTATAATCTAAGAAGAAAGAATTGGAAAGACACAGGCAGGCAAATCTGCATGGCACAGTATTACGATAGCCAAGATATGGAAGTAACCAAAAAGTCCACCAACATATGGGTGGACAAAGAAGAACTCCTCCATGTACAGATGGAATATTCGCTAGTGAAAAAAATGAAAAAATGCAATTTGCAGCACCATACATGAGCCTAGACATAATCACGCCACCTGTAGTAAGTGAGAAAGCAAAAGACACATATCCTATCATATAACTTTTAGGAGTTACTTAAAAATTGATAAAAATGAAGATATTTCCACAGAGAAAGGCAATCACAGATTCATTAAAATACTTATGGTTCACCAAATAGAAAGGGATGAGGATTGGATACATTACCATTTTGGGGTTAACAGAGATATACAAACCATGTGAAATATATAATCACCAAAGACGTACGGAAGACCAGGAGAAGACTACTCAACATTGTGTCATAAGCTACATGGGAAAAGGATGCGATGAAGAATAGATACACGTATATGTGTGAAAGAACCACATCTTCCACACCTAGAACAAACAAACCATTGTAATCAAATTTGCTGGGATAAAAAATAAAAAGTAAATTACAATTATGAACAAGAAGTAATGAGACATAAACATAAAGTGCTTTTTTCCTGGCACATTCCATTCGAATTTACAACCTAGAACACCACTTCCATTAAGGCTCTGTTTCCCCAGTTACCAAATTTGGTAAAGGAGAAATGCTGCCACCTTGTGGCCGTTTCCTGCAAGAGCAGCTTTAAAGTCACAGCTAATGGTCACTTAACATTCACAAGGACTCAGGGCTGTAAAGGACACCTGCCCTAAAAAATTGTGCTGAAGTAGGGAATGGACAAAAAAATTCAAAACAGGCAAATGTTTCAAGATGAGAGTATGAAGACTTAAGTTTTACTCACGCTCTTTTAAAAAAAAAAAAGGAAAATGGATAAAAGCTCAACCTCAGGGAGTGTTAGACCCATGCAATCTAATCTACAAAAAGTTTCAACTTAGACCAGTCGACTGACCATCAGCAAAAAGTCTACAAACAATAACTCCTGAAGGGGTTTTAGAGAACTGTGTCCCCTCTACCTGCTGGTGAGACGAAAAGGGGTAACAGCCAATAATGAGAACAGAAAGGAGCTGTGTTTAAAAGTAAAAATGGAGGTACCATTCAATCCAGCAGGCGCACCATTGGACCTCTCACCTGAGAAGACAAGAATCGAGAAGACACAGGCCGCAAAAGCTGCAGTGCAGCCTTATTCACAATAGCCAAGACAGTGAAGCAATGAAAATATCCAACAAGAGGTGAATGGATAAAGAAGAAGTGGTCCATGTACACAATGGAATATTAGCCATGGAAAACAATGAACCATTGCTCTTTGAGGCACCACAAATGAGTCTGGAGATAATCACGAAACATGAGGTAACTCGGAAACCAAAGACCTGTATTCTATGATATCACTTATAGGCGTTATCTA
This sequence comes from Eschrichtius robustus, assembly GCF_028021215.1. Classification (NCBI taxonomy): domain Eukaryota; kingdom Metazoa; phylum Chordata; class Mammalia; order Artiodactyla; family Eschrichtiidae; genus Eschrichtius; species Eschrichtius robustus. Next base: position 81,852,913 of record NC_090832.1, read on the forward strand.
ATAACTGACACAAATGAATATATTTCCACAGAGAAAGACACTCACAGACTTAGAAAACAAACTATGCTCAACTAAAAGGAAAGGTGGGGGGAATGGATAAGTTAAGATTAGTGTTGCTCTATGTATACAAACACATAGTATATACATATCTCAAAAAGACCGACCATGTAGCAAGGGAGGTCTGTGGAACCCTCTGTAACATTTTACATGGGAAGAGGATCTGTACTTGAATAGACATATATAATGTACAAATGAACCAGATTGTGTACACCTAGGACAGACAATATTCGAAGCTTTACCCCAATTAAAAAAAAATTAAAACCAAGAAGAAATAATGAGACATAAACTTATGGGGGTTTCTCCATGCACATTCCAATTTAATTTACAACCTAGGAACACGACTTCCAGAAAGGCTCTGCTGCCCTCGTACCCAGATTTGGGAGTGGAGAAATGCTGCCTGCTTGAGGTCACTTCCCACAACAGCAGCTTTAAACCCATTGCTAAAGGTCACTAAATATTCACCAAACTTGCAGTTTGCGAAATGACACCTGCTCTCTAAAAAAATTCTGGGGTGGAAAATCGACCAAAAATTTCAAAATAGGGCAACCTTCCAAGAAGAAAATTTCAAGAGATATATTGTACTCACAACCGTTTCCTTTTTTTTAACAGAAAAGAAAACGGTGGAGAAAAATGATGAGTTTTATGAATTTTCAAAGACATGCAAACCCAAATTACAAAACCCTATCAGCACACAGCAGGCAGTAGGGCAATTAGCATAAATGCAGCAAACAATAAATGCTAAATCGATTGTGGAGAAATGCATACCCTCGATTCTAAGGGGGACTTGGTAAGAGCCATTAATGAAAACACAAAGAAGGTGCTTTGAAAAGGGAAACACGGTCCTACCAGTCAATCAGTCACACCCACTGCTGGCCCTATCACCTGAGAAAATGAGAATCAAAAAGTCACAGTCTGGCAATCCTGCACTCCAACAATATTTACCATAGCCAACACTTAGAAGCAATGAAAATGTCCATCAACCGAGGAATGCGCAAAGTAGAAGTGGTCCACGTGCACACTGGGAAATTACTCCAATAAAAACTAAAAATTAAATTTAAAAATCCCAAAAAAGTAAGGAGACATGAGCTTGTGTGGGTTTGTCCGGGCACACTCCACTCTAATTTATAACCGAGAAACACCACAGGCCACAAGGGCTTTTCCCTAGTTACCATGGTGGGGACATAGAAAGGCTGCCGCCCTCTGGCATTTACCTGCAAAATCAGGTTTAAAGCCTGTGCTAATGGTCATTTCATAGGAACAAGTACTGCAGAACTGTAAATGAAACCTGCCCTCAAAATGTCTTGAGGAAGGTAATGGCCAAAACATTTCAAAATGTGACACATACTTTAAGAGAACACTTTGAAGAACTAAGGGGTAATCACAGGGTGAAAAATAAAAAGGACATGCCTTAAAGCTCAATTTCAACGGATTATGAGGCACATGCGAATTCAACCACAAAGAGGTACCAGCTCACACTTGTCAGAATAACCATCAGCAAGGAAACTACAAACAATAAATTCTGAAGGTGTTGTGGAGAAATATATACCCCCAACTTCAAGTGGGACGTAACTTGGAAAGGGCCACGAATGAGAACAGAATGGAGGTGCCTTAAAAAGTTACACATTGAGATACCATATGATCCAGCAGACCCACTCCTCGACCTATAATCTAAGAAGAAAAAATTGGAAAGACACAGGCAGGCAAATCTGCATGGCACAGTATTACAATAGCCAAGATATGGAAGTAACCAAAAAGTCCACCAACAGATGGGTGGACAAAGAAGAACTCCTCCATGTACAGATGGAATATTCGCTAGTGAAAAAAATGAAACAATGCCATGTGCAGCACCATAGATGAGTCTAGACATAATCACGCCACCTGTAGTAAGTGAGAAAGCAAAAGACACATATCCTATCATATCACTTTTAGGAGTTACTTAAAAATTGATACCAATGAAGATATTTCCACAGAGAAAGGCAATCACAGATTCATTAAAAAAATCTTATGGTTTACCAAATAGAAAGGGATGAGGATTGGATACATTACCATTTTGGGGTTAACAGAGATATACAAACCATGTGAAATATATAATCACCAAAGACGTACGGAAGACCAGGAGAAGACTACTCAACATTGTGTCATAACCTACATGGGAAAAGGATGCGAGGAATGATACACGTATATGTGTGAAAGAACCACATCTTGCACACCTAGAACAAACAAACCATTGTAATCAAATTTGCTGGGATAAAAAATAAAAAGTAAATTACAATTATGAACAAGAAGTAATGAGACATAAACATAAAGTGTTTTTTTCCTGGCACATTCCATTCGAATTTACAACCTAGAACACCACTTCCATTAAGGCCCTTTTTCCCCAGTTACCAAATTTGGTAAAGGAGAAATGCTGCCACCTGGTGGCCGTTTCCGGCAAGAGCAGCTTTAAAGTCACAGCTAATGGTCACTTAACATTCACAAGGACTCAGGGCTGTAAAGGACACCTGCCCTAAAAAATTGTGCTGAAGTAGGGAATGGACAAAAAAATTCACAACAGGCAAATGTTTCAAGAAGAGAGTATGAAGAGTTAAGTTTTACTCACGCCCTTTAAAAAAAAAAAGGAAAATGGATAAAAGCTCAACCTCAGGGAGTGTTAGACCCATGCAATCTAATCTACAAAAAGTTTCAACTTAGACCAGTCGACTGACCATCAGCAAAATCTCTACAAACAATAAATGCTGACGGGGTTTTTAAGAACTGTGTCCCCTCTACCTGCTGGTGAGACGTAAAGGGGTAACAGCCAATAATGAGAACAGAAAGGAGCTGTGTTTAAAAGTAAAAATGGAGGTAACATTCAATCCAGCAGGCGCACCATTGGGCCTCTCTCCTGAGAAGACAAGGATCGAGAAGACACAGGCCGCAAAAGCTGCAGTGCAGCCTTATTCACAATAGCCAAGACAGTGAAGCAATCAAAATATCCAACAAGAGGTGAATGGATAAAGAAGAAGTGGTCCACGTACACAATGGAATATTAGCCATGGAAAACAATGAACCATTGCTCTTTGAGGCACCACAAATGGGTCTGGAGATAATCACGAAACATGAGGTAGCTCGGAAACCAAAGACCTGTATTCTATATCACTTATAGGCGTTATATAATAACTGACACAAATGAATATATTTCCACAGAGAAAGACACTCACAGACTTAGAAAACAAACTATGCTCATCTAAAAGGAAAGGTGGGGGGAATGGATAAGTTAAGATTAGTGTTGCTCTATGTATACAAACACATAGTATATACATATATCAAAAAGACCGACCATCTAGCAAGGGAGGTCTGTGGAACACTCTGTAACATTTAACATGGGAAGAGGATCTGTACTTGAATAGACATATATAATGTACAAATGAACCAGATTGTGTACACCTAGGACAGACAATATTCGAAGCTTTACCCCAATTAAAAAAAATTTTAAAACCAAGAAGAAATAATGAGACATAAACTTATGGGGGTTTCTCCAGGCACATTCCAATTTAATTTACAACCTAGGAACACGACTTCCAGATAGGCTCTGCTGCCCTAGTTCCCAGATTTGGGAGTGGAGAAATGCTGCCTGCTAGAGGCCACTTCCCACAGCAGCAGCTTTAAACCCATTGCTAAAGGTCACTAAATATTCACCAAACTTGCAGTTCGGGAAATGACACCTGCTCTCTAAAAATTTCTGGGGTGGAAAATCGACCAAAAATGTGAAAATAGGGCAACCTTCCAAGAATATAGTTTCAAGAGTTATATTGTACTCCCAATTGTTTCCTTTTTTTTAAACAGAAAAGAAACCGGTGGAGAAAAATGATGAGTTTTATGAATTTTCAAAGACATGCAAACCCAAATTACAAAACCCTATCAGCACACAGCAGGCAGTAGGGCCATTAGCATAAATGCAGCAAACAATAAATGCTAAATCGATTGTGGAGAAATGCATACCCTCGATTCTAAGGGGGACGTGGTAAGAGCCAGTAATGAAAACACAAAGAAGGTGCTCTGAAAAGGGAAACACGGTGCTACCAGTCAATCAGTCACACCCACTGCTGGGCCTATCACCTGAGAAAATGAGAATCAAAAAGTCACATGCTGGCAATCCTGCACTCCAACAATATTTACCATAGCCAACACTTGGAAGCAATGAAAATGTCCATCAACCGAGGAATGCGCAAAGTAGAAGTGGTCCACGGGCACACTGGGAAATTACTCCAATAAAAACTAAAAATTAAATTTAAAAATCCCACAAAAGTAAGGAGACATGAGCTTGTGTGGGTTTGTCCGGGCACACTCCAATCTAATTTATAACCGAGAAACACCACAGGCCACAAGGGCTTTTCCCTAGTTACCATGGTGGGGGCATAGAAAGGCTGCCGCCCTCTGGCATTTACCTGCAAAAGCAGCTTTAAAGCCTGTGCTAATGGTCATTTCATAGGAACAAGTACTGCAGAACTGTAAATGAAACCTGCCCTCAAAATGTCTTGAGGGAGGTAATGGCCAAAACATTTCAAAATGTGACACATACTTTAAGAGAACACTTTGAAGAACTAAGGGATAATCACAGGGTGAAAAATAAAAAGGACATGCCTTAAAGTTCAATTTCAACGGATTATGAGGCACATGCGAATTCAACAACAAAGAGGTATCAGCTCACACTTGTCAGAATAACCATCAGCAAGGAAACTACAAACAATAAATGCTGAAGGTGTTGTGGAGAAATGCATACCCCCAACTTCAAGTGGGACGTAACTTGGAAAGGGCCACGAATGAGAACAGAATGGAGGTTTCTTAAAAAGGTAAACATTGAGCTACCATATGATCCAGCAGGCCCACTCCTCGACCTATAATCTAAGAAGAGAGAATTGGAAAGACACAGGCAGGCAAATCTGCATGGCACAGTATTACAATAGCCAAGATATGGAAGTAACCAAAAAGTCCACCAACAGATGGGTGGACAAAGAAGAACTCCTCCATGTACAGATGGAATATTCGCTAGTGAAAAAAATGAAACAATGCCATTTGCAGCACCATACATGGGTCTAGACATTATCACGCAACCTGTAGTAAGTGAGAAAGCAAAAGACACATATCCTATCATATCACTTTTAGGAGTTACTTAAAAATTGATACCAATGTATATATTTCCACAGAGAAACGCAATCACAGATTCATTAAAAAAATCTTATGGTTCACCAAATAGAAAGGGATGAGGATTGGATACATTACCATTTTGGGGTTAACAGAGATATACAAACCATGTGAAATATATAATCACCAAAGACGTACGGAAGACCAGGAGAAGACTACTCAACATTGTGTCATAACCTACATGGGAAAAGGATGCGAGGAAGAATAGATACACGTATATGTGTGAAAGAACCACATCTTGCACACCTAGAACAAACAAACCATTGTAATCAAATTTGCTGGGATAAAAAATAAAAAGTAAATTACAATTATGAACAAGAAGTAATGAGACATAAACATAAAGTGCTTTTTTCCTGTCACATTCCATTCGAATTTACAAACTAGAACACCACTTCCATTAAGGCTCTGTTTCCCCAGTTACCAAATTTGGTAAAGGAGAAATGCTGCCACCTTGTGGCCGTTTCCTGCAAGAGCAGCTTTAAACTCACAGCTAATGGTCACTTAACATTCACAAGGACTCAGGGCTGTAAAGGACACCTGCCCTAAATAATTGTGCTGAAGTAGGGAATGGACAAAAAAATTCAAAACAGGCAAATGTTTCAAGAAGAGAGTATGAAGAGTTAAGTTTTACTCACGCCCTTTTAAAAAAAAAAGGAAAATGGATAAAAGCTCAACCTCAGGGAGTGTTAGACCCATGCAAACTAATCTACAAAAAGTTTCAACTTAGACCAGTCGACTGACCATCAGCAAAATGTCTACAAACAATAAATGCTGATGGGGTTTTTAAGCACTGTGTCCCCTCTACCTGCTGGTGAGACGTAAAGGGGTAACAGCCAATAATGAGAACAGAAAGGAGCTGTGTTTAAAAGTAAAAATGGAGGTACCATTCAGTCCAGCAGGCGCACCATTGGACCTCTCACCTGAGAAGACAAGAATCGAGAAGACACAGGCCACAAAAGCTGCAGTGCAGCCTTATTCACAATAGCCAAGACAGTGAAGCAATCAAAATGTCCAACAACAGGTGAATGGATAAAGAAGAAGTGGTCCATGTACACAATGGAATATTAGCCATGGAAAACAATGAACCATTGCTCTTTGAGGCACCACAAATGAGTCTGGAGATAATCACGAAACATGAGGTAACTCGGAAACCAAAGACCTGTATTCTATGATATCACTTATAGGCGTTATCTAATAACTGACACAAATGAATATATTTCCACAGAGAAAGACACTCACAGACTTAGAAAACAAACTATGCTCATGTAAAAGTAAAGGTGGGGGGAATGGATAAGTTAAGATTAGTGTTGCTCTATGTATACAAACACATAGTATATACATATCTCAAAAAGACCGACCATGTAGCAAGGGAGGTCTGTGGAACCCTCTGTAACATTTTACATGGGAAGAGGATCTGTACTTGAATAAACAAATATAATGTACAAATGAACCAGATTGTGTACACCTAGGACAGACAATATTCGAAGCTTTACCCCAATTAAAAAAAAATTTAAAACCAAGAAGAAATAAAGAGACATAAACTTATGGGGGTTTCTCCATGCACATTCCAATTTAATTTACAACCTAGGAACACGACTTCCAGAAAGGCTCTGCTGCCCTAGTACCCAGATTTCGGAGTGGAGAAATGCTGCCTGCTTGAGGCCACTTCCCACAACAGCAGCTTTAAACCCATTGCTAAAGGTCACTAAATATTCACCAAACTTGCAGATCGGGAAATGACACCTGCTCTCTAAAAAAATTCTGGGGTGGAAAGTCGACCAAAATTTTCAAAATAGGGCAACCTTCCAAGAAGAAAATTTCAAGAGATATATTGTACTCCCAACTGTTTCCTTCTTCTTAACAGAAAAGTAAACGGTGGAGAAAAATGATGAGTTTTACGAATTTTCAAAGATATGCAAACCCAAATTACAAAACCCTATCAGCACACAGCAGCCAGTAGGGCCATTAGCATACATGCTGCAAACAATAAATGCTAAATCGATTGTGGAGAAATGCATACCCTCGATTCTAAGGGGGACGTGGTAAGAGCCACTAATGAAAACACAAAGAAGGTGTTTTGAAAAGGGAAACACGGTGCTACCACTCAATCAATCACACCCACTGTTGGGCCTATCAACTGAGAAAATGAGAATCAAAAAGTCACAGGCTGGCAATCCTGCACTCCAACAATATTTACCATAGCCAACACTTGGAAGCAATGAAAATGTCCATCAACCGAGGAATGCGCAAAGTAGAAGTGGTCCACGTACAAAATGGGAAATTACTCCAATAAAAATTAAGATTAAATTTAAAAATCCAACAAAAGTAAGTAGACATCAGCTTGTGTGGGTTTGTCCGGGCACACTCCACTCTAATTTATAACCGAGAAACACCACAGGCCGCAAGGGCTTTTCCCTAGTTACCATGGTGGGGACATACAAAGGCTGCCGCCCTCTGGCATTTACCTGCAAAAGCAGCTTTAAAGCCTGTGCTAATGGTCATTTCATAGGAACAAGTACTGCAGAACTGTAAATGAAACCTGCCCTCAAAATGTCTTGAGGGAGGTAATGGCCAAAACATTTCAAAATGTGACACATACTTTAAGAGAACACTTTGAAGAACTAAGGGGTAATCACAGGTTGAAAAATAAAAAGGACATGCCTTAAAGCTCAATTTCACCGGATTATGAGGCACATGGTAATTCAACCACAAAGAGGTATCAGCTCACACTTGTCAGAATAACCATCAGCAAGGAAACTACAAACAATAAATGCTGAAGGTGTTGTGGAGAAATGCATACCCCCAACTTCAAGTGGGGCGTAACTTGGAAAGGGCCACGAATGAGAACAGAATGGAGGTGCCTTAAAAAGGTAAACATTGAGCTACCATATGATCCAGCAGGCCCACTCCTCGACCTATAATCTAAGAAGAGAGAATTGGAAAGACACAGGCAGGCAAATCTGCATGGCACAGTATTACAATAGCCAAGATATGGAAGTAACCAAAAAGTCCACCAACAGATGGGTGGACAAAGAAGAACTCCTCCATGTACAGATGGAATATTCGCTAGTGAAAAAAATGAAACAATGTCATTTGCAGCACCATAGATGAGTCTAGACATAATCACGCCACCTGTAGTAAGTGAGAGAGCAAAAGACACATATCCTATCATATCACTTTTAGGAGTTACTTAAAAATTGATACCAATGAAGATATTTCCACAGAGAAAGGCAATCACAGATCCATTAAAAAAATCTTATGGTTCACCAAATAGAAAGGGATGAGGATTGGATACATTACCATATTGGGGTTAACAGAGATATACAAACCATGTGAAATATATAATCACCAAAGACGTACGGAAGACCAGGAGAAGACTACTCAACAGTGTGTCATAACCTACATGGGAAAAGGATGCGAGGAAGAATAGATACACGTATATGTGTGAAAGAACCACATCTTGCACACCTAGAACAAACAAACCATTGTAATCAAATTTGCTGTGATAAAAAATAAAAAGTAAATTACAATTATGAACAAGAAGTAATGAGACATAAACATAAAGTGCTTTTTTCCTGGCACATTCCATTCGAATTTACAACCTAGAACACCACATCCATTAAGGCTCTGTTTCCCCAGTTACCAAATTTGGTAAAGGAGAAATGCTGCCACCTTGTGGCCGTTTCCTGCAAGAGCAGCTTTAAACTCACAGCTAATGGTCACTTAACATTCACAAGGACTCAGGGCTGTAAAGGACACCTGCCCTAAAAAATTGTGCTGAAGAAGGGAATGGACAAAAAAATTCAAAACAGGCAAATGTTTCAAGATGAGAGTATGAAGAGTTAAGTTTTACTCACGCTCTTTTAAAAAAAAAAGGAAAATGCATAAAAGCTCAACCTCAGGGAGTGTTAGACCCAGGCAATCTAATCTACAAAAAGTTTCAACTTAGACCAGTCGACTGACCATCAGCAAAATGTCTACAAAAAATAAATGCTGACGGGGTTTTTAAGAACTGTGTCCCCTCTACCTGCTGGTGAGACGTAAAGTGGTAACAGCCAATAATGAGAACAGAAAGGAGCTGTGTTTAAAAGTAAAAATGGAGGTACCATTCAGTCCAGCAGGCGCACCATTGGACCTCTCACCTGAGAAGACAAGAATCGAGATGACACAGGCCACAAAAGCTGCAGTGCAGCCTTATTCACAATAGCCAAGACACTGAAGCAATCAAAATATCCAACAAGAGGTGAATGGATAAAGAAGAAGTGGTCCATGTACACAATGGAATATTAGCCATGGAAAACAATGAACCATTGCTCTTTGAGGCACCACAAATGAGTCTGGAGATAATCACGAAACATGAGGTAACTCGGAAACCAAAGACCTGTATTCTATGATATCACTTATAGGTGTTATCTAATAACTGACACAAATGAATATATTTCCACAGAGAAAGACACTCACAGACTTAGAAAACAAACTATGCTCATCTAAAAGGAAAGGTGGGGGGAATGGATAAGTTAAGATTAGTGTTGCTCTATGTATACAAACACATAGTATATACATATCACAAAAAGACCGACCATGTAGCAAGGGAGTTCTGTGGAACCCTCTGTAACATTTTACATGGGAAGAGGATCTGTACTTGAATAGACATATATAATGTACAAATGAACCAGATTGTGTACACCTAGGACAAACAATATTCTAAGCTTTACCCCAATTAAAAAAAAATTAAAACCAAGAAGAAATAATGAGACATAAACTTATGGGGGTTTCTCCATGCACATTCCAATTTAATTTACAACCTAGGAACACGACTTCCAGAAAGGCTCTGCTGCCCTAGTACCCAGATTTGGGAGTGGAGAAATGCTGCCTGCTTGAGGTCACTTCCCACAACAGCAGCTTTAAACCCATTGCCAAAGGTCACTAAATATTCACCAAACTTGCAGTTCGGGAAATGACACCTGCTCTCTAAAAAAATTCTGGGGTGGAAAATAGACCAAAAATTTCAAAATAGGGCAACCTTCCAAGAAGAAAATTTCAAGAGATATATTGTACTCCCAACTGTTTCCTTTTTTTTAACAGAAAAGTAAACGGTGGAGAAAAATGATGAGTTTTACGAATTTTCAAAGACATGCAAACCCAAATTACACAACCCTATCAGCACACAGCAGCCAGTAGGGCCATTAGCATACATGCTGCAAACAATAAATGCTAAATCGATTGTGGAGAAATGCATACCCTCGATTCTAAGGGGGACGAGGTAAGAGCCACTAATGAAAACACAAAGAAGGTGTTTTGAAAAGGGAAACACGGTACTACCAGTCAATCAGTCACACCCACTGCTGGGCCTATCACCTGAGAAAATGAGAATCAAAAAGTCACAGGCTGGCAATCCTGCACTCCAACAATATTTACCATAGCCAACACTTGGAAGCAATGAAAATGTCCATCAACTGAGGAATGCGCAAAGTAGAAGTGGTCCACGTGCACACTGGGGAATTACTCCAATAAAAACTAAAAATTAAATTTAAAAATCCAACAAAAGTAAGGAGACATCAGCTTGTGTGGGTTTGTCCGGGCAAACTCCACTCTAATTTATAACCGAGAAACACCACAGGCCGCAAGGGCTTTTCCCTAGTTACCATGGTGGGGACATAGAAAGGCTGCCACCCTCTGGCATTTACCTGCAAAAGCAGCTTTAAAGCCTGTGCTAATGGTCATTTCATAGGAACAAGTACTGCAGAACTGTAAATGAAACCTGCCCTCAAAATGTCTTGAGGGAGGTAATGGCCAAAACATTTCAAAATGTGACACATACTTTAAGAGAACACTTTGAAGAACTAAGGGGTAATCACAGGTTGAAAAATAAAAAGGACATGCCTTAAAGTTCAATTTCAACGGATTATGAGGCACAGGCGAATTCAACCACAAAGAGATATCAGCTCACACTTGTCAGAATAACGATCAGCAAGGAAACTACAAACAATAAATGCTGAAGGTGTTGTGGAGAAATGCATACCCTCAACTTCAAATGGGACGTAACTTGAAAAGGGCCACGAATGAGAACAGAAGGAGGTGCCTTTAAAAGGTAAACATTGAGCTACCGTATGATCCAGCAGGCCCACTCCTCGACCTATAATCTAAGAAGAAAGAATTGGAAAGAAACAGGCAGGCAAATCTGCATGTCACAGTATTACAATAGCCAAGATATGGAAGTAACCAAAAAGTCCACAAACAGATGGGTGGACAAAGAAGAACTCCTCCATGTACAGATGGAATATTCGCTAGTGAAAAAATGAAACAATGCCATTTACAGCACCATACATGAGTCTAGACGTAATCACGCCATCTGTAGTAAGTGAGAAAGCAAAAGACACATATCCTAACATATCTCTTTTAGGAGTTACTTAAAAATTGATACCAATGAAGATATTTCCACAGAGAAAGGCAATCACAGATTCATTAAAAAAACTGATGGTTCACCAAATAGAAACTGATGAGGATTGCATACATTACCATATTGGGGTTAAAAGAGATATACATACCATGTGAAATATATAATCACCAAAGACGTACGGAAGACCAGGAGAAGACTACTCAACAGTGTGTCATAACCTACATGGGAAAAGGATGCGAGGAAGAATAGATACACGTATATGTGTGAAAGAACCACATCTTGCACACCTAGAACAAACAAACCATTGTAATCAAATTTGCTGGGATAAAAAATAAAAAGTAAATTACAATTATGAACAAGAAGTAATGAGACATAAACATAAAGTGCTTTTTTCCTGGCACATTCCATTCGAATTTACAACCTAGAACACCACTTCCATTAAGGCTCTGTTTCCCCAGTTACCAAATTTGGTAAAGGAGAAATGCTGCCACCTTGTGGCCGTTTCCTGCAAGAGCAGCTTTAAACTCACAGCTAATGGTCACTTAACATTCACAAGGACTCAGGGCTGTAAAGGACACCTGCCCTAAAAAATTGTGCTGAAGTAGGGAATGGACAAAAAAATTCAAAACAGGCAAATGTTTCAAGATGAGAGTATGAAGAGTTAAGTTTTACTCACGCTCTTTTAAAAAAAAAAGGAAAATGCATAAAAGCTCAACCTCAGGGAGTGTTAGACCCAGGCAATCTAATCTACAAAAAGTTTCAACTTAGACCAGTCGACTGACCATCAGCAAAATGTCTACAAACAATAAATGCTGACGGGGTTTTTAAGAACTGTGTCCCCTCTACCTGCTGGTGAGACGTAAAGGGGTAACAGCCAATAATGAGAACAGAAAGGAGCTGTGTTTAAAAGTAAAAATGGAGGTACCATTCAGTCCAGCAGGCGCACCATTGGACCTCTCACCTGAGAAGACAAGAATCGAGAAGACACAGGCCGCAAAAGCTGCAGTGCAGCCTTATTCACAATAGCCAAGACAGTGAAGCAATCAAAATATCCAACAAGAGGTGAATGGATAAAGAAGATGTGGTCCATGTACACAATGGAATATTAGCCATGGAAAACAATGAACCATTGCTCTTTGAGGCACCACAAATGAGTCTGGAGATAATCACGAAACATGAGGTAACTCGGAAAACAAAGACCTGTATTCTATGATATCACTTATAGGCGTTATCTAATAACTGACACAAATGAATATATTTCCACAGAGAAAGACACTCACAGACTTAGAAAACAAACTATGCTCATCTAAAAGGAAAGGTGGGGGGAATGGATAAGTTAAGATTAGTGTTGCTCTATGTATACAAACACATAGTATATACAATCACAAAAAGACCGACCATGTAGCAAGGGAGTTCCGTGGAACCCTCTGTAACATTTTACATGGGAAGAGGATCTGTACTTGAATAGACATATATAATGTACAAATGAACCAGATTGTGTACACCTAGGACAAACAATATTCTAAGCTTTACCCCAATTAAAAAAAAAATTAAAACCAAGAAGAAATAATGAGACATAAACTTATGGGGGTTTCTCCATGCACATTCCAATTTAATTTACAACCTAGGAACACGACTTCCAGAAAGGCTCTGCTGCCCTAGTACCCAGATTTGGGAGTGGAGAAATGCTGCCTGCTTGAGGTCACTTCCCACAACAGCAGCTTTAAATCCATTGCCAAAGGTCACTAAATATTCACCAAACTTGCAGTTCGGGAAATGACACCTGCTCTCTAAAAAAATTCTGGGGTGGAAAATAGACCAAAAATTTCAAAATAGGGCAACCTTCCAAGAAGAAAATTTCAAGAGATATATTCTACTCCCAACTGTTTCCTTTTTTTTAACAGAAAAGTAAACGGTGGAGAAAAATGATGAGTTTTACGAATTTTCAAAGACATGCAAACCCAAATTACACAACCCTATCAGCACACAGCAGCCAGTAGGGCCATTAACATACATGCTGCAAACAATAAATGCTAAATCGATTGTGGAGAAATGCATACCCTCGATTCTAAGGGGGACGAGGTAAGAGCCACTAATGAAAACACAAAGAAGGTGTTTTGAAAAGGGAAACACGGTGCTACCAGTCAATCAGTCACACCCACTGCTGGGCCTATCACCTGAGAAAATGAGAATCAAAAAGTCACAGGCTGGCAATCCTGCACTCCAACAATATTTACCATAGCCAACACTTGGAAGCAATGAAAATGTCCATCAACCGAGGAATGCGCAAAGTAGAAGTGGTCCAAGTGCACACTGGGGAATTACTCCAATAAAAACTAAAAATTAAATTTAAAAATCCAACAAAAGTAAGGAGACATCAGCTTGTGTGGGTTTGTCCGGGCAAACTCCACTCTAATTTATAACCGAGAAACACCACAGGCCGCAAGGGCTTTTCCCTAGTTACCATGGTGGGGACATAGAAAGGCTGCCACCCTCTGGCATTTACCTGCAAAAGCAGCTTTAAAGCCTGTGCTAATGGTCATTTCATAGGAAAAAGTACTGCAGAAGTGTAAATGAAACCTACCCTCAAAATGTCTTGAGGGAGGTAATGGCCAAAACATTTCAAAATGTGACACATACTTTAAGAGAACACTTTGAAGAACTAAGGGGTAATCACAGGGTGAAAAATAAAAAGGACATGCCTTAAAGCTCAATTTCAACGGATTATGAGGCACATGCGAATTCAACCACAAAGAGGTACCAGCTCACACTTGTCAGAATAACGATCAGCAAGGAAACTACAAACAATAAATGCTGAAGGTGTTGTGGAGAAATGCATACCCCCAACTTCAAGTGGGACGTAACTTGGAAAGGGCCACGAATGAGAACAGAATGGAGGTGCCTTAAAAAGGTAAACATTGAGCTACCATATGATCCAGCAGGCCCACTCCTCGACCTATAATCTAAGAAGAGAGAATTGGAAAGACACAGGCAGGCAAATCTGCATGACACAGTATTACGATAGCCAAGATATGGAAGTAACCAAAAAGTCCACCAACAGATGGGTGGACAAAGAAGAACTCCTCCATGTACAGATGGAATATTCGCTAGTGAAAAAAATGAAACAATGCCATTTGCAGCACCATACATGAGTCTAGACATAATCACGCCACCTGTAGTAAGTGAGAAAGGAAAAGACACATATCCTATCATATCACTTTTAGGAGTTACTTAAAAATTGATACCAATGAAGATATTTCCACAGAGAAAGGCAATCACAGATCCATTAAAAAAATCTTATGGTTCACCAAATAGAAAGGGATGAGGATTGGATACATTACCATATTGGGGTTAACAGAGATATACAAACCATGTGAAATATATAATCACCAAAGACGTACGGAAGACCAGGAGAAGACTACTCAACAGTGTGTCATAACCTACATGGGAAAAGGATGCGAGGAAGAATAGATACACGTATATGTGTGAAAGAACCACATCTTGCACACCTAGAACAAACAAACCATTGTAATCAAATTTGCTGGGATAAAAAATAAAAAGTAAATTACAATTATGAACAAGAAGTAATGAGACATAAACATAAAGTGCTTTTTCCCTGGCACATTCCATTCGAATTTACAACCTAGAACACCACTTCCATTAAGGCTCTGTTTCCCCAGTTACCAAATTTGGTAAAGGAGAAATGCTGCCACCTTGTGGCCGTTTCCTGCAAGAGCAGCTTTAAACTCACAGCTAATGGTCACTTAACATTCACAAGGACTCAGGGCTGTAAAGGACACCTGCCCTAAAAAATTGTGCTGAAGTAGGGAATGGACAAAAAAATTCAAAACTGGCAAATGTTTCAAGATGAGAGTATGAAGACTTAAGTTTTACTCACGCTCTTTTAAAAAAAAAAAAGGAAAATGGATAAAAGCTCAACCTCAGGGAGTGTTAGACCCATGCAATCTAATCTACAAAAAGTTTCAACTTAGACCAGTCGACTGACCATCAGCAAAAAGTCTACAAACAATAACTCCTGAAGGGGTTTTAGAGAACTGTGTCCCCTCTACCTGCTGGTGAGACGAAAAGGGGTAACAGCCAATAATGAGAACAGAAAGGAGCTGTGTTTAAAAGTAAAAATGGAGGTACCATTCAATCCAGCAGGCGCACCATTGGACCTCTCACCTGAGAAGACAAGAATCGAGAAGACACAGGCCGCAAAAGCTGCAGTGCAGCCTTATTCACAATAGCCAAGACAGTGAAGCAATGAAAATATCCAACAATAGGTGAATGGATAAAGAAGAAGTGGTCCATGTACACAATGGAATATTAGCCATGGAAAACAATGAACCATTGCTCTTTGAGGCACCACAAATGAGTCTGGAGATAATCACGAAACATGAGGTAACTCGGAAACCAAAGACCTGTATTCTATGATATCACTTATAGGCGTTATCTAATAACTGACACAAATGAATATATTTCCACAGAGAAAGACACTCACAGACTTAGAAAACAAACTATGCTCATCTAAAAGGAAAGGTGGGGGGAATGGATAAGTTAAGATTAGTGTTGCTCTATGTATACAAACACATAGTATATACATATCTCAAAAAGACCGACCATGGAGCAAGGGAGGTCTGTGGAACCCTCTGTAACATTTTACATGGGAAGAGGATCTGTACTTGAATAGACATATATAATGTACAAATGAACCAGATTGTGTACACCTAGGACAAACAATATTCTAAGCTTTACCCCAATTAAAAAAAAAATTAAAACCAAGAAGAAATAATGAGACATAAACTTATGGGGGTTTCTCCATGCACATTCCAATTTAATTTACAACCTAGGAACACGACTTCCAGAAAGGCTCTGCTGCCCTAGTACCCAGATTTGGGAGTGGAGAAATGCTGCCTGCTTGAGGTCACTTCCCACAACAGCAGCTTTAAATCCATTGCCAAAGGTCACTAAATATTCACCAAACTTGCAGTTCGGGAAATGACACCTGCTCTCTAAAAAAATTCTGGGGTGGAAAATAGACCAAAAATTTCAAAATAGGGCAACCTTCCAAGAAGAAAATTTCAAGAGATATATTGTACTCCCAACCGTTTCCTTTTTTTTAACAGAAACGTAAACGTTGGAGAAAAATGATGAGTTTTACGAATTTTCAAAGACATGCAAACCCAAATTACAAAAACCTATCAGCACACAGCAGCCAGTCGGGCCATTAGCATACATGCTGCAAACAATAAACGATAAATCGATTGTGGAGAAATGCATACCCTCGATTCTAAGGGAGACGTGGTAAGAGCCACTAATGAAAACACAAAGAAGGTGCTTTGAAAAGGGAAACACTGTGCTACCAGTCAATCAGTCACACCCACTGCTGGGCCTATCACCTGAGAAAATGAGAATCAAGAAGTCACAGGCTGGCCATCCTGCACTCCAACAATATTTACCATAGCCAACACTTGGAAGCAATGAAAATGTCCATCAACCGAGGAATGCACAAAGTAGAAGTGGTCCACGTGCACACTGGGAAATTACTCCAATAAAAACTAAAAATTAAATTTAAAAATCCAACAAAAGTAAGGAGACATCAGCTTGTGTGGGTTTGTCCGGGCACACTCCACTCTAATTTATAACCGAGAAACACCACAGGCCACAAGGGCTTTTCCCTAGTTACCATGGTGGGGGCATAGAAAGGCTGCCGCCCTCTGGCATTTACCTGCAAAAGCAGCTTTAAAGCCTGTGCTAATGGTCATTTCATAGGAACAAGTACTGCAGAACTGTAAATGAAACCTGCCCTCAAAATGTCTTGAGGGAGGTAATGGCCAAAACATTTCAAAATGTGACACATACTTTAAGAGAACACTTTGAAGAACTAAGGGGTAATCACAGGGTGAAAAATAAAAAGGACATGCCTTAAAGCTCAATTTCAACGGATTATGAGGCACATGCGAATTCAACCACAAAGAGGTACCAGCTCACACTTGTCAGAATAACCATCAGCAAGGAAACTACAAACAATAAATGCTGAAGGTGTTGTGGAGAAATGCATACCCCCAACTTCAAGTGGGGCGTAACTTGGAAAGGGCCACGAATGAGAACAGAATGGAGGTGCCTTAAAAAGGTAAACATTGAGCTACCATATGATCCAGCAGGCCCACTCCTCGACCTATAATCTAAGAAGAGAGAATTGGAAAGACACAGGCAGGCAAATCTGCATGGCACAGTATTACAATAGCCAAGATATGGAAGTAACCAAAAAGTCCACCAACAGATGGGTGGACAAAGAAGAACTCCTCCATGTACAGATGGAATATTCGCTAGTGAAAAAAATGAAACAATGTCATTTGCAGCACCATAGATGAGTCTAGACATAATCACGCCACCTGTAGTAAGTGAGAGAGCAAAAGACACATATCCTATCATATCACTTTTAGGAGTTACTTAAAAATTGATACCAATGAAGATATTTCCACAGAGAAAGGCAATCACAGATCCATTAAAAAAATCTTATGGTTCACCAAATAGAAAGGGATGAGGATTGGATACATTACCATATTGGGGTTAACAGAGATATACAAACCATGTGAAATATATAATCACCAAAGACGTACGGAAGACCAGGAGAAGACTACTCAACAGTGTGTCATAACCTACATGGGAAAAGGATGCGAGGAAGAATAGATACACGTATATGTGTGAAAGAACCACATCTTGCACACCTAGAACAAACAAACCATTGTAATCAAATTTGCTGTGATAAAAAATAAAAAGTAAATTACAATTATGAACAAGAAGTAATGAGACATAAACATAAAGTGCTTTTTTCCTGGCACATTCCATTCGAATTTACAACCTAGAACACCACATCCATTAAGGCTCTGTTTCCCCAGTTACCAAATTTGGTAAAGGAGAAATGCTGCCACCTTGTGGCCGTTTCCTGCAAGAGCAGCTTTAAACTCACAGCTAATGGTCACTTAACATTCACAAGGACTCAGGGCTGTAAAGGACACCTGCCCTAAAAAATTGTGCTGAAGTAGGGAATGGACAAAAAAATTCAAAACAGGCAAATGTTTCAAGATGAGAGTATGAAGAGTTAAGTTTTACTCACGCTCTTTTAAAAAAAAAAGGAAAATGCATAAAAGCTCAACCTCAGGGAGTGTTAGACCCAGGCAATCTAATCTACAAAAAGTTTCAACTTAGACCAGTCGACTGACCATCAGCAAAATGTCTACAAAAAATAAATGCTGACGGGGTTTTTAAGAACTGTGTCCCCTCTACCTGCTGGTGAGACGTAAAGTGGTAACAGCCAATAATGAGAACAGAAAGGAGCTGTGTTTAAAAGTAAAAATGGAGGTACCATTCAGTCCAGCAGGCGCACCATTGGACCTCTCACCTGAGAAGACAAGAATCGAGATGACACAGGCCACAAAAGCTGCAGTGCAGCCTTATTCACAATAGCCAAGACACTGAAGCAATCAAAATATCCAACAAGAGGTGAATGGATAAAGAAGAAGTGGTCCATGTACACAATGGAATATTAGCCATGGAAAACAATGAACCATTGCTCTTTGAGGCACCACAAATGCGTCTGGAGATAATCACGAAACATGAGGTAACTCGGAAACCAAAGACCTGTATTCTATGATATCACTTATAGGTGTTATCTAATAACTGACACAAATGAATATATTTCCACAGAGAAAGACACTCACAGACTTAGAAAACAAACTATGCTCATCTAAAAGGAAAGGTGGGGGGAATGGATAAGTTAAGATTAGTGTTGCTCTATGTATACAAACACATAGTATATACATATCACAAAAAGACCGACCATGTAGCAAGGGAGTTCTGTGGAACCCTCTGTAACATTTTACATGGGAAGAGGATCTGTACTTGAATAGACATATATAATGTACAAATGAACCAGATTGTGTACACCTAGGACAAACAATATTCTAAGCTTTACCCCAATTAAAAAAAAATTAAAACCAAGAAGAAATAATGAGACATAAACTTATGGGGGTTTCTCCATGCACATTCCAATTTAATTTACAACCTAGGAACACGACTTCCAGAAAGGCTCTGCTGCCCTAGTACCCAGATTTGGGAGTGGAGAAATGCTGCCTGCTTGAGGTCACTTCCCACAACAGCAGCTTTAAACCCATTGCCAAAGGTCACTAAATATTCACCAAACTTGCAGTTCGGGAAATGACACCTGCTCTCTAAAAAAATTCTGGGGTGGAAAATAGACCAAAAATTTCAAAATAGGGCAACCTTCCAAGAAGAAAATTTCAAGAGATATATTGTACTCCCAACTGTTTCCTTTTTTTTAACAGAAAAGTAAACGGTGGAGAAAAATGATGAGTTTTACGAATTTTCAAAGACATGCAAACCCAAATTACACAACCCTATCAGCACACAGCAGCCAGTAGGGCCATTAGCATACATGCTGCAAACAATAAATGCTAAATCGATTGTGGAGAAATGCATACCCTCGATTCTAAGGGGGACGAGGTAAGAGCCACTAATGAAAACACAAAGAAGGTGTTTTGAAAAGGGAAACACGGTACTACCAGTCAATCAGTCACACCCACTGCTGGGCCTATCACCTGAGAAAATGAGAATCAAAAAGTCACAGGCTGGCAATCCTGCACTCCAACAATATTTACCATAGCCAACACTTGGAAGCAATGAAAATGTCCATCAACTGAGGAATGCGCAAAGTAGAAGTGGTCCACGTGCACACTGGGGAATTACTCCAATAAAAACTAAAAATTAAATTTAAAAATCCAACAAAAGTAAGGAGACATCAGCTTGTGTGGGTTTGTCCGGGCAAACTCCACTCTAATTTATAACCGAGAAACACCACAGGCCGCAAGGGCTTTTCCCTAGTTACCATGGTGGGGACATAGAAAGGCTGCCACCCTCTGGCATTTACCTGCAAAAGCAGCTTTAAAGCCTGTGCTAATGGTCATTTCATAGGAACAAGTACTGCAGAAGTGTAAATGAAACCTACCCTCAAAATGTCTTGAGGGAGGTAATGGCCAAAACATTTCAAAATGTGACACATACTTTAAGAGAACACTTTGAAGAACTAAGGGGTAATCACAGGTTGAAAAATAAAAAGGACATGCCTTAAAGTTCAATTTCAACGGATTATGAGGCACAGGCGAATTCAACCACAAAGAGATATCAGCTCACACTTGTCAGAATAACGATCAGCAAGGAAACTACAAACAATAAATGCTGAAGGTGTTGTGGAGAAATGCATACCCTCAACTTCAAATGGGACGTAACTTGAAAAGGGCCACGAATGAGAACAGAAGGAGGTGCCTTTAAAAGGTAAACATTGAGCTACCGTATGATCCAGCAGGCCCACTCCTCGACCTATAATCTAAGAAGAAAGAATTGGAAAGAAACAGGCAGGCAAATCTGCATGTCACAGTATTACAATAGCCAAGATATGGAAGTAACCAAAAAGTCCACAAACAGATGGGTGGACAAAGAAGAACTCCTCCATGTACAGATGGAATATTCGCTAGTGAAAAAATGAAACAATGCCATTTACAGCACCATACATGAGTCTAGACGTAATCACGCCATCTGTAGTAAGTGAGAAAGCAAAAGACACATATCCTAACATATCTCTTTTAGGAGTTACTTAAAAATTGATACCAATGAAGATATTTCCACAGAGAAAGGCAATCACAGATTCATTAAAAAAACTGATGGTTCACCAAATAGAAACTGATGAGGATTGCATACATTACCATATTGGGGTTAAAAGAGATATACATACCATGTGAAATATATAATCACCAAAGACGTACGGAAGACCAGGAGAAGACTACTCAACAGTGTGTCATAACCTACATGGGAAAAGGATGCGAGGAAGAATAGATACACGTATATGTGTGAAAGAACCACATCTTGCACACCTAGAACAAACAAACCATTGTAATCAAATTTGCTGGGATAAAAAATAAAAAGTAAATTACAATTATGAACAAGAAGTAATGAGACATAAACATAAAGTGCTTTTTTCCTGGCACATTCCATTCGAATTTACAACCTAGAACACCACTTCCATTAAGGCTCTGTTTCCCCAGTTACCAAATTTGGTAAAGGAGAAATGCTGCCACCTTGTGGCCGTTTCCTGCAAGAGCAGCTTTAAACTCACAGCTAATGGTCACTTAACATTCACAAGGACTCAGGGCTGTAAAGGACACCTGCCCTAAAAAATTGTGCTGAAGTAGGGAATGGACAAAAAAATTCAAAACAGGCAAATGTTTCAAGATGAGAGTATGAAGAGTTAAGTTTTACTCACGCTCTTTTAAAAAAAAAAGGAAAATGCATAAAAGCTCAACCTCAGGGAGTGTTAGACCCAGGCAATCTAATCTACAAAAAGTTTCAACTTAGACCAGTCGACTGACCATCAGCAAAATGTCTACAAACAATAAATGCTGACGGGGTTTTTAAGAACTGTGTCCCCTCTACCTGCTGGTGAGACGTAAAGGGGTAACAGCCAATAATGAGAACAGAAAGGAGCTGTGTTTAAAAGTAAAAATGGAGGTACCATTCAGTCCAGCAGGCGCACCATTGGACCTCTCACCTGAGAAGACAAGAATCGAGAAGACACAGGCCGCAAAAGCTGCAGTGCAGCCTTATTCACAATAGCCAAGACAGTGAAGCAATCAAAATATCCAACAAGAGGTGAATGGATAAAGAAGATGTGGTCCATGTACACAATGGAATATTAGCCATGGAAAACAATGAACCATTGCTCTTTGAGGCACCACAAATGAGTCTGGAGATAATCACGAAACATGAGGTAACTCGGAAAACAAAGACCTGTATTCTATGATATCACTTATAGGCGTTATCTAATAACTGACACAAATGAATATATTTCCACAGAGAAAGACACTCACAGACTTAGAAAACAAACTATGCTCATCTAAAAGGAAAGGTGGGGGGAATGGATAAGTTAAGATTAGTGTTGCTCTATGTATACAAACACATAGTATATACAATCACAAAAAGACCGACCATGTAGCAAGGGAGTTCCGTGGAACCCTCTGTAACATTTTACATGGGAAGAGGATCTGTACTTGAATAGACATATATAATGTACAAATGAACCAGATTGTGTACACCTAGGACAAACAATATTCTAAGCTTTACCCCAATTAAAAAAAAATTAAAACCAAGAAGAAATAATGAGACATAAACTTATGGGGGTTTCTCCATGCACATTCCAATTTAATTTACAACCTAGGAACACGACTTCCAGAAAGGCTCTGCTGCCCTAGTACCCAGATTTGGGAGTGGAGAAATGCTGCCTGCTTGAGGTCACTTCCCACAACAGCAGCTTTAAATCCATTGCCAAAGGTCACTAAATATTCACCAAACTTGCAGTTCGGGAAATGACACCTGCTCTCTAAAAAAATTCTGGGGTGGAAAATAGACCAAAAATTTCAAAATAGGGCAACCTTCCAAGAAGAAAATTTCAAGAGATATATTCTACTCCCAACTGTTTCCTTTTTTTTAACAGAAAAGTAAACGGTGGAGAAAAATGATGAGTTTTACGAATTTTCAAAGACATGCAAACCCAAATTACACAACCCTATCAGCACACAGCAGCCAGTAGGGCCATTAACATACATGCTGCAAACAATAAATGCTAAATCGATTGTGGAGAAATGCATACCCTCGATTCTAAGGGGGACGAGGTAAGAGCCACTAATGAAAACACAAAGAAGGTGTTTTGAAAAGGGAAACACGGTGCTACCAGTCAATCAGTCACACCCACTGCTGGGCCTAACACCTGAGAAAATGAGAATCAAAAAGTCACAGGCTGGCAATCCTGCACTCCAACAATATTTACCATAGCCAACACTTGGAAGCAATGAAAATGTCCATCAACCGAGGAATGCGCAAAGTAGAAGTGGTCCAAGTGCACACTGGGGAATTACTCCAATAAAAACTAAAAATTAAATTTAAAAATCCAACAAAAGTAAGGAGACATCAGCTTGTGTGGGTTTGTCCGGGCAAACTCCACTCTAATTTATAACCGAGAAACACCACAGGCCGCAAGGGCTTTTCCCTAGTTACCATGGTGGGGACATAGAAAGGCTGCCACCCTCTGGCATTTACCTGCAAAAGCAGCTTTAAAGCCTGTGCTAATGGTCATTTCATAGGAAAAAGTACTGCAGAAGTGTAAATGAAACCTACCCTCAAAATGTCTTGAGGGAGGTAATGGCCAAAACATTTCAAAATGTGACACATACTTTAAGAGAACACTTTGAAGAACTAAGGGGTAATCACAGGGTGAAAAATAAAAAGGACATGCCTTAAAGCTCAATTTCAACGGATTATGAGGCACATGCGAATTCAACCACAAAGAGGTACCAGCTCACACTTGTCAGAATAACGATCAGCAAGGAAACTACAAACAATAAATGCTGAAGGTGTTGTGGAGAAATGCATACCCCCAACTTCAAGTGGGACGTAACTTGGAAAGGGCCACGAATGAGAACAGAATGGAGGTGCCTTAAAAAGGTAAACATTGAGCTACCATATGATCCAGCAGGCCCACTCCTCGACCTATAATCTAAGAAGAGAGAATTGGAAAGACACAGGCAGGCAAATCTGCATGACACAGTATTACGATAGCCAAGATATGGAAGTAACCAAAAAGTCCACCAACAGATGGGTGGACAAAGAAGAACTCCTCCATGTACAGATGGAATATTCGCTAGTGAAAAAAATGAAACAATGCCATTTGCAGCACCATACATGAGTCTAGACATAATCACGCCACCTGTAGTAAGTGAGAAAGGAAAAGACACATATCCTATCATATCACTTTTAGGAGTTACTTAAAAATTGATACCAATGAAGATATTTCCACAGAGAAAGGCAATCACAGATCCATTAAAAAAATCTTATGGTTCACCAAATAGAAAGGGATGAGGATTGGATACATTACCATATTGGGGTTAACAGAGATATACAAACCATGTGAAATATATAATCACCAAAGACGTACGGAAGACCAGGAGAAGACTACTCAACAGTGTGTCATAACCTACAGGGGAAAAGGATGCGAGGAAGAATAGATACACGTATATGTGTGAAAGAACCACATCTTGCACACCTAGAACAAACAAACCATTGTAATCAAATTTGCTGGGATAAAAAATAAAAAGTAAATTACAATTATGAACAAGAAGTAATGAGACATAAACATAAAGTGCTTTTTCCCTGGCACATTCCATTCGAATTTACAACCTAGAACACCACTTCCATTAAGGCTCTGTTTCCCCAGTTACCAAATTTGGTAAAGGAGAAATGCTGCCACCTTGTGGCCGTTTCCTGCAAGAGCAGCTTTAAACTCACAGCTAATGGTCACTTAACATTCACAAGGACTCAGGGCTGTAAAGGACACCTGCCCTAAAAAATTGTGCTGAAGTAGGGAATGGACAAAAAAATTCAAAACTGGCAAATGTTTCAAGATGAGAGTATGAAGACTTAAGTTTTACTCACGCTCTTTTAAAAAAAAAAAAGGAAAATGGATAAAAGCTCAACCTCAGGGAGTGTTAGACCCATGCAATCTAATCTACAAAAAGTTTCAACTTAGACCAGTCGACTGACCATCAGCAAAAAGTCTACAAACAATAACTCCTGAAGGGGTTTTAGAGAACTGTGTCCCCTCTACCTGCTGGTGAGACGAAAAGGGGTAACAGCCAATAATGAGAACAGAAAGGAGCTGTGTTTAAAAGTAAAAATGGAGGTACCATTCAATCCAGCAGGCGCACCATTGGACCTCTCACCTGAGAAGACAAGAATCGAGAAGACACAGGCCGCAAAAGCTGCAGTGCAGCCTTATTCACAATAGCCAAGACAGTGAAGCAATGAAAATATCCAACAATAGGTGAATGGATAAAGAAGAAGTGGTCCATGTACACAATGGAATATTAGCCATGGAAAACAATGAACCATTGCTCTTTGAGGCACCACAAATGAGTCTGGAGATAATCACGAAACATGAGGTAACTCGGAAACCAAAGACCTGTATTCTATGATATCACTTATAGGCGTTATCTAATAACTGACACAAATGAATATATTTCCACAGAGAAAGACACTCACAGACTTAGAAAACAAACTATGCTCATCTAAAAGGAAAGGTGGGGGGAATGGATAAGTTAAGATTAGTGTTGCTCTATGTATACAAACACATAGTATATACATATCTCAAAAAGACCGACCATGGAGCAAGGGAGGTCTGTGGAACCCTCTGTAACATTTTACATGGGAAGAGGATCTGTACTTGAATAGACATATATAATGTACAAATGAACCAGATTGTGTACACCTAGGACAAACAATATTCTAAGCTTTACCCCAATTAAAAAAAAAATTAAAACCAAGAAGAAATAATGAGACATAAACTTATGGGGGTTTCTCCATGCACATTCCAATTTAATTTACAACCTAGGAACACGACTTCCAGAAAGGCTCTGCTGCCCTAGTACCCAGATTTGGGAGTGGAGAAATGCTGCCTGCTTGAGGTCACTTCCCACAACAGCAGCTTTAAATCCATTGCCAAAGGTCACTAAATATTCACCAAACTTGCAGTTCGGGAAATGACACCTGCTCTCTAAAAAAATTCTGGGGTGGAAAATAGACCAAAAATTTCAAAATAGGGCAACCTTCCAAGAAGAAAATTTCAAGAGATATATTGTACTCCCAACCGTTTCCTTTTTTTTAACAGAAACGTAAACGTTGGAGAAAAATGATGAGTTTTACGAATTTTCAAAGACATGCAAACCCAAATTACAAAAACCTATCAGCACACAGCAGCCAGTCGGGCCATTAGCATACATGCTGCAAACAATAAACGATAAATCGATTGTGGAGAAATGCATACCCTCGATTCTAAGGGAGACGTGGTAAGAGCCACTAATGAAAACACAAAGAAGGTGCTTTGAAAAGGGAAACACTGTGCTACCAGTCAATCAGTCACACCCACTGCTGGGCCTATCACCTGAGAAAATGAGAATCAAGAAGTCACAGGCTGGCCATCCTGCACTCCAACAATATTTACCATAGCCAACACTTGGAAGCAATGAAAATGTCCATCAACCGAGGAATGCACAAAGTAGAAGTGGTCCACGTGCACACTGGGAAATTACTCCAATAAAAACTAAAAATTAAATTTAAAAATCCAACAAAAGTAAGGAGACATCAGCTTGTGTGGGTTTGTCCGGGCACACTCCACTCTAATTTATAACCGAGAAACACCACAGGCCACAAGGGCTTTTCCCTAGTTACCATGGTGGGGGCATAGAAAGGCTGCCGCCCTCTGGCATTTACCTGCAAAAGCAGCTTTAAAGCCTGTGCTAATGGTCATTTCATAGGAACAAGTACTGCAGAACTGTAAATGAAACCTGCCCTCAAAATGTCTTGAGGGAGGTAATGGCCAAAACATTTCAAAATGTGACACATACTTTAAGAGAACACTTTGAAGAACTAAGGGGTAATCACAGGGTGAAAAATAAAAAGGACATGCCTTAAAGCTCAATTTCAACGGATTATGAGGCACATGCGAATTCAACCACAAAGAGGTACCAGCTCACACTTGTCAGAATAACCATCAGCAAGGAAACTACAAACAATAAACGCTGAAGGTGTTGTGGAGAAATGCATACCCCCAACTTCAAGTGGGGCGTAACTTGGAAAGGGCCACGAATGAGAACAGAATGGAGGTGCCTTAAAAAGGTAAACATTGAGCTACCATATGATCCAGCAAGCCCACTCCTCCACCTATAATCTAAGAAGAAAGAATTGGAAAGACACAGGCAGGCAAATCTGCATGGCACATTATTACGATAGCCAAGATATGGAAGTAACCAAAAAGTCCACCAACATATGGGTGGACAAAGAAGAACTCCTCCATGTACAGATGGAATATTCGCTAGTGAAAAAAATGAAAAAATGCAATTTGCAGCACCATACATGAGCCTAGACATAATCACGCCACCTGTAGTAAGTGAGAAAGCAAAAGACACATATCCTATCATATAACTTTTAGGAGTTACTTAAAAATTGATAAAAATGAAGATATTTCCACAGAGAAAGGCAATCACAGATTCATTAAAATACTTATGGTTCACCAAATAGAAAGGGATGAGGATTGGATACATTACCATTTTGGGGTTAACAGAGATATACAAACCATGTGAAATATATAATCACCAAAGACGTACGGAAGACCAGGAGAAGACTACTCAACATTGTGTCATAAGCTACATGGGAAAAGGATGCGAGGAAGAATAGATACACGTATATGTGTGAAAGAACCACATCTTCCACACCTAGAACAAACAAACCATTGTAATCAAATTTGCTGTGATAAAAAATAAAAAGTAAATTACAATTATGAACAAGAAGTAATGAGACATAAACATAAAGTGCTTTTTTCCTGGCACATTCCATTCGAATTTACAACCTAGAACACCACTTCCATTAAGGCTCTGTTTCCCCAGTTACCAAATTTGGTAAAGGAGAAATGCTGCCACCTTGTGGCCGTTTCCTGCAAGAGCAGCTTTAAAGTCACAGCTAATGGTCACTTAACATTCACAAGGACTCAGGGCTGTAAAGGACACCTGCCCTAAAAAATTGTGCTGAAGTAAGGAATGGACAAAAAAATTCAAAACAGGCAAATGTTTCAAGATGAGAGTATGAAGACTTAAGTTTTACTCACGCTCTTTTAAAAAAAAAAAAGGAAAATGGATAAAAGCTCAACCTCAGGGAGTGTTAGACCCATGCAATCTAATCTACAAAAAGTTTCAACTTAGACCAGTCGACTGACCATCAGCAAAAAGTCTACAAACAATAACTCCTGAAGGGGTTTTAGAGAACTGTGTCCCCTCTACCTGCTGGTGAGACGAAAAGGGGTAACAGCCAATAATGAGAACAGAAAGGAGCTGTGTTTAAAAGTAAAAATGGAGGTACCATTCAATCCAGCAGGCGCACCATTGGACCTCTCACCTGAGAAGACAAGAATCGAGAAGACACAGGCCGCAAAAGCTGCAGTGCAGCCTTATTCACAATAGCCAAGACAGTGAAGCAATCAAAATATCCAACAAGAGGTGAATGGATAAAGAAGAAGTGGTCCATGTACACAATGGAATATTAGCCATGGAAAACAATGAACCATTGCTCTTTGAGGCACCACAAATGAGTCTGGAGATAATCACGAAACATGAGGTAACTCGGAAACCAAAGACCTGTATTCTATGATATCACTTATAGGCGTTATCTAATAACTGACACAAATGAATATATTTCCACAGAGAAAGACACTCACAGACTTAGAAAACAAACTATGCTCAACTAAAAGGAAAGGTGGGGGGAATGGATAAGTTAAGATTAGTGTTGCTCTATGTATACAAACACATAGTATATACATATCTCAAAAAGACCGACCATGTAGCAAGGGAGGTCTGTGGAACCCTCTGTAACATTTTACATGGGAAGAGGATCTGTACTTGAATAGACATATATAATGTACAAATGAACCAGATTGTGTACACCTAGGACAGACAATATTCGAAGCTTTACCCCAATTAAAAAAAAATTAAAACCAAGAAGAAATAATGAGACATAAACTTATGGGGGTTTCTCCATGCACATTCCAATTTAATTTACAACCTAGGAACACGACTTCCAGAAAGGCTCTGCTGCCCTCGTACCCAGATTTGGGAGTGGAGAAATGCTGCCTGCTTGAGGTCACTTCCCACAACAGCAGCTTTAAACCCATTGCTAAAGGTCACTAAATATTCACCAAACTTGCAGTTTGCGAAATGACACCTGCTCTCTAAAAAAATTCTGGGGTGGAAAATCGACCAAAAATTTCAAAATAGGGCAACCTTCCAAGAAGAAAATTTCAAGAGATATATTGTACTCACAACCGTTTCCTTTTTTTTAACAGAAAAGAAAACGGTGGAGAAAAATGATGAGTTTTATGAATTTTCAAAGACATGCAAACCCAAATTACAAAACCCTATCAGCACACAGCAGGCAGTAGGGCAATTAGCATAAATGCAGCAAACAATAAATGCTAAATCGATTGTGGAGAAATGCATACCCTCGATTCTAAGGGGGACTTGGTAAGAGCCATTAATGAAAACACAAAGAAGGTGCTTTGAAAAGGGAATCACGGTCCTACCAGTCAATCAGTCACACCCACTGCTGGCCCTATCACCTGAGAAAATGAGAATCAAAAAGTCACAGTCTGGCAATCCTGCACTCCAACAATATTTACCATAGCCAACACTTAGAAGCAATGAAAATGTCCATCAACCGAGGAATGCGCAAAGTAGAAGTGGTCCACGTGCACACTGGGAAATTACTCCAATAAAAACTAAAAATTAAATTTAAAAATCCCAAAAAAGTAAGGAGACATCAGCTTGTGTGGGTTTGTCCGGGCACACTCCACTCTAATTTATAACCGAGAAACACCACAGGCCACAAGGGCTTTTCCCTAGTTACCATGGTGGGGACATAGAAAGGCTGCCGCCCTCTGGCATTTACCTGCAAAATCAGGTTTAAAGCCTGTGCTAATGGTCATTTCATAGGAACAAGTACTGCAGAACTGTAAATGAAACCTGCCCTCAAAATGTCTTGAGGAAGGTAATGGCCAAAACATTTCAAAATGTGACACATACTTTAAGAGAACACTTTGAAGAACTAAGGGGTAATCACAGGGTGAAAAATAAAAAGGACATGCCTTAAAGCTCAATTTCAACGGATTATGAGGCACATGCGAATTCAACCACAAAGAGGTACCAGCTCACACTTGTCAGAATAACCATCAGCAAGGAAACTACAAACAATAAATTCTGAAGGTGTTGTGGAGAAATATATACCCCCAACTTCAAGTGGGACGTAACTTGGAAAGGGCCACGAATGAGAACAGAATGGAGGTGCCTTAAAAAGTTACACATTGAGATACCATATGATCCAGCAGACCCACTCCTCGACCTATAATCTAAGAAGAAAAAATTGGAAAGACACAGGCAGGCAAATCTGCATGGCACAGTATTACAATAGCCAAGATATGGAAGTAACCAAAAAGTCCACCAACAGATGGGTGGACAAAGAAGAACTCCTCCATGTACAGATGGAATATTCGCTAGTGAAAAAAATGAAACAATGCCATGTGCAGCACCATAGATGAGTCTAGACATAATCACGCCACCTGTAGTAAGTGAGAAAGCAAAAGACACATATCCTATCATATCACTTTTAGGAGTTACTTAAAAATTGATACCAATGAAGATATTTCCACAGAGAAAGGCAATCACAGATTCATTAAAAAAATCTTATGGTTTACCAAATAGAAAGGGATGAGGATTGGATACATTACCATTTTGGGGTTAACAGAGATATACAAACCATGTGAAATATATAATCACCAAAGACGTACGGAAGACCAGGAGAAGACTACTCAACATTGTGTCATAACCTACATGGGAAAAGGATGCGAGGAATGATACACGTATATGTGTGAAAGAACCACATCTTGCACACCTAGAACAAACAAACCATTGTAATCAAATTTGCTGGGATAAAAAATAAAAAGTAAATTACAATTATGAACAAGAAGTAATGAGACATAAACATAAAGTGTTTTTTTCCTGGCACATTCCATTCGAATTTACAACCTAGAACACCACTTCCATTAAGGCCCTTTTTCCCCAGTTACCAAATTTGGTAAAGGAGAAATGCTGCCACCTGGTGGCCGTTTCCGGCAAGAGCAGCTTTAAAGTCACAGCTAATGGTCACTTAACATTCACAAGGACTCAGGGCTGTAAAGGACACCTGCCCTAAAAAATTGTGCTGAAGTAGGGAATGGACAAAAAAATTCACAACAGGCAAATGTTTCAAGAAGAGAGTATGAAGAGTTAAGTTTTACTCACGCCCTTTAAAAAAAAAAAGGAAAATGGATAAAAGCTCAACCTCAGGGAGTGTTAGACCCATGCAATCTAATCTACAAAAAGTTTCAACTTAGACCAGTCGACTGACCATCAGCAAAATCTCTACAAACAATAAATGCTGACGGGGTTTTTAAGAACTGTGTCCCCTCTACCTGCTGGTGAGACGTAAAGGGGTAACAGCCAATAATGAGAACAGAAAGGAGCTGTGTTTAAAAGTAAAAATGGAGGTAACATTCAATCCAGCAGGCGCACCATTGGGCCTCTCTCCTGAGAAGACAAGAATCGAGAAGACACAGGCCGCAAAAGCTGCAGTGCAGCCTTATTCACAATAGCCAAGACAGTGAAGCAATCAAAATATCCAACAAGAGGTGAATGGATAAAGAAGAAGTGGTCCACGTACACAATGGAATATTAGCCATGGAAAACAATGAACCATTGCTCTTTGAGGCACCACAAATGGGTCTGGAGATAATCACGAAACATGAGGTAGCTCGGAAACCAAAGACCTGTATTCTATATCACTTATAGGCGTTATATAATAACTGACACAAATGAATATATTTCCACAGAGAAAGACACTCACAGACTTAGAAAACAAACTATGCTCATCTAAAAGGAAAGGTGGGGGGAATGGATAAGTTAAGATTAGTGTTGCTCTATGTATACAAACACATAGTATATACATATATCAAAAAGACCGACCATCTAGCAAGGGAGGTCTGTGGAACACTCTGTAACATTTAACATGGGAAGAGGATCTGTACTTGAATAGACATATATAATGTACAAATGAACCAGATTGTGTACACCTAGGACAGACAATATTCGAAGCTTTACCCCAATTAAAAAAAATTTTAAAACCAAGAAGAAATAATGAGACATAAACTTATGGGGGTTTCTCCAGGCACATTCCAATTTAATTTACAACCTAGGAACACGACTTCCAGATAGGCTCTGCTGCCCTAGTTCCCAGATTTGGGAGTGGAGAAATGCTGCCTGCTAGAGGCCACTTCCCACAGCAGCAGCTTTAAACCCATTGCTAAAGGTCACTAAATATTCACCAAACTTGCAGTTCGGGAAATGACACCTGCTCTCTAAAAATTTCTGGGGTGGAAAATCGACCAAAAATGTGAAAATAGGGCAACCTTCCAAGAATATAGTTTCAAGAGTTATATTGTACTCCCAATTGTTTCCTTTTTTTTAAACAGAAAAGAAACCGGTGGAGAAAAATGATGAGTTTTATGAATTTTCAAAGACATGCAAACCCAAATTACAAAACCCTATCAGCACACAGCAGGCAGTAGGGCCATTAGCATAAATGCAGCAAACAATAAATGCTAAATCGATTGTGGAGAAATGCATACCCTCGATTCTAAGGGGGACGTGGTAAGAGCCAGTAATGAAAACACAAAGAAGGTGCTCTGAAAAGGGAAACACGGTGCTACCAGTCAATCAGTCACACCCACTGCTGGGCCTATCACCTGAGAAAATGAGAATCAAAAAGTCACATGCTGGCAATCCTGCACTCCAACAATATTTACCATAGCCAACACTTGGAAGCAATGAAAATGTCCATCAACCGAGGAATGCGCAAAGTAGAAGTGGTCCACGGGCACACTGGGAAATTACTCCAATAAAAACTAAAAATTAAATTTAAAAATCCCACAAAAGTAAGGAGACATGAGCTTGTGTGGGTTTGTCCGGGCACACTCCAATCTAATTTATAACCGAGAAACACCACAGGCCACAAGGGCTTTTCCCTAGTTACCATGGTGGGGGCATAGAAAGGCTGCCGCCCTCTGGCATTTACCTGCAAAAGCAGCTTTAAAGCCTGTGCTAATGGTCATTTCATAGGAACAAGTACTGCAGAACTGTAAATGAAACCTGCCCTCAAAATGTCTTGAGGGAGGTAATGGCCAAAACATTTCAAAATGTGACACATACTTTAAGGGAACACTTTGAAGAACTAAGGGATAATCACAGGGTGAAAAATAAAAAGGACATGCCTTAAAGTTCAATTTCAACGGATTATGAGGCACATGCGAATTCAACAACAAAGAGGTATCAGCTCACACTTGTCAGAATAACCATCAGCAAGGAAACTACAAACAATAAATGCTGAAGGTGTTGTGGAGAAATGCATACCCCCAACTTCAAGTGGGACGTAACTTGGAAAGGGCCACGAATGAGAACAGAATGGAGGTTTCTTAAAAAGGTAAACATTGAGCTACCATATGATCCAGCAGGCCCACTCCTCGACCTATAATCTAAGAAGAGAGAATTGGAAAGACACAGGCAGGCAAATCTGCATGGCACAGTATTACAATAGCCAAGATATGGAAGTAACCAAAAAGTCCACCAACAGATGGGTGGACAAAGAAGAACTCCTCCATGTACAGATGGAATATTCGCTAGTGAAAAAAATGAAACAATGCCATTTGCAGCACCATACATGGGTCTAGACATTATCACGCAACCTGTAGTAAGTGAGAAAGCAAAAGACACATATCCTATCATATCACTTTTATGAGTTACTTAAAAATTGATACCAATGTATATATTTCCACAGAGAAACGCAATCACAGATTCATTAAAAAAATCTTATGGTTCACCAAATAGAAAGGGATGAGGATTGGATACATTACCATTTTGGGGTTAACAGAGATATACAAACCATGTGAAATATATAATCACCAAAGACGTACGGAAGACCAGGAGAAGACTACTCAACATTGTGTCATAACCTACATGGGAAAAGGATGCGAGGAAGAATAGATACACGTATATGTGTGAAAGAACCACATCTTGCACACCTAGAACAAACAAACCATTGTAATCAAATTTGCTGGGATAAAAAATAAAAAGTAAATTACAATTATGAACAAGAAGTAATGAGACATAAACATAAAGTGCTTTTTTCCTGTCACATTCCATTCGAATTTACAAACTAGAACACCACTTCCATTAAGGCTCTGTTTCCCCAGTTACCAAATTTGGTAAAGGAGAAATGCTGCCACCTTGTGGCCGTTTCCTGCAAGAGCAGCTTTAAAGTCACAGCTAATGGTCACTTAACATTCACAAGGACTCAGGGCTGTAAAGGACACCTGCCCTAAATAATTGTGCTGAAGTAGGGAATGGACAAAAAAATTCAAAACAGGCAAATGTTTCAAGAAGAGAGTATGAAGAGTTAAGTTTTACTCACGCCCTTTTAAAAAAAAAAGGAAAATGGATAAAAGCTCAACCTCAGGGAGTGTTAGACCCATGCAAACTAATCTACAAAAAGTTTCAACTTAGACCAGTCGACTGACCATCAGCAAAATGTCTACAAACAATAAATGCTGATGGGGTTTTTAAGCACTGTGTCCCCTCTACCTGCTGGTGAGACGTAAAGGGGTAACAGCCAATAATGAGAACAGAAAGGAGCTGTGTTTAAAAGTAAAAATGGAGGTACCATTCAGTCCAGCAGGCGCACCATTGGACCTCTCACCTGAGAAGACAAGAATCGAGAAGACACAGGCCACAAAAGCTGCAGTGCAGCCTTATTCACAATAGCCAAGACAGTGAAGCAATCAAAATGTCCAACAACAGGTGAATGGATAAAGAAGAAGTGGTCCATGTACACAATGGAATATTAGCCATGGAAAACAATGAACCATTGCTCTTTGAGGCACCACAAATGAGTCTGGAGATAATCACGAAACATGAGGTAACTCGGAAACCAAAGACCTGTATTCTATGATATCACTTATAGGCGTTATCTAATAACTGACACAAATGAATATATTTCCACAGAGAAAGACACTCACAGACTTAGAAAACAAACTATGCTCATGTAAAAGTAAAGGTGGGGGGAATGGATAAGTTAAGATTAGTGTTGCTCTATGTATACAAACACATAGTATATACATATCTCAAAAAGACCGACCATGTAGCAAGGGAGGTCTGTGGAACCCTCTGTAACATTTTACATGGGAAGAGGATCTGTACTTGAATAAACAAATATAATGTACAAATGAACCAGATTGTGTACACCTAGGACAGACAATATTCGAAGCTTTACCCCAATTAAAAAAAAATTTAAAACCAAGAAGAAATAAAGAGACATAAACTTATGGGGGTTTCTCCATGCACATTCCAATTTAATTTACAACCTAGGAACACGACTTCCAGAAAGGCTCTGCTGCCCTAGTACCCAGATTTCGGAGTGGAGAAATGCTGCCTGCTTGAGGCCACTTCCCACAACAGCAGCTTTAAACCCATTGCTAAAGGTCACTAAATATTCACCAAACTTGCAGATCGGGAAATGACACCTGCTCTCTAAAAAAATTCTGGGGTGGAAAGTCGACCAAAATTTTCAAAATAGGGCAACCTTCCAAGAAGAAAATTTCAAGAGATATATTGTACTCCCAACTGTTTCCTTCTTCTTAACAGAAAAGTAAACGGTGGAGAAAAATGATGAGTTTTACGAATTTTCAAAGATATGCAAACCCAAATTACAAAACCCTATCAGCACACAGCAGCCAGTAGGGCCATTAGCATACATGCTGCAAACAATAAATGCTAAATCGATTGTGGAGAAATGCATACCCTCGATTCTAAGGGGGACGTGGTAAGAGCCACTAATGAAAACACAAAGAAGGTGTTTTGAAAAGGGAAACACGGTGCTACCACTCAATCAATCACACCCACTGTTGGGCCTATCAACTGAGAAAATGAGAATCAAAAAGTCACAGGCTGGCAATCCTGCACTCCAACAATATTTACCATAGCCAACACTTGGAAGCAATGAAAATGTCCATCAACCGAGGAATGCGCAAAGTAGAAGTGGTCCACGTACAAAATGGGAAATTACTCCAATAAAAATTAAGATTAAATTTAAAAATCCAACAAAAGTAAGTAGACATCAGCTTGTGTGGGTTTGTCCGGGCACACTCCACTCTAATTTATAACCGAGAAACACCACAGGCCGCAAGGGCTTTTCCCTAGTTACCATGGTGGGGACATACAAAGGCTGCCGCCCTCTGGCATTTACCTGCAAAAGCAGCTTTAAAGCCTGTGCTAATGGTCATTTCATAGGAACAAGTAGTGCAGAACTGTAAATGAAACCTGCCCTCAAAATGTCTTGAGGGAGGTAATGGCCAAAACATTTCAAAATGTGACACATACTTTAAGAGAACACTTTGAAGAACTAAGGGGTAATCACAGGTTGAAAAATAAAAAGGACATGCCTTAAAGCTCAATTTCACCGGATTATGAGGCACATGGTAATTCAACCACAAAGAGGTATCAGCTCACACTTGTCAGAATAACCATCAGCAAGGAAACTACAAACAATAAATGCTGAAGGTGTTGTGGAGAAATGCATACCCCCAACTTCAAGTGGGGCGTAACTTGGAAAGGGCCACGAATGAGAACAGAATGGAGGTGCCTTAAAAAGGTAAACATTGAGCTACCATATGATCCAGCAGGCCCACTCCTCGACCTATAATCTAAGAAGAGAGAATTGGAAAGACACAGGCAGGCAAATCTGCATGGCACAGTATTACAATAGCCAAGATATGGAAGTAACCAAAAAGTCCACCAACAGATGGGTGGACAAAGAAGAACTCCTCCATGTACAGATGGAATATTCGCTAGTGAAAAAAATGAAACAATGTCATTTGCAGCACCATAGATGAGTCTAGACATAATCACGCCACCTGTAGTAAGTGAGAGAGCAAAAGACACATATCCTATCATATCACTTTTAGGAGTTACTTAAAAATTGATACCAATGAAGATATTTCCACAGAGAAAGGCAATCACAGATCCATTAAAAAAATCTTATGGTTCACCAAATAGAAAGGGATGAGGATTGGATACATTACCATATTGGGGTTAACAGAGATATACAAACCATGTGAAATATATAATCACCAAAGACGTACGGAAGACCAGGAGAAGACTACTCAACAGTGTGTCATAACCTACATGGGAAAAGGATGCGAGGAAGAATAGATACACGTATATGTGTGAAAGAACCACATCTTGCACACCTAGAACAAACAAACCATTGTAATCAAATTTGCTGTGATAAAAAATAAAAAGTAAATTACAATTATGAACAAGAAGTAATGAGACATAAACATAAAGTGCTTTTTTCCTGGCACATTCCATTCGAATTTACAACCTAGAACACCACATCCATTAAGGCTCTGTTTCCCCAGTTACCAAATTTGGTAAAGGAGAAATGCTGCCACCTTGTGGCCGTTTCCTGCAAGAGCAGCTTTAAACTCACAGCTAATGGTCACTTAACATTCACAAGGACTCAGGGCTGTAAAGGACACCTGCCCTAAAAAATTGTGCTGAAGTAGGGAATGGACAAAAAAATTCAAAACAGGCAAATGTTTCAAGATGAGAGTATGAAGAGTTAAGTTTTACTCACGCTCTTTTAAAAAAAAAAGGAAAATGCATAAAAGCTCAACCTCAGGGAGTGTTAGACCCATGCAATCTAATCTACAAAAAGTTTCAACTTAGACCAGTCGACTGACCATCAGCAAAATGTCTACAAAAAATAAATGCTGACGGGGTTTTTAAGAACTGTGTCCCCTCTACCTGCTGGTGAGACGTAAAGTGGTAACAGCCAATAATGAGAACAGAAAGGAGCTGTGTTTAAAAGTAAAAATGGAGGTACCATTCAGTCCAGCAGGCGCACCATTGGACCTCTCACCTGAGAAGACAAGAATCGAGATGACACAGGCCACAAAAGCTGCAGTGCAGCCTTATTCACAATAGCCAAGACACTGAAGCAATCAAAATATCCAACAAGAGGTGAATGGATAAAGAAGAAGTGGTCCATGTACACAATGGAATATTAGCCATGGAAAACAATGAACCATTGCTCTTTGAGGCACCACAAATGAGTCTGGAGATAATCACGAAACATGAGGTAACTCGGAAACCAAAGACCTGTATTCTATGATATCACTTATAGGTGTTATCTAATAACTGACACAAATGAATATATTTCCACAGAGAAAGACACTCACAGACTTAGAAAACAAACTATGCTCATCTAAAAGGAAAGGTGGGGGGAATGGATAAGTTAAGATTAGTGTTGCTCTATGTATACAAACACATAGTATATACATATCACAAAAAGACCGACCATGTAGCAAGGGAGTTCTGTGGAACCCTCTGTAACATTTTACATGGGAAGAGGATCTGTACTTGAATAGACATATATAATGTACAAATGAACCAGATTGTGTACACCTAGGACAAACAATATTCTAAGCTTTACCCCAATTAAAAAAAAATTAAAACCAAGAAGAAATAATGAGACATAAACTTATGGGGGTTTCTCCATGCACATTCCAATTTAATTTACAACCTAGGAACACGACTTCCAGAAAGGCTCTGCTGCCCTAGTACCCAGATTTGGGAGTGGAGAAATGCTGCCTGCTTGAGGTCACTTCCCACAACAGCAGCTTTAAACCCATTGCCAAAGGTCACTAAATATTCACCAAACTTGCAGTTCGGGAAATGACACCTGCTCTCTAAAAAAATTCTGGGGTGGAAAATAGACCAAAAATTTCAAAATAGGGCAACCTTCCAAGAAGAAAATTTCAAGAGATATATTGTACTCCCAACTGTTTCCTTTTTTTTAACAGAAAAGTAAACGGTGGAGAAAAATGATGAGTTTTACGAATTTTCAAAGACATGCAAACCCAAATTACACAACCCTATCAGCACACAGCAGCCAGTAGGGCCATTAGCATACATGCTGCAAACAATAAATGCTAAATCGATTGTGGAGAAATGCATACCCTCGATTCTAAGGGGGACGAGGTAAGAGCCACTAATGAAAACACAAAGAAGGTGTTTTGAAAAGGGAAACACGGTACTACCAGTCAATCAGTCACACCCACTGCTGGGCCTATCACCTGAGAAAATGAGAATCAAAAAGTCACAGGCTGGCAATCCTGCACTCCAACAATATTTACCATAGCCAACACTTGGAAGCAATGAAAATGTCCATCAACTGAGGAATGCGCAAAGTAGAAGTGGTCCACGTGCACACTGGGGAATTACTCCAATAAAAACTAAAAATTAAATTTAAAAATCCAACAAAAGTAAGGAGACATCAGCTTGTGTGGGTTTGTCCGGGCAAACTCCACTCTAATTTATAACCGAGAAACACCACAGGCCGCAAGGGCTTTTCCCTAGTTACCATGGTGGGGACATAGAAAGGCTGCCACCCTCTGGCATTTACCTGCAAAAGCAGCTTTAAAGCCTGTGCTAATGGTCATTTCATAGGAACAAGTACTGCAGAAGTGTAAATGAAACCTACCCTCAAAATGTCTTGAGGGAGGTAATGGCCAAAACATTTCAAAATGTGACACATACTTTAAGAGAACACTTTGAAGAACTAAGGGGTAATCACAGGTTGAAAAATAAAAAGGACATGCCTTAAAGTTCAATTTCAACGGATTATGAGGCACAGGCGAATTCAACCACAAAGAGATATCAGCTCACACTTGTCAGAATAACGATCAGCAAGGAAACTACAAACAATAAATGCTGAAGGTGTTGTGGAGAAATGCATACCCTCAACTTCAAATGGGACGTAACTTGAAAAGGGCCACGAATGAGAACAGAAGGAGGTGCCTTTAAAAGGTAAACATTGAGCTACCGTATGATCCAGCAGGCCCACTCCTCGACCTATAATCTAAGAAGAAAGAATTGGAAAGAAACAGGCAGGCAAATCTGCATGTCACAGTATTACAATAGCCAAGATATGGAAGTAACCAAAAAGTCCACAAACAGATGGGTGGACAAAGAAGAACTCCTCCATGTACAGATGGAATATTCGCTAGTGAAAAAATGAAACAATGCCATTTACAGCACCATACATGAGTCTAGACGTAATCACGCCATCTGTAGTAAGTGAGAAAGCAAAAGACACATATCCTAACATATCTCTTTTAGGAGTTACTTAAAAATTGATACCAATGAAGATATTTCCACAGAGAAAGGCAATCACAGATTCATTAAAAAAACTGATGGTTCACCAAATAGAAACTGATGAGGATTGCATACATTACCATATTGGGGTTAAAAGAGATATACATACCATGTGAAATATATAATCACCAAAGACGTACGGAAGACCAGGAGAAGACTACTCAACAGTGTGTCATAACCTACATGGGAAAAGGATGCGAGGAAGAATAGATACACGTATATGTGTGAAAGAACCACATCTTGCACACCTAGAACAAACAAACCATTGTAATCAAATTTGCTGGGATAAAAAATAAAAAGTAAATTACAATTATGAACAAGAAGTAATGAGACATAAACATAAAGTGCTTTTTTCCTGGCACATTCCATTCGAATTTACAACCTAGAACACCACTTCCATTAAGGCTCTGTTTCCCCAGTTACCAAATTTGGTAAAGGAGAAATGCTGCCACCTTGTGGCCGTTTCCTGCAAGAGCAGCTTTAAACTCACAGCTAATGGTCACTTAACATTCACAAGGACTCAGGGCTGTAAAGGACACCTGCCCTAAAAAATTGTGCTGAAGTAGGGAATGGACAAAAAAATTCAAAACAGGCAAATGTTTCAAGATGAGAGTATGAAGAGTTAAGTTTTACTCACGCTCTTTTAAAAAAAAAAGGAAAATGCATAAAAGCTCAACCTCAGGGAGTGTTAGACCCAGGCAATCTAATCTACAAAAAGTTTCAACTTAGACCAGTCGACTGACCATCAGCAAAATGTCTACAAACAATAAATGCTGACGGGGTTTTTAAGAACTGTGTCCCCTCTACCTGCTGGTGAGACGTAAAGGGGTAACAGCCAATAATGAGAACAGAAAGGAGCTGTGTTTAAAAGTAAAAATGGAGGTACCATTCAGTCCAGCAGGCGCACCATTGGACCTCTCACCTGAGAAGACAAGAATCGAGAAGACACAGGCCGCAAAAGCTGCAGTGCAGCCTTATTCACAATAGCCAAGACAGTGAAGCAATCAAAATATCCAACAAGAGGTGAATGGATAAAGAAGATGTGGTCCATGTACACAATGGAATATTAGCCATGGAAAACAATGAACCATTGCTCTTTGAGGCACCACAAATGAGTCTGGAGATAATCACGAAACATGAGGTAACTCGGAAAACAAAGACCTGTATTCTATGATATCACTTATAGGCGTTATCTAATAACTGACACAAATGAATATATTTCCACAGAGAAAGACACTCACAGACTTAGAAAACAAACTATGCTCATCTAAAAGGAAAGGTGGGGGGAATGGATAAGTTAAGATTAGTGTTGCTCTATGTATACAAACACATAGTATATACAATCACAAAAAGACCGACCATGTAGCAAGGGAGTTCCGTGGAACCCTCTGTAACATTTTACATGGGAAGAGGATCTGTACTTGAATAGACATATATAATGTACAAATGAACCAGATTGTGTACACCTAGGACAAACAATATTCTAAGCTTTACCCCAATTAAAAAAAAAATTAAAACCAAGAAGAAATAATGAGACATAAACTTATGGGGGTTTCTCCATGCACATTCCAATTTAATTTACAACCTAGGAACACGACTTCCAGAAAGGCTCTGCTGCCCTAGTACCCAGATTTGGGAGTGGAGAAATGCTGCCTGCTTGAGGTCACTTCCCACAACAGCAGCTTTAAATCCATTGCCAAAGGTCACTAAATATTCACCAAACTTGCAGTTCGGGAAATGACACCTGCTCTCTAAAAAAATTCTGGGGTGGAAAATAGACCAAAAATTTCAAAATAGGGCAACCTTCCAAGAAGAAAATTTCAAGAGATATATTCTACTCCCAACTGTTTCCTTTTTTTTAACAGAAAAGTAAACGGTGGAGAAAAATGATGAGTTTTACGAATTTTCAAAGACATGCAAACCCAAATTACACAACCCTATCAGCACACAGCAGCCAGTAGGGCCATTAACATACATGCTGCAAACAATAAATGCTAAATCGATTGTGGAGAAATGCATACCCTCGATTCTAAGGGGGACGAGGTAAGAGCCACTAATGAAAACACAAAGAAGGTGTTTTGAAAAGGGAAACACGGTGCTACCAGTCAATCAGTCACACCCACTGCTGGGCCTAACACCTGAGAAAATGAGAATCAAAAAGTCACAGGCTGGCAATCCTGCACTCCAACAATATTTACCATAGCCAACACTTGGAAGCAATGAAAATGTCCATCAACCGAGGAATGCGCAAAGTAGAAGTGGTCCAAGTGCACACTGGGGAATTACTCCAATAAAAACTAAAAATTAAATTTAAAAATCCAACAAAAGTAAGGAGACATCAGCTTGTGTGGGTTTGTCCGGGCAAACTCCACTCTAATTTATAACCGAGAAACACCACAGGCCGCAAGGGCTTTTCCCTAGTTACCATGGTGGGGACATAGAAAGGCTGCCACCCTCTGGCATTTACCTGCAAAAGCAGCTTTAAAGCCTGT
Organism: Eschrichtius robustus; assembly: GCF_028021215.1. Lineage (NCBI taxonomy): Eukaryota > Metazoa > Chordata > Mammalia > Artiodactyla > Eschrichtiidae > Eschrichtius > Eschrichtius robustus. The sequence continues at coordinate 81,896,079 of NC_090832.1, forward strand.
GCTAATGGTCATTTCATAGGAAAAAGTACTGCAGAAGTGTAAATGAAACCTACCCTCAAAATGTCTTGAGGGAGGTAATGGCCAAAACATTTCAAAATGTGACACATACTTTAAGAGAACACTTTGAAGAACTAAGGGGTAATCACAGGGTGAAAAATAAAAAGGACATGCCTTAAAGCTCAATTTCAACGGATTATGAGGCACATGCGAATTCAACCACAAAGAGGTACCAGCTCACACTTGTCAGAATAACGATCAGCAAGGAAACTACAAACAATAAATGCTGAAGGTGTTGTGGAGAAATGCATACCCCCAACTTCAAGTGGGACGTAACTTGGAAAGGGCCACGAATGAGAACAGAATGGAGGTGCCTTAAAAAGGTAAACATTGAGCTACCATATGATCCAGCAGGCCCACTCCTCGACCTATAATCTAAGAAGAGAGAATTGGAAAGACACAGGCAGGCAAATCTGCATGACACAGTATTACGATAGCCAAGATATGGAAGTAACCAAAAAGTCCACCAACAGATGGGTGGACAAAGAAGAACTCCTCCATGTACAGATGGAATATTCGCTAGTGAAAAAAATGAAACAATGCCATTTGCAGCACCATACATGAGTCTAGACATAATCACGCCACCTGTAGTAAGTGAGAAAGGAAAAGACACATATCCTATCATATCACTTTTAGGAGTTACTTAAAAATTGATACCAATGAAGATATTTCCACAGAGAAAGGCAATCACAGATCCATTAAAAAAATCTTATGGTTCACCAAATAGAAAGGGATGAGGATTGGATACATTACCATATTGGGGTTAACAGAGATATACAAACCATGTGAAATATATAATCACCAAAGACGTACGGAAGACCAGGAGAAGACTACTCAACAGTGTGTCATAACCTACAGGGGAAAAGGATGCGAGGAAGAATAGATACACGTATATGTGTGAAAGAACCACATCTTGCACACCTAGAACAAACAAACCATTGTAATCAAATTTGCTGGGATAAAAAATAAAAAGTAAATTACAATTATGAACAAGAAGTAATGAGACATAAACATAAAGTGCTTTTTCCCTGGCACATTCCATTCGAATTTACAACCTAGAACACCACTTCCATTAAGGCTCTGTTTCCCCAGTTACCAAATTTGGTAAAGGAGAAATGCTGCCACCTTGTGGCCGTTTCCTGCAAGAGCAGCTTTAAACTCACAGCTAATGGTCACTTAACATTCACAAGGACTCAGGGCTGTAAAGGACACCTGCCCTAAAAAATTGTGCTGAAGTAGGGAATGGACAAAAAAATTCAAAACTGGCAAATGTTTCAAGATGAGAGTATGAAGACTTAAGTTTTACTCACGCTCTTTTAAAAAAAAAAAAGGAAAATGGATAAAAGCTCAACCTCAGGGAGTGTTAGACCCATGCAATCTAATCTACAAAAAGTTTCAACTTAGACCAGTCGACTGACCATCAGCAAAAAGTCTACAAACAATAACTCCTGAAGGGGTTTTAGAGAACTGTGTCCCCTCTACCTGCTGGTGAGACGAAAAGGGGTAACAGCCAATAATGAGAACAGAAAGGAGCTGTGTTTAAAAGTAAAAATGGAGGTACCATTCAATCCAGCAGGCGCACCATTGGACCTCTCACCTGAGAAGACAAGAATCGAGAAGACACAGGCCGCAAAAGCTGCAGTGCAGCCTTATTCACAATAGCCAAGACAGTGAAGCAATGAAAATATCCAACAATAGGTGAATGGATAAAGAAGAAGTGGTCCATGTACACAATGGAATATTAGCCATGGAAAACAATGAACCATTGCTCTTTGAGGCACCACAAATGAGTCTGGAGATAATCACGAAACATGAGGTAACTCGGAAACCAAAGACCTGTATTCTATGATATCACTTATAGGCGTTATCTAATAACTGACACAAATGAATATATTTCCACAGAGAAAGACACTCACAGACTTAGAAAACAAACTATGCTCATCTAAAAGGAAAGGTGGGGGGAATGGATAAGTTAAGATTAGTGTTGCTCTATGTATACAAACACATAGTATATACATATCTCAAAAAGACCGACCATGGAGCAAGGGAGGTCTGTGGAACCCTCTGTAACATTTTACATGGGAAGAGGATCTGTACTTGAATAGACATATATAATGTACAAATGAACCAGATTGTGTACACCTAGGACAAACAATATTCTAAGCTTTACCCCAATTAAAAAAAAAATTAAAACCAAGAAGAAATAATGAGACATAAACTTATGGGGGTTTCTCCATGCACATTCCAATTTAATTTACAACCTAGGAACACGACTTCCAGAAAGGCTCTGCTGCCCTAGTACCCAGATTTGGGAGTGGAGAAATGCTGCCTGCTTGAGGTCACTTCCCACAACAGCAGCTTTAAATCCATTGCCAAAGGTCACTAAATATTCACCAAACTTGCAGTTCGGGAAATGACACCTGCTCTCTAAAAAAATTCTGGGGTGGAAAATAGACCAAAAATTTCAAAATAGGGCAACCTTCCAAGAAGAAAATTTCAAGAGATATATTGTACTCCCAACCGTTTCCTTTTTTTTAACAGAAACGTAAACGTTGGAGAAAAATGATGAGTTTTACGAATTTTCAAAGACATGCAAACCCAAATTACAAAAACCTATCAGCACACAGCAGCCAGTCGGGCCATTAGCATACATGCTGCAAACAATAAACGATAAATCGATTGTGGAGAAATGCATACCCTCGATTCTAAGGGAGACGTGGTAAGAGCCACTAATGAAAACACAAAGAAGGTGCTTTGAAAAGGGAAACACTGTGCTACCAGTCAATCAGTCACACCCACTGCTGGGCCTATCACCTGAGAAAATGAGAATCAAGAAGTCACAGGCTGGCCATCCTGCACTCCAACAATATTTACCATAGCCAACACTTGGAAGCAATGAAAATGTCCATCAACCGAGGAATGCACAAAGTAGAAGTGGTCCACGTGCACACTGGGAAATTACTCCAATAAAAACTAAAAATTAAATTTAAAAATCCAACAAAAGTAAGGAGACATCAGCTTGTGTGGGTTTGTCCGGGCACACTCCACTCTAATTTATAACCGAGAAACACCACAGGCCACAAGGGCTTTTCCCTAGTTACCATGGTGGGGGCATAGAAAGGCTGCCGCCCTCTGGCATTTACCTGCAAAAGCAGCTTTAAAGCCTGTGCTAATGGTCATTTCATAGGAACAAGTACTGCAGAACTGTAAATGAAACCTGCCCTCAAAATGTCTTGAGGGAGGTAATGGCCAAAACATTTCAAAATGTGACACATACTTTAAGAGAACACTTTGAAGAACTAAGGGGTAATCACAGGGTGAAAAATAAAAAGGACATGCCTTAAAGCTCAATTTCACCGGATTATGAGGCACATGCGAATTCAACCACAAAGAGGTACCAGCTCACACTTGTCAGAATAACCATCAGCAAGGAAACTACAAACAATAAATGCTGAAGGTGTTGTGGAGAAATGCATACCCCCAACTTCAAGTGGGGCGTAACTTGGAAAGGGCCACGAATGAGAACAGAATGGAGGTGCCTTAAAAAGGTAAACATTGAGCTACCATATGATCCAGCAGGCCCACTCCTCGACCTATAATCTAAGAAGAGAGAATTGGAAAGACACAGGCAGGCAAATCTGCATGGCACAGTATTACAATAGCCAAGATATGGAAGTAACCAAAAAGTCCACCAACAGATGGGTGGACAAAGAAGAACTCCTCCATGTACAGATGGAATATTCGCTAGTGAAAAAAATGAAACAATGTCATTTGCAGCACCATAGATGAGTCTAGACATAATCACGCCACCTGTAGTAAGTGAGAGAGCAAAAGACACATATCCTATCATATCACTTTTAGGAGTTACTTAAAAATTGATACCAATGAAGATATTTCCACAGAGAAAGGCAATCACAGATCCATTAAAAAAATCTTATGGTTCACCAAATAGAAAGGGATGAGGATTGGATACATTACCATATTGGGGTTAACAGAGATATACAAACCATGTGAAATATATAATCACCAAAGACGTACGGAAGACCAGGAGAAGACTACTCAACAGTGTGTCATAACCTACATGGGAAAAGGATGCGAGGAAGAATAGATACACGTATATGTGTGAAAGAACCACATCTTGCACACCTAGAACAAACAAACCATTGTAATCAAATTTGCTGTGATAAAAAATAAAAAGTAAATTACAATTATGAACAAGAAGTAATGAGACATAAACATAAAGTGCTTTTTTCCTGGCACATTCCATTCGAATTTACAACCTAGAACACCACATCCATTAAGGCTCTGTTTCCCCAGTTACCAAATTTGGTAAAGGAGAAATGCTGCCACCTTGTGGCCGTTTCCTGCAAGAGCAGCTTTAAACTCACAGCTAATGGTCACTTAACATTCACAAGGACTCAGGGCTGTAAAGGACACCTGCCCTAAAAAATTGTGCTGAAGTAGGGAATGGACAAAAAAATTCAAAACAGGCAAATGTTTCAAGATGAGAGTATGAAGAGTTAAGTTTTACTCACGCTCTTTTAAAAAAAAAAGGAAAATGCATAAAAGCTCAACCTCAGGGAGTGTTAGACCCAGGCAATCTAATCTACAAAAAGTTTCAACTTAGACCAGTCGACTGACCATCAGCAAAATGTCTACAAAAAATAAATGCTGACGGGGTTTTTAAGAACTGTGTCCCCTCTACCTGCTGGTGAGACGTAAAGTGGTAACAGCCAATAATGAGAACAGAAAGGAGCTGTGTTTAAAAGTAAAAATGGAGGTACCATTCAGTCCAGCAGGCGCACCATTGGACCTCTCACCTGAGAAGACAAGAATCGAGATGACACAGGCCACAAAAGCTGCAGTGCAGCCTTATTCACAATAGCCAAGACACTGAAGCAATCAAAATATCCAACAAGAGGTGAATGGATAAAGAAGAAGTGGTCCATGTACACAATGGAATATTAGCCATGGAAAACAATGAACCATTGCTCTTTGAGGCACCACAAATGAGTCTGGAGATAATCACGAAACATGAGGTAACTCGGAAACCAAAGACCTGTATTCTATGATATCACTTATAGGTGTTATCTAATAACTGACACAAATGAATATATTTCCACAGAGAAAGACACTCACAGACTTAGAAAACAAACTATGCTCATCTAAAAGGAAAGGTGGGGGGAATGGATAAGTTAAGATTAGTGTTGCTCTATGTATACAAACACATAGTATATACATATCACAAAAAGACCGACCATGTAGCAAGGGAGTTCTGTGGAACCCTCTGTAACATTTTACATGGGAAGAGGATCTGTACTTGAATAGACATATATAATGTACAAATGAACCAGATTGTGTACACCTAGGACAAACAATATTCTAAGCTTTACCCCAATTAAAAAAAAATTAAAACCAAGAAGAAATAATGAGACATAAACTTATGGGGGTTTCTCCATGCACATTCCAATTTAATTTACAACCTAGGAACACGACTTCCAGAAAGGCTCTGCTGCCCTAGTACCCAGATTTGGGAGTGGAGAAATGCTGCCTGCTTGAGGTCACTTCCCACAACAGCAGCTTTAAACCCATTGCCAAAGGTCACTAAATATTCACCAAACTTGCAGTTCGGGAAATGACACCTGCTCTCTAAAAAAATTCTGGGGTGGAAAATAGACCAAAAATTTCAAAATAGGGCAACCTTCCAAGAAGAAAATTTCAAGAGATATATTGTACTCCCAACTGTTTCCTTTTTTTTAACAGAAAAGTAAACGGTGGAGAAAAATGATGAGTTTTACGAATTTTCAAAGACATGCAAACCCAAATTACACAACCCTATCAGCACACAGCAGCCAGTAGGGCCATTAGCATACATGCTGCAAACAATAAATGCTAAATCGATTGTGGAGAAATGCATACCCTCGATTCTAAGGGGGACGAGGTAAGAGCCACTAATGAAAACACAAAGAAGGTGTTTTGAAAAGGGAAACACGGTACTACCAGTCAATCAGTCACACCCACTGCTGGGCCTATCACCTGAGAAAATGAGAATCAAAAAGTCACAGGCTGGCAATCCTGCACTCCAACAATATTTACCATAGCCAACACTTGGAAGCAATGAAAATGTCCATCAACCGAGGAATGCGCAAAGTAGAAGTGGTCCACGTGCACACTGGGGAATTACTCCAATAAAAACTAAAAATTAAATTTAAAAATCCAACAAAAGTAAGGAGACATCAGCTTGTGTGGGTTTGTCCGGGCAAACTCCACTCTAATTTATAACCGAGAAACACCACAGGCCGCAAGGGCTTTTCCCTAGTTACCATGGTGGGGACATAGAAAGGCTGCCACCCTCTGGCATTTACCTGCAAAAGCAGCTTTAAAGCCTGTGCTAATGGTCATTTCATAGGAACAAGTACTGCAGAAGTGTAAATGAAACCTACCCTCAAAATGTCTTGAGGGAGGTAATGGCCAAAACATTTCAAAATGTGACACATACTTTAAGAGAACACTTTGAAGAACTAAGGGGTAATCACAGGTTGAAAAATAAAAAGGACATGCCTTAAAGTTCAATTTCAACGGATTATGAGGCACAGGCGAATTCAACCACAAAGAGATATCAGCTCACACTTGTCAGAATAACGATCAGCAAGGAAACTACAAACAATAAATGCTGAAGGTGTTGTGGAGAAATGCATACCCTCAACTTCAAATGGGACGTAACTTGAAAAGGGCCACGAATGAGAACAGAAGGAGGTGCCTTTAAAAGGTAAACATTGAGCTACCGTATGATCCAGCAGGCCCACTCCTCGACCTATAATCTAAGAAGAAAGAATTGGAAAGAAACAGGCAGGCAAATCTGCATGTCACAGTATTACAATAGCCAAGATATGGAAGTAACCAAAAAGTCCACAAACAGATGGGTGGACAAAGAAGAACTCCTCCATGTACAGATGGAATATTCGCTAGTGAAAAAATGAAACAATGCCATTTACAGCACCATACATGAGTCTAGACGTAATCACGCCATCTGTAGTAAGTGAGAAAGCAAAAGACACATATCCTAACATATCTCTTTTAGGAGTTACTTAAAAATTGATACCAATGAAGATATTTCCACAGAGAAAGGCAATCACAGATTCATTAAAAAAACTGATGGTTCACCAAATAGAAACTGATGAGGATTGCATACATTACCATATTGGGGTTAAAAGAGATATACATACCATGTGAAATATATAATCACCAAAGACGTACGGAAGACCAGGAGAAGACTACTCAACAGTGTGTCATAACCTACATGGGAAAAGGATGCGAGGAAGAATAGATACACGTATATGTGTGAAAGAACCACATCTTGCACACCTAGAACAAACAAACCATTGTAATCAAATTTGCTGGGATAAAAAATAAAAAGTAAATTACAATTATGAACAAGAAGTAATGAGACATAAACATAAAGTGCTTTTTTCCTGGCACATTCCATTCGAATTTACAACCTAGAACACCACTTCCATTAAGGCTCTGTTTCCCCAGTTACCAAATTTGGTAAAGGAGAAATGCTGCCACCTTGTGGCCGTTTCCTGCAAGAGCAGCTTTAAACTCACAGCTAATGGTCACTTAACATTCACAAGGACTCAGGGCTGTAAAGGACACCTGCCCTAAAAAATTGTGCTGAAGTAGGGAATGGACAAAAAAATTCAAAACAGGCAAATGTTTCAAGATGAGAGTATGAAGAGTTAAGTTTTACTCACGCTCTTTTAAAAAAAAAAGGAAAATGCATAAAAGCTCAACCTCAGGGAGTGTTAGACCCAGGCAATCTAATCTACAAAAAGTTTCAACTTAGACCAGTCGACTGACCATCAGCAAAATGTCTACAAACAATAAATGCTGACGGGGTTTTTAAGAACTGTGTCCCCTCTACCTGCTGGTGAGACGTAAAGGGGTAACAGCCAATAATGAGAACAGAAAGGAGCTGTGTTTAAAAGTAAAAATGGAGGTACCATTCAGTCCAGCAGGCGCACCATTGGACCTCTCACCTGAGAAGACAAGAATCGAGAAGACACAGGCCGCAAAAGCTGCAGTGCAGCCTTATTCACAATAGCCAAGACAGTGAAGCAATCAAAATATCCAACAAGAGGTGAATGGATAAAGAAGATGTGGTCCATGTACACAATGGAATATTAGCCATGGAAAACAATGAACCATTGCTCTTTGAGGCACCACAAATGAGTCTGGAGATAATCACGAAACATGAGGTAACTCGGAAAACAAAGACCTGTATTCTATGATATCACTTATAGGCGTTATCTAATAACTGACACAAATGAATATATTTCCACAGAGAAAGACACTCACAGACTTAGAAAACAAACTATGCTCATCTAAAAGGAAAGGTGGGGGGAATGGATAAGTTAAGATTAGTGTTGCTCTATGTATACAAACACATAGTATATACAATCACAAAAAGACCGACCATGTAGCAAGGGAGTTCCGTGGAACCCTCTGTAACATTTTACATGGGAAGAGGATCTGTACTTGAATAGACATATATAATGTACAAATGAACCAGATTGTGTACACCTAGGACAAACAATATTCTAAGCTTTACCCCAATTAAAAAAAAAATTAAAACCAAGAAGAAATAATGAGACATAAACTTATGGGGGTTTCTCCATGCACATTCCAATTTAATTTACAACCTAGGAACACGACTTCCAGAAAGGCTCTGCTGCCCTAGTACCCAGATTTGGGAGTGGAGAAATGCTGCCTGCTTGAGGTCACTTCCCACAACAGCAGCTTTAAATCCATTGCCAAAGGTCACTAAATATTCACCAAACTTGCAGTTCGGGAAATGACACCTGCTCTCTAAAAAAATTCTGGGGTGGAAAATAGACCAAAAATTTCAAAATAGGGCAACCTTCCAAGAAGAAAATTTCAAGAGATATATTCTACTCCCAACTGTTTCCTTTTTTTTAACAGAAAAGTAAACGGTGGAGAAAAATGATGAGTTTTACGAATTTTCAAAGACATGCAAACCCAAATTACACAACCCTATCAGCACACAGCAGCCAGTAGGGCCATTAACATACATGCTGCAAACAATAAATGCTAAATCGATTGTGGAGAAATGCATACCCTCGATTCTAAGGGGGACGAGGTAAGAGCCACTAATGAAAACACAAAGAAGGTGTTTTGAAAAGGGAAACACGGTGCTACCAGTCAATCAGTCACACCCACTGCTGGGCCTAACACCTGAGAAAATGAGAATCAAAAAGTCACAGGCTGGCAATCCTGCACTCCAACAATATTTACCATAGCCAACACTTGGAAGCAATGAAAATGTCCATCAACCGAGGAATGCGCAAAGTAGAAGTGGTCCAAGTGCACACTGGGGAATTACTCCAATAAAAACTAAAAATTAAATTTAAAAATCCAACAAAAGTAAGGAGACATCAGCTTGTGTGGGTTTGTCCGGGCAAACTCCACTCTAATTTATAACCGAGAAACACCACAGGCCGCAAGGGCTTTTCCCTAGTTACCATGGTGGGGACATAGAAAGGCTGCCACCCTCTGGCATTTACCTGCAAAAGCAGCTTTAAAGCCTGTGCTAATGGTCATTTCATAGGAAAAAGTACTGCAGAAGTGTAAATGAAACCTACCCTCAAAATGTCTTGAGGGAGGTAATGGCCAAAACATTTCAAAATGTGACACATACTTTAAGAGAACACTTTGAAGAACTAAGGGGTAATCACAGGGTGAAAAATAAAAAGGACATGCCTTAAAGCTCAATTTCAACGGATTATGAGGCACATGCGAATTCAACCACAAAGAGGTACCAGCTCACACTTGTCAGAATAACGATCAGCAAGGAAACTACAAACAATAAATGCTGAAGGTGTTGTGGAGAAATGCATACCCCCAACTTCAAGTGGGACGTAACTTGGAAAGGGCCACGAATGAGAACAGAATGGAGGTGCCTTAAAAAGGTAAACATTGAGCTACCATATGATCCAGCAGGCCCACTCCTCGACCTATAATCTAAGAAGAGAGAATTGGAAAGACACAGGCAGGCAAATCTGCATGACACAGTATTACGATAGCCAAGATATGGAAGTAACCAAAAAGTCCACCAACAGATGGGTGGACAAAGAAGAACTCCTCCATGTACAGATGGAATATTCGCTAGTGAAAAAAATGAAACAATGCCATTTGCAGCACCATACATGAGTCTAGACATAATCACGCCACCTGTAGTAAGTGAGAAAGGAAAAGACACATATCCTATCATATCACTTTTAGGAGTTACTTAAAAATTGATACCAATGAAGATATTTCCACAGAGAAAGGCAATCACAGATCCATTAAAAAAATCTTATGGTTCACCAAATAGAAAGGGATGAGGATTGGATACATTACCATATTGGGGTTAACAGAGATATACAAACCATGTGAAATATATAATCACCAAAGACGTACGGAAGACCAGGAGAAGACTACTCAACAGTGTGTCATAACCTACAGGGGAAAAGGATGCGAGGAAGAATAGATACACGTATATGTGTGAAAGAACCACATCTTGCACACCTAGAACAAACAAACCATTGTAATCAAATTTGCTGGGATAAAAAATAAAAAGTAAATTACAATTATGAACAAGAAGTAATGAGACATAAACATAAAGTGCTTTTTCCCTGGCACATTCCATTCGAATTTACAACCTAGAACACCACTTCCATTAAGGCTCTGTTTCCCCAGTTACCAAATTTGGTAAAGGAGAAATGCTGCCACCTTGTGGCCGTTTCCTGCAAGAGCAGCTTTAAACTCACAGCTAATGGTCACTTAACATTCACAAGGACTCAGGGCTGTAAAGGACACCTGCCCTAAAAAATTGTGCTGAAGTAGGGAATGGACAAAAAAATTCAAAACTGGCAAATGTTTCAAGATGAGAGTATGAAGACTTAAGTTTTACTCACGCTCTTTTAAAAAAAAAAAAGGAAAATGGATAAAAGCTCAACCTCAGGGAGTGTTAGACCCATGCAATCTAATCTACAAAAAGTTTCAACTTAGACCAGTCGACTGACCATCAGCAAAAAGTCTACAAACAATAACTCCTGAAGGGGTTTTAGAGAACTGTGTCCCCTCTACCTGCTGGTGAGACGAAAAGGGGTAACAGCCAATAATGAGAACAGAAAGGAGCTGTGTTTAAAAGTAAAAATGGAGGTACCATTCAATCCAGCAGGCGCACCATTGGACCTCTCACCTGAGAAGACAAGAATCGAGAAGACACAGGCCGCAAAAGCTGCAGTGCAGCCTTATTCACAATAGCCAAGACAGTGAAGCAATGAAAATATCCAACAATAGGTGAATGGATAAAGAAGAAGTGGTCCATGTACACAATGGAATATTAGCCATGGAAAACAATGAACCATTGCTCTTTGAGGCACCACAAATGAGTCTGGAGATAATCACGAAACATGAGGTAACTCGGAAACCAAAGACCTGTATTCTATGATATCACTTATAGGCGTTATCTAATAACTGACACAAATGAATATATTTCCACAGAGAAAGACACTCACAGACTTAGAAAACAAACTATGCTCATCTAAAAGGAAAGGTGGGGGGAATGGATAAGTTAAGATTAGTGTTGCTCTATGTATACAAACACATAGTATATACATATCTCAAAAAGACCGACCATGGAGCAAGGGAGGTCTGTGGAACCCTCTGTAACATTTTACATGGGAAGAGGATCTGTACTTGAATAGACATATATAATGTACAAATGAACCAGATTGTGTACACCTAGGACAAACAATATTCTAAGCTTTACCCCAATTAAAAAAAAAATTAAAACCAAGAAGAAATAATGAGACATAAACTTATGGGGGTTTCTCCATGCACATTCCAATTTAATTTACAACCTAGGAACACGACTTCCAGAAAGGCTCTGCTGCCCTAGTACCCAGATTTGGGAGTGGAGAAATGCTGCCTGCTTGAGGTCACTTCCCACAACAGCAGCTTTAAATCCATTGCCAAAGGTCACTAAATATTCACCAAACTTGCAGTTCGGGAAATGACACCTGCTCTCTAAAAAAATTCTGGGGTGGAAAATAGACCAAAAATTTCAAAATAGGGCAACCTTCCAAGAAGAAAATTTCAAGAGATATATTGTACTCCCAACCGTTTCCTTTTTTTTAACAGAAACGTAAACGTTGGAGAAAAATGATGAGTTTTACGAATTTTCAAAGACATGCAAACCCAAATTACAAAAACCTATCAGCACACAGCAGCCAGTCGGGCCATTAGCATACATGCTGCAAACAATAAACGATAAATCGATTGTGGAGAAATGCATACCCTCGATTCTAAGGGAGACGTGGTAAGAGCCACTAATGAAAACACAAAGAAGGTGCTTTGAAAAGGGAAACACTGTGCTACCAGTCAATCAGTCACACCCACTGCTGGGCCTATCACCTGAGAAAATGAGAATCAAGAAGTCACAGGCTGGCCATCCTGCACTCCAACAATATTTACCATAGCCAACACTTGGAAGCAATGAAAATGTCCATCAACCGAGGAATGCACAAAGTAGAAGTGGTCCACGTGCACACTGGGAAATTACTCCAATAAAAACTAAAAATTAAATTTAAAAATCCAACAAAAGTAAGGAGACATCAGCTTGTGTGGGTTTGTCCGGGCACACTCCACTCTAATTTATAACCGAGAAACACCACAGGCCACAAGGGCTTTTCCCTAGTTACCATGGTGGGGGCATAGAAAGGCTGCCGCCCTCTGGCATTTACCTGCAAAAGCAGCTTTAAAGCCTGTGCTAATGGTCATTTCATAGGAACAAGTACTGCAGAACTGTAAATGAAACCTGCCCTCAAAATGTCTTGAGGGAGGTAATGGCCAAAACATTTCAAAATGTGACACATACTTTAAGAGAACACTTTGAAGAACTAAGGGGTAATCACAGGGTGAAAAATAAAAAGGACATGCCTTAAAGCTCAATTTCAACGGATTATGAGGCACATGCGAATTCAACCACAAAGAGGTACCAGCTCACACTTGTCAGAATAACCATCAGCAAGGAAACTACAAACAATAAATGCTGAAGGTGTTGTGGAGAAATGCATACCCCCAACTTCAAGTGGGGCGTAACTTGGAAAGGGCCACGAATGAGAACAGAATGGAGGTGCCTTAAAAAGGTAAACATTGAGCTACCATATGATCCAGCAAGCCCACTCCTCCACCTATAATCTAAGAAGAAAGAATTGGAAAGACACAGGCAGGCAAATCTGCATGGCACATTATTACGATAGCCAAGATATGGAAGTAACCAAAAAGTCCACCAACATATGGGTGGACAAAGAAGAACTCCTCCATGTACAGATGGAATATTCGCTAGTGAAAAAAATGAAAAAATGCAATTTGCAGCACCATACATGAGCCTAGACATAATCACGCCACCTGTAGTAAGTGAGAAAGCAAAAGACACATATCCTATCATATAACTTTTAGGAGTTACTTAAAAATTGATAAAAATGAAGATATTTCCACAGAGAAAGGCAATCACAGATTCATTAAAATACTTATGGTTCACCAAATAGAAAGGGATGAGGATTGGATACATTACCATTTTGGGGTTAACAGAGATATACAAACCATGTGAAATATATAATCACCAAAGACGTACGGAAGACCAGGAGAAGACTACTCAACATTGTGTCATAAGCTACATGGGAAAAGGATGCGAGGAAGAATAGATACACGTATATGTGTGAAAGAACCACATCTTCCACACCTAGAACAAACAAACCATTGTAATCAAATTTGCTGGGATAAAAAATAAAAAGTAAATTACAATTATGAACAAGAAGTAATGAGACATAAACATAAAGTGCTTTTTTCCTGGCACATTCCATTCGAATTTACAACCTAGAACACCACTTCCATTAAGGCTCTGTTTCCCCAGTTACCAAATTTGGTAAAGGAGAAATGCTGCCACCTTGTGGCCGTTTCCTGCAAGAGCAGCTTTAAAGTCACAGCTAATGGTCACTTAACATTCACAAGGACTCAGGGCTGTAAAGGACACCTGCCCTAAAAAATTGTGCTGAAGTAGGGAATGGACAAAAAAATTCAAAACAGGCAAATGTTTCAAGATGAGAGTATGAAGACTTAAGTTTTACTCACGCTCTTTTAAAAAAAAAAAAGGAAAATGGATAAAAGCTCAACCTCAGGGAGTGTTAGACCCATGCAATCTAATCTACAAAAAGTTTCAACTTAGACCAGTCGACTGACCATCAGCAAAAAGTCTACAAACAATAACTCCTGAAGGGGTTTTAGAGAACTGTGTCCCCTCTACCTGCTGATGAGACGAAAAGGGGTAACAGCCAATAATGAGAACAGAAAGGAGCTGTGTTTAAAAGTAAAAATGGAGGTACCATTCAATCCAGCAGGCGCACCATTGGACCTCTCACCTGAGAAGACAAGAATCGAGAAGACACAGGCCGCAAAAGCTGCAGTGCAGCCTTATTCACAATAGCCAAGACAGTGAAGCAATCAAAATATCCAACAAGAGGTGAATGGATAAAGAAGAAGTGGTCCATGTACACAATGGAATATTAGCCATGGAAAACAATGAACCATTGCTCTTTGAGGCACCACAAATGAGTCTGGAGATAATCACGAAACATGAGGTAACTCGGAAACCAAAGACCTGTATTCTATGATATCACTTATAGGCGTTATCTAATAACTGACACAAATGAATATATTTCCACAGAGAAAGACACTCACAGACTTAGAAAACAAACTATGCTCAACTAAAAGGAAAGGTGGGGGGAATGGATAAGTTAAGATTAGTGTTGCTCTATGTATACAAACACATAGTATATACATATCTCAAAAAGACCGACCATGTAGCAAGGGAGGTCTGTGGAACCCTCTGTAACATTTTACATGGGAAGAGGATCTGTACTTGAATAGACATATATAATGTACAAATGAACCAGATTGTGTACACCTAGGACAGACAATATTCGAAGCTTTACCCCAATTAAAAAAAAATTAAAACCAAGAAGAAATAATGAGACATAAACTTATGGGGGTTTCTCCATGCACATTCCAATTTAATTTACAACCTAGGAACACGACTTCCAGAAAGGCTCTGCTGCCCTCGTACCCAGATTTGGGAGTGGAGAAATGCTGCCTGCTTGAGGTCACTTCCCACAACAGCAGCTTTAAACCCATTGCTAAAGGTCACTAAATATTCACCAAACTTGCAGTTTGCGAAATGACACCTGCTCTCTAAAAAAATTCTGGGGTGGAAAATCGACCAAAAATTTCAAAATAGGGCAACCTTCCAAGAAGAAAATTTCAAGAGATATATTGTACTCACAACCGTTTCCTTTTTTTTAACAGAAAAGAAAACGGTGGAGAAAAATGATGAGTTTTATGAATTTTCAAAGACATGCAAACCCAAATTACAAAACCCTATCAGCACACAGCAGGCAGTAGGGCAATTAGCATAAATGCAGCAAACAATAAATGCTAAATCGATTGTGGAGAAATGCATACCCTCGATTCTAAGGGGGACTTGGTAAGAGCCATTAATGAAAACACAAAGAAGGTGCTTTGAAAAGGGAAACACGGTCCTACCAGTCAATCAGTCACACCCACTGCTGGCCCTATCACCTGAGAAAATGAGAATCAAAAAGTCACAGTCTGGCAATCCTGCACTCCAACAATATTTACCATAGCCAACACTTAGAAGCAATGAAAATGTCCATCAACCGAGGAATGCGCAAAGTAGAAGTGGTCCACGTGCACACTGGGAAATTACTCCAATAAAAACTAAAAATTAAATTTAAAAATCCCAAAAAAGTAAGGAGACATGAGCTTGTGTGGGTTTGTCCGGGCACACTCCACTCTAATTTATAACCGAGAAACACCACAGGCCACAAGGGCTTTTCCCTAGTTACCATGGTGGGGACATAGAAAGGCTGCCGCCCTCTGGCATTTACCTGCAAAATCAGGTTTAAAGCCTGTGCTAATGGTCATTTCATAGGAACAAGTACTGCAGAACTGTAAATGAAACCTGCCCTCAAAATGTCTTGAGGAAGGTAATGGCCAAAACATTTCAAAATGTGACACATACTTTAAGAGAACACTTTGAAGAACTAAGGGGTAATCACAGGGTGAAAAATAAAAAGGACATGCCTTAAAGCTCAATTTCAACGGATTATGAGGCACATGCGAATTCAACCACAAAGAGGTACCAGCTCACACTTGTCAGAATAACCATCAGCAAGGAAACTACAAACAATAAATTCTGAAGGTGTTGTGGAGAAATATATACCCCCAACTTCAAGTGGGACGTAACTTGGAAAGGGCCACGAATGAGAACAGAATGGAGGTGCCTTAAAAAGTTACACATTGAGATACCATATGATCCAGCAGACCCACTCCTCGACCTATAATCTAAGAAGAAAAAATTGGAAAGACACAGGCAGGCAAATCTGCATGGCACAGTATTACAATAGCCAAGATATGGAAGTAACCAAAAAGTCCACCAACAGATGGGTGGACAAAGAAGAACTCCTCCATGTACAGATGGAATATTCGCTAGTGAAAAAAATGAAACAATGCCATGTGCAGCACCATAGATGAGTCTAGACATAATCACGCCACCTGTAGTAAGTGAGAAAGCAAAAGACACATATCCTATCATATCACTTTTAGGAGTTACTTAAAAATTGATACCAATGAAGATATTTCCACAGAGAAAGGCAATCACAGATTCATTAAAAAAATCTTATGGTTTACCAAATAGAAAGGGATGAGGATTGGATACATTACCATTTTGGGGTTAACAGAGATATACAAACCATGTGAAATATATAATCACCAAAGACGTACGGAAGACCAGGAGAAGACTACTCAACATTGTGTCATAACCTACATGGGAAAAGGATGCGAGGAATGATACACGTATATGTGTGAAAGAACCACATCTTGCACACCTAGAACAAACAAACCATTGTAATCAAATTTGCTGGGATAAAAAATAAAAAGTAAATTACAATTATGAACAAGAAGTAATGAGACATAAACATAAAGTGTTTTTTTCCTGGCACATTCCATTCGAATTTACAACCTAGAACACCACTTCCATTAAGGCCCTTTTTCCCCAGTTACCAAATTTGGTAAAGGAGAAATGCTGCCACCTGGTGGCCGTTTCCGGCAAGAGCAGCTTTAAAGTCACAGCTAATGGTCACTTAACATTCACAAGGACTCAGGGCTGTAAAGGACACCTGCCCTAAAAAATTGTGCTGAAGTAGGGAATGGACAAAAAAATTCAAAACAGGCAAATGTTTCAAGATGAGAGTATGAAGAGTTAAGTTTTACTCACGCTCTTTTAAAAAAAAAAGGAAAATGCATAAAAGCTCAACCTCAGGGAGTGTTAGACCCAGGCAATCTAATCTACAAAAAGTTTCAACTTAGACCAGTCGACTGACCATCAGCAAAATGTCTACAAAAAATAAATGCTGACGGGGTTTTTAAGAACTGTGTCCCCTCTACCTGCTGGTGAGACGTAAAGTGGTAACAGCCAATAATGAGAACAGAAAGGAGCTGTGTTTAAAAGTAAAAATGGAGGTACCATTCAGTCCAGCAGGCGCACCATTGGACCTCTCACCTGAGAAGACAAGAATCGAGATGACACAGGCCACAAAAGCTGCAGTGCAGCCTTATTCACAATAGCCAAGACACTGAAGCAATCAAAATATCCAACAAGAGGTGAATGGATAAAGAAGAAGTGGTCCATGTACACAATGGAATATTAGCCATGGAAAACAATGAACCATTGCTCTTTGAGGCACCACAAATGAGTCTGGAGATAATCACGAAACATGAGGTAACTCGGAAACCAAAGACCTGTATTCTATGATATCACTTATAGGTGTTATCTAATAACTGACACAAATGAATATATTTCCACAGAGAAAGACACTCACAGACTTAGAAAACAAACTATGCTCATCTAAAAGGAAAGGTGGGGGGAATGGATAAGTTAAGATTAGTGTTGCTCTATGTATACAAACACATAGTATATACATATCACAAAAAGACCGACCATGTAGCAAGGGAGTTCTGTGGAACCCTCTGTAACATTTTACATGGGAAGAGGATCTGTACTTGAATAGACATATATAATGTACAAATGAACCAGATTGTGTACACCTAGGACAAACAATATTCTAAGCTTTACCCCAATTAAAAAAAAATTAAAACCAAGAAGAAATAATGAGACATAAACTTATGGGGGTTTCTCCATGCACATTCCAATTTAATTTACAACCTAGGAACACGACTTCCAGAAAGGCTCTGCTGCCCTAGTACCCAGATTTGGGAGTGGAGAAATGCTGCCTGCTTGAGGTCACTTCCCACAACAGCAGCTTTAAACCCATTGCCAAAGGTCACTAAATATTCACCAAACTTGCAGTTCGGGAAATGACACCTGCTCTCTAAAAAAATTCTGGGGTGGAAAATAGACCAAAAATTTCAAAATAGGGCAACCTTCCAAGAAGAAAATTTCAAGAGATATATTGTACTCCCAACTGTTTCCTTTTTTTTAACAGAAAAGTAAACGGTGGAGAAAAATGATGAGTTTTACGAATTTTCAAAGACATGCAAACCCAAATTACACAACCCTATCAGCACACAGCAGCCAGTAGGGCCATTAGCATACATGCTGCAAACAATAAATGCTAAATCGATTGTGGAGAAATGCATACCCTCGATTCTAAGGGGGACGAGGTAAGAGCCACTAATGAAAACACAAAGAAGGTGTTTTGAAAAGGGAAACACGGTACTACCAGTCAATCAGTCACACCCACTGCTGGGCCTATCACCTGAGAAAATGAGAATCAAAAAGTCACAGGCTGGCAATCCTGCACTCCAACAATATTTACCATAGCCAACACTTGGAAGCAATGAAAATGTCCATCAACTGAGGAATGCGCAAAGTAGAAGTGGTCCACGTGCACACTGGGGAATTACTCCAATAAAAACTAAAAATTAAATTTAAAAATCCAACAAAAGTAAGGAGACATCAGCTTGTGTGGGTTTGTCCGGGCAAACTCCACTCTAATTTATAACCGAGAAACACCACAGGCCGCAAGGGCTTTTCCCTAGTTACCATGGTGGGGACATAGAAAGGCTGCCACCCTCTGGCATTTACCTGCAAAAGCAGCTTTAAAGCCTGTGCTAATGGTCATTTCATAGGAACAAGTACTGCAGAAGTGTAAATGAAACCTACCCTCAAAATGTCTTGAGGGAGGTAATGGCCAAAACATTTCAAAATGTGACACATACTTTAAGAGAACACTTTGAAGAACTAAGGGGTAATCACAGGTTGAAAAATAAAAAGGACATGCCTTAAAGTTCAATTTCAACGGATTATGAGGCACAGGCGAATTCAACCACAAAGAGATATCAGCTCACACTTGTCAGAATAACGATCAGCAAGGAAACTACAAACAATAAATGCTGAAGGTGTTGTGGAGAAATGCATACCCTCAACTTCAAATGGGACGTAACTTGAAAAGGGCCACGAATGAGAACAGAAGGAGGTGCCTTTAAAAGGTAAACATTGAGCTACCGTATGATCCAGCAGGCCCACTCCTCGACCTATAATCTAAGAAGAAAGAATTGGAAAGAAACAGGCAGGCAAATCTGCATGTCACAGTATTACAATAGCCAAGATATGGAAGTAACCAAAAAGTCCACAAACAGATGGGTGGACAAAGAAGAACTCCTCCATGTACAGATGGAATATTCGCTAGTGAAAAAATGAAACAATGCCATTTACAGCACCATACATGAGTCTAGACGTAATCACGCCATCTGTAGTAAGTGAGAAAGCAAAAGACACATATCCTAACATATCTCTTTTAGGAGTTACTTAAAAATTGATACCAATGAAGATATTTCCACAGAGAAAGGCAATCACAGATTCATTAAAAAAACTGATGGTTCACCAAATAGAAACTGATGAGGATTGCATACATTACCATATTGGGGTTAAAAGAGATATACATACCATGTGAAATATATAATCACCAAAGACGTACGGAAGACCAGCAGAAGACTACTCAACAGTGTGTCATAACCTACATGGGAAAAGGATGCGAGGAAGAATAGATACACGTATATGTGTGAAAGAACCACATCTTGCACACCTAGAACAAACAAACCATTGTAATCAAATTTGCTGGGATAAAAAATAAAAAGTAAATTACAATTATGAACAAGAAGTAATGAGACATAAACATAAAGTGCTTTTTTCCTGGCACATTCCATTCGAATTTACAACCTAGAACACCACTTCCATTAAGGCTCTGTTTCCCCAGTTACCAAATTTGGTAAAGGAGAAATGCTGCCACCTTGTGGCCGTTTCCTGCAAGAGCAGCTTTAAACTCACAGCTAATGGTCACTTAACATTCACAAGGACTCAGGGCTGTAAAGGACACCTGCCCTAAAAAATTGTGCTGAAGTAGGGAATGGACAAAAAAATTCAAAACAGGCAAATGTTTCAAGATGAGAGTATGAAGAGTTAAGTTTTACTCACGCTCTTTTAAAAAAAAAAGGAAAATGCATAAAAGCTCAACCTCAGGGAGTGTTAGACCCAGGCAATCTAATCTACAAAAAGTTTCAACTTAGACCAGTCGACTGACCATCAGCAAAATGTCTACAAACAATAAATGCTGACGGGGTTTTTAAGAACTGTGTCCCCTCTACCTGCTGGTGAGACGTAAAGGGGTAACAGCCAATAATGAGAACAGAAAGGAGCTGTGTTTAAAAGTAAAAATGGAGGTACCATTCAGTCCAGCAGGCGCACCATTGGACCTCTCACCTGAGAAGACAAGAATCGAGAAGACACAGGCCGCAAAAGCTGCAGTGCAGCCTTATTCACAATAGCCAAGACAGTGAAGCAATCAAAATATCCAACAAGAGGTGAATGGATAAAGAAGATGTGGTCCATGTACACAATGGAATATTAGCCATGGAAAACAATGAACCATTGCTCTTTGAGGCACCACAAATGAGTCTGGAGATAATCACGAAACATGAGGTAACTCGGAAAACAAAGACCTGTATTCTATGATATCACTTATAGGCGTTATCTAATAACTGACACAAATGAATATATTTCCACAGAGAAAGACACTCACAGACTTAGAAAACAAACTATGCTCATCTAAAAGGAAAGGTGGGGGGAATGGATAAGTTAAGATTAGTGTTGCTCTATGTATACAAACACATAGTATATACAATCACAAAAAGACCGACCATGTAGCAAGGGAGTTCCGTGGAACCCTCTGTAACATTTTACATGGGAAGAGGATCTGTACTTGAATAGACATATATAATGTACAAATGAACCAGATTGTGTACACCTAGGACAAACAATATTCTAAGCTTTACCCCAATTAAAAAAAAAATTAAAACCAAGAAGAAATAATGAGACATAAACTTATGGGGGTTTCTCCATGCACATTCCAATTTAATTTACAACCTAGGAACACGACTTCCAGAAAGGCTCTGCTGCCCTAGTACCCAGATTTGGGAGTGGAGAAATGCTGCCTGCTTGAGGTCACTTCCCACAACAGCAGCTTTAAATCCATTGCCAAAGGTCACTAAATATTCACCAAACTTGCAGTTCGGGAAATGACACCTGCTCTCTAAAAAAATTCTGGGGTGGAAAATAGACCAAAAATTTCAAAATAGGGCAACCTTCCAAGAAGAAAATTTCAAGAGATATATTCTACTCCCAACTGTTTCCTTTTTTTTAACAGAAAAGTAAACGGTGGAGAAAAATGATGAGTTTTACGAATTTTCAAAGACATGCAAACCCAAATTACACAACCCTATCAGCACACAGCAGCCAGTAGGGCCATTAACATACATGCTGCAAACAATAAATGCTAAATCGATTGTGGAGAAATGCATACCCTCGATTCTAAGGGGGACGAGGTAAGAGCCACTAATGAAAACACAAAGAAGGTGTTTTGAAAAGGGAAACACGGTGCTACCAGTCAATCAGTCACACCCACTGCTGGGCCTAACACCTGAGAAAATGAGAATCAAAAAGTCACAGGCTGGCAATCCTGCACTCCAACAATATTTACCATAGCCAACACTTGGAAGCAATGAAAATGTCCATCAACCGAGGAATGCGCAAAGTAGAAGTGGTCCAAGTGCACACTGGGGAATTACTCCAATAAAAACTAAAAATTAAATTTAAAAATCCAACAAAAGTAAGGAGACATCAGCTTGTGTGGGTTTGTCCGGGCAAACTCCACTCTAATTTATAACCGAGAAACACCACAGGCCGCAAGGGCTTTTCCCTAGTTACCATGGTGGGGACATAGAAAGGCTGCCACCCTCTGGCATTTACCTGCAAAAGCAGCTTTAAAGCCTGTGCTAATGGTCATTTCATAGGAAAAAGTACTGCAGAAGTGTAAATGAAACCTACCCTCAAAATGTCTTGAGGGAGGTAATGGCCAAAACATTTCAAAATGTGACACATACTTTAAGAGAACACTTTGAAGAACTAAGGGGTAATCACAGGGTGAAAAATAAAAAGGACATGCCTTAAAGCTCAATTTCAACGGATTATGAGGCACATGCGAATTCAACCACAAAGAGGTACCAGCTCACACTTGTCAGAATAACGATCAGCAAGGAAACTACAAACAATAAATGCTGAAGGTGTTGTGGAGAAATGCATACCCCCAACTTCAAGTGGGACGTAACTTGGAAAGGGCCACGAATGAGAACAGAATGGAGGTGCCTTAAAAAGGTAAACATTGAGCTACCATATGATCCAGCAGGCCCACTCCTCGACCTATAATCTAAGAAGAGAGAATTGGAAAGACACAGGCAGGCAAATCTGCATGACACAGTATTACGATAGCCAAGATATGGAAGTAACCAAAAAGTCCACCAACAGATGGGTGGACAAAGAAGAACTCCTCCATGTACAGATGGAATATTCGCTAGTGAAAAAAATGAAACAATGCCATTTGCAGCACCATACATGAGTCTAGACATAATCACGCCACCTGTAGTAAGTGAGAAAGGAAAAGACACATATCCTATCATATCACTTTTAGGAGTTACTTAAAAATTGATACCAATGAAGATATTTCCACAGAGAAAGGCAATCACAGATCCATTAAAAAAATCTTATGGTTCACCAAATAGAAAGGGATGAGGATTGGATACATTACCATATTGGGGTTAACAGAGATATACAAACCATGTGAAATATATAATCACCAAAGACGTACGGAAGACCAGGAGAAGACTACTCAACAGTGTGTCATAACCTACAGGGGAAAAGGATGCGAGGAAGAATAGATACACGTATATGTGTGAAAGAACCACATCTTGCACACCTAGAACAAACAAACCATTGTAATCAAATTTGCTGGGATAAAAAATAAAAAGTAAATTACAATTATGAACAAGAAGTAATGAGACATAAACATAAAGTGCTTTTTCCCTGGCACATTCCATTCGAATTTACAACCTAGAACACCACTTCCATTAAGGCTCTGTTTCCCCAGTTACCAAATTTGGTAAAGGAGAAATGCTGCCACCTTGTGGCCGTTTCCTGCAAGAGCAGCTTTAAACTCACAGCTAATGGTCACTTAACATTCACAAGGACTCAGGGCTGTAAAGGACACCTGCCCTAAAAAATTGTGCTGAAGTAGGGAATGGACAAAAAAATTCAAAACTGGCAAATGTTTCAAGATGAGAGTATGAAGACTTAAGTTTTACTCACGCTCTTTTAAAAAAAAAAAAGGAAAATGGATAAAAGCTCAACCTCAGGGAGTGTTAGACCCATGCAATCTAATCTACAAAAAGTTTCAACTTAGACCAGTCGACTGACCATCAGCAAAAAGTCTACAAACAATAACTCCTGAAGGGGTTTTAGAGAACTGTGTCCCCTCTACCTGCTGGTGAGACGAAAAGGGGTAACAGCCAATAATGAGAACAGAAAGGAGCTGTGTTTAAAAGTAAAAATGGAGGTACCATTCAATCCAGCAGGCGCACCATTGGACCTCTCACCTGAGAAGACAAGAATCGAGAAGACACAGGCCGCAAAAGCTGCAGTGCAGCCTTATTCACAATAGCCAAGACAGTGAAGCAATGAAAATATCCAACAATAGGTGAATGGATAAAGAAGAAGTGGTCCATGTACACAATGGAATATTAGCCATGGAAAACAATGAACCATTGCTCTTTGAGGCACCACAAATGAGTCTGGAGATAATCACGAAACATGAGGTAACTCGGAAACCAAAGACCTGTATTCTATGATATCACTTATAGGCGTTATCTAATAACTGACACAAATGAATATATTTCCACAGAGAAAGACACTCACAGACTTAGAAAACAAACTATGCTCATCTAAAAGGAAAGGTGGGGGGAATGGATAAGTTAAGATTAGTGTTGCTCTATGTATACAAACACATAGTATATACATATCTCAAAAAGACCGACCATGGAGCAAGGGAGGTCTGTGGAACCCTCTGTAACATTTTACATGGGAAGAGGATCTGTACTTGAATAGACATATATAATGTACAAATGAACCAGATTGTGTACACCTAGGACAAACAATATTCTAAGCTTTACCCCAATTAAAAAAAAATTAAAACCAAGAAGAAATAATGAGACATAAACTTATGGGGGTTTCTCCATGCACATTCCAATTTAATTTACAACCTAGGAACACGACTTCCAGAAAGGCTCTGCTGCCCTAGTACCCAGATTTGGGAGTGGAGAAATGCTGCCTGCTTGAGGTCACTTCCCACAACAGCAGCTTTAAATCCATTGCCAAAGGTCACTAAATATTCACCAAACTTGCAGTTTGGGAAATGACACCTGCTCTCTAAAAAAATTCTGGGGTGGAAAATAGACCAAAAATTTCAAAATAGGGCAACCTTCTAAGAAGAAAATTTCAAGAGATATATTGTACTCCCAACCGTTTCCTTTTTTTTAACAGAAACGTAAACGTTGGAGAAAAATGATGAGTTTTACGAATTTTCAAAGACATGCAAACCCAAATTACAAAAACCTATCAGCACACAGCAGCCAGTCGGGCCATTAGCATACATGCTGCAAACAATAAACGATAAATCGATTGTGGAGAAATGCATACCCTCGATTCTAAGGGAGACGTGGTAAGAGCCACTAATGAAAACACAAAGAAGGTGCTTTGAAAAGGGAAACACTGTGCTACCAGTCAATCAGTCACACCCACTGCTGGGCCTATCACCTGAGAAAATGAGAATCAAGAAGTCACAGGCTGGCCATCCTGCACTCCAACAATATTTACCATAGCCAACACTTGGAAGCAATGAAAATGTCCATCAACCGAGGAATGCACAAAGTAGAAGTGGTCCACGTGCACACTGGGAAATTACTCCAATAAAAACTAAAAATTAAATTTAAAAATCCAACAAAAGTAAGGAGACATCAGCTTGTGTGGGTTTGTCCGGGCACACTCCACTCTAATTTATAACCGAGAAACACCACAGGCCACAAGGGCTTTTCCCTAGTTACCATGGTGGGGGCATAGAAAGGCTGCCGCCCTCTGGCATTTACCTGCAAAAGCAGCTTTAAAGCCTGTGCTAATGGTCATTTCATAGGAACAAGTACTGCAGAACTGTAAATGAAACCTGCCCTCAAAATGTCTTGAGGGAGGTAATGGCCAAAACATTTCAAAATGTGACACATACTTTAAGAGAACACTTTGAAGAACTAAGGGGTAATCACAGGGTGAAAAATAAAAAGGACATGCCTTAAAGCTCAATTTCACCGGATTATGAGGCACATGCGAATTCAACCACAAAGAGGTACCAGCTCACACTTGTCAGAATAACCATCAGCAAGGAAACTACAAACAATAAATGCTGAAGGTGTTGTGGAGAAATGCATACCCCCAACTTCAAGTGGGGCGTAACTTGGAAAGGGCCACGAATGAGAACAGAATGGAGGTGCCTTAAAAAGGTAAACATTGAGCTACCATATGATCCAGCAGGCCCACTCCTCGACCTATAATCTAAGAAGAGAGAATTGGAAAGACACAGGCAGGCAAATCTGCATGGCACAGTATTACAATAGCCAAGATATGGAAGTAACCAAAAAGTCCACCAACAGATGGGTGGACAAAGAAGAACTCCTCCATGTACAGATGGAATATTCGCTAGTGAAAAAAATGAAACAATGTCATTTGCAGCACCATAGATGAGTCTAGACATAATCACGCCACCTGTAGTAAGTGAGAGAGCAAAAGACACATATCCTATCATATCACTTTTAGGAGTTACTTAAAAATTGATACCAATGAAGATATTTCCACAGAGAAAGGCAATCACAGATCCATTAAAAAAATCTTATGGTTCACCAAATAGAAAGGGATGAGGATTGGATACATTACCATATTGGGGTTAACAGAGATATACAAACCATGTGAAATATATAATCACCAAAGACGTACGGAAGACCAGGAGAAGACTACTCAACATTGTGTCATAAGCTACATGGGAAAAGGATGCGAGGAAGAATAGATACACGTATATGTGTGAAAGAACCACATCTTCCACACCTAGAACAAACAAACCATTGTAATCAAATTTGCTGGGATAAAAAATAAAAAGTAAATTACAATTATGAACAAGAAGTAATGAGACATAAACATAAAGTGCTTTTTTCCTGGCACATTCCATTCGAATTTACAACCTAGAACACCACTTCCATTAAGGCTCTGTTTCCCCAGTTACCAAATTTGGTAAAGGAGAAATGCTGCCACCTTGTGGCCGTTTCCTGCAAGAGCAGCTTTAAAGTCACAGCTAATGGTCACTTAACATTCACAAGGACTCAGGGCTGTAAAGGACACCTGCCCTAAAAAATTGTGCTGAAGTAGGGAATGGACAAAAAAATTCAAAACAGGCAAATGTTTCAAGATGAGAGTATGAAGACTTAAGTTTTACTCACGCTCTTTTAAAAAAAAAAAAGGAAAATGGATAAAAGCTCAACCTCAGGGAGTGTTAGACCCATGCAATCTAATCTACAAAAAGTTTCAACTTAGACCAGTCGACTGACCATCAGCAAAAAGTCTACAAACAATAACTCCTGAAGGGGTTTTAGAGAACTGTGTCCCCTCTACCTGCTGATGAGACGAAAAGGGGTAACAGCCAATAATGAGAACAGAAAGGAGCTGTGTTTAAAAGTAAAAATGGAGGTACCATTCAATCCAGCAGGCGCACCATTGGACCTCTCACCTGAGAAGACAAGAATCGAGAAGATACAGGCCGCAAAAGCTGCAGTGCAGCCTTATTCACAATAGCCAAGACAGTGAAGCAATCAAAATATCCAACAAGAGGTGAATGGATAAAGAAGAAGTGGTCCATGTACACAATGGAATATTAGCCATGGAAAACAATGAACCATTGCTCTTTGAGGCACCACAAATGAGTCTGGAGATAATCACGAAACATGAGGTAACTCGGAAACCAAAGACCTGTATTCTATGATATCACTTATAGGCGTTATCTAATAACTGACACAAATGAATATATTTCCACAGAGAAAGACACTCACAGACTTAGAAAACAAACTATGCTCAACTAAAAGGAAAGGTGGGGGGAATGGATAAGTTAAGATTAGTGTTGCTCTATGTATACAAACACATAGTATATACATATCTCAAAAAGACCGACCATGTAGCAAGGGAGGTCTGTGGAACCCTCTGTAACATTTTACATGGGAAGAGGATCTGTACTTGAATAGACATATATAATGTACAAATGAACCAGATTGTGTACACCTAGGACAGACAATATTCGAAGCTTTACCCCAATTAAAAAAAAATTAAAACCAAGAAGAAATAATGAGACATAAACTTATGGGGGTTTCTCCATGCACATTCCAATTTAATTTACAACCTAGGAACACGACTTCCAGAAAGGCTCTGCTGCCCTCGTACCCAGATTTGGGAGTGGAGAAATGCTGCCTGCTTGAGGTCACTTCCCACAACAGCAGCTTTAAACCCATTGCTAAAGGTCACTAAATATTCACCAAACTTGCAGTTTGCGAAATGACACCTGCTCTCTAAAAAAATTCTGGGGTGGAAAATCGACCAAAAATTTCAAAATAGGGCAACCTTCCAAGAAGAAAATTTCAAGAGATATATTGTACTCACAACCGTTTCCTTTTTTTTAACAGAAAAGAAAACGGTGGAGAAAAATGATGAGTTTTATGAATTTTCAAAGACATGCAAACCCAAATTACAAAACCCTATCAGCACACAGCAGGCAGTAGGGCAATTAGCATAAATGCAGCAAACAATAAATGCTAAATCGATTGTGGAGAAATGCATACCCTCGATTCTAAGGGGGACTTGGTAAGAGCCATTAATGAAAACACAAAGAAGGTGCTTTGAAAAGGGAAACACGGTCCTACCAGTCAATCAGTCACACCCACTGCTGGCCCTATCACCTGAGAAAATGAGAATCAAAAAGTCACAGTCTGGCAATCCTGCACTCCAACAATATTTACCATAGCCAACACTTAGAAGCAATGAAAATGTCCATCAACCGAGGAATGCGCAAAGTAGAAGTGGTCCACGTGCACACTGGGAAATTACTCCAATAAAAACTAAAAATTAAATTTAAAAATCCCAAAAAAGTAAGGAGACATGAGCTTGTGTGGGTTTGTCCGGGCACACTCCACTCTAATTTATAACCGAGAAACACCACAGGCCACAAGGGCTTTTCCCTAGTTACCATGGTGGGGACATAGAAAGGCTGCCGCCCTCTGGCATTTACCTGCAAAATCAGGTTTAAAGCCTGTGCTAATGGTCATTTCATAGGAACAAGTACTGCAGAACTGTAAATGAAACCTGCCCTCAAAATGTCTTGAGGAAGGTAATGGCCAAAACATTTCAAAATGTGACACATACTTTAAGAGAACACTTTGAAGAACTAAGGGGTAATCACAGGGTGAAAAATAAAAAGGACATGCCTTAAAGCTCAATTTCAACGGATTATGAGGCACATGCGAATTCAACCACAAAGAGGTACCAGCTCACACTTGTCAGAATAACCATCAGCAAGGAAACTACAAACAATAAATTCTGAAGGTGTTGTGGAGAAATATATACCCCCAACTTCAAGTGGGACGTAACTTGGAAAGGGCCACGAATGAGAACAGAATGGAGGTGCCTTAAAAAGTTACACATTGAGATACCATATGATCCAGCAGACCCACTCCTCGACCTATAATCTAAGAAGAAAAAATTGGAAAGACACAGGCAGGCAAATCTGCATGGCACAGTATTACAATAGCCAAGATATGGAAGTAACCAAAAAGTCCACCAACAGATGGGTGGACAAAGAAGAACTCCTCCATGTACAGATGGAATATTCGCTAGTGAAAAAAATGAAACAATGCCATGTGCAGCACCATAGATGAGTCTAGACATAATCACGCCACCTGTAGTAAGTGAGAAAGCAAAAGACACATATCCTATCATATCACTTTTAGGAGTTACTTAAAAATTGATACCAATGAAGATATTTCCACAGAGAAAGGCAATCACAGATTCATTAAAAAAATCTTATGGTTTACCAAATAGAAAGGGATGAGGATTGGATACATTACCATTTTGGGGTTAACAGAGATATACAAACCATGTGAAATATATAA
This sequence comes from Eschrichtius robustus, assembly GCF_028021215.1. Taxonomy (NCBI): domain Eukaryota; kingdom Metazoa; phylum Chordata; class Mammalia; order Artiodactyla; family Eschrichtiidae; genus Eschrichtius; species Eschrichtius robustus. Next base: position 81,925,932 of record NC_090832.1, read on the forward strand.
TCACCAAAGACGTACGGAAGACCAGGAGAAGACTACTCAACATTGTGTCATAACCTACATGGGAAAAGGATGCGAGGAATGATACACGTATATGTGTGAAAGAACCACATCTTGCACACCTAGAACAAACAAACCATTGTAATCAAATTTGCTGGGATAAAAAATAAAAAGTAAATTACAATTATGAACAAGAAGTAATGAGACATAAACATAAAGTGTTTTTTTCCTGGCACATTCCATTCGAATTTACAACCTAGAACACCACTTCCATTAAGGCCCTTTTTCCCCAGTTACCAAATTTGGTAAAGGAGAAATGCTGCCACCTGGTGGCCGTTTCCGGCAAGAGCAGCTTTAAAGTCACAGCTAATGGTCACTTAACATTCACAAGGACTCAGGGCTGTAAAGGACACCTGCCCTAAAAAATTGTGCTGAAGTAGGGAATGGACAAAAAAATTCACAACAGGCAAATGTTTCAAGAAGAGAGTATGAAGAGTTAAGTTTTACTCACGCCCTTTAAAAAAAAAAAGGAAAATGGATAAAAGCTCAACCTCAGGGAGTGTTAGACCCATGCAATCTAATCTACAAAAAGTTTCAACTTAGACCAGTCGACTGACCATCAGCAAAATCTCTACAAACAATAAATGCTGACGGGGTTTTTAAGAACTGTGTCCCCTCTACCTGCTGGTGAGACGTAAAGGGGTAACAGCCAATAATGAGAACAGAAAGGAGCTGTGTTTAAAAGTAAAAATGGAGGTAACATTCAATCCAGCAGGCGCACCATTGGGCCTCTCTCCTGAGAAGACAAGAATCGAGAAGACACAGGCCGCAAAAGCTGCAGTGCAGCCTTATTCACAATAGCCAAGACAGTGAAGCAATCAAAATATCCAACAAGAGGTGAATGGATAAAGAAGAAGTGGTCCACGTACACAATGGAATATTAGCCATGGAAAACAATGAACCATTGCTCTTTGAGGCACCACAAATGGGTCTGGAGATAATCACGAAACATGAGGTAGCTCGGAAACCAAAGACCTGTATTCTATATCACTTATAGGCGTTATATAATAACTGACACAAATGAATATATTTCCACAGAGAAAGACACTCACAGACTTAGAAAACAAACTATGCTCATCTAAAAGGAAAGGTGGGGGGAATGGATAAGTTAAGATTAGTGTTGCTCTATGTATACAAACACATAGTATATACATATATCAAAAAGACCGACCATCTAGCAAGGGAGGTCTGTGGAACACTCTGTAACATTTAACATGGGAAGAGGATCTGTACTTGAATAGACATATATAATGTACAAATGAACCAGATTGTGTACACCTAGGACAGACAATATTCGAAGCTTTACCCCAATTAAAAAAAATTTTAAAACCAAGAAGAAATAATGAGACATAAACTTATGGGGGTTTCTCCAGGCACATTCCAATTTAATTTACAACCTAGGAACACGACTTCCAGATAGGCTCTGCTGCCCTAGTTCCCAGATTTGGGAGTGGAGAAATGCTGCCTGCTAGAGGCCACTTCCCACAGCAGCAGCTTTAAACCCATTGCTAAAGGTCACTAAATATTCACCAAACTTGCAGTTCGGGAAATGACACCTGCTCTCTAAAAATTTCTGGGGTGGAAAATCGACCAAAAATGTGAAAATAGGGCAACCTTCCAAGAATATAGTTTCAAGAGTTATATTGTACTCCCAATTGTTTCCTTTTTTTTAAACAGAAAAGAAACCGGTGGAGAAAAATGATGAGTTTTATGAATTTTCAAAGACATGCAAACCCAAATTACAAAACCCTATCAGCACACAGCAGGCAGTAGGGCCATTAGCATAAATGCAGCAAACAATAAATGCTAAATCGATTGTGGAGAAATGCATACCCTCGATTCTAAGGGGGACGTGGTAAGAGCCAGTAATGAAAACACAAAGAAGGTGCTCTGAAAAGGGAAACACGGTGCTACCAGTCAATCAGTCACACCCACTGCTGGGCCTATCACCTGAGAAAATGAGAATCAAAAAGTCACATGCTGGCAATCCTGCACTCCAACAATATTTACCATAGCCAACACTTGGAAGCAATGAAAATGTCCATCAACCGAGGAATGCGCAAAGTAGAAGTGGTCCACGGGCACACTGGGAAATTACTCCAATAAAAACTAAAAATTAAATTTAAAAATCCCACAAAAGTAAGGAGACATGAGCTTGTGTGGGTTTGTCCGGGCACACTCCAATCTAATTTATAACCGAGAAACACCACAGGCCACAAGGGCTTTTCCCTAGTTACCATGGTGGGGGCATAGAAAGGCTGCCGCCCTCTGGCATTTACCTGCAAAAGCAGCTTTAAAGCCTGTGCTAATGGTCATTTCATAGGAACAAGTACTGCAGAACTGTAAATGAAACCTGCCCTCAAAATGTCTTGAGGGAGGTAATGGCCAAAACATTTCAAAATGTGACACATACTTTAAGAGAACACTTTGAAGAACTAAGGGATAATCACAGGGTGAAAAATAAAAAGGACATGCCTTAAAGTTCAATTTCAACGGATTATGAGGCACATGCGAATTCAACAACAAAGAGGTATCAGCTCACACTTGTCAGAATAACCATCAGCAAGGAAACTACAAACAATAAATGCTGAAGGTGTTGTGGAGAAATGCATACCCCCAACTTCAAGTGGGACGTAACTTGGAAAGGGCCACGAATGAGAACAGAATGGAGGTTTCTTAAAAAGGTAAACATTGAGCTACCATATGATCCAGCAGGCCCACTCCTCGACCTATAATCTAAGAAGAGAGAATTGGAAAGACACAGGCAGGCAAATCTGCATGGCACAGTATTACAATAGCCAAGATATGGAAGTAACCAAAAAGTCCACCAACAGATGGGTGGACAAAGAAGAACTCCTCCATGTACAGATGGAATATTCGCTAGTGAAAAAAATGAAACAATGCCATTTGCAGCACCATACATGGGTCTAGACATTATCACGCAACCTGTAGTAAGTGAGAAAGCAAAAGACACATATCCTATCATATCACTTTTAGGAGTTACTTAAAAATTGATACCAATGTATATATTTCCACAGAGAAACGCAATCACAGATTCATTAAAAAAATCTTATGGTTCACCAAATAGAAAGGGATGAGGATTGGATACATTACCATTTTGGGGTTAACAGAGATATACAAACCATGTGAAATATATAATCACCAAAGACGTACGGAAGACCAGGAGAAGACTACTCAACATTGTGTCATAACCTACATGGGAAAAGGATGCGAGGAAGAATAGATACACGTATATGTGTGAAAGAACCACATCTTGCACACCTAGAACAAACAAACCATTGTAATCAAATTTGCTGGGATAAAAAATAAAAAGTAAATTACAATTATGAACAAGAAGTAATGAGACATAAACATAAAGTGCTTTTTTCCTGTCACATTCCATTCGAATTTACAAACTAGAACACCACTTCCATTAAGGCTCTGTTTCCCCAGTTACCAAATTTGGTAAAGGAGAAATGCTGCCACCTTGTGGCCGTTTCCTGCAAGAGCAGCTTTAAAGTCACAGCTAATGGTCACTTAACATTCACAAGGACTCAGGGCTGTAAAGGACACCTGCCCTAAATAATTGTGCTGAAGTAGGGAATGGACAAAAAAATTCAAAACAGGCAAATGTTTCAAGAAGAGAGTATGAAGAGTTAAGTTTTACTCACGCCCTTTTAAAAAAAAAAGGAAAATGGATAAAAGCTCAACCTCAGGGAGTGTTAGACCCATGCAAACTAATCTACAAAAAGTTTCAACTTAGACCAGTCGACTGACCATCAGCAAAATGTCTACAAACAATAAATGCTGATGGGGTTTTTAAGCACTGTGTCCCCTCTACCTGCTGGTGAGACGTAAAGGGGTAACAGCCAATAATGAGAACAGAAAGGAGCTGTGTTTAAAAGTAAAAATGGAGGTACCATTCAGTCCAGCAGGCGCACCATTGGACCTCTCACCTGAGAAGACAAGAATCGAGAAGACACAGGCCACAAAAGCTGCAGTGCAGCCTTATTCACAATAGCCAAGACAGTGAAGCAATCAAAATGTCCAACAACAGGTGAATGGATAAAGAAGAAGTGGTCCATGTACACAATGGAATATTAGCCATGGAAAACAATGAACCATTGCTCTTTGAGGCACCACAAATGAGTCTGGAGATAATCACGAAACATGAGGTAACTCGGAAACCAAAGACCTGTATTCTATGATATCACTTATAGGCGTTATCTAATAACTGACACAAATGAATATATTTCCACAGAGAAAGACACTCACAGACTTAGAAAACAAACTATGCTCATGTAAAAGTAAAGGTGGGGGGAATGGATAAGTTAAGATTAGTGTTGCTCTATGTATACAAACACATAGTATATACATATCTCAAAAAGACCGACCATGTAGCAAGGGAGGTCTGTGGAACCCTCTGTAACATTTTACATGGGAAGAGGATCTGTACTTGAATAAACAAATATAATGTACAAATGAACCAGATTGTGTACACCTAGGACAGACAATATTCGAAGCTTTACCCCAATTAAAAAAAAATTTAAAACCAAGAAGAAATAAAGAGACATAAACTTATGGGGGTTTCTCCATGCACATTCCAATTTAATTTACAACCTACGAACACGACTTCCAGAAAGGCTCTGCTGCCCTAGTACCCAGATTTCGGAGTGGAGAAATGCTGCCTGCTTGAGGCCACTTCCCACAACAGCAGCTTTAAACCCATTGCTAAAGGTCACTAAATATTCACCAAACTTGCAGATCGGGAAATGACACCTGCTCTCTAAAAAAATTCTGGGGTGGAAAGTCGACCAAAATTTTCAAAATAGGGCAACCTTCCAAGAAGAAAATTTCAAGAGATATATTGTACTCCCAACTGTTTCCTTCTTCTTAACAGAAAAGTAAACGGTGGAGAAAAATGATGAGTTTTACGAATTTTCAAAGATATGCAAACCCAAATTACAAAACCCTATCAGCACACAGCAGCCAGTAGGGCCATTAGCATACATGCTGCAAACAATAAATGCTAAATCGATTGTGGAGAAATGCATACCCTCGATTCTAAGGGGGACGTGGTAAGAGCCACTAATGAAAACACAAAGAAGGTGTTTTGAAAAGGGAAACACGGTGCTACCACTCAATCAATCACACCCACTGTTGGGCCTATCAACTGAGAAAATGAGAATCAAAAAGTCACAGGCTGGCAATCCTGCACTCCAACAATATTTACCATAGCCAACACTTGGAAGCAATGAAAATGTCCATCAACCGAGGAATGCGCAAAGTAGAAGTGGTCCACGTACAAAATGGGAAATTACTCCAATAAAAATTAAGATTAAATTTAAAAATCCAACAAAAGTAAGTAGACATCAGCTTGTGTGGGTTTGTCCGGGCACACTCCACTCTAATTTATAACCGAGAAACACCACAGGCCGCAAGGGCTTTTCCCTAGTTACCATGGTGGGGACATACAAAGGCTGCCGCCCTCTGGCATTTACCTGCAAAAGCAGCTTTAAAGCCTGTGCTAATGGTCATTTCATAGGAACAAGTACTGCAGAACTGTAAATGAAACCTGCCCTCAAAATGTCTTGAGGGAGGTAATGGCCAAAACATTTCAAAATGTGACACATACTTTAAGAGAACACTTTGAAGAACTAAGGGGTAATCACAGGTTGAAAAATAAAAAGGACATGCCTTAAAGCTCAATTTCACCGGATTATGAGGCACATGGTAATTCAACCACAAAGAGGTATCAGCTCACACTTGTCAGAATAACCATCAGCAAGGAAACTACAAACAATAAATGCTGAAGGTGTTGTGGAGAAATGCATACCCCCAACTTCAAGTGGGGCGTAACTTGGAAAGGGCCACGAATGAGAACAGAATGGAGGTGCCTTAAAAAGGTAAACATTGAGCTACCATATGATCCAGCAGGCCCACTCCTCGACCTATAATCTAAGAAGAGAGAATTGGAAAGACACAGGCAGGCAAATCTGCATGGCACAGTATTACAATAGCCAAGATATGGAAGTAACCAAAAAGTCCACCAACAGATGGGTGGACAAAGAAGAACTCCTCCATGTACAGATGGAATATTCGCTAGTGAAAAAAATGAAACAATGTCATTTGCAGCACCATAGATGAGTCTAGACATAATCACGCCACCTGTAGTAAGTGAGAGAGCAAAAGACACATATCCTATCATATCACTTTTAGGAGTTACTTAAAAATTGATACCAATGAAGATATTTCCACAGAGAAAGGCAATCACAGATCCATTAAAAAAATCTTATGGTTCACCAAATAGAAAGGGATGAGGATTGGATACATTACCATATTGGGGTTAACAGAGATATACAAACCATGTGAAATATATAATCACCAAAGACGTACGGAAGACCAGGAGAAGACTACTCAACAGTGTGTCATAACCTACATGGGAAAAGGATGCGAGGAAGAATAGATACACGTATATGTGTGAAAGAACCACATCTTGCACACCTAGAACAAACAAACCATTGTAATCAAATTTGCTGTGATAAAAAATAAAAAGTAAATTACAATTATGAACAAGAAGTAATGAGACATAAACATAAAGTGCTTTTTTCCTGGCACATTCCATTCGAATTTACAACCTAGAACACCACATCCATTAAGGCTCTGTTTCCCCAGTTACCAAATTTGGTAAAGGAGAAATGCTGCCACCTTGTGGCCGTTTCCTGCAAGAGCAGCTTTAAACTCACAGCTAATGGTCACTTAACATTCACAAGGACTCAGGGCTGTAAAGGACACCTGCCCTAAAAAATTGTGCTGAAGTAGGGAATGGACAAAAAAATTCAAAACAGGCAAATGTTTCAAGATGAGAGTATGAAGAGTTAAGTTTTACTCACGCTCTTTTAAAAAAAAAAGGAAAATGCATAAAAGCTCAACCTCAGGGAGTGTTAGACCCAGGCAATCTAATCTACAAAAAGTTTCAACTTAGACCAGTCGACTGACCATCAGCAAAATGTCTACAAAAAATAAATGCTGACGGGGTTTTTAAGAACTGTGTCCCCTCTACCTGCTGGTGAGACGTAAAGTGGTAACAGCCAATAATGAGAACAGAAAGGAGCTGTGTTTAAAAGTAAAAATGGAGGTACCATTCAGTCCAGCAGGCGCACCATTGGACCTCTCACCTGAGAAGACAAGAATCGAGATGACACAGGCCACAAAAGCTGCAGTGCAGCCTTATTCACAATAGCCAAGACACTGAAGCAATCAAAATATCCAACAAGAGGTGAATGGATAAAGAAGAAGTGGTCCATGTACACAATGGAATATTAGCCATGGAAAACAATGAACCATTGCTCTTTGAGGCACCACAAATGAGTCTGGAGATAATCACGAAACATGAGGTAACTCGGAAACCAAAGACCTGTATTCTATGATATCACTTATAGGTGTTATCTAATAACTGACACAAATGAATATATTTCCACAGAGAAAGACACTCACAGACTTAGAAAACAAACTATGCTCATCTAAAAGGAAAGGTGGGGGGAATGGATAAGTTAAGATTAGTGTTGCTCTATGTATACAAACACATAGTATATACATATCACAAAAAGACCGACCATGTAGCAAGGGAGTTCTGTGGAACCCTCTGTAACATTTTACATGGGAAGAGGATCTGTACTTGAATAGACATATATAATGTACAAATGAACCAGATTGTGTACACCTAGGACAAACAATATTCTAAGCTTTACCCCAATTAAAAAAAAATTAAAACCAAGAAGAAATAATGAGACATAAACTTATGGGGGTTTCTCCATGCACATTCCAATTTAATTTACAACCTAGGAACACGACTTCCAGAAAGGCTCTGCTGCCCTAGTACCCAGATTTGGGAGTGGAGAAATGCTGCCTGCTTGAGGTCACTTCCCACAACAGCAGCTTTAAACCCATTGCCAAAGGTCACTAAATATTCACCAAACTTGCAGTTCGGGAAATGACACCTGCTCTCTAAAAAAATTCTGGGGTGGAAAATAGACCAAAAATTTCAAAATAGGGCAACCTTCCAAGAAGAAAATTTCAAGAGATATATTGTACTCCCAACTGTTTCCTTTTTTTTAACAGAAAAGTAAACGGTGGAGAAAAATGATGAGTTTTACGAATTTTCAAAGACATGCAAACCCAAATTACACAACCCTATCAGCACACAGCAGCCAGTAGGGCCATTAGCATACATGCTGCAAACAATAAATGCTAAATCGATTGTGGAGAAATGCATACCCTCGATTCTAAGGGGGACGAGGTAAGAGCCACTAATGAAAACACAAAGAAGGTGTTTTGAAAAGGGAAACACGGTACTACCAGTCAATCAGTCACACCCACTGCTGGGCCTATCACCTGAGAAAATGAGAATCAAAAAGTCACAGGCTGGCAATCCTGCACTCCAACAATATTTACCATAGCCAACACTTGGAAGCAATGAAAATGTCCATCAACTGAGGAATGCGCAAAGTAGAAGTGGTCCACGTGCACACTGGGGAATTACTCCAATAAAAACTAAAAATTAAATTTAAAAATCCAACAAAAGTAAGGAGACATCAGCTTGTGTGGGTTTGTCCGGGCAAACTCCACTCTAATTTATAACCGAGAAACACCACAGGCCGCAAGGGCTTTTCCCTAGTTACCATGGTGGGGACATAGAAAGGCTGCCACCCTCTGGCATTTACCTGCAAAAGCAGCTTTAAAGCCTGTGCTAATGGTCATTTCATAGGAACAAGTACTGCAGAAGTGTAAATGAAACCTACCCTCAAAATGTCTTGAGGGAGGTAATGGCCAAAACATTTCAAAATGTGACACATACTTTAAGAGAACACTTTGAAGAACTAAGGGGTAATCACAGGTTGAAAAATAAAAAGGACATGCCTTAAAGTTCAATTTCAACGGATTATGAGGCACAGGCGAATTCAACCACAAAGAGATATCAGCTCACACTTGTCAGAATAACGATCAGCAAGGAAACTACAAACAATAAATGCTGAAGGTGTTGTGGAGAAATGCATACCCTCAACTTCAAATGGGACGTAACTTGAAAAGGGCCACGAATGAGAACAGAAGGAGGTGCCTTTAAAAGGTAAACATTGAGCTACCGTATGATCCAGCAGGCCCACTCCTCGACCTATAATCTAAGAAGAAAGAATTGGAAAGAAACAGGCAGGCAAATCTGCATGTCACAGTATTACAATAGCCAAGATATGGAAGTAACCAAAAAGTCCACAAACAGATGGGTGGACAAAGAAGAACTCCTCCATGTACAGATGGAATATTCGCTAGTGAAAAAATGAAACAATGCCATTTACAGCACCATACATGAGTCTAGACGTAATCACGCCATCTGTAGTAAGTGAGAAAGCAAAAGACACATATCCTAACATATCTCTTTTAGGAGTTACTTAAAAATTGATACCAATGAAGATATTTCCACAGAGAAAGGCAATCACAGATTCATTAAAAAAACTGATGGTTCACCAAATAGAAACTGATGAGGATTGCATACATTACCATATTGGGGTTAAAAGAGATATACATACCATGTGAAATATATAATCACCAAAGACGTACGGAAGACCAGGAGAAGACTACTCAACAGTGTGTCATAACCTACATGGGAAAAGGATGCGAGGAAGAATAGATACACGTATATGTGTGAAAGAACCACATCTTGCACACCTAGAACAAACAAACCATTGTAATCAAATTTGCTGGGATAAAAAATAAAAAGTAAATTACAATTATGAACAAGAAGTAATGAGACATAAACATAAAGTGCTTTTTTCCTGGCACATTCCATTCGAATTTACAACCTAGAACACCACTTCCATTAAGGCTCTGTTTCCCCAGTTACCAAATTTGGTAAAGGAGAAATGCTGCCACCTTGTGGCCGTTTCCTGCAAGAGCAGCTTTAAACTCACAGCTAATGGTCACTTAACATTCACAAGGACTCAGGGCTGTAAAGGACACCTGCCCTAAAAAATTGTGCTGAAGTAGGGAATGGACAAAAAAATTCAAAACAGGCAAATGTTTCAAGATGAGAGTATGAAGAGTTAAGTTTTACTCACGCTCTTTTAAAAAAAAAAGGAAAATGCATAAAAGCTCAACCTCAGGGAGTGTTAGACCCAGGCAATCTAATCTACAAAAAGTTTCAACTTAGACCAGTCGACTGACCATCAGCAAAATGTCTACAAACAATAAATGCTGACGGGGTTTTTAAGAACTGTGTCCCCTCTACCTGCTGGTGAGACGTAAAGGGGTAACAGCCAATAATGAGAACAGAAAGGAGCTGTGTTTAAAAGTAAAAATGGAGGTACCATTCAGTCCAGCAGGCGCACCATTGGACCTCTCACCTGAGAAGACAAGAATCGAGAAGACACAGGCCGCAAAAGCTGCAGTGCAGCCTTATTCACAATAGCCAAGACAGTGAAGCAATCAAAATATCCAACAAGAGGTGAATGGATAAAGAAGATGTGGTCCATGTACACAATGGAATATTAGCCATGGAAAACAATGAACCATTGCTCTTTGAGGCACCACAAATGAGTCTGGAGATAATCACGAAACATGAGGTAACTCGGAAAACAAAGACCTGTATTCTATGATATCACTTATAGGCGTTATCTAATAACTGACACAAATGAATATATTTCCACAGAGAAAGACACTCACAGACTTAGAAAACAAACTATGCTCATCTAAAAGGAAAGGTGGGGGGAATGGATAAGTTAAGATTAGTGTTGCTCTATGTATACAAACACATAGTATATACAATCACAAAAAGACCGACCATGTAGCAAGGGAGTTCCGTGGAACCCTCTGTAACATTTTACATGGGAAGAGGATCTGTACTTGAATAGACATATATAATGTACAAATGAACCAGATTGTGTACACCTAGGACAAACAATATTCTAAGCTTTACCCCAATTAAAAAAAAAATTAAAACCAAGAAGAAATAATGAGACATAAACTTATGGGGGTTTCTCCATGCACATTCCAATTTAATTTACAACCTAGGAACACGACTTCCAGAAAGGCTCTGCTGCCCTAGTACCCAGATTTGGGAGTGGAGAAATGCTGCCTGCTTGAGGTCACTTCCCACAACAGCAGCTTTAAATCCATTGCCAAAGGTCACTAAATATTCACCAAACTTGCAGTTCGGGAAATGACACCTGCTCTCTAAAAAAATTCTGGGGTGGAAAATAGACCAAAAATTTCAAAATAGGGCAACCTTCCAAGAAGAAAATTTCAAGAGATATATTCTACTCCCAACTGTTTCCTTTTTTTTAACAGAAAAGTAAACGGTGGAGAAAAATGATGAGTTTTACGAATTTTCAAAGACATGCAAACCCAAATTACACAACCCTATCAGCACACAGCAGCCAGTAGGGCCATTAACATACATGCTGCAAACAATAAATGCTAAATCGATTGTGGAGAAATGCATACCCTCGATTCTAAGGGGGACGAGGTAAGAGCCACTAATGAAAACACAAAGAAGGTGTTTTGAAAAGGGAAACACGGTGCTACCAGTCAATCAGTCACACCCACTGCTGGGCCTAACACCTGAGAAAATGAGAATCAAAAAGTCACAGGCTGGCAATCCTGCACTCCAACAATATTTACCATAGCCAACACTTGGAAGCAATGAAAATGTCCATCAACCGAGGAATGCGCAAAGTAGAAGTGGTCCAAGTGCACACTGGGGAATTACTCCAATAAAAACTAAAAATTAAATTTAAAAATCCAACAAAAGTAAGGAGACATCAGCTTGTGTGGGTTTGTCCGGGCAAACTCCACTCTAATTTATAACCGAGAAACACCACAGGCCGCAAGGGCTTTTCCCTAGTTACCATGGTGGGGACATAGAAAGGCTGCCACCCTCTGGCATTTACCTGCAAAAGCAGCTTTAAAGCCTGTGCTAATGGTCATTTCATAGGAAAAAGTACTGCAGAAGTGTAAATGAAACCTACCCTCAAAATGTCTTGAGGGAGGTAATGGCCAAAACATTTCAAAATGTGACACATACTTTAAGAGAACACTTTGAAGAACTAAGGGGTAATCACAGGGTGAAAAATAAAAAGGACATGCCTTAAAGCTCAATTTCAACGGATTATGAGGCACATGCGAATTCAACCACAAAGAGGTACCAGCTCACACTTGTCAGAATAACGATCAGCAAGGAAACTACAAACAATAAATGCTGAAGGTGTTGTGGAGAAATGCATACCCCCAACTTCAAGTGGGACGTAACTTGTAAAGGGCCACGAATGAGAACAGAATGGAGGTGCCTTAAAAAGGTAAACATTGAGCTACCATATGATCCAGCAGGCCCACTCCTCGACCTATAATCTAAGAAGAGAGAATTGGAAAGACACAGGCAGGCAAATCTGCATGACACAGTATTACGATAGCCAAGATATGGAAGTAACCAAAAAGTCCACCAACAGATGGGTGGACAAAGAAGAACTCCTCCATGTACAGATGGAATATTCGCTAGTGAAAAAAATGAAACAATGCCATTTGCAGCACCATACATGAGTCTAGACATAATCACGCCACCTGTAGTAAGTGAGAAAGGAAAAGACACATATCCTATCATATCACTTTTAGGAGTTACTTAAAAATTGATACCAATGAAGATATTTCCACAGAGAAAGGCAATCACAGATCCATTAAAAAAATCTTATGGTTCACCAAATAGAAAGGGATGAGGATTGGATACATTACCATATTGGGGTTAACAGAGATATACAAACCATGTGAAATATATAATCACCAAAGACGTACGGAAGACCAGGAGAAGACTACTCAACAGTGTGTCATAACCTACAGGGGAAAAGGATGCGAGGAAGAATAGATACACGTATATGTGTGAAAGAACCACATCTTGCACACCTAGAACAAACAAACCATTGTAATCAAATTTGCTGGGATAAAAAATAAAAAGTAAATTACAATTATGAACAAGAAGTAATGAGACATAAACATAAAGTGCTTTTTCCCTGGCACATTCCATTCGAATTTACAACCTAGAACACCACTTCCATTAAGGCTCTGTTTCCCCAGTTACCAAATTTGGTAAAGGAGAAATGCTGCCACCTTGTGGCCGTTTCCTGCAAGAGCAGCTTTAAACTCACAGCTAATGGTCACTTAACATTCACAAGGACTCAGGGCTGTAAAGGACACCTGCCCTAAAAAATTGTGCTGAAGTAGGGAATGGACAAAAAAATTCAAAACTGGCAAATGTTTCAAGATGAGAGTATGAAGACTTAAGTTTTACTCACGCTCTTTTAAAAAAAAAAAAGGAAAATGGATAAAAGCTCAACCTCAGGGAGTGTTAGACCCATGCAATCTAATCTACAAAAAGTTTCAACTTAGACCAGTCGACTGACCATCAGCAAAAAGTCTACAAACAATAACTCCTGAAGGGGTTTTAGAGAACTGTGTCCCCTCTACCTGCTGGTGAGACGAAAAGGGGTAACAGCCAATAATGAGAACAGAAAGGAGCTGTGTTTAAAAGTAAAAATGGAGGTACCATTCAATCCAGCAGGCGCACCATTGGACCTCTCACCTGAGAAGACAAGAATCGAGAAGACACAGGCCGCAAAAGCTGCAGTGCAGCCTTATTCACAATAGCCAAGACAGTGAAGCAATGAAAATATCCAACAATAGGTGAATGGATAAAGAAGAAGTGGTCCATGTACACAATGGAATATTAGCCATGGAAAACAATGAACCATTGCTCTTTGAGGCACCACAAATGAGTCTGGAGATAATCACGAAACATGAGGTAACTCGGAAACCAAAGACCTGTATTCTATGATATCACTTATAGGCGTTATCTAATAACTGACACAAATGAATATATTTCCACAGAGAAAGACACTCACAGACTTAGAAAACAAACTATGCTCATCTAAAAGGAAAGGTGGGGGGAATGGATAAGTTAAGATTAGTGTTGCTCTATGTATACAAACACATAGTATATACATATCTCAAAAAGACCGACCATGGAGCAAGGGAGGTCTGTGGAACCCTCTGTAACATTTTACATGGGAAGAGGATCTGTACTTGAATAGACATATATAATGTACAAATGAACCAGATTGTGTACACCTAGGACAAACAATATTCTAAGCTTTACCCCAATTAAAAAAAAAATTAAAACCAAGAAGAAATAATGAGACATAAACTTATGGGGGTTTCTCCATGCACATTCCAATTTAATTTACAACCTAGGAACACGACTTCCAGAAAGGCTCTGCTGCCCTAGTACCCAGATTTGGGAGTGGAGAAATGCTGCCTGCTTGAGGTCACTTCCCACAACAGCAGCTTTAAATCCATTGCCAAAGGTCACTAAATATTCACCAAACTTGCAGTTCGGGAAATGACACCTGCTCTCTAAAAAAATTCTGGGGTGGAAAATAGACCAAAAATTTCAAAATAGGGCAACCTTCCAAGAAGAAAATTTCAAGAGATATATTGTACTCCCAACCGTTTCCTTTTTTTTAACAGAAACGTAAACGTTGGAGAAAAATGATGAGTTTTACGAATTTTCAAAGACATGCAAACCCAAATTACAAAAACCTATCAGCACACAGCAGCCAGTCGGGCCATTAGCATACATGCTGCAAACAATAAACGATAAATCGATTGTGGAGAAATGCATACCCTCGATTCTAAGGGAGACGTGGTAAGAGCCACTAATGAAAACACAAAGAAGGTGCTTTGAAAAGGGAAACACTGTGCTACCAGTCAATCAGTCACACCCACTGCTGGGCCTATCACCTGAGAAAATGAGAATCAAGAAGTCACAGGCTGGCCATCCTGCACTCCAACAATATTTACCATAGCCAACACTTGGAAGCAATGAAAATGTCCATCAACCGAGGAATGCACAAAGTAGAAGTGGTCCACGTGCACACTGGGAAATTACTCCAATAAAAACTAAAAATTAAATTTAAAAATCCAACAAAAGTAAGGAGACATCAGCTTGTGTGGGTTTGTCCGGGCACACTCCACTCTAATTTATAACCGAGAAACACCACAGGCCACAAGGGCTTTTCCCTAGTTACCATGGTGGGGGCATAGAAAGGCTGCCGCCCTCTGGCATTTACCTGCAAAAGCAGCTTTAAAGCCTGTGCTAATGGTCATTTCATAGGAACAAGTACTGCAGAACTGTAAATGAAACCTGCCCTCAAAATGTCTTGAGGGAGGTAATGGCCAAAACATTTCAAAATGTGACACATACTTTAAGAGAACACTTTGAAGAACTAAGGGGTAATCACAGGGTGAAAAATAAAAAGGACATGCCTTAAAGCTCAATTTCACCGGATTATGAGGCACATGCGAATTCAACCACAAAGAGGTACCAGCTCACACTTGTCAGAATAACCATCAGCAAGGAAACTACAAACAATAAATGCTGAAGGTGTTGTGGAGAAATGCATACCCCCAACTTCAAGTGGGGCGTAACTTGGAAAGGGCCACGAATGAGAACAGAATGGAGGTGCCTTAAAAAGGTAAACATTGAGCTACCATATGATCCAGCAGGCCCACTCCTCGACCTATAATCTAAGAAGAGAGAATTGGAAAGACACAGGCAGGCAAATCTGCATGGCACAGTATTACAATAGCCAAGATATGGAAGTAACCAAAAAGTCCACCAACAGATGGGTGGACAAAGAAGAACTCCTCCATGTACAGATGGAATATTCGCTAGTGAAAAAAATGAAACAATGTCATTTGCAGCACCATAGATGAGTCTAGACATAATCACGCCACCTGTAGTAAGTGAGAGAGCAAAAGACACATATCCTATCATATCACTTTTAGGAGTTACTTAAAAATTGATACCAATGAAGATATTTCCACAGAGAAAGGCAATCACAGATCCATTAAAAAAATCTTATGGTTCACCAAATAGAAAGGGATGAGGATTGGATACATTACCATATTGGGGTTAACAGAGATATACAAACCATGTGAAATATATAATCACCAAAGACGTACGGAAGACCAGGAGAAGACTACTCAACAGTGTGTCATAACCTACAGGGGAAAAGGATGCGAGGAAGAATAGATACACGTATATGTGTGAAAGAACCACATCTTGCACACCTAGAACAAACAAACCATTGTAATCAAATTTGCTGGGATAAAAAATAAAAAGTAAATTACAATTATGAACAAGAAGTAATGAGACATAAACATAAAGTGCTTTTTTCCTGGCACATTCCATTCGAATTTACAACCTAGAACACCACATCCATTAAGGCTCTGTTTCCCCAGTTACCAAATTTGGTAAAGGAGAAATGCTGCCACCTTGTGGCCGTTTCCTGCAAGAGCAGCTTTAAACTCACAGCTAATGGTCACTTAACATTCACAAGGACTCAGGGCTGTAAAGGACACCTGCCCTAAAAAATTGTGCTGAAGTAGGGAATGGACAAAAAAATTCAAAACAGGCAAATGTTTCAAGATGAGAGTATGAAGAGTTAAGTTTTACTCACGCTCTTTTAAAAAAAAAAGGAAAATGCATAAAAGCTCAACCTCAGGGAGTGTTAGACCCAGGCAATCTAATCTACAAAAAGTTTCAACTTAGACCAGTCGACTGACCATCAGCAAAATGTCTACAAAAAATAAATGCTGACGGGGTTTTTAAGAACTGTGTCCCCTCTACCTGCTGGTGAGACGTAAAGTGGTAACAGCCAATAATGAGAACAGAAAGGAGCTGTGTTTAAAAGTAAAAATGGAGGTACCATTCAGTCCAGCAGGCGCACCATTGGACCTCTCACCTGAGAAGACAAGAATCGAGATGACACAGGCCACAAAAGCTGCAGTGCAGCCTTATTCACAATAGCCAAGACACTGAAGCAATCAAAATATCCAACAAGAGGTGAATGGATAAAGAAGAAGTGGTCCATGTACACAATGGAATATTAGCCATGGAAAACAATGAACCATTGCTCTTTGAGGCACCACAAATGAGTCTGGAGATAATCACGAAACATGAGGTAACTCGGAAACCAAAGACCTGTATTCTATGATATCACTTATAGGTGTTATCTAATAACTGACACAAATGAATATATTTCCACAGAGAAAGACACTCACAGACTTAGAAAACAAACTATGCTCATCTAAAAGGAAAGGTGGGGGGAATGGATAAGTTAAGATTAGTGTTGCTCTATGTATACAAACACATAGTATATACATATCACAAAAAGACCGACCATGTAGCAAGGGAGTTCTGTGGAACCCTCTGTAACATTTTACATGGGAAGAGGATCTGTACTTGAATAGACATATATAATGTACAAATGAACCAGATTGTGTACACCTAGGACAAACAATATTCTAAGCTTTACCCCAATTAAAAAAAAATTAAAACCAAGAAGAAATAATGAGACATAAACTTATGGGGGTTTCTCCATGCACATTCCAATTTAATTTACAACCTAGGAACACGACTTCCAGAAAGGCTCTGCTGCCCTAGTACCCAGATTTGGGAGTGGAGAAATGCTGCCTGCTTGAGGTCACTTCCCACAACAGCAGCTTTAAACCCATTGCCAAAGGTCACTAAATATTCACCAAACTTGCAGTTCGGGAAATGACACCTGCTCTCTAAAAAAATTCTGGGGTGGAAAATAGACCAAAAATTTCAAAATAGGGCAACCTTCCAAGAAGAAAATTTCAAGAGATATATTGTACTCCCAACTGTTTCCTTTTTTTTAACAGAAAAGTAAACGGTGGAGAAAAATGATGAGTTTTACGAATTTTCAAAGACATGCAAACCCAAATTACACAACCCTATCAGCACACAGCAGCCAGTAGGGCCATTAGCATACATGCTGCAAACAATAAATGCTAAATCGATTGTGGAGAAATGCATACCCTCGATTCTAAGGGGGACGAGGTAAGAGCCACTAATGAAAACACAAAGAAGGTGTTTTGAAAAGGGAAACACGGTACTACCAGTCAATCAGTCACACCCACTGCTGGGCCTATCACCTGAGAAAATGAGAATCAAAAAGTCACAGGCTGGCAATCCTGCACTCCAACAATATTTACCATAGCCAACACTTGGAAGCAATGAAAATGTCCATCAACTGAGGAATGCGCAAAGTAGAAGTGGTCCACGTGCACACTGGGGAATTACTCCAATAAAAACTAAAAATTAAATTTAAAAATCCAACAAAAGTAAGGAGACATCAGCTTGTGTGGGTTTGTCCGGGCAAACTCCACTCTAATTTATAACCGAGAAACACCACAGGCCGCAAGGGCTTTTCCCTAGTTACCATGGTGGGGACATAGAAAGGCTGCCACCCTCTGGCATTTACCTGCAAAAGCAGCTTTAAAGCCTGTGCTAATGGTCATTTCATAGGAACAAGTACTGCAGAAGTGTAAATGAAACCTACCCTCAAAATGTCTTGAGGGAGGTAATGGCCAAAACATTTCAAAATGTGACACATACTTTAAGAGAACACTTTGAAGAACTAAGGGGTAATCACAGGTTGAAAAATAAAAAGGACATGCCTTAAAGTTCAATTTCAACGGATTATGAGGCACAGGCGAATTCAACCACAAAGAGATATCAGCTCACACTTGTCAGAATAACGATCAGCAAGGAAACTACAAACAATAAATGCTGAAGGTGTTGTGGAGAAATGCATACCCTCAACTTCAAATGGGACGTAACTTGAAAAGGGCCACGAATGAGAACAGAAGGAGGTGCCTTTAAAAGGTAAACATTGAGCTACCGTATGATCCAGCAGGCCCACTCCTCGACCTATAATCTAAGAAGAAAGAATTGGAAAGAAACAGGCAGGCAAATCTGCATGTCACAGTATTACAATAGCCAAGATATGGAAGTAACCAAAAAGTCCACAAACAGATGGGTGGACAAAGAAGAACTCCTCCATGTACAGATGGAATATTCGCTAGTGAAAAAATGAAACAATGCCATTTACAGCACCATACATGAGTCTAGACGTAATCACGCCATCTGTAGTAAGTGAGAAAGCAAAAGACACATATCCTAACATATCTCTTTTAGGAGTTACTTAAAAATTGATACCAATGAAGATATTTCCACAGAGAAAGGCAATCACAGATTCATTAAAAAAACTGATGGTTCACCAAATAGAAACTGATGAGGATTGCATACATTACCATATTGGGGTTAAAAGAGATATACATACCATGTGAAATATATAATCACCAAAGACGTACGGAAGACCAGGAGAAGACTACTCAACAGTGTGTCATAACCTACATGGGAAAAGGATGCGAGGAAGAATAGATACACGTATATGTGTGAAAGAACCACATCTTGCACACCTAGAACAAACAAACCATTGTAATCAAATTTGCTGGGATAAAAAATAAAAAGTAAATTACAATTATGAACAAGAAGTAATGAGACATAAACATAAAGTGCTTTTTTCCTGGCACATTCCATTCGAATTTACAACCTAGAACACCACTTCCATTAAGGCTCTGTTTCCCCAGTTACCAAATTTGGTAAAGGAGAAATGCTGCCACCTTGTGGCCGTTTCCTGCAAGAGCAGCTTTAAACTCACAGCTAATGGTCACTTAACATTCACAAGGACTCAGGGCTGTAAAGGACACCTGCCCTAAAAAATTGTGCTGAAGTAGGGAATGGACAAAAAAATTCAAAACAGGCAAATGTTTCAAGATGAGAGTATGAAGAGTTAAGTTTTACTCACGCTCTTTTAAAAAAAAAAGGAAAATGCATAAAAGCTCAACCTCAGGGAGTGTTAGACCCAGGCAATCTAATCTACAAAAAGTTTCAACTTAGACCAGTCGACTGACCATCAGCAAAATGTCTACAAACAATAAATGCTGACGGGGTTTTTAAGAACTGTGTCCCCTCTACCTGCTGGTGAGACGTAAAGGGGTAACAGCCAATAATGAGAACAGAAAGGAGCTGTGTTTAAAAGTAAAAATGGAGGTACCATTCAGTCCAGCAGGCGCACCATTGGACCTCTCACCTGAGAAGACAAGAATCGAGAAGACACAGGCCGCAAAAGCTGCAGTGCAGCCTTATTCACAATAGCCAAGACAGTGAAGCAATCAAAATATCCAACAAGAGGTGAATGGATAAAGAAGATGTGGTCCATGTACACAATGGAATATTAGCCATGGAAAACAATGAACCATTGCTCTTTGAGGCACCACAAATGAGTCTGGAGATAATCACGAAACATGAGGTAACTCGGAAAACAAAGACCTGTATTCTATGATATCACTTATAGGCGTTATCTAATAACTGACACAAATGAATATATTTCCACAGAGAAAGACACTCACAGACTTAGAAAACAAACTATGCTCATCTAAAAGGAAAGGTGGGGGGAATGGATAAGTTAAGATTAGTGTTGCTCTATGTATACAAACACATAGTATATACAATCACAAAAAGACCGACCATGTAGCAAGGGAGTTCCGTGGAACCCTCTGTAACATTTTACATGGGAAGAGGATCTGTACTTGAATAGACATATATAATGTACAAATGAACCAGATTGTGTACACCTAGGACAAACAATATTCTAAGCTTTACCCCAATTAAAAAAAAAATTAAAACCAAGAAGAAATAATGAGACATAAACTTATGGGGGTTTCTCCATGCACATTCCAATTTAATTTACAACCTAGGAACACGACTTCCAGAAAGGCTCTGCTGCCCTAGTACCCAGATTTGGGAGTGGAGAAATGCTGCCTGCTTGAGGTCACTTCCCACAACAGCAGCTTTAAATCCATTGCCAAAGGTCACTAAATATTCACCAAACTTGCAGTTCGGGAAATGACACCTGCTCTCTAAAAAAACTCTGTGGTGGAAAAACGACCAAAAAATTTAAAAGAGGGCAACCTTCCAAGAAGACAATTTCAAGAGTTATATTGTACTCCCAATTGTTTCCTTTTTTTAAGAGAAAAGAAAAAGGCGGAGAAAAATTGTCAGTTTTACGAATTTTCAAAGACATGCAAACCCAAATTACAAAACCCTATCAGCTCACAGCTGGCAGAAGGGCCATTAGCATAAATGCTGCAAACAATAAACGCTGAAGTGATTGTGGAGAAATCCGTACCCTCGATTCTAAGGGGGACGTGGTAAGTGCCACTAATGAAAACACAAAGAAGGTGCTTTGAAAAGGGAAACACGGTGCTACCAGTCAATCACACCCACTGCTGGGCCTATCACCTGTGAAAATGAGAATCAAAAAGTCACAGGCTGGCAATCCTGCACTCCAACAATATTTACCATAGCCAACGCTTGGAAGCAATGAAAATGTCTATCAACCGAGGAATGCACAAAGTAGAAGTGGTCCACGTACACGGTGGAAAATTACTCCAATAAAAAATAAAAATTAAATTTAAAAATCCAACAAAAGTAAGGAGACATCAGCTTGTGTTGGTTTGTCCGGGCACACTCCACTCTAATTTATAACCGAGAAACACCACAGGCCGCAAGGGCTTTTCCCTATTTACCAGGGTGGGGAACATAGAAAGGCTGCCACCGTCTGTCAGTTACCTGCAACAGCAGCTTTAAAGTCTGAGCTAATGATCATTTCCTAGGAACAAGTACTGCAGGACTGTAAATGAATCCTGCCCTCAAAATGTCTTGAGGGAGGTAATGGCCAAAACATGTCAAAATTTGATACATACTTTAAGAGACCACTTTGAAGAACTCAGGGGTAATCACAGCTTGAAAAATAAAAGGGACATGCCTTAAAGCTGAATTTCAACGGATTATGAGGCAGATGCGAATTCAACCACAAAGAGGTATCAGCTCACACTTGTCAAAATAACCATCCGCAAGAATAGTACAAACAATAAATGCTGAAGTTGTTGTGGAGGAATGCATACCCTCAACTTTAAGTGGGAAGTAACTTGGAAATAGCCACTAAAGAGAACAGAATGGAGGTGCCTTATAAATGTTAACATTGAGCTACCATATGACCCAGCAATCCCACTACTGGGTATACACCCAGAGAAAACCATAATTCAAAAATACACATGCACCCGAATGTTTATTACAGCACTATTTACAATAGCCAGGTCATGGAAGCAACCTAAATGCCCATCAACAGACGAATGGATAAAGAAGTTGTGGTACATATATAGAATGGAATATTACTCAGCCACAAAAAGGAACCAAATTGAGTCATTAGTTGAGACGTGGATGGATCTAGAGACTGTCATACAGAGTGAAGTAAGTCAGAAAGAGAAAAACAAATATCGTATATTAACGCAGGTATGTGGAACCTAGAAAATTGGTACAGATGAGCCAGTTTGCAGGGCAGAAGTTGAGACACAGATGTAGAGCACAGACATATGGACACCAAGGGAGGGAAAATGCGGTGGGGTGGGGATGGTGTTGTGCTGAATTGGGCGATTGGGATTGACATGTATACACTGATGTGTATAAAATTGATGACTGATAAGAACCTGCAGTATAAAAAAAGAAACAAAACAACTAATACTAAACTTTCATTCGGTTATTTGTATGGAAGTATGTTAATATAAATGTTTCAGACATTACATGAACTTTCTAAGAATCTTATATGTTCTGGTATAATGTTATAATTCATAATCCTAGTTATTACTTTAAAATGTATATCTCAGAAATAACTAATTTTCTTGTCAACTGCATTATTATAAACTTTCATCAAATCTTTAACCGTGGTCATTTTTAAGTCTTTTGTCATTTACAGACAGTTCTGGGTGTACTCTGATGCTTTTGCAAATATGTTCCTATAAAAGGGTTTCACCTTCATGAAATTCATGGAAAAGACTCTGACAAGTACAGGTTTCTGGTAACTCTACTGTACTGCTGAACTGAATGAATAAGCATTTTCAGAACTCTAATGATAAAACTAATGAACTCATAAAAGTGCTAACAAAAGATCAAGATGAAAAAAAATTAATTACATGGGACTGAGTGAACTGATGACGATAAGTATAATTTTTGTTACTTTCTGTTTGAATTAAAAAAAATCCCACAAGGACTCAGAGGCAAAAAATATACAAATCAATTTTCACTGCAAAGTAAAGCAGCTGCTACAGTGAAGGATTACTGGACTGAATGTCAATATTATGACATAGTATGAGTGTGTTTCATGTTTGGTAATTTCAATCACTGTTGCTTTTGTTGTGATCATCCATGTACAATGCTTGATGTCAGTCTATTTATCTCTTATAAAAATAAAATACAGTGTGTGTGTTTGGAAAAAAAAAACGAATAAGAACTAATGAGACATAAACTTATGGGGATTTCTCCTGGCAAACTCCATTCTAATTTACAACCTAAGACAACGACTTCCAGAAAGGCTCTGCTGCCCTAGTACCTAGATTGGGGAATGGCGAAATGCTGCCTCCTTTTGGCCGTTTCCCACAAAAGAAGCTTTAAACCCACTGCAAACGGTCACTAAATATTCACCAACTTGCAGTTCTGTAAATGACACCTGCCCTCCAAAAAAATTCTGGGGTCAAAAATCGAACAAAAAATTCAAAAAGGGCAACCTTTGAAGAAGATAATTTCAAGAGGTATATTGTGCTCACAGATTTTTCTTTTGATAAAAGAAAAAGATGTGGAAAAATGATGAATTTTAGGAATTTTGAAAGATATGCAAACCCAAATTACAAATACCTATCAGATCACAGCAGTCAGAATGGCCATCAGCAAAAATGGTGCAAACAATAAATGCTGAAGCGATTGTGGATAAATGCGTACCCTCGGTTCTAAGGGCGACGTTGTAAAAGCC
Organism: Eschrichtius robustus; assembly: GCF_028021215.1. NCBI lineage: Eukaryota > Metazoa > Chordata > Mammalia > Artiodactyla > Eschrichtiidae > Eschrichtius > Eschrichtius robustus. The sequence goes on from NC_090832.1 coordinate 81,949,826, forward strand.
ACTAATAAAAACACATTGGAGGTGCTTTGAAAAAGTAAACACTGAGTGACCAGTCCATCAATCACAACCACTGCTGGCCCTATCACCAGAGAAAATGAGAATCAAAAAGTCACAGGCTGGCAATCCTGCACTCCAGCAATATTTACCATAGGCAACACTTGGAAGCAACGAAAATGTCCATCAACAGAGGAATGCACCAAGAAGTGGTCCATGTACAAAATAGAATATTAACTCCAATAATAAATATAAATTAAATTTAAAAATACAACAAAAGTAAAGAGACATCAGCTTTTGTGTGTTTACCTGGGCACATTCTACTCTAATTTACAACCGAGGAACACCACTGGACGTAAAGTCTGTTTCCCTAGTATCAGTGTGGGGAATGTAGAAAGGTAGCAGCCCTGTGGCCGTTACCTGCAAAAGCAGTTTAAAGCCTGTGCTAATGGTCACTTCATATGAACAAGTACTGTAGGGCTGAAAATGAAACCTGCCTTCAAAATGTCTTGAGGGAGGTAATGGCCAAAACATTTCAAAATTTGGCACATACTTTAAGAAACCACTTTGAAGAACTAAGCTGTAATTACAGCTTGAAAAATAAAAAAGACTTGCCTTAAAGCTCAATTGCAACGGAATATGAGACACATGCAAATTCAACCGTAAAGAGGTGTCAGCTCACACCCGTCAGAATAACCATCAGCAAAAACTACAAAGAATAAATGCTGAAGGTGCTGTGGAGAAATGCATACCCTCAACTTTAAGTGGGACGTAACCTGGAAAGAGCCACTAATGATAACAGAATGGAGGTACCTTTAAAAGGTAAACACTGAGCTACCATATGACCTAGCAGACCTATTCCTGGACCTATAACCGACGAAGACAGAATTGGAAGGACACAGGCAGGCAAATCTGCAATGCATACTATTACAATAGCCAATATATGGAAGTAACCAAAAAGTCCACTGACAAATGGGTGGACAAATAAGAACTGCTACATGTACAGATGGAATATGAGCTAGTGAAAAAATGAAACAATGCCATTTGCAGCACCATAGATGAGTCTAGAGGTAATCACACAACTTGTAGTAAGTGAGAAAGTGAAAGACATATATCCTATCATATCAGACATAGGTGTTACCTAAAAATTGATACAAACGAAGATATTTCCACAGAGAAAGGCAATCACAGATTCATTAAAGAAACTAATGGTTCACCAGATGGAAAGGTGTGAGGATTGGATACATTACCATATTGAGGTTAACAGAGAGATACAAACACATGTGAAATATATAATCACCAAAGACCTACAGAATACCAAGAGAAGACTACTCTACATTGTGTCATAACCTACATGGGAAAAGGATCCGAAGAAGAATAGATATATGTATATGTGTGAAAGAACCACATCTTGCACACCTAGAACAAACAAAACATTGTAATCAAGTTTGCTGTGATAAAAAATAAAAATTAACTTAAAAATACGAACAAGAAGTAATGAGACATAAACTTAAAGGGCTTTTTCCTGGCACATTCCATTCTAATTTGCAACCTAGACCACCACTTCCAGTAAGGCTCTGTTGCCATAGTAACCAGATTTGGTAAAGGAGAAATGCTGCCGCCTTGTGGCCGTTTCCCGCAAGAGCGGCTTTAAACCCACAGCTAATGGTCACTTAAAATTCACAAGGACTCAGGGCTGTAAAGGACACCTGCCGTCAAAAATTGTGCTGAGGTAGGGAACGGACAAAAAAATTTAATACAGGCAAATTTTTCAATAAAATACTATGAAGAGGTAAGTATTACTCACTGTCTTTAAAAAAAGGAGAATGGATTAAGGCTCAACCTGAGGAATTATTAGACTCATGCAGTCTAATCAACAAAAAGGTTTCCAATCACACCAGTCGACTGACCATCAGCAAAAAGTCTACAAACCATAAATGCTGATGCGGTTGTAGAGAATTGTGTATCCTCTAGCTGCTGGTGAGATGCAAAGTGGTTAACAGCCAGTAATGAGAACAGAAAAGAGCTGCGTTTAAAAGTAAAAATTTAGGTACCATTCAATCCAGCAGGCGCACCACTGGACCTCTCACCTGAGAAGACAAGTATCGAGAAGACACAGGTTGCAAAAGCTGCAGGGCAGCATTATTCACAATAGCCAAGGCAGTGAAGCGATAAAAATGTCCATCAACAAGTGAATGGATATAGAATAAGTGGTCCAGGTACACAATGGAATATTAGCCATGGAAAACAATGAAACCCTGCTCTTTGAGGCACCACAAATGAGCCTGGAGATAATCACAAATCATGAGGTAAGTCGGAAAGCAAAAGACTTATATCCTATGATATCACTTACAGGCGTTATCTAATAACTGACAGAAATGAACACAATTCACAGAGAAATACACTCACAAACTTAGAAAACCAACTTTGCTCATCTAAAGGGAAAGGTGGGGGGAATGGATAAATGAAGATTAGTGTTACTATATGATATGGATATGATCCAAATACATATTATATACATATTACAAAAAGACCGACCATATAACAAGGGAGGTCTACAGAACACTCTGTAATAATTTACATGGGAAGAGGATCTCTACATAAATAGATATAAATAATGTGTAAATGAACCAGAGTGTGTACACCTTGGACAAACAACATTCTAACCATTACCCTGATTTAAAAAATTAAAACAATGAAAAAGAATTAATCAGACATAAACTTATGGGGCGTTTTCCAGCCCATTCCATTCAAATTTACAACCTAGGAAAACGACTTCCAGAACGGCTCTGCTGCCCTAGTAACCAGATTTGTTAATGGAGAAATGCTGCTGCCTTGTGTCCGTTTCGAACAACAGCAGCTTAAACCTAATGCTATTGGTCCCTAAATATTCACACTCATTGCAGGCCTGTAAATGACACCTACATTTCAAAACAATCCTGGGGTTGAAAATTGACCAAAAAATTCAGAAGAGGGCAACGTTCCAGGAAGACACTTTCAAGACGGATATTGTACTCACACTTTTCTTTTTTCTTTTAACAGAAAAGAAAAAGGCGTGGAAAAATGATGAATTTTAGAATATTTAACGACATGCATACCCATATTACAAATACCTATCGGCTCACAGCAGTCAGAATGGCCATTAGCAAAAATGCTGCAAAAAATAAATGCTGAAGGGATTGTGGAGAAATGCATACCCTCGGCTGTAAGGGGGGGCATGTTAAGAGTCACTAATGAAAACACAATGTAGGTTCTTTGAAAAGGGAAACATTGAGCTACCAGTCAATCAATCAAAACCACTGCTGGACCTATCACCTGAGAAAATGAGAATCAAAAAGTCACAGGCTGGCAATCCTTCACTCCAGCAATATTTACCATAGCCAACACTTGGAAGCAATGAAAATGTCCATCAACCGAGGAATGCACCAAGAAGAAGTGGTCCATGTACACAATGGAATATTACTCCAATACTAAATATAAATTAAATTTTAAAAAAAAACAAACAAAAGTAAGGAGACATCAGCATTTGTGGGTTTATCCGGGCACATTGCACTCTAATTTATAACGGAGGAACACCACAGGCCGGAAGGTCTGTTTCCCTAGTTACCAGAGTGGGGAACGTAGAAAGGCTGCCGCCCTCTGGCCATTACCTGCAAAAGCAGCTTTAAAGCCTGTGCTAATGGTCACTTCATATGAACAAGTAATGCAGGGCTGTAAATGAAAACTGCCCTCAAAATGTCTCGAGGGAGGTAATGGCCAAAAATTTTCAAAATGTGACACATACTTTAAGAAAACACCTTGAAGAACTAAGCTGTAATCACTGTTTGATAAATAAAAAGGACATGCTTTAAAGCTCAATTTCAACAGATTATGGGACACATGCAAATTCAACCACAAAGGGGTATCAGCTCACACCTGTCAGAATAACCTTCAGCAAGAAAACTACAAACAATAAATACTGAAGGTGTTTTGGAGAAATGCATACCCTCAACTTTAAGTTGGATGTAACCTGGAAAGAGCCACTAATGAGAACTGAATTGTGGTGCCTTTAAAACGTACACACTGAGTTACCATATGATACAGCAAGCCCACTCCTTGGACTATAACATAAGAAGATAGAACTGGAAAGACACAGGCAAGCAAATGTGTATTGCAGCAGTATTACAATAGCCAAGACATGGAGACAACCAAAAAGTCCATCAAGAGGTGCATGGCCAAAGAAGAACTGGTACACGTACAGATGGAATATTAGCCAGGGAAAAAAATAAAACAATGCCATTTGCAGCACCATGTATGATTCTTGAGGTAATCAGGCAAATTGTACTAAGTCAGAACGCAAAAGACACATATCCTATAATATCACTTATAGGTCTTAGCTAAAAATTGATACCAATGAAGATATTTCCACAGAGAAATGCAATCACAGATTCACTAAACTAACTTATGGTTCACCAAATGGAAAGGTGTGAGGATTGGACACATTAGGATATTGGAGTTAACATAGATATAGAAACAAATGTGAAATGTGTAATCACCAAAGACCTACGTAATACCAAAAGAAGATTACTCAACATTGTATCATAACCTACATGGGAAAATGATCCAAAGAAGAATAGATATATGTATATGTTTAAAAGAACCACATCTTGCACACCTAGAAGACACAAAACATTTTAATCAAATTTGCTGTGATAAAAAATAAAAATTAAATTAAAAAAAGAACAAGAAGTAATGAGAAATAAACTTAAGGGGCTTTTTGCTGGCACATTGCATTCTAATTTACAACCAGAACATGACTTCCATTAAGGCTCTGTCATCACTAATAAAGCAGCTTTATAATCAATGTTGAAGGTAGCTTAAAAGAAGTCTCACTAATTATTGATAGTATCAAGAAAACAAAGAAAAGTAAAAATCTCACTGCAAAAAGTATACATAGAGTAAGTCTAGGTAGATCAAACACTTATTAAACTTCTGTAAAGAATAAAAGACAACAGTAGTATGTTTTTTTAAAAAGAGAGGGCCCAAATAAATCTGAAATGAAAGAGATGATATTACAACAGACCCCACAGAAATACAAAGTATCCTAAGATACACACAGGGTAACTCAGGGCTCAGATTGGACAGAGCCCACTCTCCAGTCCCCTGTACGTGACTTACAGGAGCCTCAGGAACTGAGGAGGGGGTCCCTGAGGAGAGGCTCAAGATAGAATATGGTAGGCATTAACATGGCTCCATTCACCTTAAACATGCCTGAACTACATTCACACGAGATGATTTTGTCCTGTATGTACATCGACACCTCTAGTTTGGAACTGCAGATCTTTGGCTTCACCACCTCTACTGAGAGCATTAGCTTCACCTGCTGTGGACCGTCTCCTATAGGATTTCTAGAACCACAAAGCATCGAAGCTTCACAGGACCCAGAGTCTGTGCGACTCCACGCAGAGTCTCAGAGTCTCAACTCCACTCAGATACTCCACTCTTGGAGGGCACACACAAAGTAGTGAGCACATCAGAACCCAGGGGAAGGAGCAGTGACCCCATAGGAGGATGAGCAGAACTACCTGATAGTTTTAGAGGGTCTCCTGCAGAGGCAGGTGGTAGCTGTGGGTGTGGCTCACCGTGAGGACAACGACACTGGCAGCAGAAGTTCTGGGAAATACTCCTTGGTGTGAGCATTCCCAGAGTCCGCCATTAACCCCACCAAGAGCAAGGTAGGCTCCAGTGCTGGGTCACCTCAGGTGAAACTACCAACAGGGAGGGAACCCAGCCCCATGCATCAGCAGATAAGTGGATTAAACTTTTTATTAAAGTTTTATTTAATCTGCAGACAAGCAGATTAAAGCTTTGCCCACCAAAGCAACACCCAGCTCTACCCACCACCAGTCCCTCCCATCAGGAAGCTTGCACAAGCCTCTAAGATAGACTCATCCACTGGAGAGCAGACAGCAGAAGCAAGAAGAACTACAATTCTGCAGCCTGTGGAAGGAAAACCACATTCACAGAAAGATAGACAAAATGAAAAGGCAGAGGACTTTATACCAGATTAAGGAACAAGATAAAACCCTAGGGAAAAAAACGAAATGAGGTGGAGATAGGGAACCTTCCAGAAAAAGAATTCAGAATAATGATAGTGAACATGATCCAAGACCTTGGCAAAAGAATGGAGGCAAAGATCGAGAAGATGCAAGAAATGCTTAACAAAGATCTAGAAGAATTAAGGAGCAAACACCTAGAAGAATTAAAGAACAAACAAACAGAGGTGAACAATATAATAACTGAAATGAAAAATACACTAGAAGGAATCAGTAGCAGAATAACTGTGGCAGAAGAACGGATAAGTGACCTGGAAGACAGAAAAGTGGAAATCACTGCCATGGAACAGAATAAAGAAAAAGAATGAAAATAAATGAAGACACCCTAAGAGTCCTCTGGGACAACATTAAACGCAACAACATTCACATCATAGGGGTCCCAGAAGGAGAAGAGAGAGAGAAAGGACCCGAGAATACATTTGAAGAGATTATAGTCGAAAACTTCCTAGCATGGGAAAAGAAATAGCCACCCAAGTCCAGGAAGTGCAGAGAGTCCCAGTCAGGATAAATCAAAGGAGAAAAATGCCAAGACACATAGTAACCAAATTGACAAAAATTGAAGACAAAGAAAAATTATTGAAAGCAACAAGGGAAAAATGACAAATAACATACAAGGGAACTCCCATAAGGATAACAGCTGATTTCTCAGCAGAAAATCTACAAGCCAGAAGGGAGTGGCATAAATTTAAAGTGATGAAAGGGAAGAACCTACAACCAAGAGTACTCCACCCAGCAAGGATATCATTCAGATTTGACAGAGAAATCATAAGCCCTACAGACAAGCAAAAGCTAAGAGAATTCAGCACCATGAAACCAGTTCTACACCAAATGCTAAAGGAACTTCTCTAAGTGGGAAACACAAGAGAAGAAAAGGACCCACCAAGACAAACCCATAACAATTAAGAAAAGAGTAATAGGAACATACATATCAATAATTACCTTAAACGTGAATGGACTAAATGTTCCAACCAAAAGACACAGGCTCTCTGAATGGATACAAAAACAAGACCCATATATACGCTGTCTACAAGAGACCCATTTCAGACCTAGGGACACATACAGACTGAAAGTGAGGCGATGGAAAAATATATTCTATGCAAATGAAAATCAAAAGAAAGCTGGAGTAGCAATACTCATATCAGATAAAATAGACTTTAAAATAAAGAATGTTACAAGAGACAATGAAAGACACTGCATAATGGTCAAGGGATCAATCCAAGAAGAAGATATAACAATTATAAATATATATGTGCCCAACATAGGAGCACCTCAATACATAAGGCAACTGCTAACAGCTATAAAAGAGGAAATCAACAGTAACACAATAATAGCAGGGGACTTTAACAGCTCACTTACACCAGTGGAGATCATCCAGACAGAAAATTAATAAGGAAACACAAGCTTTAAATGACACAATAGACCAGATATAGTTAATTGATATTTATAGGACATTCCATTCAAAAACAGCAGATTACACGTTCTTCTCAACTGCACACGGAACATTCTCCAGGATAGATCACATCTTGGGTCACAAATAAAGCCTCAGTAAATTTAAGAAAACTGAAATCATATCAAGCAGCTGTTCCGACCACAATGCTATGAGATTAGAAATCAATAACAGGGACAAAACCGTAAAAAACACAAACACATGGAGGCTAAACAATACGTTACTAAATAACCAAGAGATCACTGAAGAAATCAAAGAGGAAATCAAAAACTACCTAGAGACAAATGACAACAAAAACACAATGATCCAAAACCTATGGGATGCAGCAAAAGCAGTTCTAAGAGGGAAGTTTATAGCAAAACAAGCCTACCTCAAGAAACAAGAAAAATCTCAAATAAACAATCTATCCTTACACCTAGAGGAACTAGAGAAAGAAGAACAAAACCCAAAGTTAGTAGAATGAAAGAAATCATAAAGATCAAAGCAGAAATAAATGAAATAGAAGCAAAGAAAATGAAAGCAAAGATCAATAAAACTAAAAGCCGGTTCTTTGAGAAGATAAACAAAAATGATAAACCTTTAGCCAGACTCAAGAAAAAGAGGGAGAGGAATCAAATCAACAAAATTAGAAGTGAAAATGAGAAGTTACAACAGACACCGCAGGAATACAAAGCATCCTAAGAGACTACTACAAGCAACTCTATGCCAACAAAATGGACAACCTGGAAGAAATGGCCAAATTCTTAAAAAGGGATAACCTTCCAAGGCTGAACCAGGAAGAAATAGAAAATATGAACAAACCTACCACAAGCAATGAAATTGAAACTGTGATTAAAAATCTTCCAACAAACAAAAGTCCAGAACCAGATGGCATCACAGGTGAATTCTGTCAAACATTTAGAGAAGAGCTAACACCCAACCTTCTCAAATTCTTCAAAACAATTGCAGGGGAAGGAACACTCCCAAACTCATTCTATGAGACCACCGTCACCCTGATACCAAAACCAGACAAAGATACTACAAGGAAAGAAAATTATAGACCAATATCACTGATGAATATAGATGTAAAAATCCTCAACAAAATACTAGCAAACAGAATCGAACAACACATTAAAAGGATCATACACCATGATCAAGTGGGGTTTATCCCAGGGATGCAAGGATTCTTCAATGTACACAAATCAATGTGATACACCATATTAACAAATTGTAGAATAAAACCATATGATCATCTCAATAGATGCAGGAAAAGATTTTGAAAAAATTCAACACCCATTTATGATAAAAACTCTGCAGAGTGTGGGCATAGAGGGAAACTACCTCAACATAATAAAGGCCATATATGACAAACCCACAGCAAACATCATTCTCAACGATGAAAAACTGAAAACGTTTCCTCTAAGATCAGGAACAAGACGAGGATGTCCACTCTCACCACTACTATTCAACATAGTTTTGGAAGTCCTAGCCATGGCAATCAGAGAAGAAAAAGAAATAAAAGAAATACAAAAAGGAAAAGAAGAAGTAAAATTGTCACTGTTTGCAGATGACATCATATCATAGATAGAGAATCCTAAAGATGCCACCAGAAAACCACTGGAGCTAATCAATGAATTTGGTAAAGTTGCAGGATACAAAATTAATGCACAGAAATTGCTTGCATTCCTATACACTAACAATGAAAGAACAGAAAGAGAAATTAAGGAAACAATCCCATTACCACTGCAACAAAAATAAAATACCTAGGAATAAACCTACCTAAGGAAGTAAAAGACCTGTACTCAGAAAACTATAAGACACTGATGAAAGAAATCAAAGATGATATAAACAGATGGAGACATATACCATGTTCTTGGATTAGAAGAATCAATATTGTGAAAATGACTATACTACCCAAAGCAATCTACAGATTCAATGCAATCCCTATCAAAATACCTTTGGCATTTTCTACAGAACTAGAAAAAAAAATCTTAAAATTTGTAGGGAGACACAAAAGACCCCGGATAGCCAAAGCAGTCTTGAGGGGAAAAAAAAAGAGCTGGAGGAATCAGACTTCCAGACTTCAGACACTATTACAAAGCTACAGTAATCAAGATAATATGGTACTGGCACAAAAACAGAAATATAGATCAATAGAACAGGATAGAAAGCACAGAGATAAACCCACATACCTACGGTCCACTAATCTATGACAAAGGAGGCAAGGGTATACAATGGAGAAAAGACAGTGTCTTCAGTAAGTGGTGCTGGCAAAACTGGACAGCTACATGTAAAAGAATGAAATTAGAACACTCCCTAACACCATACACAAAAATAAACTCAAAATGGATTAGAGACCTAAATGTAAGACCAGCCACTATAAAACTCTTAGAGGAAAACATAAGCAGAACAGTCTATGACATAAATCACAGCAAGATCCTTTTTGACCCACCTCCTAGAGAAATGGAAATAAAAACAAAAATAAAAAAAATGGGACTTAATGAAATTTAAAATCTTTTGCACAGCAAAGGAAAGCATAAGCAAAATGAGAAGACAACCATCAGAATGGGAGAAAATATTTTCAAATGAAGCAAATGGCAAAGGATTAACCTCCAAAAAGCAGCTCCTGTAGCTCAATATCACAAAACCAAACAACCCAATCCAAAAATGGGCAGAAGACCTAAATAGACATTTCTCCAAAGAGGATATACAGGTTGCCAACAAACACATGAAAGGATGTTGAACATCACTAATTATTAGAGAAATGCAAATCAAAACTACAATGAGGTATCACCTCACACCAGTCAGAATGGCCATCATCAAAAAATCTACCAACAATAAATGCTGGAGAGGCATTTATTGGAGAAAAGGGAACCCTCTTGCACTGTTGGTGGGAATGTAAATTGATATAGCTACTAGGGAGAACGGTATGGGGGTTCCTTAAAAACTAAAAATAGAACAACCGTACAACCCAGCAATCCCACTACTGGACATTTACCCTGAGAAAACCATAATTCAAAAAGAGTCATGTACCACAATGTTCATTGTAGCTCTATTTACAATAGCCAGGACATGGAAGCAACCTAAGTGTCCATCAGCAGATAACTGGATAAAGAAGATGTGGCACATATATACAATGGAACATTATTCAGCCATAAAAAGAAACAAAACTGAGTTATTTGTAGTGAGGTGGATGGATCTAGGGTCTGTCCTACAGAGTGAAGTAAGTCAGAAAGAGAAAAACAAATACCGTATGCTAACACATATATATGGAATCTGAAAGAAAAAAAAGTTTATGAAGAACCTAGGGGCAGGAAAGGATTAAGGACACAGACGTAGAGAAAGGACTTGAGGACACGGGGAGGGGGAAGGGTAAGCTGGGACAAAGTGAGAGAGTGGTATGGACATATATACGCTACCAAATGTAAAATTGATAGCTACTGGGAAGCAGCCACATAGCACAGGGAGATCAGCTCGGTGCTTTGTGACCACCTAAAGGGGTGGGATAAGGAAGTGAGAGGGAGGTGCAAGAGGGAGGGGATATGGTGTTATATGTATATGTATAGCTGATTCACTTTTTTATACAGCAGAAATTAACACACAATTGTAAAGCAATTATACTCCAATAAAGATGTAAAAGGAAAAAATAAAGAAAGCCCAGAGATAAACCTACACACCTATGGTCCACTAATCTATGACAAAGGATGCAAGGATATACAATGGAGAAAAGACAGTCTCTTCAATAAGTGGTGCTGGGAAAAATGGACAGCTACATGTAAAAGAATGAAATTAGAACACTCCCTAACACCATACACAAAAAATAAACTCAAAATAGATTAGAGACCGAAATGTAAGACCGGACACTATAAAACTCTTAGAGGAAAACATAGGAAGAATACTCTTTGACAAAAATCACAAGATCTTTTTTGATCCACCTACTAGAGTAATGGAATAAAAAACAAAAATAAACAAATGGGAGCAAATGAAACCTAAAAGCTTTTGCAAAGCAAAGGAAACTACAAACAAGACGAAAAGACAACCTCAGAATGGGAGAAAATATTTGCAAACGAATCAATGGACAAAGGATTAATCTCCAATATATATAAACAGCACATGCAGCTCAACAGTAAAAAAAAAAAAACAAACAACCCAATCCAAAAATGGGCAGATGACGTAAATAGACATTTGTCCCCAGAAGACATACAGATGGCCAAGAAGCACATGAAAAGCTGCTCAACATCACTAATTATTAGAGAAATATAAACCAAAACTACAATGAGGTATCACCTCACACAAGTTAGAATGGGCATCATCAGAAAATCTACAAACAACAAATGCTGGAGAGGGTGTGGAGAAAAGGGAACCCTCTTACACTATTTGTGGGGATGTAAATTGATACAGTCACTATGGAGAACAGTATGGAGGTTCCTTAAAAACTAAAAATAGAATTACCATATGACCCAGCAATCCCACTACTGGGCATATACCCAGAGAAAACCATAATTCAAAAAGATATTCACACAATGTTCTTTGCAGCACTATTTACAATAGCCAGGTCATGGAAGCAACCTAAATGCCCATAGACAGACGAATGGAAAAGATGTGGTACATATATAAAATGGAATATTACTCAGCCATAAAAAGGAACGAAATTGGGTCATTTGTAGAGACGTGGATAGATCTAGAGACTGTCATACAGAGTGAAGTAAGTCAGAAAGAGAAAAACAAATACCATATTTAAGCGCATACATGTGGAACCTAGAAAAATGGTACAGATGAACCAGTTTGCAAGGCAGAAATAGAGACACAGATGTAGAGAACAAATGTACGGACACCAAGGGGGGAAAGTGGCAGGGTGGTGGTGGTGGGATGAATTGCGAGCCTGGGATTGACATATATACACTTATATGTATAAAATAGATAACCAATAAGAACCTGCTGTATAAAAAAATGAATAAAATTAAAAAATTAAAACATAAATTATATTTTAAAAAAATAAAACAGAAAAAAAGTTCTTTCCTTCCCATAGATGTATTTATATGAATGAATTATTTCCATGCTTATATCTATAAATACAAAAAGAGGAATAAAACCTACCTTGAACCAAAAAAGAAAAAAAAAAAAAAAACAGAACCCACTGGTCATACAGAGGAAAACCCTATCAGGGCACTTGCTCCAGTGGTAAACAACTCTGAAGTTGGTCAGAGGTGGGGAATCGTCTCCCATGCAGCCAGCAGCTCCCCCGCAAGGAACGTCCTCATTGCAAAGCTGGGGGACGGTGAGGAGGCGTCTCTGAGGAAACGTGAGCTGAGCCCCAGGCCAGCTGCTGCTGAACTTTTCCCACCCTTCCCAGGTAAAACACCTGAATGTGTGCAAAGACTTTAAAGCCTAGAGGAAGGGGCTTGGAGTCACACCAGCGACAGCACGCAGGACAACTTGGTGCCTGCAGGTCAGCCAGGATGGTCCTGGCCCCAGGCGCTCTTCTGGAAGCTTTCCATTTCCCTGCCTGAGGTACCCCTCCTGTCCCGGCCCCCACTGCTTTTTTCCTTCCTCACCTCTGCCCGGGTAGAAATTCCAGCAGCAGGTGTGGGTGACAAATCCTCTTCTTTAGCAGGTGGCAGCCTGGCAACTCCTGCAGAAAGTCCAGCAGAGCCCCACTCACACGGGGCCACTCATAGAGCCCTGGGCGCTACTCCCTCCCACCAGCACAACCCCGAGACTGCTGACGGGGCAGAGAATATGGCGTCAGGCACAGCTGCAGAGGCTTTTGCTGCCTGGAGGGGTGTTTATATTGACCTCAACACAGGCACACCTGGGAAGGGCTGGCCGGCAGGGTCAGGCTGCCCAGGTCAGCCAATCCTCGCCCCTCAGGGGCTCAGAGTTGCAGAAAATGGGCTTTGCTGCACCGGCCAGGTCCAAGGAACAGATGTAGGGTCCCGAGAGTCAGGATAGACAAGGGGCGGCAGCCCTGGCTTGTTTTCTAATCATTTTATCTGGTCCATGAGTGGGAGACAACTTCAAGAAGACCCTCTCCTAATGAGAGGAACCCAGGAGTCAGGGAGAGGAGGGGTGGTGGATGGAGACAGAGGCCTGGTGCCCCGGCTGCAGTGGAAGCCCCTGGAAGACCAGGCGGAGGGAGGCCACACAGAGAGAAGCCTAGGGTCACAGACCTGTCGGAGCTGATGTTTGTTAGTCCAAGCCCTGCTCTGAGGTGCTCTGTGTCAGCTCTGAGCGACAGGTGTGCTGGAGGTGCTCTGCAATGAGGGCTATGTGCACGGTTCCTGTGTGCCCAGCCCTGTTGGGGTACCTGTCCAGGGAAGCTCCATATCCAGGGAGGGGCCTGCCCACGAGAGCCCCGTGAGCTGCCTGGTACCTGCCCAGGTGAGCTCCATATCCTGGGAGGGGCCTGCCCACGAGAGCCCCGTGGGCTGCTGGGTACCTACCCAGGTGAGCTCCATATCCTGGGAGGGGCCTGCCCACGAGAGCCCCGTGGTCTACTGGGTACCTGCCCAGGTGAGCTCCATATCCTGGGAGGGGCCTGACAATGAGAGCCCCGTGGGCTGCTGGGTACCTGCACAGGTGAGCACCATATCTTGGGAGGGGCCTGACCATGAGAGCCCCGTGGGCTGCTGCGTACCTGCCCAGATGAGTTCCATATCCTGGGAGGGGCCTGACCATGAGAGCCCCGTGGGCTGCTGGGGACCTGGTAAAGGACGCCAGGACAGTCAGTGAAGCCACAGAGGATATACATCCAGTAGTTCCTAATTCCTATACCCTGCTGGTCATTCTACCATCCACCAGGACATGGTATTATGTATTAGACTTCAATGATGCCTTCTTCTGTATTCCATTAGTCCCAGAGTCACAAGAAATTTTGGCTATGAGTGGCAGGACTCAACATACAACAAAAACAATACTGCTGGGCCGTCCTGCCCCAGGGGTTCAAAAATTCCCACACCATCTTTGGGGAAACGTTAGCTAAAGCCCTAAAAGATCTACCTCGGGAGAAGGGAACCCTCCTTCAATATGCAGACGACATTCTGATCGCCAGCCCTACTAAGGAGGCCTCTGGACTACCTAGCCAATAAAAGATAGAAGGTGTCCAAGAAAAAGGCTCAAATATCACAGACTAAGGTGACCTGCCTGGGCTTCATTCTCACAGAAGATCAGAGAAGCCCATCCCAGGAAAGGGAAGAAGCCATTTGCAGCTTCACCCTTCCTAAAACTAGAAGACAGCTTAGGGGTTCCTGGGGAGACCGGGGTTTGCTGCATCTGGATCCCTAACTACAGTCTAATAACTGGGCCTCTATATGAAACACTGAGCGGAAAAGATGATGATCCTTTTGAATAGAATCCAGAAGCGGCCTTTCAAGAAAGGAAAGAGCAGTCAAATCAGACCCTTGCCCTGGACCTCCCTAATTTAGCTAAACCCTTTGACCTTTACATTCCTGGTCGAAGGTGAATCGCCCTTGGAGTATTAGTGCAAAAACTGGGACCACCTGAAATGGAACCATGCAAGAATGCCCTCCAGGCATTGGTCAGCCACCCCATCCGACCAGGATACTGGGGGTATCTAAAAACCTGGAAATGAGCAGCCCGCAAGACCAGCTCCCTCCTAAGGGAAAAGGACGCCACTTGGTGTTCCTAACCACCCACCATGCCGTGAAGTTGCAGGGATCGCTCCGTGGGCACAATGACCTCGAGTGAGGAGGCCCTCTAACTCCAACCTCCAGAGAGACAACCTGGGGCAACGGGCCCCCATGACGACTCGTGTGACCATCACTTGACCTGGAGCTTCTCTCAGAAAACCACAAGAGTGTGCCCCAAAAGAACAGACTATTGCTTGCAGGACTTACTGCACCCAGAGTGGAGCTAATAAACTTGGCAGGGGAACCCTAAATAACGCTGCCACCATAGAAAAGCCTACAGACGCCACTGTGACGGCGACCAATGAGACCAGATGTACTCCTGGCTACTTCAAAAGGCCGTTGACTGAGTGGCCGTCATGGTCCTGGATCACCACCGGCCCTGGACTGTCTGGGAGTTGAGCAGGCAAGGCTCTGACACCTGGTGCTGTTTGTACATTAATTCAGTGGCCTAACTGAAGAAAGCGCAGACTACTGGTCAGAGCATCTAGGCTGGCAGAAACCGTCAGCCTAAGGGGGCCGAACCAATGTGGAGCAGGGTAAAACCGGCCCCCCCAGCGTCCCTGCGCATCTCTTTCCTGGACCCTTAAAGGTCATTAGAATCTATAAAACTTCCAACGCTGGTGCTCAGGCAGACGAGCAGTGAGGGAGGAGGCCTGGGGACAATCAACCTCACCTGGAGGCAGCTGGGGAGAAGTCCTGCCCCTCTCCCCGGGTATGAGGACACCCAACTCAGCACGAAGCATTTACAGAAGAGGTGTCTGCACCCTCAGCGCCCCAAGAATGTGGAATGGGACAAGAGGCAGAGGAGGGGTTTGTCACCGGCAAAGGCCATTAAAAATTCCTGGGAAATAAAAATAGAATCTGGGCAATAAAATAAAGTCTAAGCTTTTTTTTCCTTTGTGCTTTTTCTAATTTCACTTGTTCCTAGGTTTCCACAGGCAGAGGACCCACACCCGGCACTTCAGACCCGATTTCCTAGTGCAAGATGGCTGGGCCGACACCTCAGCTCTCCGGGCCCCGTGCAGACTCCGCCACATAGGGCCTGAGCTCCAGCCAACCCGGCCCTCGAGAGCTCCGCCCCATCCCTCCCGCTGACGCTGACGGGATCCCTACACAGCAGCCCGGCCCACAGCCCACGGGGGAGTGCACGCTCTCACCTCTCCATTCTCTGATCAAACTATAAAGTTTTCCTTTGCTTCTGAACCAAACTCAGTCTCGATCTGTTGGCTCCAATGACACTGGGCAGGAGGACCCTTGTTGGGGCCCACTCTGCAGGATCAGTAACAGAATTTGAGAACATTGTAACTTCAAAGAATAGATGCGTGAGCCAAACTGTTATTAACATAGAGCAGTGTATAAGGCTCGTGTAAAATAAGATGTTTCTAACACTTCCATTTGATATTTCCATCACTTTATTATAAGCAAGTTCAGTGGAGGGGTTTGTCGTATTTGTCAGGTCAACATTAGAGAAATGCAGTGATTTCTTTCCAAGGATGTGGATCTACTAATCTTGGCTGAAGGTTCAATCTTGTTTTGAATGATTTTCCTTTGAAAATGATACCTGTCTTTCAGCTCCTGGATTTCTGCGAAGTATAAAATCTTATATAGTTTATTACCAAAGGGTAAAGGTGGCAGGAGAGATAAACTAACAGTTTCGGATTAACATATACACACTTCTATGTATAAAATATATCATCAACAAGGAACTACTGTATAGCACAGGGAACTATACTCAATATTTTGTAATAACGCCTAAGGGGAAATAATCTGAAAAACAATAGATATCTATATCGACATCATGTATCAACTACAGATAAAAAGGAACCTAAAGGAGGCCGATGCCGAGCGTTTCTGACCCTGAAGGCTTCACTCACCTAAATTTCGGACTCTGCTTACGACCCAAGTCCCTTAATGAACATACATGTACCAGTGGCTTAAAAATTCGCAAGATTGGGGTTCGGGGAGACACTGATTTGGAAAAATCCCTGGCGTTCTCCTTACATACATGGGAACTTTCCTACAGCTAAAACATGCCAGTGACACCCAGAAGATGGTACACGGTTGGATCAGGAAGATTTTGGAAAAGGCACCTCATCTCTTAATCTCATGGTGGTCGAGTTCACCCCACCAGCCTCTTTCCTAACAATCTCCCCACTTGAGGATGTCAGCACCTTCTATGTCCTCTTGCACAGAGTTCGGAATTTGTCCACAGGATGAAGGAGAAGGAGGAGAAACAATGAGAGACAAGCCCTAGATGTTCGGACAGGCAAAAGTCACTCTAATTTCCAATCAGGAAGAAGAATTAAGCAAAGGCTTCGCCTGTCGCCCTGAACCACAGTAGGGGCAGAAGCACTCCACCGGTTTTGCGGCCAGCTCCCAAAAAAGCGAGTTGACAAATGAAGCTCAGGAAACTTTAATTCACAAAACTGCAGAATTATAAATTATGACTCTCCAAGCAAGCCGGAAATGCAAATCAGCAATACAAAGAAGTCTCACTTCCGATCGGTCAAAGGGGACCATGCTGAAAAAAGTGTAAAAACTAGAAATGCAGGACAGGCCATGGAGAAAAGGGAGCCTTGTTAGGCTGATGGGGGGGGATGTAAACTGCCAACGGCCACTCTGTAGAAGTGTATGGTGTTTCCTAAAACATCTAAAAAACACAGCTAGAGAGCATAGGGCACTTCCACTCATGGGCGTATAAATTGGGAAAACTAAAAATCAGCAAGACAGAGGCACCCCAAAGTTTAGGGCTGCTCTGTTGGCAAGAACCTCCACTTCGTTACACCTTAAATATCCCAGGAAAGAGAAAAATGGATAAAGAAGTTGTGGTCCTTATGTACAATGGAATATCACTCAGCCATGAAATCTAGGTCATAAGGCTCCTAGCAGCATGATGAGTGCATTTAGGTACGACGATTCTACGTGAAATAAGTCACACAGAAAAAGACACTTATCATAAGATATCACTTATAGAGGGAATGTAAAAATCGCTACACAGGACCTGTACTACAAAACAGAATAGAGCCACACATTTACAGAACACACCATGGCTGCTTAACGGAAAGGTGAGGTGGGGTGAGGCATGAAACAAGGGTTTCAAATTAGCGCAGATAGCGTACCATAAACCACATATGTAACAGACAAGCCCTATTCCTTGCTCAGTGAACTGGACTCCAAACCCCCTATTCAACGCACAAAAAATATATCTGACTAGTAAGAATCTTAAACCTATGTATTGATATCTTTCTGTAAGTGAATCAAGTGGGTGTAAAACGGTATAAACACAGCACTGAAAAGCAGCTAAACCCCATTATAAAAATAAATTTCAAAAAAAAAAAAAATCAAAAAAGACATTGAAAGAGAGAGAAATTCTTAAAGAGATCGTTCAGGGGCTTTGAAGCAACATGGATTGACCATATCTAGACCCACAGCTGGATTAGACATAAGGCTGAAAACTCCCGGGGCTGAGAGGATTGGTGAGATTGGGTGAGCAAACGAAGACACTTTAAAGTAATACTGCGTGGTACCCATTCCATTTGTACCAAATCTCCAGGTTCAAGGGAATCATCCTACAGCGAAAACATGCATGGGAAACCCAGAGGATGATACACCGTGTGATCTGGAAAGGTTTCTAAAATGTACCTCATTTCACATCTCCTGATGCTCGGGTTCCCCCCATCCAGCAGCTTCACTAACAATCTCCCCACTTGGAGAATCAGCACCTTTAACCTATTGTTCCATACAGGTTGCAATTTGTCCTGAGGATGAACTGGATGAGGGGGAACCCATGAGAGACTAGCTCTAGGTGTTGGGACAGGCACACATCACTCTAATTTCCCATCAGGAAGAAGAATTAACGACAGGCTCAGCCTGCCCCATGGAACCAGAATAGAGCCTGAAGCAATCCTGCGGTTTTGCAGCCAGCTCCCAAAAAAGCCATTTGAAAAATGTAGCTCAGGGTCACTGTAATTCACAAACTTGCAGGGTTATAAATGACAACTCTCATCCAAAAATATACTAAGGGGAGGCAACGAACAGTATTTGAAAGCAAGGCAGAATTGCAGGAAACAGATTTCAGGAGGAAGATACGAATCGTCTTTAAAGCACATGAAAAGCGGGAAAACGTCGACAATGTTGCACTCGGCCAAAAAGGGCGTATGCGTTTTTTCCTGAATATATTTAGGAAAAAAAACGCATACGCCCTTTTTGGCCAACCAAGCAACCCGGAAAGGAAAATCAGCACTACAAAGAAGTCTCACTTCCCATAGGTCAAAAGGGCCGTCCTAAAAAAGTGTAAAAACCAGACATGCAGGCAGGACAGGCCAGGGAGAAAAGGGAGCCTTGTTAGGCTGACGGGCGGGATGAAAACTGCCAATGGTCACTCGGATATGGTGTTTCCCGAAACATCTAAAAAAAACACAGCTAGAGAGCATAGGGCACTTCCACTCATAGGTGTATATAATGGGAAATCTAAAAAATCAACAAGACACGGGCACCCCAAAGTTTAGGGCTGCTCTGTTTACAAGAACCTCCACTTCAGTACATCTTAAATATCCCAGGAAAGAGAAAAATGGATAAAGAAGTTGTGGTACTTACGTATAATGGAATATGACTCAGACATGAAATCAATGTCATAAGACTAGTAGAAGAAGGCTGAGTGGATTTATGTACGATGTATCTAAGTGAAATAAGTCACACAGAAAAAGGCACTTATCATAAGATATAACTTATAGAGGTAATGTAAAAATCGCTACACATGACCTGTACTGCAAAACAGAACAGAGTCACACATTTAGAAAACAAACTATGGCTGCTTAACAGGAAACGTGAGGTGGAGTGAGACATAAAACAAGGGTTTGAAATTAGCACAGATAGCGTTCCATAAACCACAAATGTAGCAGACAAGCCCTACTCCTTTCTAAGTGAACTGGACTCTACACACCCTATTCAAGGCACAAGAATATATCTGACTAGTAAGAATCTTAAAACCTATGTATTGATATAGCTTTGTAAGTGAATTAAGTGGGTGTAAAGCGGCATAAACACAGCAGTGAAAATCAGCTAAACCCAGTTACAAAAAAAAAAAAAACAAACAAACAAAGACAGTGAAAGAGGGAGAAATTCGTACATATTTCTTTCAGGGTCAGTGAAGCAACCTGGACTGACCATATCTATACCCACAGCTGGATTAGACATAAGGCTGGACAATCTTGGGGCTGAGAGTATTGGTGAGGTTGGGTGAGGAAACACAGACCCTTTAAAGTAATACTGTGTGGTACCCATTCTAAGGGTCCCAAATCTCCAGGTTCAAGGGAATCTTCCTACAGTGAAAAAATGCATGGGAAACGCAGTGGATGGTATACAGTGTGACCGGGAAAGGGTTCTGAAACGCACCACATTTCTCATTTCCTTGTGCTCGGGTTCGCCATTCCAGCCGCTTTAGTAACAATCTCCCCACGGGAGAATCAGCACCTTTAACTTCCTGTCTCGTTCGGGTTGCAATTTGTTCTGAGGATGAATGGGAAGAGGGGGAACCAATGAGAGACTAGCTCTAGGTGTTGGGACAGGCACAGGTCACTCTATTTTCCCATCAGGAAGAAGAATTAACCACAGGCTCACCCTGTCCCCCTGAACCAGAATAGGGCCTGAAGCAATCCTGCGGTTATGCAGCCAGCTCCGAAAAAAGCGAGTTGAAAAATGGAGCTCAGGGGCACTGCAATTCACTAACCTGCAGAGTTATAAATGATCACTCTCGTCCACAAATATATTGAGGGGAGGCAATGAAGACGATTTGAAAGCAAGGCAACATTGCAGGAAACAGATTTCAGGAGGTAGATTCGAATCGCCTTTAAAGCACATGAAAAACGGCAAAACATCGACAATGCTGCACTTGGCCGAAAAGGGCGTATGCGTTTTTTCCTGAATATATTCAGAAAAAAACGCATACACCCTTTTTGGCCAACCAAGCAACCTGCAAAGGCAAATCAGCGCTACAAAGAAGTCTCGCTTCCCATCGGTCAAAAGGGCCATGGCTGAATAAAGTGTCAAAACCAGCAATGCAGGACAGGCCATGGAGAAACGGGAGCATTGCTACGCTGATGGGAGGGATGTAAATTGCCCACAGCCACTCTGGAGTGGTGTACGGTGTGTCCTGAAACATCTAAAAAACTCAGCTTAGAGAGCATAGGGCACTTCCACTCATGGGCGTATAAATTGGGAAAACTAAAAATCAGCAAGACACAGGCACCCCAAAGTTTAGGGCTGCTCTGTTGACAAGAACCTCCACTTCGTTACACCTTAAATATCCCAGGAAAGAGATAAATGGATAAAGAAGTTGTGGTCCTTATGCACAATGGAATATCACTCAGCCATGAAATCAACGTCATAAGGCTAGGAGCAGCATGATGAGTGGATTTAGGTACGACGATTCTACGTGAAATAAGTCACACAGAAAAAGACACTTATCATAAGATATCACTTATAGAGGGAATGTAAAAACCGCTACACTTGAACTGCATTACAAAACAGAAGAGAGTCACACGTTTAGAAAACACACGATGGGTGCTTAACGGGAAAGGTGAGGTGGGGTGATGCATAAAACCAGGGTTTCAAATTAGCTCAGATACCGTTCCATAAGCCCAATATGTAATAGACAAGACCTACTCCTTGCTCAGTGAACGGGACTCAACACCCCCTATTCACCGCCCAAGAATATATCTGACTAGTAAGAATCTTAAAACCTATGTATTGAAATCTCTCTGTAAGTGAGTCACGTGGGGGTAAAGCGTCATAAACACAGCACTGAAAAGCAGCTAAACCCCATTATAAAAGTCAAGTACTTTTAAAAACCCGTGAAACAAACACAGTGAAAGAGAGAGAAATTCTTACAAAATCCGTTCAGGGGCTGTGTTGCCACCTGGGTTGACCATATCTAGACCCACAGCTGACTGAGACATAAGGGTGGACACTCTTGGGGCTGAGAGTTTTGGTGAGGTTGGGTGAGCAAACGCAGACCCTTTAAAGTAATACTGCGTGCTACCCATCCCATAGGTCCCAAATCTCCAGGTTCAAGGGCATCTTCCTACATCGAAAACATGCAAGAGAAACCCAGAAGATGGTACACCGTGTGATCGGGAAAGGTTTCTAAAACGCACCTCATTTCTCAACTCCTTGTGCTCGGGTTCACCATTCCAGCCGCTTTCCTAGCAATTTCCCTCCTTGGAGAATCAGCACCTTTAACCTCCTGTTCCGTACAGGTTGCAATTTGTCCTGAGGATGAACGGGAAGAGGAGGAGGCAATGAGAGACTAGCTCTAGGTGTTGGGACAGGCACAGGTCACTCTATTTTCCAATCAGAAAGAAGAATTAACCACAGGCTCAGCCTGCCGCCCGGAAGCAGAATAGGGCCTGAAGCAATCCTGCGCTTTTGCGGACAGCTCCCAAGAAAGTGAGTTGAAAAATGGAGCTCAGGGGCACTGCAATTCACAAACCTGCAGAGTTATAAATGATAACTCTCGTCCACAAATATATTGAGGGAAGGCCAACGAAGAGGATTTGAAAGCAAGGCAGAATTGCAGGCAACAGATTTCAGGAGGGAGATTCGAATCGCCTTTAAAGCACAGGAAAAGCGGCAAAAGCTCGACAATGATGCCCTTGGCCAAAAAGGGCGTATGCGTTTTTTCCTGAATATATTGAGAAAAAAACGCGTACTCCCTTTTTGGCCAACCAAGCAACCTGGAAAGGAAAATCAGCGCTACAACGATGTCTCGCTTCCCATCGGTCAAAAGGGCCATGCTGAATAAAGTGTCAAAACCAGCAATGCAGAACAGGCCATGGAGAAACGGGAGCCTTGCTACGCTGATGGGCGGGATGTAAATTGCCAACAGCCACTCTGGAGAGGTGTACGGTGTGTCTTGAAATATCTAAAAAACTCAGCTTAGAGAGCATAGGGCACTTCCACTCATGGGCGTATAAATTGGGAAAACTAAAAATCAGCAAGACACAGGCACCCCAAAGTTTAGGGCTGCTTTGTTGACAAGAACCTCCACTTCCTTACACCTTAAATATCCCAGGAAAGAGAAAAAATGGATAAATAAGTTGTGGTCCTTATGTACAATGGAATATCACTCAACCATGAAATCAACGTCATAAGGCTCGGTGCAGCATGATGAGTGGATTTAGGTATGACGATTCTACGTGAAATAAGTCACACAGAAAAAGACACTTATCATAAGATATCACTTATAGAGAGAATGTAAAAACCGCTACACTTGAACTGAATTACAAAACAGAAGAGAGTCACACGTTTAGAAAACACACTATGGCTGCTTAACGGGAAAGGTGAGGTGGGGTGATGCATAAAACCAGGGTTTCAAATTAGCTCAGATACCGTTCCATAAACCCAATATGTAATAGACAAGACCTACTCCTTGCTCAATGAACGGGACTCAACACCCCCTATTCACCGCCCAAGAATATATCTGACTAGTAAGAATCTTAAAACCTATGTATTGAAATCTCTCTGTAAGTGAGTCACGTGGGGGTAAAGCGTCATAAACACAGCACTGAAAAGCAGCTAAACCCCATTATAAAAATCAAGTACTTTTAAAAACCCGTGAAACAAAGGCAGTGAAAGAGAGAGAAATTCTTACAAAATTCTTTCAGGGGCTGTGATGCCACCTGGGTTGACCATATCTAGACCCACAG
Source organism: Eschrichtius robustus (assembly GCF_028021215.1). NCBI lineage: Eukaryota > Metazoa > Chordata > Mammalia > Artiodactyla > Eschrichtiidae > Eschrichtius > Eschrichtius robustus. Next base: position 81,973,695 of record NC_090832.1, read on the forward strand.
CTGATTGAGACATAAGGGTGGACACTCTTGGGGCTAAGAGGTTTGGTGAGGTTGGGTGAGCAAACGCAGACCCTTTAAAGCAATACTGCGTGGTACCCATCCCGTGGGTCCCAAATCTCCAGGTTCAAGGGCACCTTCCTACATCGAAAACTTGCATGAGAAACCCAGAAGATGGTACACCGTGTGATCGGGAAAGGTTTCTAAAACGCACCTCATTTCTCACCTCCTTGTGCTCGGGTTCGCCATTCCAGCCGCTTTCCTAGCAATCTCCCATCTTGGAGAATCAGCACCTTTAACCTCCTGTTCCGTACAGGTTGCAATTTGTCCTGAGGATGAACGGGAAGAGGGGGAACCAATGAGAGACTAGCTCTAGGTCTTGGGACAGGCACAGGTCACTCTATTTTCCCATCGGAAAGAAGAATTAACCACAGGCTCAGCCTGCCGCCCGGAAGGAGAAAAGGGCCTGAAGCAATCCTGCGCTTTTGCGGCCAGCTGCCAAGAAAGCGAGTTGAAAAATGGAGCTCAGGGGCACTGCGATTCACAAACCTGCAGAGTTATAAATGATAACTCTCGTCCACAAATATATTGAGGGAAGGCAACGAAGAGGATTTCAAAGCAAGGCAGAATTGCGGGAAACAGATTTCAGGAGGGAGATTCGAATCGCCTTTAAAGCGCAGGAAAAGCAGCAAAAGCTCGACAATGATGCCCTTGGCCAAAAAGGGCGTATGCGTTTTTTCCTGAATATATTCAGGAAAAAACGCATACGCCCTTTTTGGCCAAACAAGCAACCTGGAAAGGCAAATCAGCGCTACAAAGAAGTCTGGCTTCCCATCGGTCAAAAGGGCCATGCTGAATAAAGTGTCAAAACCAATAATGCAGGACAGGCCATGGAGAAACGGGAGCCTTGCTACGCTGATGGGCGGGATGTAAATTGCCAACAGCCACTCTGGAGAGGTGTACGGTGTGTCTTGAAACATCTAGAAAACTCAGCTTAGAGAGCATAGGGCACTTCCACTCATGGGCGTATGAATTGGGAAAACTAAAAATCAACAAGACACAGGCACCCCAATGTTTACGGCTGCTCTGTTGACAAGAACCTCCACTTCGTTACACCTTAAATATCCCAGGAAAGAGAAAAATGGATAAAGAAGTTGTGGTCCTTATGTACAATGGAATATCACTCAGCCATGAAATCTACGTCAAAAGGCTCGTAGCAGCATGATGAGTGGATATAGGTACGACGATTCTACGTGAAATAAGTCACACAGAAAAAGACACTTATCATAAGATATCACTTAGAGAGTGAATGTAAAAACCGCTACACTTGAACTGAATTACAAAACAGAAGAGAGTCACACGTTTAGAAAACACACTATGGCTGCTTAACGGGAAAGGTGAGGTGGGGTGATGCATAAAACAAGGGTTTCAAATTAGCTCAGATACCGTTCCATAAACCCAATATGTAATAGACAAGACCTACTCCTTGCTCAGTGAACGGGACTCAACACCCCCTATTCACCGCTCAAAAATATATCTGACTAGTAAGAATCTTAAAACCTAAGTATTGAAATCTCTCTGTATGTGAGTCAAGTGGGTGTAAAGCGTCATAAACACAGCACTGAAAAGCAGCTAAACCCCATTATAAAAATCAATTACTTTTAAAACCCGTGAAACAAAGACAGTGAAAGAGAGAGAAATTCTTACAAAATTCTTTCAGGGGCTGTGATGCCACCTGGGTTGACCATATCTAGGCCCACAGCTGATTGAGACATAAGGGTGGACACTTTGGGGCTGAGAGGTTTGGTGAGGTTGGGTGAGCAAACGCAGACCCTTTAAAGTAATGCTGCGTGGTACCCATCCCATGGGTCCCAAATCTCCAGGTTCAAGGGCACCTTCCTACATCGAAAACATGCATGAGAAACCCAGAAGATGGTACACCGTGTGATCGGGAAAGGTTTCTAAAAGGCACCTCATTTCTCACCTCCTTGTGCTCGGGTTCGCCATTCCAGCCGCTTTCCTAGCAATCTCCCTCCTTGGAGAATCAGCACCTTTAACCTCCTATTCCGTACAGGTTGCAATTTGTCCTGAGGATGAACGGGAAGAGGGGGAACCAATGAGAGACTAGCTCTAGGTCTTGGGACAGGCACAGGTCACTCTATTTTCCCATCAGAAAGAAGAATTAACCACAGGCTCAGCCTGCCGCCCGGAAGCAGAATAGGGCCTGAAGCAATCCTGCGCTTTTGCGGCCAGCTCCCAAGAAAGCGAGTTGAAAAATGGAGCTCAGGGGCACTGCAATTCACAAACCTGCAGAGTTATAAATGATAACTCTCGTCCACAAATATATTGAGGGAAGGCAACGAAGAGGATTTGAAAGCAAGGCAGAATTGCAGGAAACAGATTTCAGGAGGGAGATTCGAATCGCCTTTAAAGCACAGGAAAAGCGGCAAAACCTCGACAATGATGCCCTTGGCCATAAAGGGCGTATGCGTTTTTTCCTGAATATATTCAGGAAAAAACGCATACGCCCTTTTTGGCCAACCAAGCAACCTGGAAAGGCAAATCAGCGCTACAAAGAAGTCTCGCTTCCCATCGGTCAAAAGGGCCATGCTGAATAAAGTGTCAAAACCAGCAATGCAGGACAGGCCATGGAGAAACGGGAGCCTTGCTACGCTGATGGGCGGGATGTAAATTCCCAACAGCCACTCTGGAGAGGTGTACGGTGTGTCTTGAAATATCTAAAAAACTCAGCTTAGAGAGAATAGGGCACTACCACTCATGGGCGTATAAATTGGGAAAACTAAAAGTCAGCAAGACACAGGCACCCCAAAGATTAGGGCTGCTCTGTTGACAAGAACCTCCACTTCCTTACACCTTAAATATCCCAGGAAAGAGAAAAAATGGATAAATAAGTTGTGGTCCTTACGTACAATGGAATATCACTCAACCATGAAATCAACTTCATGAGGCTCGGTGCAGCATGATGAGTGGATTTAGGTATGACGATTCTACGTGAAATAAGTCACACAGAAAAAGACACTTATCATAAGATATCACTTATAGAGAGAATGTAAAAACCGCTACTCTTGAACTGAATTACAAAACAGAAGAGAGTCACACGTTTAGAAAACACACTATGGCTGCTTAACGGGAAAGGTGAGGTGGGGTGATGCATAAAACCAGGGTTTCAAATTAGTTCAGATACCGTTCCATAAACCCAATATGTAATAGACAAGACCTACTCCTTGCTCAATGAACGGGACTCAACACCCCCTATTCACCGCCCAAGAATATATCTGACTAGTAAGAATCTTAAAACCTATGTATTGAAATCTCTCTGTAAGTGAGTCACGTGGGGGTAAAGCGTCATAAACACAGCACTGAAAAGCAGCTAAACCCCATTATAAAAATCAAGTACTTTTAAAAACCCGTGAAACAAAGGCAGTGAAAGAGAGAGAAATTCTTACAAAATTCGTTCAGGGGCTGTGATGCCACCTGGGTTGACCATATCTAGACCCACAGCTGATTGAGACATAAGGGTGGACACTCTTGGGGCTAAGAGGTTTGGTGAGGTTGGGTGAGCAAACGCAGACCCTTGAAAGTAATGCTGCGTGGTACCCATCCCATGGGTCCCAAATCTCCAGGTTCAAGGGCACCTTCCTACATCGAAAACATGCATGAGAAACCCAGAAGATGGTACACCGTGTGATCGGGAAAGGTTTCTAAAAGGCACCTCATTTCTCACCTCCTTGTGCTCGGGTTCGCCATTCCAGCCGCTTTCCTAGCAATCTCCCTCCTTGGAGAATCAGCACCTTTAACCTCCTGTTCCGTACAGGTTGCAATTTGTCCTGAGGATGAACGGGAAGAGGGGGAACCAATGAGAGATTAGCTCTAGGCCTTGGGACAGGCACAGGTCACTCTATTTTCCCATCAGAAAGAAGAATTAAACACAGGCTCAGCCTGCCGCCCGGAAGCAGAATAGGGCCTGAAGCAATCCTGCGCTTTTGCGGCCAGCTCCCAAAAAAGCGAGTTGAAAAATGGAGCTCAGGGGCACTGCGATTCACAAACCTGCAGAGTTATAAATGATAACTCTCGTCCACAAATATATTGAGGGAAGGCAACGAAGAGGATTTCAAAGCAAGGCAGAATTGCGGGAAACAGATTTCAGGAGGGAGATTCGAATCGCCTTTAAAGCACAGGAAAAGCAGCAAAAGCTCGACAATGATGCCCTTGGCCAAAAAGGGCGTATGCGTTTTTTCCTGAATATATTCAGGAAAAAACGCATACGCCCTTTTTGGCCAAACAAGCAACCTGGAAAGGCAAATCAGCGCTACAAAGAAGTCTCGCTTCCCATCGGTCAAAAGGGCCATGCTGAATAAAGTGTCAAAACCAACAATGCAGGACAGGCCATGGAGAAACGGGAGCCTTGCTACGCTGATGGGCGGGATGTAAATTGCCAACAGCCACTCTGGAGAGGTGTACGGTGTGTCTTGAAACATCTAGAAAACTCAGCTTAGAGAGCATAGGGCACTTCCACTCATGGGCGTATAAATTGGGAAAACTAAAAATCAACAAGACACTGGCACCCCAATGTTTACGGCTGCTCTGTTGACAAGAACCTCCACTTCGTTACACCTTAAATATCCCAGGAAAGAGAAAAATGGATAAAGAAGTTGTGGTCCTTATGTACAATGGAATATCACTCAGCCATGAAATCTACGTCAAAAGGCTCGTAGCAGCATGATGAGTGGATATAGGTACGACGATTCTACGTGAAATAAGTCACACAGAAAAAGACACTTATCATAAGATATCACTTATAGAGGGAATGTAAAAACCGCTACACTTGAACTGAATTACAAAAGAGAAGAGAGTCACACGTTTAGAAAACACACTATGGCTGCTTAACGGGAAAGGTGAGGTGCGGTGATGCATAAAACCGGGGTTTCAAATTAGCTCAGATACCGTTCCATAAACCCAATATGTAATAGACAAGACCTACTCCTTGCTCAGTAAACGGGACTCAACACCCCCTATTCACCGCCCAAGAATATATCTGAGTAGTAAGAATCTTAAAACATATGTATTGAAATCTCTCTGTAAGTGAGTCACGTGGGGGTAAAGCGTCATAAACACAGCACTGAAAAGCAGCTAAACCCCATTATAAAAATCAATTACTTTAAAAAACCCGTGAAACAAAGACAGTGAAAGAGAGAGAATTTCTTACAAAATTCTTTCAGGGGCTGTGATGCCACCTGGGTTGACCATATCTAGACCCACAGCTGATTGAGACGTAAGGGTGGACACTCTTGGGGCTGAGAGGTTTGGTGAGGTTGGGTGAGCAAACGCAGACCCTTGAAAGTAATGCTGCGTTGTACCCATCCCATGGGTCCCAAATCTCCAGGTTCAAGGGCACCTTCCTACATCGAAAACATGCATGAGAAACCCAGAAGATGGTACACCGTGTGATCGGGAAAGGTTTCTAAAAGGCACCTCATTTCTCACCTCCTTGTGCTCGGGTTCGCCATTCCAGCCGCTTTACTAGCAATCTCCCTCCTTGGAGAATCAGCACCTTTAACCTCCTATTCCGTACAGGTTGCAATTTGTCCTGAGGATGAACGGGAAGAGGGGGAACCAATGAGAGACTAGCTCTAGGTCTTGGGACAGGCACAGGTCACTCTATTTTCCCATCAGAAAGAAGAATTAACCACAGGCTCAGCCTGCCGCCCGGAAGCAGAATAGGGCCTGAAGCAATCCTGCGCTTTTGCGGCCAGCTCCCAAGAAAGCGAGTTGAAAAATGGAGCTCAGGGGCACTGCAATTCACAAACCTGCAGAGTTATAAATGATAACTCTCGTCCACAAATATATTGAGGGAAGGCAACGAAGAGGATTTGAAAGCAAGGCAGAATTGCAGGAAACAGATTTCAGGAGGGAGATTCGAATCGCCTTTAAAGCACAGGAAAAGCGGCAAAACCTCGACAATGATGCCCTTGGCCAAAAGGGGCGTATGCGTTTTTTCCTGAATATATTCAGGAAAAAACGCATACGCCCTTTTTGGTCAACCAAGCAACCTGGAAAGGCAAATCAGCGCTACAAAGAAGTCTCGCTTCCCATCGGTTAAAAGGGCCATGCTGAATAAAGTGTCAAAACCAGCAATGCAGGACAGGCCATGGAGAAACGGGAGCCTTGCTACGCTGATGGGCGGGATGTAAATTGCCAACAGCCACTCTGGAGAGGTGTACGGTGTGTCTTGAAACATCTAGAAAACTCAGCTTAGAGAGCATAGGGCACTTCCACTCATGGGCGTATAAATTGGGAAAACTAAAAATCAACAAGACACAGGCACCCCAATGTTTACGGCTGCTCTGTTGACAAGAAGCTCCACTTCGTTACACCTTAAATATCCCAGGAAAGAGAAAAATGGATAAAGAAGTTGTGGTCCTTATGTACAATGGAATATCACTCAGCCATGAAATCTACGTCAAAAGGCTCGTAGCAGCATGATGAGTGGATATAGGTACGACGATTCTACGTGAAATAAGTCACACAGAAAAAGACACTTATCATAAGATATCACTTATAGAGGGAATGTAAAAACCGCTACACTTGAACTGAATTACAAAACAGAAGAGAGTCACACGTTTAGAAAACACACTATGGCTGCTTAACGGGAAAGGTGAGGTGCGGTGATGCATAAAACCGGGGTTTCAAATTAGCTCAGATACCGTTCCATAAACCCAATATGTAATAGACAAGACCTACTCCTTGCTCAGTAAACGGGACTCAACAACCCCTATTCACCGCTCAAAAATATATCTGACTAGTAAGAATCTTAAAACCTATGTATTGAAATCTCTCTGTATGTGAGACACGTGGGTGTAAAGCGTCATAAACACAGCACTGAAAAGCAGCTAAACCCCATTATAAAAATCAATTACTTTTAAAAACCCGTGAAACAAAGACAGTGAAAGAGAGAGAAATTCTTACAAAATTCTTTCAGGGGCTGTGATGCCACCTGGGTTGACCATATCTAGACCCACAGCTGATTGAGACGTAAGGGTGGACACTCTTGGGGCTGAGAGGTTTGGTGAGGTTGGGTGAGCAAACGCAGACCCTTGAAAGTAATGCTGCGTGGTACCCATCCCATGGGTCCCAAATCTCCAGGTTCAAGGGCACCTTCCTACATCGAAAACATGCATGAGAAACCCAGAAGATGGTACACCGTGTGATCGGGAAAGGTTTCTAAAAGGCACCTCATTTCTCACCTCCTTGTGCTCGGGTTCGCCATTCCAGCCGCTTTCCTAGCAATCTCCCTCCTTGGAGAATCAGCACCTTTAACCTCCTGTTCCGTACAGGTTGCAATTTGTCCTGAGGATGAACGGGAAGAGGGGGAACCAATGAGAGATTAGCTCTAGGTCTTGGGACAGGCACAGGTCACTCTATTTTCCCATCACAAAGAAGAATTAACCACAGGCTCAGCCTGCCGCCGGGAAGCAGAATAGGGCCTGAAGCAATCCTGCGCTTTTGCGGCCAGCTCCCAAGAAAGCGAGTTGAAAAATGGAGCTCAGGGGCACTGCAACTCACAAACCTGCAGAGTTATAAATGATAACTCTCGTCCACAAATATATTGAGGGAAGGCAACGAAGAGGATTTCAAAGCAAGGCAGAATTGCGGGAAACAGATTTCAGGAGGGAGATTCGAATCGCCTTTAAAGCACAGGAAAAGCAGCAAAAGCTCGAAAATGATGCCCTTGGCCAAAAAGGGCGTATGCGTTTTTTCCTGAATATATTCAGGAAAAAACGCATACGCCCTTTTTGGCCAAACAAGCAACCTGGAAAGGCAAATCAGCGCTACAAAGAAGTCTCGCTTCCCATCGGTCAAAAGGGCCATGCTGAATAAAGTGTCAAAACCAACAATGCAGGACAGGCCATGGAGAAACGGGAGCCTTGCTACGCTGATGGGCGGGATGTAAATTGCCAACAGCCACTCTGGAGAGGTGTACGGTGTGTCTTGAAACATCTAGAAAACTCAGCTTAGAGAGCATAGGGCACTTCCACTCATGGGCGTATAAATTGGGAAAACTAAAAATCAACAAGACACAGGCACCCCAATGTTTACGGCTGCTCTGTTGACAAGAACCTCCACTTCGTTACACCTTAAATATCCCAGGAAAGAGAAAAATGGATAAAGAAGTTGTGGTCCTTATGTACAATGGAATATCACTCAGCCATGAAATCTACGTCAAAAGGCTCGTAGCAGCATGATGAGTGGATATAGGTACGACGATTCTACGTGAAATAAGTCACACAGAAAAAGACACTTATCATAAGATATCACTTATAGAGGGAATGTAAAAACCGCTACACTTGAACTGAATTACAAAACAGAAGAGAATCACACGTTTAGAAAACACACTATGGCTGCTTAACGGGAAAGGTGAGGTGCGGTGATGCATAAAACCGGGGTTTCAAATTAGCTCAGATACCGTTCCATAAACCCAATATGTAATAGACAAGACCTACTCCTTGCTCAGTAAACGGGACTCAACAACCCCTATTCACCGCTCAAAAATATATCTGACTAGTAAGAATCTTAAAACCTATGTATTGAAATCTCTCTGTATGTGAGTCAAGTGGGTGTAAAGCGTCATAAACACAGCACTGAAAAGCAGCTAAACCCCATTATAAAAATCAATTACTTTTAAAAACCCGTGAAACAAAGACAGTGAAAGAGAGATAAATTCTTACAAAATTCTTTCAGGGGCTGTGATGCCACCTGGGTTGACCATATCTAGACCCACAGCTGATTGAGACGTAAGGGTGGACACTCTTGGGGCTGAGAGGTTTGGTGAGGTTGGGTGAGCAAACGCAGACCCTTGAAAGTAATGCTGCGTGGTACCCATCCCATGGGTCCCAAATCTCCAGGTTCAAGGGCACCTTCCTACATCGAAAACATGCATGAGAAACCCAGAAGATGGTACACCGTGTGATCGGGAAAGGTTTCTAAAAGGCACCTCATTTCTCACCTCCTTGTGCTCGGGTTCGCCATTCCAGCCGCTTTCCTAGCAATCTCCCTCCTTGGAGAATCAGCACCTTTAACCTCCTGTTCCGTACAGGTTGCAATTTGTCCTGAGGATGAACGGGAAGAGGGGGAACCAATGAGAGATTAGCTCTAGGTCTTGGGACAGGCACAGGTCACTCTATTTTCCCATCAGAAAGAAGAATTAACCACAGGCTCAGCCTGCCGCCCGGAAGCAGAATAGGGCCTGAAGCAATCCTGCGCTTTTGCGGCCAGCTCCCAAGAAAGCGAGTTGAAAAATGGAGCTCAGGGGCACTGCAATTCACAAACCTGCAGAGTTATAAATGATAACTCTCGTCCACAAATATATTGAGGGAAGGCAACGAAGAGGATTTCAAAGCAAGGCAGAATTGCGGGAAACAGATTTCAGGAGGGAGATTCGAATCGCCTTTAAAGCACAGGAAAAGCAGCAAAAGCTCGAAAATGATGCCCTTGGCCAAAAAGGGCGTATGCGTTTTTTCCTGAATATATTCAGGAAAAAACGCATACGCCCTTTTTGGCCAAACAAGCAACCTGGAAAGGCAAACCAGCGCTACAAAGAAGTCTCGCTTCCCATCGGTCAAAAGGGCCATGCTGAATAAAGTGTCAAAACCAACAATGCAGGACAGGCCATGGAGAAACGGGAGCCTTGCTACGCTGATGGGCGGGATGTAAATTGCCAACAGCCACTCTGGAGAGGTGTACGGTGTGTCTTGAAACATCTAGAAAACTCAGCTTAGAGAGCATAGGGCACTTCCACTCATGGGCGTATAAATTGGGAAAACTAAAAATCAACAAGACACAGGCACCCCAATGTTAACGGCTGCTCTGTTGACAAGAACCTCCACTTCGTTACACCTTAAATATCCCAGGAAAGAGAAAAATGGATAAAGAAGTTGTGGTCCTTATGTACAATGGAATATCACTCAGCCATGAAATCTACGTCAAAAGGCTCGTAGCAGCATGATGAGTGGATATAGGTACGACGATTCTACGTGAAATAAGTCACACAGAAAAAGACACTTATCATAAGATATCACTTATAGAGGGAATGTAAAAACCGCTACACTTGAACTGAATTACAAAACAGAAGAGAGTCACAGGTTTAGAAAACACACTATGGCTGCTTAACGGGAAAGGTGAGGCGCGGTGATGCATAAAACCGGGGTTTCAAATTAGCTCAGATACCGTTCCATAAACCCAATATGTAATAGACAAGACCTACTCCTTGCTCAGTAAACGGGACTCAACACCCCCTATTCACCGCTCAAAAATATATCTGACTAGTAAGAATCTTAAAACCTATGTATTGAAATCTCTCTGTATGTGAGTCAAGTGGGTGTAAAGCGTCATAAACACAGCACTGAAAAGCAGCTAAACCCCATTATAAAAATCAATTACTTTTAAAAACCCGTGAAACAAAGACAGTGAAAGAGAGAGAAATTCTTACAAAATTCTTTCAGGGGCTGTGATGCCACCTGGGTTGACCATATCTAGACCCACAGCTGATTGAGACGTAAGGGTGGACACTCTTGGGGCTGAGAGGTTTGGTGAGGTTGGGTGAGCAAACGCAGACCCTTGAAAGTAATGCTGCGTGGTACCCATCCCATGGGTCCCAAATCTCCAGGTTCAAGGGCACCTTCCTACATCGAAAACATGCATGAGAAACCCAGAAGATGGTACACCGTGTGATCGGGAAAGGTTTCTAAAAGGCACCTCATTTCTCACCTCCTTGTGCTCGGGTTCGCCATTCCAGCCGCTTTCCTAGCAATCTCCCTCCTTGGAGAATCAGCACCTTTAACCTCCTGTTCCGTACAGGTTGCAATTTGTCCTGAGGATGAACGGGAAGAGGGGGAACCAATGAGAGATTAGCTCTAGGTCTTGGGACAGGCACAGGTCACTCTATTTTCCCATCAGAAAGAAGAATTAAACACAGGCTCAGCCTGCCGCCCGGAAGCAGAATAGGGCCTGAAGCAATCCTGCGCTTTTGCGGCCAGCTCCCAAGAAAGCGAGTTGAAAAATGGAGCTCAGGGGCACTGCAATTCACAAACCTGCAGAGTTATAAATGATAACTCTCGTCCACAAATATATTGAGGGAAGGCAACGAAGAGGATTTCAAAGCAAGGCAGAATTGCGGGAAACAGATTTCAGGAGGGAGATTCGAATCGCCTTTAAAGCACAGGAAAAGCAGCAAAAGCTCGACAATGATGCCCTTGGCCATAAAGGGCGTATGCGTTTTTTCCTGAATATATTCAGGAAAAAACGCATACGCCCTTTTTGGCCAAACAAGCAACCTGGAAAGGCAAATCAGCGCTACAAAGAAGTCTCGCTTCCCATCGGTCAAAAGGGCCATGCTGAATAAAGTGTCAAAACCAACAATGCAGGACAGGCCATGGAGAAACGGGAGCCTTGCTACGCTGATGGGCGGGATGTAAATTGCCAACAGCCACTCTGGAGAGGTGTACGGTGTGTCTTGAAACATCTAGAAAACTCAGCTTAGAGAGCATAGGGCACTTCCACTCATGGGCGTATAAATTGGGAAAACTAAAAATCAACAAGACACAGGCACCCCAATGTTTACGGCTGCTCTGTTGACAAGAACCTCCACTTCGTTACACCTTAAATATCCCAGGAAAGAGAAAAATGGATAAAGAAGTTGTGGTCCTTATGTACAATGGAATATCACTCAGCCATGAAATCTGCGTCAAAAGGCTCGTAGCAGCATGATGAGTGGATATAGGTATGACGATTCTACGTGAAATAAGTCACACAGAAAAAGACACTTATCATAAGATATCACTTATAGAGGGAATGTAAAAACCGCTACACTTGAACTGAATTACAAAACAGAAGAGAGTCACACGTTTAGAAAACACACTATGGCTGCTTAACGGGAAAGGTGAGGTGCGGTGATGCATAAAACCGGGGTTTCAAATTAGCTCAGATACCGTTCCATAAACCCAATATGTAATAGACAAGACCTACTCCTTGCTCAGTAAACGGGACTCAACACCCCCTATTCACCGCTCAAAAATATATCTGACTAGTAAGAATCTTAAAACCTATGTATTGAAATCTCTCTGTATGTGAGTCAAGTGGGTGTAAAGCGTCATAAACACAGCACTGAAAAGCAGCTAAACCCCATTATAAAAATCAATTACTTTTAAAAACCCGTGAAACAAAGACAGTGAAAGAGAGAGAAATTCTTACAAAATTCTTTCAGGGGCTGTGATGCCACCTGGGTTGACCATATCTAGACCCACAGCTGATTGAGACGTAAGGGTGGACACTCTTGGGGCTGAGAGGTTTGGTGAGGTTGGGTGAGCAAACGCAGACCCTTGAAAGTAATGCTGCGTGGTACCCATCCCATGGGTCCCAAATCTCCAGGTTCAAGGGCACCTTCCTACATCGAAAACATGCATGAGAAACCCAGAAGATGGTACACCGTGTGATCGGGAAAGGTTTCTAAAAGGCACCTCATTTCTCACCTCCTTGTGCTCGGGTTCGCCATTCCAGCCGCTTTCCTAGCAATCTCCCTCCTTGGAGAATCAGCACCTTTAACCTCCTATTCCGTACAGGTTGCAATTTGTCCTGAGGATGAACAGGAAGAGGGGGAACCAATGAGAGACTAGCTCTAGGTCTTGGGACAGGCACAGGTCACTCTATTTTCCCATCAGAAAGAAGAATTAACCACAGGCTCAGCCTGCCGCCCGGAAGCAGAATAGGGCCTGAAGCAATCCTGCGCTTTTGCGGCCAGCTCCCAAGAAAGCGAGTTGAAAAATGGAGCTCAGGGGCACTGCAATTCACAAACCTGCAGAGTTATAAATGATAACTCTCGTCCACAAATATATTGAGGGAAGGCAACGAAGAGGATTTGAAAGCAAGGCAGAATTGCAGGAAACAGATTTCAGGAGGGAGATTCGAATCGCCTTTAAAGCAGAGGAAAAGCGGCAAAACCTCGACAATGATGCCCTTGGCCAAAAAGGGCGTATGCGTTTTTTCCTGAATATATTCAGGAAAAAACGCATACGCCCTTTTTGGCCAACCAAGCAACCTGGAAAGGCAAATCAGCGCTACAAAGAAGTCTCGCTTCCCATCGGTCAAAAGGGCCATGCTGAATAAAGTGTCAAAACCAGCAATGCAGGACAGGCCATGGAGAAACGGGAGCCTTGCTACGCTGATGGGCGGGATGTAAATTGCCAACAGCCACTCTGGAGAGGTGTACGGTGTGTCTTGAAATATCTAAAAAACTCAGCTTAGAGAGCATAGGGCACTTCCACTCATGGGCGTATAAATTGGGAAAACTAAAAATCAGCAAGACACAGGCACCCCAAAGTTTAGGGCTGCTCTGTTGACAAGAACCTCCACTTCGTTACACCTTAAATATCCCAGGAAAGAGAAAAATGGATAAAGAAGTTGTGGTCCTTATGTACAATGGAATATCACTCAGCCATGAAATCTACGTCATAAGGCTCGTAGCAGCATGATGAGTGGATATAGGTACGACGATTCTACGTGAAATAAGTCACACAGAAAAAGACACTTATCATAAGATATCACTTAGAGAGGGAATGTAAAAACCGCTACACTTGAACTGAATTACAAAACAGAAGAGAGTCACACGTTTAGAAAACACACTATGGCTGCTTAACGGGAAAGGTGAGGTGCGGTGATGCATAAAACCGGGGTTTCAAATTAGCTCAGATACCGTTCCATAAACCCAATATGTAATAGACAAGACCTACTCCTTGCTCAGTAAACGGGACTCAACACCCCCTATTCACCGCTCAAAAATATATCTGACTAGTAAGAATCTTAAAACCTATGTATTGAAATCTCTCTGTATGTGAGTCAAGTGGGTGTAAAGCGTCATAAACACAGCACTGAAAAGCAGCTAAACCCCATTATAAAAATCAATTACTTTTAAAAACCCGTGAAACAAAGACAGTGAAAGAGAGAGAAATTCTTACAAAATTCTTTCAGGGGCTGTGATGCCACCTGGGTTGACCATATCTAGACCCACAGCTGATTGAGACGTAAGGGTGGACACTCTTGGGGCTGAGAGGTTTGGTGAGGTTGGGTGAGCAAACGCAGACCCTTGAAAGTAATGCTGCGTGGTACCCATCCCATGGGTCCCAAATCTCCAGGTTCAAGGGCACCTTCCTACATCGAAAACATGCATGAGAAACCCAGAAGATGGTACACCGTGTGATCGGGAAAGGTTTCTAAAAGGCACCTCATTTCTCACCTCCTTGTGCTCGGGTTCGCCATTCCAGCCGCTTTCCTAGCAATCTCCCTCCTTGGAGAATCAGCACCTTTAACCTCCTGTTCCGTACAGGTTGCAATTTGTCCTGAGGATGAACGGGAAGAGGGGGAACCAATGAGAGATTAGCTCTAGGTCTTGGGACAGGCACAAGTCACTCTATTTTCCCATCAGAAAGAAGAATTAACCACAGGCTCAGCCTGCCGCCCGGAAGCAGAATAGGGCCTGAAGCAATCCTGCGCTTTTGCGGCCAGCTCCCAAGAAAGCGAGTTGAAAAATGGAGCTCAGGGGCACTGCAATTCACAAACCTGCAGAGTTATAAATGATAACTCTCGTCCACAAATATATTGAGGGAAGGCAACGAAGAGGATTTCAAAGCAAGGCAGAATTGCGGGAAACAGATTTCAGGAGGGAGATTCGAATCGCCTTTAAAGCACAGGAAAAGCAGCAAAAGCTCGACAATGATGCCCTTGGCCAAAAAGGGCGTATGCGTTTTTTCCTGAATATATTCAGGAAAAAACGCATACGCCCTTTTTGTCCAAACAAGCAACCTGGAAAGGCAAATCAGCGCTACAAAGAAGTCTCGCTTCCCATCGGTCAAAAGGGCCATGCTGAATAAAGTGTCAAAACCAACAATGCAGGACAGGCCATGGAGAAAAGGGAGCCTTGCTACGCTGATGGGCGGGATGTAAATTGCCAACAGCCACTCTGGAGAGGTGTACGGTGTGTCTTGAAACATCTAGAAAACTCAGCTTAGAGAGCATAGGGCACTTCCACTCATGGGCGTATAAATTGGGAAAACTAAAAATCAACAAGACACAGGCACCCCAATGTTTACGGCTGCTCTGTTGACAAGAACCTCCACTTCGTTACACCTTAAATATCCCAGGAAAGAGAAAAATGGATAAAGAAGTTGTGGTCCTTATGTACAATGGAATATCACTCAGCCATGAAATCTACGTCAAAAGGCTCGTAGCAGCATGATGAGTGGATATAGGTACGACGATTCTACGTGAAATAAGTCACACAGAAAAAGACACTTATCATAAGATATCACTTATAGAGGGAATGTAAAAACCGCTACACTTGAACTGAATTACAAAAGAGAAGAGAGTCACACGTTTAGAAAACACACTATGGCTGCTTAACGGGAAAGGTGAGGTGCGGTGATGCATAAAACCGGGGTTTCAAATTAGCTCAGATACCGTTCCATAAACCCAATATGTAATAGACAAGACCTACTCCTTGCTCAGTAAACGGGACTCAACACCCCCTATTCACCGCCCAAGAATATATCTGAGTAGTAAGAATCTTAAAACATATGTATTGAAATCTCTCTGTAAGTGAGTCACGTGGGGGTAAAGCGTCATAAACACAGCACTGAAAAGCAGCTAAACCCCATTATAAAAATCAATTACTTTAAAAAACCCGTGAAACAAAGACAGTGAAAGAGAGAGAATTTCTTACAAAATTCTTTCAGGGGCTGTGATGCCACCTGGGTTGACCATATCTAGACCCACAGCTGATTGAGACGTAAGGGTGGACACTCTTGGGGCTGAGAGGTTTGGTGAGGTTGGGTGAGCAAACGCAGACCCTTGAAAGTAATGCTGCGTGGTACCCATCCCATGGGTCCCAAATCTCCAGGTTCAAGGGCACCTTCCTACATCGAAAACATGCATGAGAAACCCAGAAGATGGTACACCGTGTGATCGGGAAAGGTTTCTAAAAGGCACCTCATTTCTCACCTCCTTGTGCTCGGGTTCGCCATTCCAGCCGCTTTCCTAGCAATCTCCCTCCTTGGAGAATCAGCACCTTTAACCTCCTATTCCGTACAGGTTGCAATTTGTCCTGAGGATGAACGGGAAGAGGGGGAACCAATGAGAGACTAGCTCTAGGTCTTGGGACAGGCACAGGTCACTCTATTTTCCCATCAGAAAGAAGAATTAACCACAGGCTCAGCCTGCCGCCCGGAAGCAGAATAGGGCCTGAAGCAATCCTGCGCTTTTGCGGCCAGCTCCCAAGAAAGCGAGTTGAAAAATGGAGCTCAGGGGCACTGCAATTCACAAACCTGCAGAGTTATAAATGATAACTCTCGTCCACAAATATATTGAGGGAAGGCAACGAAGAGGATTAGAAAGCAAGGCAGAATTGCAGGAAACAGATTTCAGGAGGGAGATTCGAATCGCCTTTAAAGCACAGGAAAAGCGGCAAAACCTCGACAATGATGCCCTTGGCCAAAAGGGGCGTATGCGTTTTTTCCTGAATATATTCAGGAAAAAACGCATACGCCCTTTTTGGCCAACCAAGCAACCTGGAAAGGCAAATCAGCGCTACAAAGAAGTCTCGCTTCCCATCGGTTAAAAGGGCCATGCTGAATAAAGTGTCAAAACCAGCAATGCAGGACAGGCCATGGAGAAACGGGAGCCTTGCTACGCTGATGGGCGGGATGTAAATTGCCAACAGCCACTCTGGAGAGGTGTACGGTGTGTCTTGAAACATCTAGAAAACTCAGCTTAGAGAGCATAGGGCACTTCCACTCATGGGCGTATAAATTGGGAAAACTAAAAATCAACAAGACACAGGCACCCCAATGTTTACGGCTGCTCTGTTGACAAGAACCTCCACTTCGTTACACCTTAAATATCCCAGGAAAGAGAAAAATGGATAAAGAAGTTGTGGTCCTTATGTACAATGGAATATCACTCAGCCATGAAATCTACGTCAAAAGGCTCGTAGCAGCATGATGAGTGGATATAGGTACGACGATTCTACGTGAAATAAGTCACACAGAAAAAGACACTTATCATAAGATATCACTTAGAGAGGGAATGTAAAAACCGCTACACTTGAACTGAATTACAAAACAGAAGAGAGTCACACGTTTAGAAAACACACTATGGCTGCTTAACGGGAAAGGTGAGGTGCGGTGATGCATAAAACCGGGGTTTCAAATTAGCTCAGATACCGTTCCATAAACCCAATATGTAATAGACAAGACCTACTGATTGCTCAGTAAACGGGACTCAACACCCCCTATTCACCGCTCAAAAATATATCTGACTAGTAAGAATCTTAAAACCTATGTATTGAAATCTCTCTGTATGTGAGTCAAGTGGGTGTAAAGCGTCATAAACACAGCACTGAAAAGCAGCTAAACCCCATTATAAAAATCAATTACTTTTAAAAACCCGTGAAACAAAGACAGTGAAAGAGAGAGAAATTCTTACAAAATTCTTTCAGGGGCTGTGATGCCACCTGGGTTGACCATATCTAGACCCACAGCTGATTGAGACGTAAGGGTGGACACTCTTGGGGCTGAGAGGTTTGGTGAGGTTGGGTGAGCAAACGCAGACCCTTGAAAGTAATGCTGCGTGGTACCCATCCCATGGGTCCCAAATCTCCAGGTTCAAGGGCACCTTCCTACATCGAAAACATGCATGACAAACCCAGAAGATGGTACACCGTGTGATCGGGAAAGGTTTCTAAAAGGCACCTCATTTCTCACCTCCTTGTGCTCGGGTTCGCCATTCCAGCCGCTTTCCTAGCAATCTCCCTCCTTGGAGAATCAGCACCTTTAACCTCCTGTTCCGTACAGGTTGCAATTTGTCCTGAGGATGAACGGGAAGAGGGGGAACCAATGAGAGATTAGCTCTAGGTCTTGGGACAGGCACAGGTCACTCTATTTTCCCATCAGAAAGAAGAATTAACCACAGGCTCAGCCTGCCGCCCGGAAGCAGAATAGGGCCTGAAGCAATCCTGCGCTTTTGCGGCCAGCTCCCAAGAAAGCGAGTTGAAAAATGGAGCTCAGGGGCACTGCAATTCACAAACCTGCAGAGTTATAAATGATAACTCTCGTCCACAAATATATTGAGGGAAGGCAACGAAGAGGATTTCAAAGCAAGGCAGAATTGCGGGAAACAGATTTCAGGAGGGAGATTCGAATCGCCTTTAAATCACAGGAAAAGCAGCAAAAGCTCGACAATGATGCCCTTGGCCAAAAAGGGCGTATGCGTCTTTTCCTGAATATATTCAGGAAAAAACGCATACGCCCTTTTTGGCCAAACAAGCAACCTGGAAAGGCAAATCAGCGCTACAAAGAAGTCTCGCTTCCCATCGGTCAAAAGGGCCATGCTGAATAAAGTGTCAAAACCAACAATGCAGGACAGGCCATGGAGAAACGGGAGCCTTGCTACGCTGATGGGCGGGATGTAAATTGCCAACAGCCACTCTGGAGAGGTGTACGGTGTGTCTTGAAACATCTAGAAAACTCAGCTTAGAGAGCATAGGGCACTTCCACTCATGGGCGTATAAATTGGGAAAACTAAAAATCAACAAGACACAGGCACCCCAATGTTTACGGCTGCTCTGTTGACAAGAACCTCCACTTCGTTACACCTTAAATATCCCAGGAAAGAGAAAAATGGATAAAGAAGTTGTGGTCCTTATGTACAATGGAATATCACTCAGCCATGAAATCTACGTCAAAAGGCTCGTAGCAGCATGATGAGTGGATATAGGTACGACGATTCTACGTGAAATAAGTCACACAGAAAAAGACACTTATCATAAGATATCACTTATAGAGGGAATGTAAAAACCG
This sequence comes from Eschrichtius robustus, assembly GCF_028021215.1. Taxonomy (NCBI): domain Eukaryota; kingdom Metazoa; phylum Chordata; class Mammalia; order Artiodactyla; family Eschrichtiidae; genus Eschrichtius; species Eschrichtius robustus. The sequence continues at coordinate 81,992,612 of NC_090832.1, forward strand.
CTACACTTGAACTGAATTACAAAAGAGAAGAGAGTCACACGTTTAGAAAACACACTATGGCTGCTTAACGGGAAAGGTGAGGTGCGGTGATGCATAAAACCGGGGTTTCAAATTAGCTCAGATACCGTTCCATAAACCCAATATGTAATAGACAAGACCTACTCCTTGCTCAGTAAACGGGACTCAACACCCCCTATTCACCGCCCAAGTATATATCTGAGTAGTAAGAATCTTAAAACATATGTATTGAAATCTCTCTGTAAGTGAGTCACGTGGGGGTAAAGCGTCATAAACACAGCACTGAAAAGCAGCTAAACCCCATTATAAAAATCAATTACTTTAAAAAACCCGTGAAACAAAGACAGTGAAAGAGAGAGAATTTCTTACAAAATTCTTTCAGGGGCTGTGATGCCACCTGGGTTGACCATATCTAGACCCACAGCTGATTGAGACGTAAGGGTGGACACTCTTGGGGCTGAGAGGTTTGGTGAGGTTGGGTGAGCAAACGCAGACCCTTGAAAGTAATGCTGCGTGGTACCCATCCCATGGGTCCCAAATCTCCAGGTTCAAGGGCACCTTCCTACATCGAAAACATGCATGAGAAACCCAGAAGATGGTACACCGTGTGATCGGGAAAGGTTTCTAAAAGGCACCTCATTTCTCACCTCCTTGTGCTCGGGTTCGCCATTCCAGCCGCTTTCCTAGCAATCTCCCTCCTTGGAGAATCAGCACCTTTAACCTCCTGTTCCGTACAGGTTGCAATTTGTCCTGAGGATGAACGGGAAGAGGGGGAACCAATGAGAGATTAGCTCTAGGTCTTGGGACAGGCACAGGTCACTCTATTTTCCCATCAGAAAGAAGAATTAACCACAGGCTCAGCCTGCCGCCCGGAAGCAGAATAGGGCCTGAAGCAATCCTGCGCTTTTGCGGCCAGCTCCCAAGAAAGCGAGTTGAAAAATGGAGCTCAGGGGCACTGCAATTCACAAACCTGCAGAGTTATAAATGATAACTCTCGTCCACAAATATATTGAGGGAAGGCAACGAAGAGGATTTCAAAGCAAGGCAGAATTGCGGGAAACAGATTTCAGGAGGGAGATTCGAATCGCCTTTAAAGCACAGGAAAAGCAGCAAAAGCTCGACAATGATGCCCTTGGCCAAAAAGGGCGTATGCGTTTTTTCCTGAATATATTCAGGAAAAAACGCATACGCCCTTTTTGGCCAAACAAGCAACCTGGAAAGGCAAATCAGCGCTACAAAGAAGTCTCGCTTCCCATCGGTCAAAAGGGCCATGCTGAATAAAGTGTCAAAACCAACAATGCAGGACAGGCCATGGAGAAACGGGAGCTTGCTACGATGATGGGCGGGATGTAAATTGCCAACAGCCACTCTGGAGAGGTGTACGGTGTGTCTTGAAACATCTAGAAAACTCAGATTAGAGAGCATAGGGCACTTCCACTCATGGGCGTATAAATTGGGAAAACTAAAAATCAACAAGACACAGGCACCCCAATGTTTACGGCTGCTCTGTTGACAAGAACCTCCACTTCGTTACACCTTAAATATCCCAGGAAAGAGAAAAATGGATAAAGAAGTTGTGGTCCTTATGTACAATGGAATATCACTCAGCCATGAAATCTACGTCAAAAGGCTCGTAGCAGCATGATGAGTGGATATAGGTACGACGATTCTACGTGAAATAAGTCACACAGAAAAAGACACTTATCATAAGATATCACTTATAGAGGGAATGTAAAAACCGCTACACTTGAACTGAATTACAAAAGAGAAGAGAGTCACACGTTTAGAAAACACACTATGGCTGCTTAACGGGAAAGGTGAGGTGCGGTGATGCATAAAACCGGGGTTTCAAATTAGCTCAGATACCGTTCCATAAACCCAATATGTAATAGACAAGACCTACTCCTTGCTCAGTAAACGGGACTCAACACCCCCTATTCACCGCCCAAGAATATATCTGAGTAGTAAGAATCTTAAAACATATGTATTGAAATCTCTCTGTAAGTGAGTCACGTGGGGGTAAAGCGTCATAAACACAGCACTGAAAAGCAGCTAAACCCCATTATAAAAATCAATTACTTTAAAAAACCCGTGAAACAAAGACAGTGAAAGAGAGAGAATTTCTTACAAAATTCTTTCAGGGGCTGTGATGCCACCTGGGTTGACCATATCTAGACCCACAGCTGATTGAGACGTAAGGGTGGACACTCTTGGGGCTGAGAGGTTTGGTGAGGTTGGGTGAGCAAACGCAGACCCTTGAAAGTAATGCTGCGTGGTACCCATCCCATGGGTCCCAAATCTCCAGGTTCAAGGGCACCTTCCTACATCGAAAACATGCATGAGAAACCCAGAAGATGGTACACCGTGTGATCGGGAAAGGTTTCTAAAAGGCACCTCATTTCTCACCTCCTTGTGCTCGGGTTCGCCATTCCAGCCGCTTTCCTAGCAATCTCCCTCCTTGGAGAATCAGCACCTTTAACCTCCTATTCCGTACAGGTTGCAATTTGTCCTGAGGATGAACGGGAAGAGGGGGAACCAATGAGAGACTAGCTCTAGGTCTTGGGACAGGCAGAGGTCACTCTATTTTCCCATCAGAAAGAAGAATTAACCACAGGCTCAGCCTGCCGCCCGGAAGCAGAATAGGGCCTGAAGGAATCCTGCGCTTTTGCGGCCAGCTCCCAAGAAAGCGAGTTGAAAAATGGAGCTCAGGGGCACTGCAATTCACAAACCTGCAGAGTTATAAATGATAACTCTCGTCCACAAATATATTGAGGGAAGGCAACGAAGAGGATTTGAAAGCAAGGCAGAATTGCAGGAAACAGATTTCAGGAGGGAGATTCGAATCGCCTTTAAAGCAGAGGAAAAGCGGCAAAACCTCGACAATGATGCCCTTGGCCAAAAAGGGCGTATGCGTTTTTTCCTGAATATATTCAGGAAAAAACGCATACGCCCTTTTTGGCCAACCAAGCAACCTGGAAAGGCAAATCAGCGCTACAAAGAAGTCTCGCTTCCCATCGGTCAAAAGGGCCATGCTGAATAAAGTGTCAAAACCAGCAATGCAGGACAGGCCATGGAGAAACGGGAGCCTTGCTACGCTGAAGGGCGGGATGTAAATTGCCAACAGCCACTCTGGAGAGGTGTACGGTGTGTCTTGAAATATCTAAAAAACTCAGCTTAGAGAGCATAGGGCACTTCCACTCATGGGCGTATAAATTGGGAAAACTAAAAATCAGCAAGACACAGGCACCCCAAAGTTTAGGGCTGCTCTGTTGACAAGAACCTCCACTTCGTTACACCTTAAATATCCCAGGAAAGAGAAAAATGGATAAAGAAGTTGTGGTCCTTATGTACAATGGAATATCACTCAGCCATGAAATCTACGTCAAAAGGCTCGTAGCAGCATGATGAGTGGATATAGGTACGACGATTCTACGTGAAATAAGTCACACAGAAAAAGACACTTATCATAAGATATCACTTAGAGAGGGAATGTAAAAACCGCTACACTTGAACTGAATTACAAAACAAAAGAGAGTCACACGTTTAGAAAACACACTATGGCTGCTTAACGGGAAAGGTGAGGTGCGGTGATGCATAAAACCGGGGTTTCAAATTAGCTCAGATACCGTTCCATAAACCCAATATGTAATAGACAAGACCTACTCCTTGCTCAGTAAACGGGACTCAACACCCCCTATTCACCGCTCAAAAATATATCTGACTAGTAAGAATCTTAAAACCTATGTATTGAAATCTCTCTGTATGTGAGTCAAGTGGGTGTAAAGCGTCATAAACACAGCACTGAAAAGCAGCTAAACCCCATTATAAAAATCAATTACTTTTAAAAACCCGTGAAACAAAGACAGTGAAAGAGAGAGAAATTCTTACAAAATTCTTTCAGGGGCTGTGATGCCACCTGGGTTGACCATATCTAGACCCACAGCTGATTGAGACGTAAGGGTGGACACTCTTGGGGCTGAGAGGTTTGGTGAGGTAGGGTGAGCAAACGCAGACCCTTGAAAGTAATGCTGCGTGGTACCCATCCCATGGGTCCCAAATCTCCAGGTTCAAGGGCACCTTCCTACATCGAAAACATGCATGAGAAACCCAGAAGATGGTACACCGTGTGATCGGGAAAGGTTTCTAAAAGGCACCTCATTTCTCACCTCCTTGTGCTCGGGTTCGCCATTCCAGCCGCTTTCCTAGCAATCTCCCTCCTTGGAGAATCAACACCTTTAACCTCCTATTCCGTACAGGTTGCAATTTGTCCTGAGGATGAACGGGAAGAGGGGGAACCAATGAGAGACTAGCTCTAGGTCTTGGGACAGGCACAGGTCACTCTATTTTCCCATCAGAAAGAAGAATTAACCACAGGCTCAGCCTGCCGCCTGGAAGCAGAATAGGGCCTGAAGCAATCCTGCGCTTTTGCGGCCAGCTCCCAAGAAAGCGAGTTGAAAAATGGAGCTCAGTGGCACTGCAATTCACAAACCTGCAGAGTTATAAATGATAACTCTCGTCCACAAATATATTGAGGGAAGGCAACGAAGAGGATTTCAAAGCAAGGCAGAATTGCGGGAAACAGATTTCAGGAGGGAGATTCGAATCGCCTTTAAAGCACAGGAAAAGCAGCAAAAGCTCGAAAATGATGCCCTTGGCCAAAAAGGGCGTATGCGTTTTTTCCTGAATATATTCAGGAAAAAACGCATACGCCCTTTTTGGCCAACCAAGCAACCTGGAAAGGCAAATCAGCGCTACAAAGAAGTCTCGCTTCCCATCGGTCAACAGGGCCATGCTGAATAAAGTGTCAAAACCAACAATGCAGGACAGGCCATGGAGAAACGGGAGCCTTGCTACGCTGATGGGCGGGATGTAAATTGCCAACAGCCACTCTGGAGAGGTGTACGGTGTGTCTTGAAACATCTAGAAAACTCAGCTTAGAGAGCATAGGGCACTTCCACTCATGGGCGTATAAATTGGGAAAACTAAAAATCAACAAGACACAGGCACCCCAATGTTTACGGCTGCTCTGTTGACAAGAACCTCCACTTCGTTACACCTTAAATATCCCAGGAAAGAGAAAAATGGATAAAGAAGTTGTGGTCCTTATGTACAATGGAATATCACTCAGCCATGAAATCTACGTCAAAAGGCTCGTAGCAGCATGATGAGTGGATATAGGTACGACGAATCTACGTGAAGTAAGTCACACAGAAAAAGACACTTATCATAAGATATCACTTATAGAGGGAATGTAAAAACCGCTACACTTGAACTGAATTACAAAACATAAGAGAGTCACACGTTTAGAAAACACACTATGGCTGCTTAACGGGAAAGGTGAGGTGCGGTGATGCATAAAACCGGGGTTTCAAATTAGCTCAGATACCGTTCCATAAACCCAATATGTAATAGACAAGACCTACTCCTTGCTCAGTAAACGGGACTCAACACCCCCTATTCACCGCTCAAAAATATATCTGACTAGTAAGAATCTTAAAACCTATGTATTGAAATCTCTCTGTATGTGAGTCAATTGGGTGTAAAGCGTCATAAACACAGCACTGAAAAGCAGCTAAACCCCATTATAAAAATCAATTACTTTTAAAAACCCGTGAAACAAAGACAGTGAAAGAGAGAGAAATTCTTACAAAATTCTTTCAGGGGCTGTGATGCCACCTGGGTTGACCATATCTAGACCCACAGCTGATTGAGACGTAAGGGTGGACACTCTTGGGGCTGAGAGGTTTGGTGAGGTTGGGTGAGCAAACGCAGACCCTTGAAAGTAATGCTGCGTGGTACCCATCCCATGGGTCCCAAATCTCCAGGTTCAAGGGCACCTTCCTACATCGAACACATGCATGAGAAACCCAGAAGATGGTACACCGTGTGATCGGGAAAGGTTTCTAAAAGGCACCTCATTTCTCACCTCCTTGTGCTCGGGTTCGCCATTCCAGCCGCTTTCCTAGCAATCTCCCTCCTTGGAGAATCAGCACCTTTAACCTCCTATTCAGTACAGGTTGCAATTTGTCCTGAGGATGAACGGGAAGAGGGGGAACCAATGAGAGACTAGCTCTAGGTCTTGGGACAGGCACAGGTCACTCTATTTTCCCATCAGAAAGAAGAATTAACCACAGGCTCAGCCTGCCGCCCGGAAGCAGAATAGGGCCTGAAGCAATCCTGCGCTTTTGCGGCCAGCTCCCAAGAAAGCGAGTTGAAAAATGGAGCTCAGGGGCACTGCAATTCACAAACCTGCAGAGTTATAAATGATAACTCTCGTCCACAAATATATTGAGGGAAGGCAACGAAGAGGATTTGAAAGCAAGGCAGAATTGCAGGAAACAGATTTCAGGAGGGAGATTCGAATCGCCTTTAAAGCAGAGGAAAAGCGGCAAAACCTCGACAATGATGCCCTTGGCCAAAAAGGGCGTATGCGTTTTTTCCTGAATATATTCAGGAAAAAACGCATACGCCCTTTTTGGCCAACCAAGCAACCTGGAAAGGCAAATCAGCGCTACAAAGAAGTCTCGCTTCCCATCGGTCAAAAGGGCCATGCTGAATAAAGTGTCAAAACCAGCAATGCAGGACAGGCCATGGAGAAACGGGAGCCTTGCTACGCTGATGGGCGGGATGTAAATTGCCAACAGCCACTCTGGAGAGGTGTACGGTGTGTCTTGAAATATCTAAAAAACTCAGCTTAGAGAGCATAGGGCACTTCCACTCATGGGCGTATAAATTGGGAAAACTAAAAATCAGCAAGACACAGGCACCCCAAAGTTTAGGGCTGCTCTGTTGACAAGAACCTCCACTTCCTTACACCTTAAATATCCCAGGAAAGAGAAAAATGGATAAAGAAGTTGTGGTCCTTATGTACAATGGAATATCACTCAGCCATGAAATCTACGTCATAAGGCTCGTAGCAGCATGATGAGTGGATATAGGTACGACGATTCTACGTGAAATAAGTCACACAGAAAAAGACACTTATCATAAGATATCACTTAGAGAGGGAATGTAAAAACCGCTACACTTGAACTGAATTACAAAACAGAAGAGAGTCACACGTTTAGAAAACACACTATGGCTGCTTAACGGGAAAGGTGAGGTGCGGTGATGCATAAAACCGGGGTTTCAAATTAGCTCAGATACCGTTCCATAAACCCAATATGTAATAGACAAGACGTACTCCTTGCTCAGTAAACGGGACTCAACACCCCCTATTCACCGCTCAAAAATATATCTGACTAGTAAGAATCTTAAAACCTATGTATTGAAATCTCTCTGTATGTGAGTCAAGTGGGTGTAAAGCGTCATAAACACAGCACTGAAAAGCAGCTAAACCCCATTATAAAAATCAATTACTTTTAAAAACCCGTGAAACAAAGACAGTGAAAGAGAGAGAAATTCTTACAAAATTCTTTCAGGGGCTGTGATGCCACCTGGGTTGACCATATCTAGACCCACAGCTGATTGAGACGTAAGGGTGGACACTCTTGGGGCTGAGAGGTTTGGTGAGGTTGGGTGAGCAAACGCAGACCCTTGAAAGTAATGCTGCGTGGTACCCATCCCATGGGTCCCAAATCTCCAGGTTCAAGGGCACCTTCCTACATCGAAAACATGCATGAGAAACCCAGAAGATGGTACACCGTGTGATCGGGAAAGGTTTCTAAAAGGCACCTCATTTCTCACCTCCTTGTGCTCGGGTTCGCCATTCCAGCCGCTTTCCTAGCAATCTCCCTCCTTGGAGAATCAGCACCTTTAACCTCCTATTCCGTACAGGTTGCAATTTGTCCTGAGGATGAACGGGAAGAGGGGGAACCAATGAGAGACTAGCTCTAGGTCTTGGGACAGGCACAGGTCACTCTATTTTCCCATCAGAAAGAAGAATTAACCACAGGCTCAGCCTGCCGCCCGGAAGCAGAATAGGGCCTGAAGCAATCCTGCGCTTTTGCGGCCAGCTCCCAAGAAAGCGAGTTGAAAAATGGAGCTCAGGGGCACTGCAATTCACAAACCTGCAGAGTTATAAATGATAACTCTCGTCCACAAATATATTGAGGGAAGGCAACGAAGAGGATTTGAAAGCAAGGCAGAATTGCAGGAAACAGATTTCAGGAGGGAGATTCGAATCGCCTTTAAAGCAGAGGAAAAGCGGCAAAACCTCGACAATGATGCCCTTGGCCAAAAAGGGCGTATGCGTTTTTTCCTGAATATATTCAGGAAAAAACGCATACGCCCTTTTTGGCCAACCAAGCAACCTGGAAAGGCAAATCAGCGCTACAAAGAAGTCTCGCTTCCCATCGGTCAAAAGGGCCATGCTGAATAAAGTGTCAAAACCAGCAATGCAGGACAGGCCATGGAGAAACGGGAGCCTTGCTACGCTGATGGGCGGGATGTAAATTGCCAACAGCCACTCTGGAGAGGTGTACGGTGTGTCTTGAAATATCTAAAAAACTCAGCTTAGAGAGCATAGGGCACTTCCACTCATGGGCGTATAAATTGGGAAAACTAAAAATCAGCAAGACACAGGCACCCCAAAGTTTAGGGCTGCTCTGTTGACAAGAACCTCCACTTCCTTACACCTTAAATATCCCAGGAAAGAGAAAAATGGATAAAGAAGTTGTGGTTCTTATGTACGATGGAATATCACTCAGCCATGAAATCAACGTCATAAGGCTCGGTGCAGCATGATGAGTGGATTTAGGTATGACGATTCTACGTGAAATAAGTCACACAGAAAAAGACACTTATCATAAGATATCACTTATAGAGGGAATGTAAAAACCGCTACACTTGAACTGAATTACAAAACAGAAGAGAGTCACACGTTTAGAAAACACACTATGGCTGCTTAACGGGAAAGGTGAGGTGGGGTGATGCATAAAACCGGGGTTTCAAATTAGCTCAGATACCGTTCCATAAACCCAATATGTAATAGACAAGACCTACTCCTTGCTCAGTGAACGGGACTGATCACCCCCTATTCACCGCCCAAGAATATATCTGACTAGTAAGAATCTTAAAACCTATGTATTGAAATCTCTCTGTAAGTGAGTCACGTGGGGGTAAAGCGTCATAAACACAGCACTGAAAAGCAGCTAAACCCCATTATAAAAATCAATTACTTTAAAAAACCCGTGAAACAAAGACAGTGAAAGAGAGAGAAATTCTTACAAAATTCTTTCAGGGGCTGTGATGCCACCTGGGTTGACCATATCTAGACCCACAGCTGATTGACACGTAAGGGTGGACACTCTTGGGGCTGAGAGGTTTGGTGAGGTTGGGTGAGCAAACGCAGACCCTTGAAAGTAATGCTGCGTGGTACCCATCACATGGGTCCCAAATCTCCAGGTTCAAGGGCACCATCCTACATCGAAAACATGCATGAGAAACCCAGAAGATGGTATACCGTGTGATCGGGAAAGGTTTCTAAAACGCACCTCATTTCTCACCTCCTTGTGCTCGGGTTCGCCATTCCAGCCGCTTTCCTAGCAATCTCCCTCCTTGGAGAATCAGCACCTTTAACCTCCTGTTCCGTACAGGTTGCAAATTGTCCTGAGGATGAACGGGAAGAGGGGGAACCAATGAGAGACTAGCTCTAGGTCTTGGGACAGGCACAGGTCACTCTATTTTCCCATCAGAAAGAAGAATTAACCACAGGCTCAGCCTGCCGCCCGGAAGCAGAATAGGGCCTGAAGCAATCCTGCGCTTTTGCGGCCAGCTCCCAAGAAAGCGAGTTGAAAAATGGAGCTCAGGGGCACTGCAATTCACAAACCTGCCCAGTTATAAATGATAACTCTCGTCCACAAATATATTGAGGGAAGGCAACGAAGAGGATTTGAAAGCAAGGCAGAATTGCAGGAAACAGATTTCAGGAGGGAGATTCGAATCGCCTTTAAAGCACAGGAAAAGCGGCAAAACCTCGACAATGATGCCCTTGGCCAAAAAGGGCGTATGCGTTTTTTCCTGAATATATTCAGGAAAAAAACGCATACGCCCTTTTTGGCCAACCAAGCAACCTGGAAAGGCAAATCAGCGCTACAAAGAAGTCTCGCTTCCCATCGGTCAAAAGGGCCATGCTGAATAAAGTGTCAAAACCAGCAATGCAGGACAGGCCATGGAGAAACGGGAGCCTTGCTACGCTGATGGGCGGGATGTAAATTGCCAACAGCCACTCTGGAGAGGTGTACGGTGTGTCTTGAAATATCTAAAAAACTCAGCTTAGAGAGCATAGGGCACTTCCACTCATGGGCGTATAAATTGGGAAAACTAAAAATCAGCAAGACACAGGCACCCCAAAGTTTAGGGCTGCTCTGTTGACAAGAACCTCCACTTCGTTACACCTTAAATATCCCAGGAAAGAGAAAAATGGATAAAGAAGTTGTGGTCCTTATGTACAATGGAATATCACTCAGCCATGAAATCTACGTCATAAGGCTCGTAGCAGCATGATGAGTGGATATAGGTACGACGATTCTACGTGAAATAAGTCACACAGAAAAAGACACTTATCATAAGATATCACTTAGAGAGGGAATGTAAAAACCGCTACACTTGAACTGAATTACAAAACAGAAGAGAGTCACACGTTTAGAAAACACACTATGGCTGCTTAACGGGAAAGGTGAGGTGCGGTGATGCATAAAACCGGGGTTTCAAATTAGCTCAGATACCGTTCCATAAACCCAATATGTAATAGACAAGACCTACTCCTTGCTCAGTAAACGGGACTCAACACCCCCTATTCACCGCTCAAAAATATATCTGACTAGTAAGAATCTTAAAACCTATGTATTGAAATCTCTCTGTATGTGAGTCAAGTGGGTGTAAAGCGTCATAAACACAGCACTGAAAAGCAGCTAAACCCCATTATAAAAATCAATTACTTTTAAAAACCCGTGAAACAAAGACAGTGAAAGAGAGAGAAATTCTTACAAAATTCTTTCAGGGGCTGTGATGCCACCTGGGTTGACCATATCTAGACCCACAGCTGATTGAGACGTAAGGGTGGACACTCTTGGGGCTGAGAGGTTTGGTGAGGTTGGGTGAGCAAACGCAGACCCTTGAAAGTAATGCTGCGTGGTACCCATCCCATGGGTCCCAAATCTCCAGGTTCAAGGGCACCTTCCTACATCGAAAACATGCATGAGAAACCCAGAAGATGGTACACCGTGTGATCGGGAAAGGTTTCTAAAAGGCACCTCATTTCTCACCTCCTTGTGCTCGGGTTCGCCATTCCAGCCGCTTTCCTAGCAATCTCCCTCCTTGGAGAATCAGCACCTTTAACCTCCTATTCCGTACAGGTTGCAATTTGTCCTGAGGATGAACGGGAAGAGGGGGAACCAATGAGAGACTAGCTCTAGGTCTTGGGACAGGCACAGGTCACTCTATTTTCCCATCAGAAAGAAGAATTAACCACAGGCTCAGCCTGCCGCCCGGAAGCAGAATAGGGCCTGAAGCAATCCTGCGCTTTTGCGGCCAGCTCCCAAGAAAGCGAGTTGAAAAATGGAGCTCAGGGGCACTGCAATTCACAAACCTGCAGAGTTATAAATGATAACTCTCGTCCACAAATATATTGAGGGAAGGCAACGAAGAGGATTTGAAAGCAAGGCAGAATTGCAGGAAACAGATTTCAGGAGGGAGATTCGAATCGCCTTTAAAGCAGAGGAAAAGCGGCAAAACCTCGACAATGATGCCCTTGGCCAAAAAGGGCGTATGCGTTTTTTCCTGAATATATTCAGGAAAAAACGCATACGCCCTTTTTGGCCAACCAAGCAACCTGGAAAGGCAAATCAGCGCTACAAAGAAGTCTCGCTTCCCATCGGTCAAAAGGGCCATGCTGAATAAAGTGTCAAAACCAGCAATGCAGGACAGGCCATGGAGAAACGGGAGCCTTGCTACGCTGATGGGCGGGATGTAAATTGCCAACAGCCACTCTGGAGAGGTGTACGGTGTGTCTTGAAATATCTAAAAAACTCAGCTTAGAGAGCATAGGGCACTTCCACTCATGGGCGTATAAATTGGGAAAACTAAAAATCAGCAAGACACAGGCACCCCAAAGTTTAGGGCTGCTCTGTTGACAAGAACCTCCACTTCCTTACACCTTAAATATCCCAGGAAAGAGAAAAATGGATAAAGAAGTTGTGGTTCTTATGTACGATGGAATATCACTCAGCCATGAAATCAACGTCATAAGGCTCGGTGCAGCATGATGAGTGGATTTAGGTATGACGATTCTACGTGAAATAAGTCACACAGAAAAAGACACTTATCATAAGATATCACTTATAGAGGGAATGTAAAAACCGCTACACTTGAACTGAATTACAAAACAGAAGAGAGTCACACGTTTAGAAAACACACTATGGCTGCTTAACGGGAAAGGTGAGGTGGGGTGATGCATAAAACCGGGGTTTCAAATTAGCTCAGATACCGTTCCATAAACCCAATATGTAATAGACAAGACCTACTCCTTGCTCAGTGAACGGGACTGATCACCCCCTATTCACCGCCCAAGAATATATCTGACTAGTAAGAATCTTAAAACCTATGTATTGAAATCTCTCTGTAAGTGAGTCACGTGGGGGTAAAGCGTCATAAACACAGCACTGAAAAGCAGCTAAACCCCATTATAAAAATCAATTACTTTAAAAAACCCGTGAAACAAAGACAGTGAAAGAGAGAGAAATTCTTACAAAATTCTTTCAGGGGCTGTGATGCCACCTGGGTTGACCATATCTAGACCCACAGCTGATTGACACGTAAGGGTGGACACTCTTGGGGCTGAGAGGTTTGGTGAGGTTGGGTGAGCAAACGCAGACCCTTGAAAGTAATGCTGCGTGGTACCCATCACATGGGTCCCAAATCTCCAGGTTCAAGGGCACCATCCTACATCGAAAACATGCATGAGAAACCCAGAAGATGGTATACCGTGTGATCGGGAAAGGTTTCTAAAACGCACCTCATTTCTCACCTCCTTGTGCTCGGGTTCGCCATTCCAGCCGCTTTCCTAGCAATCTCCCTCCTTGGAGAATCAGCACCTTTAACCTCCTGTTCCGTACAGGTTGCAATTTGTCCTGAGGATGAACGGGAAGAGGGGGAACCAATGAGAGACTAGCTCTAGGTCTTGGGACAGGCACAGGTCACTCTATTTTCCCATCAGAAAGAAGAATTAACCACAGGCTCAGCCTGCCGCCCGGAAGCAGAATAGGGCCTGAAGCAATCCTGCGCTTTTGCGGCCAGCTCCCAAGAAAGCGAGTTGAAAAATGGAGCTCAGGGGCACTGCAATTCACAAACCTGCCCAGTTATAAATGATAACTCTCGTCCACAAATATATTGAGGGAAGGCAACGAAGAGGATTTGAAAGCAAGGCAGAATTGCAGGAAACAGATTTCAGGAGGGAGATTCGAATCGCCTTTAAAGCACAGGAAAAGCGGCAAAACCTCGACAATGATGCCCTTGGCCAAAAAGGGCGTATGCGTTTTTTCCTGAATATATTCAGGAAAAAAACGCATACGCCCTTTTTGGCCAACCAAGCAACCTGGAAAGGCAAATCAGCGCTACAAAGAAGTCTCGCTTCCCATCGGTCAAAAGGGCCATGCTGAATAAAGTGTCAAAACCAGCAATGCAGGACAGGCCATGGAGAAACGGGAGCCTTGCTACGCTGATGGGCGGGATGTAAATTGCCAACAGCCACTCTGGAGAGGTGTACGGTGTGTCTTGAAATATCTAAAAAACTCAGCTTAGAGAGCATAGGGCACTTCCACTCATGGGCGTATAAATTGGGAAAACTAAAAATCAGCAAGACACAGGCACCCCAAAGTTTAGGGCTGATCTGTTGACAAGAACCTCCACTTCCTTACACCTTAAATATCCCAGGAAAGAGAAAAATGGATAAAGAAGTTGTGGTCCTTATGTACAATGGAATATCACTCAGCCATGAAATCTACGTCAAAAGGCTCGTAGCAGCATGATGAGTGGATATAGGTACGACGATTCTACGTGAAATAAGTCACACAGAAAAAGACACTTATCATAAGATATCACTTAGAGAGGGAATGTAAAAACCGCTACACTTGAACTGAATTACAAAACAGAAGAGAGTCACACGTTTAGAAAACACACTATGGCTGCTTAACGGGAAAGGTGAGGTGCGGTGATGCATAAAACCGGGGTTTCAAATTAGCTCAGATACCGTTCCATAAACCCAATATGTAATAGACAAGACCTACTCCTTGCTCAGTAAACGGGACTCAACACCCCCTATTCACCGCTCAAAAATATATCTGACTAGTAAGAATCTTAAAACCTATGTATTGAAATCTCTCTGTATGTGAGTCAAGTGGGTGTAAAGCGTCATAAACACAGCACTGAAAAGCAGCTAAACCCCATTATAAAAATCAATTACTTTTAAAAACCCGTGAAACAAAGACAGTGAAAGAGAGCGAAATTCTTACAAAATTCTTTCAGGGGCTGTGATGCCACCTGGGTTGACCATATCTAGACCCACAGCTGATTGAGACGTAAGGGTGGACACTCTTGGGGCTGAGAGGTTTGGTGAGGTTGGGTGAGCAAACGCAGACCCTTGAAAGTAATGCTGCGTGGTACCCATCCCATGGGTCCCAAATCTCCAGGTTCAAGGGCACCTTCCTACATCGAAAACATGCATGAGAAACCCAGAAGATGGTACACCGTGTGATCGGGAAAGGTTTCTAAAAGGCACCTCATTTCTCACCTCCTTGTGCTCGGGTTTGCCATTCCAGCCGCTTTCCTAGCAATCTCCCTCCTTGGAGAATCAGCACCTTTAACCTCCTATTCCGTACAGGTTGCAATTTGTCCTGAGGATGAACGGGAAGAGGGGGAACCAATGAGAGACTAGCTCTAGGTCTTGGGACAGGCACAGGTCACTCTATTTTCCCATCAGAAAGAAGAATTAACCACAGGCTCAGCCTGCCGCCCGGAAGCAGAATAGGGCCTGAAGCAATCCTGCGCTTTTGCGGCCAGCTCCCAAGAAAGCGAGTTGAAAAATGGAGCTCAGGGGCACTGCAATTCACAAACCTGCAGAGTTATAAATGATAACTCTCGTCCACAAATATATTGAGGGAAGGCAACGAAGAGGATTTGAAAGCAAGGCAGAATTGCAGGAAACAGATTTCAGGAGGGAGATTCGAATCGCCTTTAAAGCAGAGGAAAAGCGGCAAAACCTCGACAATGATGCCCTTGGCCAAAAAGGGCGTATGCGTTTTTTCCTGAATATATTCAGGAAAAAACGCATACGCCCTTTTTGGCCAACCAAGCAACCTGGAAAGGCAAATCAGCGCTACAAAGAAGTCTCGCTTCCCATCGGTCAAAAGGGCCATGCTGAATAAAGTGTCAAAACCAGCAATGCAGGACAGGCCATGGAGAAACGGGAGCCTTGCTACGCTGATGGGCGGGATGTAAATTGCCAACAGCCACTCTGGAGAGGTGTACGGTGTGTCTTGAAATATCTAAAAAACTCAGCTTAGAGAGCATAGGGCACTTCCACTCATGGGCGTATAAATTGGGAAAACTAAAAATCAGCAAGACACAGGCACCCCAAAGTTTAGGGCTGCTCTGTTGACAAGAACCTCCACTTCCTTACACCTTAAATATCCCAGGAAAGAGAAAAATGGATAAAGAAGTTGTGGTCCTTATGTACAATGGAATATCACTCAGCCATGAAATCTACGTCATAAGGCTCGTAGCAGCATGATGAGTGGATATAGGTACGACGATTCTACGTGAAATAAGTCACACAGAAAAAGACACTTATCATAAGATATCACTTAGAGAGGGAATGTAAAAACCGCTACACTTGAACTGAATTACAAAACAGAAGAGAGTCACACGTTTAGAAAACACACTATGGCTGCTTAACGGGAAAGGTGAGGTGCGGTGATGCATAAAACCGGGGTTTCAAATTAGCTCAGATACCGTTCCATAAACCCAATATGTAATAGACAAGACCTACTCCTTGCTCAGTAAACGGGACTCAACACCCCCTATTCACCGCTCAAAAATATATCTGACTAGTAAGAATCTTAAAACCTATGTATTGAAATCTCTCTGTATGTGAGTCAAGTGGGTGTAAAGCGTCATAAACACAGCACTGAAAAGCAGCTAAACCCCATTATAAAAATCAATTACTTTTAAAAACCCGTGAAACAAAGACAGTGAAAGAGAGAGAAATTCTTACAAAATTCTTTCAGGGGCTGTGATGCCACCTGGGTTGACCATATCTAGACCCACAGATGATTGAGACGTAAGGGTGGACACTCTTGGGGCTGAGAGGTTTGGTGAGGTTGGGTGAGCAAACGCAGACCCTTGAAAGTAATGCTGCGTGGTACCCATCCCATGGGTCCCAAATCTCCAGGTTCAAGGGCACCTTCCTACATCGAAAACATGCATGAGAAACCCAGAAGATGGTACACCGTGTGATCGGGAAAGGTTTCTAAAAGGCACCTCATTTCTCACCTCCTTGTGCTCGGGTTCGCCATTCCAGCCGCTTTCCTAGCAATCTCCCTCCTTGGAGAATCAGCACCTTTAACCTCCTATTCCGTACAGGTTGCAATTTGTCCTGAGGATGAACGGGAAGAGGGGGAACCAATGAGAGACTAGCTCTAGGTCTTGGGACAGGCACAGGTCACTCTATTTTCCCATCAGAAAGAAGAATTAACCACAGGCTCAGCCTGCCGCCCAGAAGCAGAATAGGGCCTGAAGCAATCCTGCGCTTATGCGGCCAGCTCCCAAGAAAGCGAGTTGAAAAATGGAGCTCAGGGGCACTGCAATTCACAAACCTGCAGAGTTATAAATGATAACTCTCGTCCACAAATATATTGAGGGAAGGCAACGAAGAGGATTTGAAAGCAAGGCAGAATTGCAGGAAACAGATTTCAGGAGGGAGATTAGAATCGCCTTTAAAGCAGAGGAAAAGCGGCAAAACCTCGACAATGATGCCCTTGGCCAAAAAGGGCGTATGCGTTTTTTCCTGAATATATTCAGGAAAAAACGCATACGCCCTTTTTGGCCAACCAAGCAACCTGGAAAGGCAAATCAGCGCTACAAAGAAGTCTCGCTTCCCATCGGTCAAAAGGGCCATGCTGAATAAAGTGTCAAAACCAGCAATGCAGGACAGGCCATGGAGAAACGGGAGCCTTGCTACGCTGACGGGCGGGATGTAAATTGCCAACAGCCAATCTGGAGAGGTGTACGGTGTGTCTTGAAACATCTAGAAAACTCAGCTTAGAGAGCATAGGGCACTTCCACTCATGGGCGTATAAATTGGGAAAACTAAAAATCAAAAAGACACAGGCACCCCAATGTTTACGGCTGCTCTGTTGACAAGAACCTCCACTTCGTTACACCTTAAATATCCCAGGAAAGAGAAAAATGGATAAAGAAGTTGTGGTCCTTATGTACAATGGAATATCACTCAGCCATGAAATCTACGTCAAAAGGCTCGTAGCAGCATGATGAGTGGATATAGGTACGACGATTCTACGTGAAATAAGTCACACAGAAAAAGGCACTTATCATAAGATATCACTTAGAGAGGGAATGTAAAAACCGCTACACTTGAACTGAATTACAAAACAGAAGAGAGTCACACGTTTAGAAAACACACTATGGCTGCTTAACGGGAAAGGTGAGGTGCGGTGATGCATAAAACCGGGGTTTCAAATTAGCTCAGATACCGTTCCATAAACCCAATATGTAATAGACAAGACCTACTCCTTGCTCAGTAAACGGGACTCAACACCCCCTATTCACCGCTCAAAAATATATCTGACTAGTAAGAATCTTAAAACCTATGTATTGAAATCTCTCTGTATGTGAGTCAAGTGGGTGTAAAGCGTCATAAACACAGCACTGAAAAGCAGCTAAACCCCATTATAAAAATCAATTACTTTAAAAAACCCGTGAAACAAAGACAGTGAAAGAGAGAGAAATTCTTACAAAATTCTTTCAGGGGCTGTGATGCCACCTGGGTTGACCATATCTAGACCCACAGATGATTGAGACGTAAGGGTGGACACTCTTGGGGCTGAGAGGTTTGGTGAGGTTGGGTGAGCAAACGCAGACCCTTGAAAGTAATGCTGCGTGGTACCCATCCTATGGGTCCCAAATCTCCAGGTTCAAGGGCACCTTCCTACATCGAAAACATGCATGAGAAACCCAGAAGATGGTACACCGTGTGATCGGGAAAGGTTTCTAAAACGCACCTCATTTCTCACCTCCTTGTGCTCGGGTTCGCCATTCCAGCCGCTTTCCTAGCAATCTCCCTCCTTGGAGAATCAGCACCTTTAACCTCCTGTTCCGTACAGGTTGCAATTTGTCCTGAGGATGAACGGGAAGAGGGGGAACCAATGAGAGATTAGCTCTAGGTCTTGGGACAGGCACAGGTCACTCTATTTTCCCATCAGAAAGAAGAATTAACCACAGGCTCAGCCTGCCGCCCGGAAGCAGAATAGGGCCTGAAGCAATCCTGCGCTTTTGCGGCCAGCTCCCAAGAAAGCGAGTTGAAAAATGGAGCTCAGGGGCACTGCAATTCACAAACCTGCAGAGTTATA
Organism: Eschrichtius robustus; assembly: GCF_028021215.1. Taxonomy (NCBI): domain Eukaryota; kingdom Metazoa; phylum Chordata; class Mammalia; order Artiodactyla; family Eschrichtiidae; genus Eschrichtius; species Eschrichtius robustus. The sequence continues at coordinate 82,011,214 of NC_090832.1, forward strand.
AATGATAACTCTCGTCCACAAATATATTGAGGGAAGGCAACGAAGAGGATTTCAAAGCAAGGCAGAATTGCGGGAAACAGATTTCAGGAGGGAGATTCGAATCGCCTTTAAAGCACAGGAAAAGCAGCAAAAGCTCGACAATGATGCCCTTGGCCAAAAAGGGCGTATGCGTTTTTTCCTGAATATATTCAGGAAAAAACGCATACGCCCTTTTTGGCCAAACAAGCAACCTGGAAAGGCAAATCAGCGCTACAAAGAAGTCTCGCTTCCCATCGGTCAAAAGGGCCATGCTGAATAAAGTGTCAAAACCAACAATGCAGGACAGGCCATGGAGAAACGGGAGCCTTGCTACGCTGATGGGCGGGATGTAAATTGCCAACAGCCACTCTGGAGAGGTGTACGGTGTGTCTTGAAACATCTAGAAAACTCAGCTTAGAGAGCATAGGGCACTTCCACTCATGGGCGTATAAATTGGGAAAACTAAAAATCAACAAGACACAGGCACCCCAATGTTTACGGCTGCTCTGTTGACAAGAACCTCCACTTCGTTACACCTTAAATATCCCAGGAAAGAGAAAAATGGATAAAGAAGTTGTGGTCCTTATGTACAATGGAATATCACTCAGCCATGAAATCTACGTCAAAAGGCTCGTAGCAGCATGATGAGTGGATATAGGTACGACGATTCTACGTGAAATAAGTCACACAGAAAAAGACACTTATCATAAGATATCACTTATAGAGGGAATGTAAAAACCGCTACACTTGAACTGAATTACAAAACAGAAGAGAGTCACACGTTTAGAAAACACACTATGGCTGCTTAACGGGAAAGGTGAGGTGCGGTGATGCATAAAACCGGGGTTTCAAATTAGCTCAGATACCGTTCCATAAACCCAATATGTAATAGACAAGACCTACTCCTTGCTCAGTAAACGGGACTCAACACCCCCTATTCACCGCCCAAGAATATATCTGACTAGTAAGAATCTTAAAACCTATGTATTGAAATCTCTCTGTAAGTGAGTCACGTGGGGGTAAAGCGTCATAAACACAGCACTGAAAAGCAGCTAAACCCCATTATAAAAATCAATTACTTTAAAAAACCCGTGAAACAAAGACAGTGAAAGAGAGAGAAATTCTTACAAAATTCTTTCAGGGACTGTGATGCCACCTGGGTTGACCATATCTAGACCCACAGCTGATTGAGACGTAAGGGTGGACACTCTTGGGGCTGAGAGGTTTGGTGAGGTTGGGTGAGCAAACGCAGACCCTTGAAAGTAATGCTGCGTGGTACCCATCCCATGGGTCCCAAATCTCCAGGTTCAAGGGCACCTTCCTACATCGAAAACATGCATGAGAAACCCAGAAGATGGTACACCGTGTGATCGGGAAAGGTTTCTAAAAGGCACCTCATTTCTCACCTCCTTGTGCTCGGGTTCGCCATTCCAGCCGCTTTCCTAGCAATCTCCCTCCTTGGAGAATCAGCACCTTTAACCTCCTGTTCCGTACAGGTTGCAATTTGTCCTGAGTATGAACGGGAAGAGGGGGAACCAATGAGAGATTAGCTCTAGGTCTTGGGACAGGCACAGGTCACTCTATTTTCCCATCAGAAAGAAGAATTAACCACAGGCTCAGCCTGCCGCCCGGAAGCAGAATAGGGCCTGAAGCAATCCTGCGCTTTTGCGGCCAGCTCCCAAGAAAGCGAGTTGAAAAATGGAGCTCAGGGGCACTGCAATTCACAAACCTGCAGAGTTATAAATGATAACTCTCGTCCACAACTATATTGAGGGAAGGCAACGAAGAGGATTTGAAAGCAAGGCAGAATTGCAGGAAACAGATTTCAGGAGGGAGATTCGAATCGCCTTTAAAGCACAGGAAAAGCGGCAAAACCTCGACAATGATGCCCTTGGCCGAAAAGGGCGTACGCGTTTTTTCCTGAATATATTCAGGAAAAAACGCGTACGCCCTTTTTGGCCAACCAAGCAACCTGGAAAGGCAAATCAGCGCTACAAAGAAGTCTCGCTTCCCATCGGTTAAAAGGGCCATGCTGAATAAAGTGTCAAAACCAGCAATGCAGGACAGGCCATGGAGAAACGGGAGCCTTGCTACGCTGATGGGCGGGATGTAAATTGCCAACAGCCACTCTGGAGAGGTGTACGGTGTGTCTTGAAACATCTAGAAAACTCAGCTTAGAGAGCATAGGGCACTTCCACTCATGGGCGTATAAATTGGGAAAACTAAAAATCAACAAGACACAGGCACCCCAATGTTTACGGCTGCTCTGTTGACAAGAACCTCCACTTCGTTACACCTTAAATATCCCAGGAAAGAGAAAAATGGATAAAGAAGTTGTGGTCCTTATGTACAATGGAATATCACTCAGCCATGAAATCTACGTCAAAAGGCTCGTAGCAGCATGATGAGTGGATATAGGTACGACGATTCTACGTGAAATAAGTCACACAGAAAAAGACACTTATCATAAGATATCACTTATAGAGGGAATGTAAAAACCGCTACACTTGAACTGAATTACAAAACAGAAGAGAGTCACACGTTTAGAAAACACACTATGGCTGCTTAACGGGAAAGGTGAGGTGCGGTGATGCATAAAACCGGGGTTTCAAATTAGCTCAGATACCGTTCCATAAACCCAATATGTAATAGACAAGACCTACTCCTTGCTCAGTAAACGGGACTCAACACCCCCTATTCACCGCCCAAGAATATATCTGACTAGTAAGAATCTTAAAACATATGTATTGAAATCTCTCTGTAAGTGAGTCACGTGGGGGTAAAGCGTCATAAACACAGCACTGAAAAGCAGCTAAACCCCATTATAAAAATCAATTACTTTAAAAAACCCGTGAAACAAAGACAGTGAAAGAGAGAGAAATTCTTACAAAATTCTTTCAGGGGCTGTGATGCCACCTGGGTTGACCATATCTAGACCCACAGCTGATTGAGACGTAAGGGTGGACACTCTTGGGGCTGAGAGGTTTGGTGAGGTTGGGTGAGCAAACGCAGACCCTTGAAAGTAATGCTGTGTGGTACCCATCCCATGGGTCCCAAATCTCCAGGTTCAAGGGCACCTTCCTACATCGAAAACATGCATGAGAAACCCAGAAGATGGTACACCGTGTGATCGGGAAAGGTTTCTAAAAGGCACCTCATTTCTCACCTCCTTGTGCTCGGGTTCGCCATTCCAGCCGCTTTCCTAGCAATCTCCCTCCTTGGAGAATCAGCACCTTTAACCTCCTGTTCCGTACAGGTTGCAATTTGTTCTGAGGATGAACGGGAAGAGGGGGAACCAATGAGAGACTAGCTCTAGGTCTTGGGACAGGCACAGGTCACTCTATTTTCCCATCAGAAAGAAGAATTAACCACAGGCTCAGCCTGCCCCCCGGAAGCAGAATAGGGCCTGAAGCAATCCTGCGCTTTTGCGGCCAGCTCCCAAGAAAGAGAGTTGAAAAATGGAGCTCAGGGGCACTGCAATTCACAAACCTGCAGAGTTATAAATGATAACTCTCGTCCACAACTATATTGAGGGAAGGCAACGAAGAGGATTTGAAAGCAAGGCAGAATTGCAGGAAACAGATTTCAGGAGGGAGATTTGAATCGCCTTTAAAGCACAGGAAAAGCGGCAAAACCTCGACAATGATGCCCTTGGCCGAAAAGGGCGTACGCGTTTTTTCCTGAATATATTCAGGAAAAAACGCGTACGCCCTTTTTGGCCAACCAAGCAACCTGGAAAGGCAAATCAGCGCTACAAAGAAGTCTCGCTTCCCATCGGTTAAAAGGGCCATGCTGAATAAAGTGTCAAAACCAGCAATGCAGGACAGGCCATGGAGAAACGGGAGCCTTGCTACGCTGATGGGCGGGATGTAAATTGCCAACAGCCACTCTGGAGAGGTGTACGGTGTGTCTTGAAACATCTAGAAAACTCAGCTTAGAGAGCATAGGGCACTTCCACTCATGGGCGTATAAATTGGGAAAACTAAAAATCAACAAGACACAGGCACCCCAATGTTTACGGCTGCTCTGTTGACAAGAACCTCCACTTCGTTACACCTTAAATATCCCAGGAAAGAGAAAAATGGATAAAGAAGTTGTGGTCCTTATGTACAATGGAATATCACTCAGCCATGAAATCTACGTCAAAAGGCTCTTAGCAGCATGATGAGTGGATATAGTTACGACGATTCTACGTGAAATAAGTCACACAGAAAAAGACACTTATCATAAGATATCACTTATAGAGGGAATGTAAAAACCGCTACACTTGAACTGAATTACAAAACAGAAGAGAGTCACACGTTTAGAAAACACACTATGGCTGCTTAACGGGAAAGGTGAGGTGCGGTGATGCATAAAACCGGGGTTTCAAATTAGCTCAGATACCGTTCCATAAACCCAATATGTAATAGACAAGACCTACTCCTTGCTCAGTAAACGGGACTCAACACCCCCTATTCACCGCTCAAATATATATCTGACTAGTAAGAATCTTAAAACCTATGTATTGAAATCTCTCTGTATGTGAGTCAAGTGGCTGTAAAGTGTCATAAACACAGCACAGAAAAGCAGCTAAACCCCATTATAAAAATCAATTACTTTTAAAAACCCGTGAAACAAAGACAGTGAAAGAGAGAGAAATTCTTACAAAATTCTTTCAGGGGCTGTGATGCCACCTGGGTTGACCATATCTAGACCCACAGCTGATTGAGACGTAAGGGTGGACACTCTTGGGGCTGAGAGGTTTGGTGAGGTTGGGTGAGCAAACGCAGACCCTTGAAAGTAATGCTGCGTGGTACCCATCCCATGGGTCCCAAATCTCCAGGTTCAAGGGCACCTTCCTACATCGAAAACATGCATGAGAAACCCAGAAGATGGTACACCGTGTGATCGGGAAAGGTTTCTAAAAGGCACCTCATTTCTCACCTCCTTGTGCTCGGGTTCGCCATTCCAGCCGCTTTCCTAGCAATCTCCCTCCTTGGAGAATCAGCACCTTTAACCTCCTATTCCGTACAGGTTGCAATTTGTCCTGAGGATGAACAGGAAGAGGGGGAACCAATGAGAGACTAGCTCTAGGTCTTGGGACAGGCACAGGTCACTCTATTTTCCCATCAGAAAGAAGAATTAACCACAGGCTCAGCCTGCCGCCCGGAAGCAGAATAGGGCCTGAAGCAATCCTGCGCTTTTGCGGCCAGCTCCCAAGAAAGCGAGTTGAAAAATGGAGCTCAGGGGCACTGCAATTCACAAACCTGCAGAGTTATAAATGATAACTCTCGTCCACAAATATATTGAGGGAAGGCAACGAAGAGGATTTGAAAGCAAGGCAGAATTGCAGGAAACAGATTTCAGGAGGGAGATTCGAATCGCCTTTAAAGCACAGGAAAAGCGGCAAAACCTCGACAATGATGCCCTTGGCCAAAAAGGGCGTATGCGTTTTTTCCTGAATATATTCAGGAAAAAACGCAAACGCCCTTTTTGGCCAACCAAGCAACCTGGAAAGGCAAATCAGCGCTACAAAGGAGTCTCGCTTCCCATCGGTCAAAAGGGCCATGCTGAATAAAGTGTCAAAACCAGCAATGCAGGACAGGCCATGGAGAAACGGGAGCCTTGCTACGCTGATGGGCGGGATGTAAATTGCCAACAGCCACTCTGGAGAGGTGTACGGTGTGTCTTGAAATATCTAAAAAACTCAGCTTAGAGAGCATAGGGCACTTCCACTCATGGGCGTATAAATTGGGAAAACTAAAAATCAGCAAGACACAGGCACCCCGAAGTTTAGGGCTGCTCTGTTGACAAGAACCTCCACTTCCTTACACCTTAAATATCCCAGGAAAGAGAAAAATGGATAAAGAAGTTGTGGTCCTTATGTACAATGGAATATCACTCAGCCATGAAATCTACGTCAAAAGGCTCGTAGCAGCATGATGAGTGGATATAGGTACGACGATTCTACGTGAAATAAGTCACACAGAAAAAGACACTTATCATAAGATATCACTTATAGAGGGAATGTAAAAACCGCTACACTTGAACTGAATTACAAAACAGAAGAGAGCACACGTTTAGAAAACACACTATGGCTGCTTAACGGGAAAGGTGAGGTGCGGTGATGCATAAAACCGGGGTTTCAAATTAGCTCAGATACCGTTCCATAAACCCAATATGTAATAGACAAGACCTACTCCTTGCTCAGTAAACGGGACTCAACACCCCCTATTCACCGCTCAAAAATATATCTGACTAGTAAGAATCTTAAAACCTATGTATTGAAATCTCTCTGTATGTGAGTCAAGTGGGTGTAAAGCGTCATAAACACAGCACTGAAAAGCAGCTAAACCCCATTATAAAAATCAATTACTTTTAAAAACCCGTGAAACAAAGACAGTGAAAGAGAGAGAAATTCTTACAAAATTCTTTCAGGGGCTGTGATGCCACCTGGGTTGACCATATCTAGACCCACAGCTGATTGAGACGTAAGGGTGGACACTCTTGGGGCTGAGAGGTTTGGTGAGGTTGGGTGAGCAAACGCAGACCCTTGAAAGTAATGCTGCGTGGTACCCATCCCATGGGTCCCAAATCTCCAGGTTCAAGGGCACCTTCCTACATCGAAAACATGCATGAGAAACCCAGAAGATGGTACACCGTGTGATCGGGAAAGGTTTCTAAAAGGCACCTCATTTCTCACCTCCTTGTGCTCGGGTTCGCCATTCCAGCCGCTTTCCTAGCAATCTCCCTCCTTGGAGAATCAGCACCTTTAACCTCCTATTCCGTACAGGTTGCAATTTGTCCTGAGGATGAACGGGAAGAGGGGGAACCAATGAGAGACTAGCTCTAGGTCTTGGGACAGGCACAGGTCACTCTATTTTCCCATCAGAAAGAAGAATTAACCACAGGCTCAGCCTGCCGCCCGGAAGCAGAATAGGGCCTGAAGCAATCCTGCGCTTTTGCGGCCAGCTCCCAAGAAAGCGAGTTGAAAAATGGAGCTCAGGGGCACTGCAATTCACAAACCTGCAGAGTTATAAATGATAACTCTCGTCCACAAATATATTGAGGGAAGGCAACGAAGAGGATTTGAAAGCAAGGCAGAATTGCAGGAAACAGATTTCAGGAGGGAGATTCGAATCGCCTTTAAAGCAGAGGAAAAGCGGCAAAACCTCGACAATGATGCCCTTGGCCAAAAAGGGCGTATGCGTTTTTTCCTGAATATATTCAGGAAAAAACGCATACGCCCTTTTTGGCCAAACAAGCAACCTGGAAAGGCAAATCAGCGCTACAAAGAAGTCTCGCTTCCCATCGGTCAAAAGGGCCATGCTGAATAAAGTGTCAAAACCAGCAATGCAGGACAGGCCATGGAGAAATGGGAGCCTTGCTACTCTGATGGGCGGGATGTAAATTGCCAACAGCCACTCTGGAGAGGTGTACGGTGTGTCTTGAAATATCTAAAAAACTCAGCTTAGAGAGCATAGGGCACTTCCACTCATGGGCGTATAAATTGGGAAAACTAAAAATCAGCAAGACACAGGCACCCCAAAGTTTAGGACTGCTCTGTTGACAAGAACCTCCACTTCCTTACACCTTAAATATCCCAGGAAAGAGAAAAATGGATAAAGAAGTTGTGGTCCTTATGTACAATGGAATATCACTCAACCATGAAATCAACGTCATAAGGCTCGGTGCAGCATGATGAGTGGATTCAGGTATGACGATTCTACGTGAAATAAGTCACACAGAAAAAGACACTTATCATAAGATATCACTTATAGAGGGAATGTAAAAACCGCTACACTTGAACTGAATTACAAAACAGAAGAGAATCACACGTTTAGAAAACACACTATGGCTGCTTAACGGGAAAGGTGAGGTGGGGTGATGCATAAAACCGGGGTTTCAAATTAGCTCAGATACCGTTCCATAAACCCAATATGTAATAGACAAGACCTACTCCTTGCTCAATGAACGGGACTGAACACCCCCTATTCACCGCCCAAGAATATATCTGACTAGTAAGAATCTTAAAACCTATGTATTGAAATCTCTCTGTAAGTGAGTCACGTGGGGGTAAAGCGTCATAAACACAGCACTGAAAAGCAGCTAAACCCCATTATGAAAATCAATTACTTTAAAAAACCCGTGAAACAAAGACAGTGAAAGAGAGAGAAATTCTTACAAAATTCTTTCAGGGGCTGTGATGCCACCTGGTTTGACCATATCTAGACCCACAGATGATTGAGACGTAAGGGTGGACACTCTTGGGGCTGAGAGGTTTGGTGAGGTTGGGTGAGCAAACGCAGACCCTTGAAAGTAATGCTGCGTGGTACCCATCCCATGGGTCCCAAATCTCCAGGTTCAAGGGCACCTTCCTACATCGAAAACATGCATGAGAAACCCAGAAGATGGTACACCGTGTGATCGGGAAAGGTTTCTAAAAGGCACCTCATTTCTCACCTCCTTGTGCTCGGGTTCGCCATTCCAGCCGCTTTCCTAGCAATCTCCCTCCTTGGAGAATCAGCACCTTTAACCTCCTATTCCGTACAGGTTGCAATTTGTCCTGAGGATGAACGGGAAGAGGGGGAACCAATGAGAGACTAGCTCTAGGTCTTGGGACAGGCACAGGTCACTCTATTTTCCCATCAGAAAGAAGAATTAACCACAGGCTCAGCCTGCCGCCCAGAAGCAGAATAGGGCCTGAAGCAATCCTGCGCTTTTGCGGCCAGCTCCCAAGAAAGCGAGTTGAAAAATGGAGCTCAGGGGCACTGCAATTCACAAACCTGCAGAGTTATAAATGATAACTCTCGTCCACAAATATATTGAGGGAAGGCAACGAAGAGGATTTGAAAGCAAGGCAGAATTGCAGGAAACAGATTTCAGGAGGGAGATTCGAATCGCCTTTAAAGCAGAGGAAAAGCGGCAAAACCTCGACAATGATGCCCTTGGCCAAAAAGGGCGTATGCGTTTTTTCCTGAATATATTCAGGAAAAAACGCATACGCCCTTTTTGGCCAACCAAGCAACCTGGAAAGGCAAATCAGCGCTACAAAGAAGTCTCGCTTCCCATCGGTCAAAAGGGCCATGCTGAATAAAGTGTCAAAACCAGCAATGCAGGACAGGCCATGGAGAAACGGGAGCCTTGCTACGCTGACGGGCGGGATGTAAATTGCCAACAGCCAATCTGGAGAGGTGTACGGTGTGTCTTGAAACATCTAGAAAACTCAGCTTAGAGAGCATAGGGCACTTCCACTCATGGGCGTATAAATTGGGAAAACTAAAAATCAAAAAGACACAGGCACCCCAATGTTTAGGGCTGCTCTGTTGACAAGAACCTCCACTTCGTTACACCTTAAATATCCCAGGAAAGAGAAAAATGGATAAAGAAGTTGTGGTCCTTATGTACAATGGAATATCACTCAGCCATGAAATCTACGTCAAAAGGCTCGTAGCAGCATGATGAGTGGATATAGGTACGACGATTCTACGTGAAATAAGTCACACAGAAAAAGGCACTTATCATAAGATATCACTTAGAGAGGGAATGTAAAAACCGCTACACTTGAACTGAATTACAAAACAGAAGAGAGTCACACGTTTAGAAAACACACTATGGCTGCTTAACGGGAAAGGTGAGGTGCGGTGATGCATAAAACCGGGGTTTCAAATTAGCTCAGATACCGTTCCATAAACCCAATATGTAATAGACAAGACCTACTCCTTGCTCAGTAAACGGGACTCAACACCCCCTATTCACCGCTCAAATATATATCTGACTAGTAAGAATCTTAAAACCTATGTATTGAAATCTCTCTGTATGTGAGTCAAGTGGGTGTAAAGCGTCATAAACACAGCACTGAAAAGCAGCTAAACCCCATTATAAAAATCAATTACTTTTAAAAACCCGTGAAACAAAGACAGTGAAAGAGAGAGAAATTCTTACAAAATTCTTTCAGGGGCTGTGATGCCACCTGGGTTGACCATATCTAGACCCACAGCTGATTGAGACGTAAGGGTGGACACTCTTGGGGCTGAGAGGTTTGGTGAGGTTGGGTGAGCAAACGCAGACCCTTGAAAGTAATGCTGCGTGGTACCCATCCCATGGGTCCCAAATCTCCAGGTTCAAGGGCACCTTCCTACATCGAAAACATGCATGAGAAACCCAGAAGATGGTACACCGTGTGATCGGGAAAGGTTTCTAAAAGGCACCTCATTTCTCACCTCCTTGTGCTCGGGTTCGCCATTCCAGCCGCTTTCCTAGCAATCTCCCTCCTTGGAGAATCAGCACCTTTAACCTCCTATTCCGTACAGGTTGCAATTTGTCCTGAGGATGAACAGGAAGAGGGGGAACCAATGAGAGACTAGCTCTAGGTCTTGGGACAGGCACAGGTCACTCTATTTTCCCATCAGAAAGAAGAATTAACCACAGGCTCAGCCTGCCGCCCGGAAGCAGAATAGGGCCTGAAGCAATCCTGCGCTTTTGCGGCCAGCTCCCAAGAAAGCGAGTTGAAAAATGGAGCTCAGGGGCACTGCAATTCACAAACCTGCAGAGTTATAAATGATAACTCTCGTCCACAAATATATTGAGGGAAGGCAACGAAGAGGATTTGAAAGCAAGGCAGAATTGCAGGAAACAGATTTCAGGAGGGAGATTCGAATCGCCTTTAAAGCACAGGAAAAGCGGCAAAACCTCGACAATGATGCCCTTGGCCAAAAAGGGCGTATGCGTTTTTTCCTGAATATATTCAGGAAAAAACGCAAACGCCCTTTTTGGCCAACCAAGCAACCTGGAAAGGCAAATCAGCGCTACAAAGGAGTCTCGCTTCCCATCGGTCAAAAGGGCCATGCTGAATAAAGTGTCAAAACCAGCAATGCAGGACAGGCCATGGAGAAACGGGAGCCTTGCTACGCTGATGGGCGGGATGTAAATTGCCAACAGCCACTCTGGAGAGGTGTACGGTGTGTCTTGAAATATCTAAAAAACTCAGCTTAGAGAGCATAGGGCACTTCCACTCATGGGCGTATAAATTGGGAAAACTAAAAATCAGCAAGACACAGGCACCCCGAAGTTTAGGGCTGCTCTGTTGACAAGAACCTCCACTTCCTTACACCTTAAATATCCCAGGAAAGAGAAAAATGGATAAAGAAGTTGTGGTCCTTATGTACAATGGAATATCACTCAGCCATGAAATCTACGTCAAAAGGCTCGTAGCAGCATGATGAGTGGATATAGGTACGACGATTCTACGTGAAATAAGTCACACAGAAAAAGACACTTATCATAAGATATCACTTATAGAGGGAATGTAAAAACCGCTACACTTGAACTGAATTACAAAACAGAAGAGAGCACACGTTTAGAAAACACACTATGGCTGCTTAACGGGAAAGGTGAGGTGCGGTGATGCATAAAACCGGGGTTTCAAATTAGCTCAGATACCGTTCCATAAACCCAATATGTAATAGACAAGACCTACTCCTTGCTCAGTAAACGGGACTCAACACCCCCTATTCACCGCTCAAAAATATATCTGACTAGTAAGAATCTTAAAACCTATGTATTGAAATCTCTCTGTATGTGAGTCAAGTGGGTGTAAAGCGTCATAAACACAGCACTGAAAAGCAGCTAAACCCCATTATAAAAATCAATTACTTTTAAAAACCCGTGAAACAAAGACAGTGAAAGAGAGAGAAATTCTTACAAAATTCTTTCAGGGGCTGTGATGCCACCTGGGTTGACCATATCTAGACCCACAGCTGATTGAGACGTAAGGGTGGACACTCTTGGGGCTGAGAGGTTTGGTGAGGTTGGGTGAGCAAACGCAGACCCTTGAAAGTAATGCTGCGTGGTACCCATCCCATGGGTCCCAAATCTCCAGGTTCAAGGGCACCTTCCTACATCGAAAACATGCATGAGAAACCCAGAAGATGGTACACCGTGTGATCGGGAAAGGTTTCTAAAAGGCACCTCATTTCTCACCTCCTTGTGCTCGGGTTCGCCATTCCAGCCGCTTTCCTAGCAATCTCCCTCCTTGGAGAATCAGCACCTTTAACCTCCTATTCCGTACAGGTTGCAATTTGTCCTGAGGATGAACGGGAAGAGGGGGAACCAATGAGAGACTAGCTCTAGGTCTTGGGACAGGCACAGGTCACTCTATTTTCCCATCAGAAAGAAGAATTAACCACAGGCTCAGCCTGCCGCCCGGAAGCAGAATAGGGCCTGAAGCAATCCTGCGCTTTTGCGGCCAGCTCCCAAGAAAGCGAGTTGAAAAATGGAGCTCAGGGGCACTGCAATTCACAAACCTGCAGAGTTATAAATGATAACTCTCGTCCACAAATATATTGAGGGAAGGCAACGAAGAGGATTTGAAAGCAAGGCAGAATTGCAGGAAACAGATTTCAGGAGGGAGATTCGAATCGCCTTTAAAGCAGAGGAAAAGCGGCAAAACCTCGACAATGATGCCCTTGGCCAAAAAGGGCGTATGCGTTTTTTCCTGAATATATTCAGGAAAAAACGCATACGCCCTTTTTGGCCAAACAAGCAACCTGGAAAGGCAAATCAGCGCTACAAAGAAGTCTCGCTTCCCATCGGTCAAAAGGGCCATGCTGAATAAAGTGTCAAAACCAGCAATGCAGGACAGGCCATGGAGAAATGGGAGCCTTGCTACGCTGATGGGCGGGATGTAAATTGCCAACAGCCACTCTGGAGAGGTGTACGGTGTGTCTTGAAATATCTAAAAAACTCAGCTTAGAGAGCATAGGGCACTTCCACTCATGGGCGTATAAATTGGGAAAACTAAAAATCAGCAAGACACAGGCACCCCAAAGTTTAGGACTGCTCTGTTGACAAGAACCTCCACTTCCTTACACCTTAAATATCCCAGGAAAGAGAAAAATGGATAAAGAAGTTGTGGTCCTTATGTACAATGGAATATCACTCAACCATGAAATCAACGTCATAAGGCTCGGTGCAGCATGATGAGTGGATTCAGGTATGACGATTCTACGTGAAATAAGTCACACAGAAAAAGACACTTATCATAAGATATCACTTATAGAGGGAATGTAAAAACCGCTACACTTGAACTGAATTACAAAACAGAAGAGAATCACACGTTTAGAAAACACACTATGGCTGCTTAACGGGAAAGGTGAGGTGGGGTGATGCATAAAACCGGGGTTTCAAATTAGCTCAGATACCGTTCCATAAACCCAATATGTAATAGACAAGACCTACTCCTTGCTCAATGAACGGGACTGAACACCCCCTATTCACCGCCCAAGAATATATCTGACTAGTAAGAATCTTAAAACCTATGTATTGAAATCTCTCTGTAAGTGAGTCACGTGGGGGTAAAGCGTCATAAACACAGCACTGAAAAGCAGCTAAACCCCATTATGAAAATCAATTACTTTAAAAAACCCGTGAAACAAAGACAGTGAAAGAGAGAGAAATTCTTACAAAATTCTTTCAGGGGCTGTGATGCCACCTGGTTTGACCATATCTAGACCCACAGATGATTGAGACGTAAGGGTGGACACTCTTGGGGCTGAGAGGTTTGGTGAGGTTGGGTGAGCAAACGCAGACCCTTGAAAGTAATGCTGCGTGGTACCCATCCCATGGGTCCCAAATCTCCAGGTTCAAGGGCACCTTCCTACATCGAAAACATGCATGAGAAACCCAGAAGATGGTACACCGTGTGATCGGGAAAGGTTTCTAAAAGGCACCTCATTTCTCACCTCCTTGTGCTCGGGTTCGCCATTCCAGCCGCTTTCCTAGCAATCTCCCTCCTTGGAGAATCAGCACCTTTAACCTCCTATTCCGTACAGGTTGCAATTTGTCCTGAGGATGAACGGGAAGAGGGGGAACCAATGAGAGACTAGCTCTAGGTCTTGGGACAGGCACAGGTCACTCTATTTTCCCATCAGAAAGAAGAATTAACCACAGGCTCAGCCTGCCGCCCAGAAGCAGAATAGGGCCTGAAGCAATCCTGCGCTTTTGCGGCCAGCTCCCAAGAAAGCGAGTTGAAAAATGGAGCTCAGGGGCACTGCAATTCACAAACCTGCAGAGTTATAAATGATAACTCTCGTCCACAAATATATTGAGGGAAGGCAACGAAGAGGATTTGAAAGCAAGGCAGAATTGCAGGAAACAGATTTCAGGAGGGAGATTCGAATCGCCTTTAAAGCAGAGGAAAAGCGGCAAAACCTCGACAATGATGCCCTTGGCCAAAAAGGGCGTATGCGTTTTTTCCTGAATATATTCAGGAAAAAACGCATACGCCCTTTTTGGCCAACCAAGCAACCTGGAAAGGCAAATCAGCGCTACAAAGAAGTCTCGCTTCCCATCGGTCAAAAGGGCCATGCTGAATAAAGTGTCAAAACCAGCAATGCAGGACAGGCCATGGAGAAACGGGAGCCTTGCTACGCTGACGGGCGGGATGTAAATTGCCAACAGCCAATCTGGAGAGGTGTACGGTGTGTCTTGAAACATCTAGAAAACTCAGCTTAGAGAGCATAGGGCACTTCCACTCATGGGCGTATAAATTGGGAAAACTAAAAATCAAAAAGACACAGGCACCCCAATGTTTAGGGCTGCTCTGTTGACAAGAACCTCCACTTCGTTACACCTTAAATATCCCAGGAAAGAGAAAAATGGATAAAGAAGTTGTGGTCCTTATGTACAATGGAATATCACTCAGCCATGAAATCTACGTCAAAAGGCTCGTAGCAGCATGATGAGTGGATATAGGTACGACGATTCTACGTGAAATAAGTCACACAGAAAAAGGCACTTATCATAAGATATCACTTAGAGAGGGAATGTAAAAACCGCTACACTTGAACTGAATTACAAAACAGAAGAGAGTCACACGTTTAGAAAACACACTATGGCTGCTTAACGGGAAAGGTGAGGTGCGGTGATGCATAAAACCGGGGTTTCAAATTAGCTCAGATACCGTTCCATAAACCCAATATGTAATAGACAAGACCTACTCCTTGCTCAGTAAACGGGACTCAACACCCCCTATTCACCGCTCAAATATATATCTGACTAGTAAGAATCTTAAAACCTATGTATTGAAATCTCTCTGTATGTGAGTCAAGTGGGTGTAAAGCGTCATAAACACAGCACTGAAAAGCAGCTAAACCCCATTATAAAAATCAATTACTTTTAAAAACCCGTGAAACAAAGACAGTGAAAGAGAGAGAAATTCTTACAAAATTCTTTCAGGGGCTGTGATGCCACCTGGGTTGACCATATCTAGACCCACAGCTGATTGAGACGTAAGGGTGGACACTCTTGGGGCTGAGAGGTTTGGTGAGGTTGGGTGAGCAAACGCAGACCCTTGAAAGTAATGCTGCGTGGTACCCATCCTATGGGTCCCAAATCTCCAGGTTCAAGGGCACCTTCCTACATCGAAAACATGCATGAGAAACCCAGAAGATGGTACACCGTGTGATCGGGAAAGGTTTCTAAAACGCACCTCATTTCTCACCTCCTTGTGCTCGGGTTCGCCATTCCAGCCGCTTTCCTAGCAATCTCCCTCCTTGGAGAATCAGCACCTTTAACCTCCTGTTCCGTACAGGTTGCAATTTGTCCTGAGGATGAACGGGAAGAGGGGGAACCAATGAGAGATTAGCTCTAGGTCTTGGGACAGGCACAGGTCACTCTATTTTCCCATCAGAAAGAAGAATTAACCACAGGCTCAGCCTGCCGCCCGGAAGCAGAATAGGGCCTGAAGCAATCCTGCGCTTTTGCGGCCAGCTCCCAAGAAAGCGAGTTGAAAAATGGAGCTCAGGGGCACTGCAATTCACAAACCTGCAGAGTTATAAATGATAACTCTCGTCCACAAATATATTGAGGGAAGGCAACGAAGAGGATTTCAAAGCAAGGCAGAATTGCGGGAAACAGATTTCAGGAGGGAGATTCGAATCGCCTTTAAAGCACAGGAAAAGCAGCAAAAGCTCGACAATGATGCCCTTGGCCAAAAAGGGCGTATGAGTTTTTTCCTGAATATATTCAGGAAAAAACGCATACGCCCTTTTTGGCCAAACAAGCAACCTGGAAAGGCAAATCAGCGCTACAAAGAAGTCTCGCTTCCCATCGGTCAAAAGGGCCATGCTGAATAAAGTGTCAAAACCAACAATGCAGGACAGGCCATGGAGAAACGGGAGCCTTGCTACGCTGATGGGCGGGATGTAAATTGCCAACAGCCACTCTGGAGAGGTGTACGGTGTGTCTTGAAACATCTAGAAAACTCAGCTTAGAGAGCATAGGGCACTTCCACTCATGGGCGTATAAATTGGGAAAACTAAAAATCAACAAGACACAGGCACCCCAATGTTTACGGCTGCTCTGTTGACAAGAACCTCCACTTCGTTACACCTTAAATATCCCAGGAAAGAGAAAAATGGATAAAGAAGTTGTGGTCCTTATGTACAATGGAATATCACTCAGCCATGAAATCTACGTCAAAAGGCTCGTAGCAGCATGATGAGTGGATATAGGTACGACGATTCTACGTGAAATAAGTCACACAGAAAAAGACACTTATCATAAGATATCACTTATAGAGGGAATGTAAAAACCGCTACACTTGAACTGAATTACAAAACAGAAGAGAGTCACACGTTTAGAAAACACACTATGGCTGCTTAACGGGAAAGGTGAGGTGCGGTGATGCATAAAACCGGGGTTTCAAATTAGCTCAGATACCGTTCCATAAACCCAATATGTAATAGACAAGACCTACTCCTTGCTCAGTAAACGGGACTCAACACCCCCTATTCACCGCCCAAGAATATATCTGACTAGTAAGAATCTTAAAACCTATGTATTGAAATCTCTCTGTAAGTGAGTCACGTGGGGGTAAGGCGTCATAAACACAGCACTGAAAAGCAGCTAAACCCCATTATAAAAATCAATTACTTTAAAAAACCCGTGAAACAAAGACAGTGAAAGAGAGAGAAATTCTTACAAAATTCTTTCAGGGGCTGTGATGCCACCTGGGTTGACCATATCTAGACCCACAGCTGATTGAGACGTAAGGGTGGACACTCTTGGGGCTGAGAGGTTTGGTGAGGTTGGGTGAGCAAACGCAGACCCTTGAAAGTAATGCTGCGTGGTACCCATCCCATGGGTCCCAAATCTCCAGGTTCAAGGGCACCTTCCTACATCGAAAACATGCATGAGAAACCCAGAAGATGGTACACCGTGTGATCGGGAAAGGTTTCTAAAAGGCACCTCATTTCTCACCTCCTTGTGCTCGGGTTCGCCATTCCAGCCGCTTTCCTAGCAATCTCCCTCCTTGGAGAATCAGCACCTTTAACCTCCTGTTCCGTACAGGTTGCAATTTGTCCTGAGGATGAACGGGAAGAGGGGGAACCAATGAGAGATTAGCTCTAGGTCTTGGGACAGGCACAGGTCACTCTATTTTCCCATCAGAAAGAAGAATTAACCACAGGCTCAGCCTGCCGCCCGGAAGCAGAATAGGGCCTGAAGCAATCCTGCGCTTTTGCGGCCAGCTCCCAAGAAAGCGAGTTGAAAAATGGAGCTCAGGGGCACTGCAATTCACAAACCTGCAGAGTTATAAATGATAACTCTCGTCCACAACTATATTGAGGGAAGGCAACGAAGAGGATTTGAAAGCAAGGCAGAATTGCAGGAAACAGATTTCAGGAGGGAGATACGAATCGCCTTTAAAGCACAGGAAAAGCGGCAAAACCTCGACAATGATGCCCTTGGCCGAAAAGGGCGTACGCGTTTTTTCCTGAATATATTCAGGAAAAAACGCGTACGCCCTTTTTGGCCAACCAAGCAACCTGGAAAGGCAAATCAGCGCTACAAAGAAGTCTCGCTTCCCATCGGTTAAAAGGGCCATGCTGAATAAAGTGTCAAAACCAGCAATGCAGGACAGGCCATGGAGAAACGGGAGCCTTGCTACGCTGATGGGCGGGATGTAAATTGCCAACAGCCACTCTGGAGAGGTGTACGGTGTGTCTTGAAACATCTAGAAAACTCAGCTTAGAGAGCATAGGGCACTTCCACTCATGGGCGTATAAATTGGGAAAACAAAAATCAACAAGACACAGGCACCCCAATGTTTACGGCTGCTCTGTTGACAAGAACCTCCACTTCGTTACACCTTAAATATCCCAGGAAAGAGAAAAATGGATAAAGAAGTTGTGGTCCTTATGTACAATGGAATATCACTCAGCCATGAAATCTACGTCAAAAGGCTCGTAGCAGCATGATGAGTGGATATAGGTACGACGATTCTACGTGAAATAAGTCACACAGAAAAAGACACTTATCATAACATATCACTTATAGAGGGAATGTAAAAACCGCTACACTTGAACTGAATTACAAAACAGAAGAGAGTCACACGTTTAGAAAACACACTATGGCTGCTTAACGGGAAAAGTGAGGTGCGGTGATGCATAAAACCAGGGTTTCAAATTAGCTCAGATACCGTTCCATAAACCCAATATGTAATAGACAAGACCTACTCCTTGCTCAGTAAACGGGACTCAACACCCCCTATTCACCGCCCAAGAATATATCTGACTAGTAAGAATCTTAAAACATATGTATTGAAATCTCTCTGTAAGTGAGTCACGTGGGGGTAAAGCGTCATAAACACAGCACTGAAAAGCAGCTAAACCCCATTATAAAAATCAATTACTTTAAAAAACCCGTGAAACAAAGACAGTGAAAGAGAGAGAAATTCTTACAAAATTCTTTCAGGGGCTGTGATGCCACCTGGGTTGACCATATCTAGACCCACAGCTGATTGAGACGTAAGGGTGGACACTCTTGGGGCTGAGAGGTTTGGTGAGGTTGGGTGAGCAAACGCAGACCCTTGAAAGTAATGCTGTGTGGTACCCATCCCATGGGTCCCAAATCTCCAGGTTCAAGGGCACCTTCCTACATCGAAAACATGCATGAGAAACCCAGAAGATGGTACACCGTGTGATCGGGAAAGGTTTCTAAAAGGCACCTCATTTCTCACCTCCTTGTGCTCGGGTTCGCCATTCCAGCCGCTTTCCTAGCAATCTCCCTCCTTGGAGAATCAGCACCTTTAACCTCCTGTTCCGTACAGGTTGCAATTTGTTCTGAGGATGAATGGGAAGAGGGGGAACCAATGAGAGACTAGCTCTAGGTCTTGGGACAGGCACAGGTCACTCTATTTTCCCATCAGAAAGAAGAATTAACCACAGGCTCAGCCTGCCCCCCGGAAGCAGAATAGGGCCTGAAGCAATCCTGCGCTTTTGCGGCCAGCTCCCAAGAAAGCGAGTTGAAAAATGGAGCTCAGGGGCACTGCAATTCACAAACCTGCAGAGTTATAAATGATAACTCTCGTCCACAACTATATTGAGGGAAGGCAACGAAGAGGATTTGAAAGCAAGGCAGAATTGCAGGAAACAGATTTCAGGAGGGAGATTCGAATCGCCTTTAAAGCACAGGAAAAGCGGCAAAACCTCGACAATGATGCCCTTGGCCGAAAAGGGCGTACGCGTTTTTTCCTGAATATATTCAGGAAAAAACGCGTACGCCCTTTTTGGCCAACCAAGCAACCTGGAAAGGCAAATCAGCGCTACAAAGAAGTCTCGCTTCCCATCGGTTAAAAGGGCCATGCTGAATAAAGTGTCAAAACCAGCAATGCAGGACAGGCCATGGAGAAACGGGAGCCTTGCTACGCTGATGGGCGGGATGTAAATTGCCAACAGCCACTCTGGAGAGGTGTACGGTGTGTCTTGAAACATCTAGAAAACTCAGCTTAGAGAGCATAGGGCACTTCCACTCATGGGCGTATAAATTGGGAAAACTAAAAATCAACAAGACACAGGCACCCCAATGTTTACGGCTGCTCTGTTGACAAGAACCTCCACTTCGTTACACCTTAAATATCCCAGGAAAGAGAAAAATGGATAAAGAAGTTGTGGTCCTTATGTACAATGGAATATCACTCAGCCATGAAATCTACGTCAAAAGGCTCGTAGCAGCATGATGAGTGGATATAGTTACGACGATTCTACGTGAAATAAGTCACACAGAAAAAGACACTTATCATAAGATATCACTTATAGAGGGAATGTAAAAACCGCTACACTTGAACTGAATTACAAAACAGAAGAGAGTCACACGTTTAGAAAACACACTATGGCTGCTTAACGGGAAAGGTGAGGTGCGGTGATGCATAAAACCGGGGTTTCAAATTAGCTCAGATACCGTTCCATAAACCCAATATGTAATAGACAAGACCTACTCCTTGCTCAGTAAACGGGACTCAACACCCCCTATTCACCGCTCAAATATATATCTGACTAGTAAGAATCGTAAAACCTATGTATTGAAATCTCTCTGTATGTGAGTCAAGTGGCTGTAAAGCGTCATAAACACAGCACAGAAAATCAGCTAAACCCCATTATAAAAATCAATTACTTTTAAAAACCCGTGAAACAAAGACAGTGAAAGAGAGAGAAATTCTTACAAAATTCTTTCAGGGGCTGTGATGCCACCTGGGTTGACCATATCTAGACCCACAGCTGATTGAGACGTAAGGGTGGACACTCTTGGGGCTGAGAGGTTTGGTGAGGTTGGGTGAGCAAACGCAGACCCTTGAAAGTAATGCTGCGTGGTACCCATCCCATGGGTCCCAAATCTCCAGGTTCAAGGGCACCTTCCTACATCGAAAACATGCATGAGAAACCCAGAAGATGGTACACCGTGTGATCGGGAAAGGTTTCTAAAACGCACCTCATTTCTCACCTCCTTGTGCTCGGGTTCGCCATTCCAGCCGCTTTCCTAGCAATCTCCCTCCTTGGAGAATCAGCACCTTTAACCTCCTATTCCGTACAGGTTGCAATTTGTCCTGAGGATGAACAGGAAGAGGGGGAACCAATGAGAGACTAGTTCTAGGTCTTGGGACAGGCACAGGTCACTCTATTTTCCCATCAGAAAGAAGAATTAACCACAGGCTCAGCCTGCCGCCCGGAAGCAGAATAGGGCCTGAAGCAATCCTGCGCTTTTGCGGCCAGCTCCCAAGAAAGCGAGTTGAAAAATGGAGCTCAGGGGCACTGCAATTCACAAACCTGCAGAGTTATAAATGATAACTCTCGTCCACAAATATATTGAGGGAAGGCAACGAAGAGGATTTGAAAGCAAGGCAGAATTGCAGGAAACAGATTTCAGGAGGGAGATTCGAATCGCCTTTAAAGCACAGGAAAAGCGGCAAAACCTCGACAATGATGCCCTTGGCCAAAAAGGGCGTATGCGTTTTTTCCTGAATATATTCAGGAAAAAACGCAAACGCCCTTTTTGGCCAACCAAGCAACCTGGAAAGGCAAATCAGCGCTACAAAGGAGTCTCGCTTCCCATCGGTCAAAAGGGCCATGCTGAATAAAGTGTCAAAACCAGCAATGCAGGACAGGCCATGGAGAAACGGGAGCCTTGCTACGCTGATGGGCGGGATGTAAATTGCCAACAGCCACTCTGGAGAGGTGTACGGTGTGTCTTGAAATATCTAAAAAACTCAGCTTAGAGAGCATAGGGCACTTCCACTCATGGGCGTATAAATTGGGAAAACTAAAAATCAGCAAGACACAGGCACCCCAAAGTTTAGGGCTGCTCTGTTGACAACAACCTCCACTTCGTTACACCTTAAATATCCCAGGAAAGAGAAAAATGGATAAAGAAGTTGTGGTCCTTATGTACAATGGAATATCACTCAGCCATGAAATCTACGTCAAAAGGCTCGTAGCAGCATGATGAGTGGATATAGGTACGACGATTCTACGTGAAATAAGTCACACAGAAAAAGACACTTATCATAAGATATCACTTATAGAGGGAATGTAAAAACCGCTACACTTGAACTGAATTACAAAACAGAAGAGAGTCACACGTTTAGAAAACACACTATGGCTGCTTAACGGGAAAGGTGAGGTGGGGTGATGCATAAAACCGGGGTTTCAAATTAGCTCAGATACCGTTCCATAAACCCAATATGTAATAGACAAGACCTACTCCTTGCTCAATGAACGGGACTGAACACCCCCTATTCACCGCCCAAGAATATATCTGACTAGTAAGAATCTTAAAACCTATGTATTGAAATCTCTCTGTAAGTGAGTCACGTGGGGGTAAAGCGTCATAAACACAGCACTGAAAAGCAGCTAAACCCCATTATGAAAATCAATTACTTTAAAAAACCCGTGAAACAAAGACAGTGAAAGAGAGAGAAATTCTTACAAAATTCTTTCAGGGGCTGTGATGCCACCTGGGTTGACCATATCTAGACCCACAGCTGATTGACACATAAGGGTGGACACTCTTGGTGCTGAGAGGTTTGGTGAGGTTGGGTGAGCAAACGCAGACCCTTGAAAGTAATACTGCGTGGTACCCATCACATGGGTCCCAAATCTCCAGGTTCAAGGGCACCTTCCTACATCGAAAACATGCATGAGAAACCCAGAAGATGGTATACCGTGTGATCGGGAAAGGTTTCTAAAACGCACCTCATTTCTCACCTCCTTGTGCTCGGGTTCGCCATTCCAGCCGCTTTCCTAGCAATCTCCCTCCTTGGAGAATCAGCACCTTTAACCTCCTGTTCCGTACAGGTTGCAATTTGTACTGAGGATGAACGGGAAGAGGGGGAACCAATGAGAGACTAGCTCTAGGTCTTGGGACAGGCACAGGTCACTCTATTTTCCCATCAGAAAGAAGAATTAACCACAGGCTCAGCCTGCCGCCCGGAAGCAGAATAGGGCCTGAAGCAATCCTGTGCTTTTGCGGCCAGCTCCCAAGAAAGCGAGTTGAAAAATGGAGCTCAGGGGCACTGCAATTCACAAACCTGCAGAGTTATAAATGATAACTCTCGTCCACAAATATATTGAGGGAAGGCAACGAAGAGGATTTGAAAGCAAGGCAGAATTGTAGGAAACAGATTCCAGGAGGGAGATTCGAATCGCCTTTAAAGCAGAGGAAAAGCGGCAAAACCTCGACAATGATGCCCTTGGCCAAAAAGGGCGTATGCGTTTTTTCCTGAATATATTCAGGAAAAAACGCATACGCCCTTTGGCCAACCAAGCAACCTGGAAAGGCAAATCAGCGATACAAAGAAGTCTCGCTTCCCATCGGTCAAAACGGCCATGCTGAATAAAGTGTCAAAACCAGCAATGCAGGACAGGCCATGGAGAAACGGGAGCCTTGCTACGCTGATGGGCGGGATGTAAATTGCCAACAGCCACTCTGGAGAGGTGTACGGTGTGTCTTGAAATATCTAAAAAACTCAGCTTAGAGAGCATAGGGCACTTCCACTCATGGGCGTATAAATTGGGAAAACTAAAAATCAGCAAGACACAGGCACCCCAAAGTTTAGGGCTGCTCTGTTGACAACAACCTCCACTTCCTTACACCTTAAATATCCCAGGAAAGAGAAAAATGGATAAAGAAGTTGTGGTCCTTATGTACAATGGAATATCACTCAGCCATGAAATCTACGTCATAAGGCTCGTAGCAGCATGATGAGTGGATATAGGTACGACGATTCTACGTGAAATAAGTCACACAGAAAAAGACACTTATCATAAGATATCACTTAGAGAGGGAATGTAAAAACCGCTACACTTGAACTGAATTACAAAACAGAAGAGAGTCACACGTTTAGAAAACACACTATGGCTGCTTAACGGGAAAGGTGAGGTGCGGTGATGCATAAAACCGGGGTTTCAAATTAGCTCAGATACCGTTCCATAAACCCAATATGTAATAGACAAGACCTACTCCTTGCTCAGTAAGCGGGACTCAACACCCCCTATTCACCGCTCAAAAATATATCTGACTAGTAAGAATCTTAAAACCTATGTATTGAAATCTCTCTGTATGTGAGTCAAGTGGCTGTAAAGCGTCATAAACACAGCACTGAAAAGCAGCTAAACCCCATTATAAAAATCAATTACTTTTAAAAACCCGTGAAACAAAGACAGTGAAAGAGAGAGAAATTCTTACAAAATTCTTTCAGGGGCTGTGATGCCACCTGGGTTGACCATATCTAGACCCACAGCTGATTGAGACGTAAGGGTGGACACTCTTGGGGCTGAGAGGTTTGGTGAGGTTGGGTGAGCAAACGCAGACCCTTGAAAGTAATGCTGCGTGGTACCCATCCCATGGGTCCCAAATCTCCAGGTTCAAGGGCACCTTCCTACATCGAAAACATGCATGAGAAACCCAGAAGATGGTACACCGTGTGATCGGGAAAGGTTTCTAAAAGGCACCTCATTTCTCACCTCCTTGTGCTCGGGTTCGCCATTCCAGCCGCTTTCCTAGCAATCTCCCTCCTTGGAGAATCAGCACCTTTAACCTCCTATTCCGTACAGGTTGCAATTTGTCCTGAGGATGAACGGGAAGAGGGGGAACCAATGAGAGACTAGCTCTAGGTCTTGGGACAGGCACAGGTCACTCTATTTTCCCATCAGAAAGAAGAATTAACCACAGGCTCAGCCTGCCGCCCGGAAGCAGAATAGGGCCTGAAGCAATCCTGCGCTTTTGCGGCCAGCTCCCAAGAAAGCGAGTTGAAAAATGGAGCTCAGGGGCACTGCAATTCACAAACCTGCAGAGTTATAAATGATAACTCTCGTCCACAAATATATTGAGGGAAGGCAACGAAGAGGATTTGAAAGCAAGGCAGAATTGCAGGAAACAGATTTCAGGAGGGAGATTCGAATCGCCTTTAAAGCAGAGGAAAAGCGGCAAAACCTCGACAATGATGCCCTTGGCCAAAAAGGGCGTATGCGTTTTTTCCTGAATATATTCAGGAAAAAACGCATACGCCCTTTTTGGCCAACCAAGCAACCTGGAAATGCAAATCAGCGCTACAAAGAAGTCTCGCTTCCCATCGGTCAAAAGGGCCATGCTGAATAAAGTGTCAAAACCAGCAATGCAGGACAGGCCATGGAGAAACGGGAGCCTTGCTACGCTGATGGGCGGGATGTAAATTGCCAACAGCCACTCTGGAGAGGTGTACGGTGTGTCTTGAAATATCTAAAAAACTCAGCTTAGAGAGCATAGGGCACTTCCACTCATGGGCGTATAAATTGGGAAAACTAAAAATCAGCAAGACACAGGCACCCCAAAGTTTAGGGCTGCTCTGTTGACAACAACCTCCACTTCCTTACACCTTAAATATCCCAGGAAAGAGAAAAATGGATAAAGAAGTTGTGGTCCTTATGTACAATGGAATATCACTCAGCCATGAAATCTACATCATAAGGCTCGTAGCAGCATGATGAGTGGATATAGGTACGACAATTCTACGTGAAATAAGTCACACAGAAAAAGACACTTATCATAAGATATCACTTAGAGAGGGAATGTAAAAACCGCTACACTTGAACTGAATTACAAAACAGAAGAGAGTCACACGTTTAGAAAACACACTATGGCTGCTTAACGGGAAAGGTGAGGTGCGGTGATGCATAAAACCGGGGTTTCAAATTAGCTCAGATACCGTTCCATAAACCCAATATGTAATAGACAAGACCTACTCCTTGCTCAGTAAACGGGACTCAACACCCCCTATTCACCGCTCAAAAATATATCTGACTAGTAAGAATCTTAAAACCTATGTATTGAAATCTCTCTGTATGTGAGTCAAGTGGGTGTAAAGCGTCATAAACACAGCACTGAAAAGAAGCTAAACCCCATTATAAAAATCAATTACTTTTAAAAACCCGTGAAACAAAGACAGTGAAAGAGAGAGAAATTCTTACAAAATTCTTTCAGGGGCTGTGATGCCACCTGGGTTGACCATATCTAGACCCACAGCTGATTGAGACGTAAGGGTGGACACTCTTGGGGCTGAGAGGTTTGGTGAGGTTGGGTGAGCAAACGCAGACCCTTGAAAGTAATGCTGCGTGGTACCCATCCCATGGGTCCCAAATCTCCAGGTTCAAGGGCACCTTCCTACATCGAAAACATGCATGAGAAACCCAGAAGATGGTACACCGTGTGATCGGGAAAGGTTTCTAAAAGGCACCTCATTTCTCACCTCCTTGTGCTCGGGTTCGCCATTCCAGCCGCTTTCCTAGCAATCTCCCTCCTTGGAGAATCAGCACCTTTAACCTCCTATTCCGTACAGGTTGCAATTTGTCCTGAGGATGAACGGGAAGAGGGGGAACCAATGAGAGACTAGCTCTAGGTCTTGGGACAGGCACAGGTCACTCTATTTTCCCATCAGAAAGAAGAATTAACCACAGGCTCAGCCTGCCGCCCGGAAGCAGAATAGGGCCTGAAGCAATCCTGTGCTTTTGCGGCCAGCTCCCAAGAAAGCGAGTTGAAAAATGGAGCTCAGGGGCACTGCAATTCACAAACCTGCAGAGTTATAAATGATAACTCTCGTCCACAAATATATTGAGGGAAGGCAACGAAGAGGATTTGAAAGCAAGGCAGAATTGTAGGAAACAGATTTCAGGAGGGAGATTCGAATCGCCTTTAAAGCACAGGAAAAGCGGCAAAACCTCGACAATGATGCCCTTGGCCAAAAAGGGCGTATGCGTTTTTTCCTGAATATATTCAGAAAAAAACGCATACACCCTTTTTGGCCAACCAAGCAACCTGCAAAGGCAAATCAGCGCTACAAAGAAGTCTCGCTTCCCATCGGTCAAAAGGGCCATGCTGAATAAAGTGTCAAAACAAGCAATGCAGGACAGGCCATGGAGAAACGGGAGCCTTGCTACGCTGATGGGCGGGATGTAAATTGCCAACAGCCACTCTGGAGAGGTGTACGGTGTGTCTTGAAATATCTAAAAAACTCAGCTTAGAGAGCATAGGGCACTTCCACTCATGGGCGTATAAATTGGGAAAACTAAAAATCAGCAAGACACAGGCACCCCAAAGTTTAGGGCTGCTCTGTTGACAAGAACCTCCACTTCCTTACACCTTAAATATCCCAGGAAAGAGAAAAGTGGATAAAGAAGTTGTGGTCCTTATGTACAATGGAATATCACTCAGCCATGAAATCTACGTCATAAGGCTCGTAGCAGCATGATGAGTGGATATAGGTACGACGATTCTACGTGAAATAAGTCACACAGAAAAAGACACTTATCATAAGATATCACTTATAGAGGGAATGTAAAAACCGCTACACTTGAACTGAATTACAAAACAGAAGAGAGTCACACGTTTAGAAAACACACTATGGCTGCTTAACGGGAAAGGTGAGGTGCGGTGATGCATAAAACCGGGGTTTCAAATTAGCTCAGATACCGTTCCATAAACCCAATATGTAATAGACAAGACCTACTCCTTGCTCAATGAACGGGACTGAACACCCCCTATTCACCGCCCAAGAATATATCTGACTAGTAAGAATCTTAAAACCTATGTATTGAAATCTCTCTGTAAGTGAGTCACGTGGGGGTAAAGCGTCATAAACACAGCACTGAAAAGCAGCTAAACCCCATTATAAAAATCAATTACTTTAAAAAACCCGTGAAACAAAGACAGTGAAAGAGAGAGAAATTCTTACAAAATTCTTTCAGGGGCTGTGATGCCACCTGGGTTGACCATATCTAGACCCACAGCTGATTGAGACGTAAGGGTGGACACTCTTGGGGCTGAGAGGTTTGGTGAGGTTGGGTGAGCAAACGCAGACCCTTGAAAGTAATGCTGCGTGGTACCCATCCCATGGGTCCCAAATCTCCAGGTTCAAGGGCACCTTCCTACATCGAAAACATGCATGAGAAACCCAGAAGATGGTACACCGTGTGATCGGGAAAGGTTTCTAAAAGGCACCTCATTTCTCACCTCCTTGTGCTCGGGTTCGCCATTCCAGCCGCTTTCCTAGCAATCTCCCTCCTTGGAGAATCAGCACCTTTAACCTCCTATTCCGTACAGGTTGCAATTTGTCCTGAGGATGAACGGGAAGAGGGGGAACCAATGAGAGACTAGCTCTAGGTCTTGGGACAGGCACAGGTCACTCTATTTTCCCATCAGAAAGAAGAATTAACCACAGGCTCAGCCTGCCGCCCGGAAGCAGAATAGGGCCTGAAGCAATCCTGTGCTTTTGCGGCCAGCTCCCAAGAAAGCGAGTTGAAAAATGGAGCTCAGGGGCACTGCAATTCACAAACCTGCAGAGTTATAAATGATAACTCTCGTCCACAAATATATTGAGGGAAGGCAACGAAGAGGATTTGAAAGCAAGGCAGAATTGCAGGAAACAGATTTCAGGAGGGAGATTCGAATCGCCTTTAAAGCAGAGGAAAAGCGGCAAAACCTCGACAATGATGCCCTTGGCCAAAAAGGGCGTATGCGTTTTTTCCTGAATATATTCAGGAAAAAACGCAAACGCCCTTTTTGGCCAACCAAGCAACCTGGAAAGGCAAATCAGCGCTACAAAGAAGTCTCGCTTCCCATCGGTCAAAAGGGCCATGCTGAATAAAGTGTCAAAACCAGCAATGCAGGACAGGCCATGGAGAAACGGGAGCCTTGCTACGCTGATGGGCGGGATGTAAATTGCCAACAGCCACTCTGGAGAGGTGTACGGTGTGTCTTGAAATATCTAAAAAACTCAGCTTAGAGAGCATAGGGCACTTCCACTCATGGGCGTATAAATTGGGAAAACTAAAAATCAGCAAGACACAGGCACCCCAAAGTTTAGGGCTGCTCTGTTGACAACAACCTCCACTTCCTTACACCTTAAATATCCCAGGAAAGAGAAAAATGGATAAAGAAGTTGTGGTCCTTATGTACAATGGAATATCACTCAGCCATGAAATCTACGTCATAAGGCTCGTAGCAGCATGATGAGTGGATATAGGTACGACGATTCTACGTGAAATAAGTCACACAGAAAAAGACACTTATCATAAGATATCACTTAGAGAGGGAATGTAAAAACCGCTACACTTGAACTGAATTACAAAATAGAAGAGAGTCACACGTTTAGAAAACACACTATGGCTGCTTAACGGGAAAGGTGAGGTGCGGTGATGCATAAAACCGGGGTTTCAAATTAGCTCAGATACCGTTCCATAAACCCAATATGTAATAGACAAGACCTACTCCTTGCTCAATGAACGGGACTGAACACCCCCTATTCACCGCCCAAGAATATATCTGACTAGTAAGAATCTTAAAACCTATGTATTGAAATCTCTCTGTAAGTGAGTCACGTGGGAGTAAAGCGTCATAAACACAGCACTGAAAAGCAGCTAAACCCCATTATAAAAATCAATTACTTTAAAAAACCCGTGAAACAAAGACAGTGAAAGAGAGAGAAATTCTTACAAAATTCTTTCAGGGGCTGTGATGCCACCTGGGTTGACCATATCTAGACCCACAGCTGATTGAGACGTAAGGGTGGACACTCTTGGGGCTGAGAGGTTTGGTGAGGTTGGGTGAGCAAACGCAGACCCTTGAAAGTAATGCTGCGTGGTACCCATCCCATGGGTCCCAAATCTCCAGGTTCAAGGGCACCTTCCTACATCGAAAACATGCATGAGAAACCCAGAAGATGGTACACCGTGTGATCGGGAAAGGTTTCTAAAAGGCACCTCATTTCTCACCTCCTTGTGCTCGGGTTCGCCATTCCAGCCGCTTTCCTAGCAATCTCCCTCCTTGGAGAATCAGCACCTTTAACCTCCTATTCCGTACAGGTTGCAATTTGTCCTGAGGATGAACGGGAAGAGGGGGAACCAATGAGAGACTAGCTCTAGGTCTTGGGACAGGCACAGGTCACTCTATTTTCCCATCAGAAAGAAGAATTAACCACAGGCTCATCCTGCCGCCCGGAAGCAGAATAGGGCCTGAAGCAATCCTGTGCTTTTGCGGCCAGCTCCCAAGAAAGCGAGTTGAAAAATGGAGCTCAGGGGCACTGCAATTCACAAACCTGCAGAGTTATAAATGATAACTCTCGTCCACAAATATATTGAGGGAAGGCAACGAAGAGGATTTGAAAGCAAGGCAGAATTGCAGGAAACAGATTTCAGGAGGGAGATTCGAATCGCCTTTAAAGCAGAGGAAAAGCGGCAAAACCTCGACAATGATGCCCTTGGCCAAAAAGGGCGTATGCGTTTTTTCCTGAATATATTCAGGAAAAAACGCAAACGCCCTATTGGCCAACCAAGCAACCTGGAAAGGCAAATCAGCGCTACAAAGAAGTCTCGCTTCCCATCGGTCAAAAGGGCCATGCTGAATAAAGTGTCAAAACCAGCAATGCAGGACAGGCCATGGAGAAACGGGAGCCTTGCTACGCTGATGGGCGGGATGTAAATTGCCAACAGCCACTCTGGAGAGGTGTACGGTGTGTCTTGAAATATCTAAAAAACTCAGCTTAGAGAGCATAGGGCACTTCCACTCATGGGCGTATAAATTGGGAAAACTAAAAATCAGCAAGACACAGGCACCCCAAAGTTTAGGGCTGCTCTGTTGACAAGAACCTCCACTTCCTTACACCTTAAATATCCCAGGAAAGAGAAAAATGGATAAAGAAGTTGTGGTCCTTATGTACAATGGAATATCACTCAACCATGAAATCAACGTCATAAGGCTCGGTGCAGCATGATGAGTGGATTTAGGTATGACGATTCTACGTGAAATAAGTCACACAGAAAAAGACACTTATCATAAAATATCACTTATAGAGGGAATGTAAAAACCGCTACACTTGAACTGAATTACAAAACAGAAGAGAGTCACACGTTTAGAAAACACACTATGGCTGCTTAACGGGAAAGGTGAGGTGGGGTGATGCATAAAACCGGGGTTTCAAATTAGCTCAGATACCGTTCCATAAACCCAATATGTAATAGACAAGACCTACTCCTTGCTCAATGAACGGGACTGAACACCCCCTATTCACCGCCCAAGAATATATCTGACTAGTAAGAATCTTAAAACCTATGTATTGAAATCTCTCTGTAAGTGAGTCACGTGGGGGTAAAGCGTCATAAACACAGCACTGAAAAGCAGCTAAACCCCATTATAAAAATCAATTACTTTAAAAAACCCGTGAAACAAAGACAGTGAAAGAGAGAGAAATTCTTACAAAATTCTTTCAGGGGCTGTGATGCCACCTGGGTTGACCATATCTAGACCCACAGCTGATTGACACATAAGGGTGGACACTCTTGGGGCTGAGAGGTTTGGTGAGGTTGGGTGAGCAAACGCAGACCCTTGAAAGTAATACTGCGTGGTACCCATCACATGGGTCCCAAATCTCCAGGTTCAAGGGCACCTTCCTACATCGAAAACATGCATGAGAAACCCAGAAGATGGTATACCGTGTGATCGGGAAAGGTTTCTAAAACGCACCTCATTTCTCACCTCCTTGTGCTCGGGTTCGCCATTCCAGCCGCTTTCCTAGCAATCTCCCTCCTTGGAGAATCAGCACCTTTAACCTCCTGTTCCGTACAGGTTGCAATTTGTCCTGAGGATGAACGGGAAGAGGGGGAACCAATGAGAGACTAGCTCTAGGTCTTGGGACAGGCACAGGTCACTCTATTTTCCCATCAGAAAGAAGAATTAACCACAGGCTCAGCCTGCCGCCCGGAAGCAGAATAGGGCCTGAAGCAATCCTGTGCTTTTGCGGCCAGCTCCCAAGAAAGCGAGTTGAAAAATGGAGCTCAGGGGCACTGCAATTCACAAACCTGCAGAGTTATAAATGATAACTCTCGTCCACAAATATATTGAGGGAAGGCAACGAAGAGGATTTGAAAGCAAGGCAGAATTGCAGGAAACAGATTTCAGGAGGGAGATTCGAATCGCCTTTAAAGCACAGGAAAAGCGGCAAAACCTCGACAATGATGCCCTTGGCCAAAAAGGGCGTATGCGTTTTTTCCTGAATATATTCAGGAAAAAACGCATACGCCCTTTTTGGCCAACCAAGCAACCTGGAAAGGCAAATCAGCGATACAAAGAAGTCTCGCTTCCCATCGGTCAAAAGGGCCATGCTGAATAAAGTGTCAAAACCAGCAATGCAGGACAGGCCATGGAGAAACGGGAGCCTTGCTACGCTGATGGGCGGGATGTAAATTGCCAACAGCCACTCTGGAGAGGTGTACGGTGTGTCTTGAAATATCTAAAAAACTCAGCTTAGAGAGCATAGGGCACTTCCACTCATGGGCGTATAAATTGGGAAAACTAAAAATCAGCAAGACACAGGCACCCCAAAGTTTAGGGCTGCTCTGTTGACAACAACCTCCACTTCCTTACACCTTAAATATCCCAGGAAAGAGAAAAATGGATAAAGAAGTTGTGGTCCTTATGTACAATGGAATATCACTCAGCCATGAAATCTACGTCATAAGGCTCGTAGCAGCATGATGAGTGGATATAGGTACGACGATTCTACGTGAAATAAGTCACACAGAAAAAGACACTTATCATAAGATATCACTTAGAGAGGGAATGTAAAAACCGCTACACTTGAACTGAATTACAAAACAGAAGAGAGTCACACGTTTAGAAAACACACTATGGCTGCTTAACGGGAAAGGTGAGGTGCGGTGATGCATAAAACCGGGGTTTCAAATTAGCTCAGATACCGTTCCATAAACCCAATATGTAATAGACAAGACCTACTCCTTGCTCAGTAAACGGGACTCAACACCCCCTATTCACCGCTCAAAAATATATCTGACTAGTAAGAATCTTAAAACCTATGTATTGAAATCTCTCTGTATGTGAGACAAGTGGGTGTAAAGCGTCATAAACACAGCACTGAAAAGCAGCTAAACCCCATTATAAAAATCAATTACTTTTAAAAACCCGTGAAACAAAGACAGTGAAAGAGAGAGAAATTCTTACAAAATTCTTTCAGGGGCTGTGATGCCACCTGGGTTGACCATATCTAGACCCACAGCTGATTGAGACGTAAGGGTGGACACTCTTGGGGCTGAGAGGTTTGGTGAGGTTGGGTGAGCAAACGCAGACCCTTGAAATTAATGCTGCGTGGTACCCATCCCATGGGTCCCAAATCTCCAGGTTCAAGGGCACCTTCCTACATTGAAAACATGCATGAGAAACCCAGAAGATGGTACACCGTGTGATCGGGAAAGGTTTCTAAAAGGCACCTCATTTCTCACCTCCTTGTGCTCGGGTTCGCCATTCCAGCCGCTTTCCTAGCAATCTCCCTCCTTGGAGAATCAGCACCTTTAACCACCTATTCCGTACAGGTTGCAATTTGTCCTGAGGATGAACGGGAAGAGGGGGAACCAATGAGAGACTAGCTCTAGGTCTTGGGACAGGCACAGGTCACTCTATTTTCCCATCAGAAAGAAGAATTAACCACAGGCTCAGCCTGCCGCCCGGAAGCAGAATAGGGCCTGAAGCAATCCTGCGCTTTTGCGGCCAGCTCCCAAGAAAGCGAGTTGAAAAATGGAGCTCAGGGGCACTGCAATTCACAAACCTGCAGAGTTATAAATGATAACTCTCGTCCACAAATATATTGAGGGAAGGCAACGAAGAGGATTTGAAAGCAAGGCAGAATTGCAGGAAACAGATTTCAGGAGGGAGATTCGAATCGCCTTTAAAGCAGAGGAAAAGCGGCAAAACCTCGACAATGATGCCCTTGGCCAAAAAGGGCGTATGCGTTTTTTCCTGAATATATTCAGGAAAAAACGCATACGCCCTTTTTGGCCAACCAAGCAACCTGGAAAGGCAAATCAGCGCTACAAAGAAGTCTCGCTTCCCATCGGTCAAAAGGGCCATGCTGAATAAAGTGTCAAAACCAGCAATGCAGGACAGGCCATGGAGAAACGGGAGCCTTGCTACGCTGATGGGCGGGATGTAAATTGCCAACAGCCACTCTGGAGAGGTGTACGGTGTGTCTTGAAATATCTAAAAAACTCAGCTTAGAGAGCATAGTGCACTTCCACTCATGGGCGTATAAATTGGGAAAACTAAAAATCAGCAAGACACAGGCACCCCAAAGTTTAGGGCTGCTCTGTTGACAAGAACCTCCACTTCGTTACACCTTAAATATCCCAGGAAAGAGAAAAATGGATAAAGAAGTTGTGGTCCTTATGTACAATGGAATATCACTCAGCCATGAAATCTACGTCATAAGGCTCGTAGCAGCATGATGAGTGGATATAGGTACGACGATTCTACGTGAAATAAGTCACACAGAAAAAGACACTTATCATAAGATATCACTTAGAGAGGGAATGTAAAAACCGCTACACTTGAACTGAATTACAAAACAAAAGAGAGTCACACGTTTAGAAAACACACTATGGCTGCTTAACGGGAAAGGTGAGGTGCGGTGATGCATAAAACCGGGGTTTCAAATTAGCTCAGATACCGTTCCATAAACCCAATATGTAATAGACAAGACCTACTCCTTGCTCAGTAAACGGGACTCAACACCCCCTATTCACCGCTCAAAAATATATCTGACTAGTAAGAATCTTAAAACCTATGTATTGAAATCTCTCTGTATGTGAGTCAAGTGGGTGTAAAGCGTCATAAACACAGCACTGAAAAGCAGCTAAACCCCATTATAAAAATCAATTACTTTTAAAAACCCGTGAAACAAAGACAGTGAAAGAGAGAGAAATTCTTACAAAATTCTTTCAGGGGCTGTGATGCCACCTGGGTTGACCATATCTAGACCCACAGCTGATTGAGACGTAAGGGTGGACACTCTTGGGGCTGAGAGGTTTGGTGAGGTAGGGTGAGCAAACGCAGACCCTTGAAAGTAATGCTGCGTGGTACCCATCCCATGGGTCCCAAATCTCCAGGTTCAAGGGCACCTTCCTACATCGAAAACATGCATGAGAAACCCAGAAGATGGTACACCGTGTGATCGGGAAAGGTTTCTAAAAGGCACCTCATTTCTCACCTCCTTGTGCTCGGGTTCGCCATTCCAGCCGCTTTCCTAGCAATCTCCCTCCTTGGAGAATCAACACCTTTAACCTCCTATTCCGTACAGGTTGCAATTTGTCCTGAGGATGAACGGGAAGAGGGGGAACCAATGAGAGACTAGCTCTAGGTCTTGGGACAGGCACAGGTCACTCTATTTTCCCATCAGAAAGAAGAATTAACCACAGGCTCAGCCTGCCGCCCGGAAGGAGAATAGGGCCTGAAGCAATCCTGCGCTTTTGCGGCCAGCTCCCAAGAAAGCGAGTTGAAAAATGGAGCTCAGGGGCACTGCAATTCACAAACCTGCAGAGTTATAATTGATAACTCTCGTCCACAAATATATTGAGGGAAGGCAACGAAGAGGATTTGAAAGCAAGGCAGAATTGCAGGAAACAGATTTCAGGAGGGAGATTCGAATCGCCTTTAAAGCACAGGAAAAGCGGCAAAACCTCGACAATGATGCCCTTGGCCAAAAAGGGCGTATGCGTTTTTTTCCTGAATATATTCAGGAAAAAACGCATACGCCCTTTTTGGCCAACCAAGCAACCTGGAAAGGCAAATCAGCGCTACAAAGAAGTCTCGCTTCCCATCGGTCAAAAGGGCCATGCTGAATAAAGTGTCAAAACCAGCAATGCAGGACAGGCCATGGAGAAACGGGAGCCTTGCTACGCTGATGGGCGGGATGTAAATTGCCAACAGCCACTCTGGAGAGGTGTACGGTGTGTCTTGAAATATCTAAAAAACTCAGCTTAGAGAGCATAGGGCACTTCCACTCATGGGCGTATAAATTGGGAAAACTAAAAATCAGCAAGACACAGGCACCCCAAAGTTTAGGGCTGCTCTGTTGACAACAACCTCCACTTCCTTACACCTTAAATATCCCAGGAAAGAGAAAAATGGATAAAGAAGTTGTGGTCCTTATGTACAATGGAATATCACTCAGCCATGAAATCTACGTCATAAGGCTCGTAGCAGCATGATGAGTGGATATAGGTACGACGATTCTACGTGAAATAAGTCACACAGAAAAAGACACTTATCATAAGATATCACTTAGAGAGGGAATGTAAAAACCGCTACACTTGAACTGAATTACAAAACAGAAGAGAGTCACACGTTTAGAAAACACACTATGGCTGCTTAACGGGAAAGGTGAGGTGCGGTGATGCATAAAACCGGGGTTTCAAATTAGCTCAGATACCGTTCCATAAACCCAATATGTAATAGACAAGACCTACTCCTTGCTCAGTAAACGGGACTCAACACCCCCTATTCACCGCTCAAAAATATATCTGACTAGTAAGAATCTTAAAACCTATGTATTGAAATCTCTCTGTATGTGAGTCAAGTGGGTGTAAAGCGTCATAAACACAGCACTGAAAAGCAGCTAAACCCCATTATAAAAATCAATTACTTTAAAAAACCCGTGAAACAAAGACAGTGAAAGAGAGAGAAATTCTTACAAAATTCTTTCAGGGGCTGTGATGCCACCTGGGTTGACCATATCTAGACCCACAGCTGATTGAGACGTAAGGGTGGACACTCTTGGGGCTGAGAGGTTTGGTGAGGTTGGGTGAGCAAACGCAGACCCTTGAAAGTAATGCTGCGTGGTACCCATCCCATGGGTCCCAAATCTCCAGGTTCAAGGGCACCTTCCTACATCGAAAACATGCATGAGAAACCCAGAAGATGGTACACCGTGTGATCGGGAAAGGTTTCTAAAAGGCACCTCATTTCTCACCTCCTTGTGCTCGGGTTCGCCATTCCAGCCGCTTTCCTAGCAATCTCCCTCCTTGGAGAATCAGCACCTTTAACCTCCTATTCCGTACAGGTTGCAATTTGTCCTGAGGATGAACGGGAAGAGGGGGAACCAATGAGAGACTAGCTCTAGGTCTTGGGACAGGCACAGGTCACTCTATTTTCCCATCAGAAAGAAGAATTAACCACAGGCTCAGCCTGCCGCCCGGAAGCAGAATAGGGCCTGAAGCAATCCTGCGCTTTTGCGGCCAGCTCCCAAGAAAGCGAGTTGAAAAATGGAGCTCAGGGGCACTGCAATTCACAAACCTGCAGAGTTATAAATGATAACTCTCGTCCACAAATATATTGAGGGAAGGCAACGAAGAGGATTTGAAAGCAAGGCAGAATTGCAGGAAACAGATTTCAGGAGGGAGATTCGAATCGCCTTTAAAGCAGAGGAAAAGCGGCAAAACCTCGACAATGATGCCCTTGGCCAAAAAGGGCGTATGCGTTTTTTCCTGAATATATTCAGGAAAAAACGCATACGCCCTTTTTGGCCAACCAAGCAACCTGGAAAGGCAAATCAGCGCTACAAAGAAGTCTCGCTTCCCATCGGTCAAAAGGGCCATGCTGAATAAAGTGTCAAAACCAGCAATGCAGGACAGGCCATGGAGAAACGGGAGC
This sequence comes from Eschrichtius robustus, assembly GCF_028021215.1. Classification (NCBI taxonomy): domain Eukaryota; kingdom Metazoa; phylum Chordata; class Mammalia; order Artiodactyla; family Eschrichtiidae; genus Eschrichtius; species Eschrichtius robustus. The sequence continues at coordinate 82,048,513 of NC_090832.1, forward strand.
CTTGCTACGCTGATGGGCGGGATGTAAATTGCCAACAGCCACTCTGGAGAGGTGTACGGTGTGTCTTGAAATATCTAAAAAACTCAGCTTAGAGAGCATAGGGCACTTCCACTCATGGGCGTATAAATTGGGAAAACTAAAAATCAGCAAGACACAGGCACCCCAAAGTTTAGGGCTGCTCTGTTGACAAGAACCTCCACTTCCTTACACCTTAAATATCCCAGGAAAGAGAAAAATGGATAAAGAAGTTGTGGTCCTTATGTACGATGGAATATCACTCAACCATGAAATCAACGTCATAAGGCTCGGTTCAGCATGATGAGTGGATTTAGGTATGACGATACTACGTGAAATAAGTCACACAGAAAAAGACACTTATCATAAGATATCACTTATAGAGGGAATGTAAAAACCGCTACACTTGAACTGAATTACAAAACAGAAGAGAGTCACACGTTTAGAAAACACACTATGGCTGCTTAACGGGAAAGGTGAGGTGGGGTGATGCATAAAACCGGGGTTTCAAATTAGCTCAGATACCGTTCCATAAACCCAATATGTAATAGACAAGACGTACTCCTTGCTCAATGAACGGGACTGAACACCCCCTATTCACCGCCCAAGAATATATCTGACTAGTAAGAATCTTAAAACCTATGTATTGAAATCTCTCTGTAAGTGAGTCACGTGGGGGTAAAGCGTCATAAACATAGCACTGAAAAGCAGCTAAACCCCATTATAAAAATCAATTACTTTAAAAAACCCGTGAAACAAAGACAGTGAAAGAGAGAGAAATTCTTACAAAATTCTTTCAGGGGCTGTGATGCCACCTGGGTTGACCATATCTAGACCCACAGCTGATTGACACATAAGGGTGGACACTCTTGGGGCTGAGAGGTTTGGTGAGGTTGGGTGAGCAAACGCAGACCCTTGAAAGTAATACTGCGTGGTACCCATCCCATGGGTCCCAAATCTCCAGGTTCAAGGGCACCTTCCTACATCGAAAACATGCATGAGAAACCCAGAAGATGGTATACCGTGTGATCGGGAAAGGTTTCTAAAACGCACCTCATTTCTCACCTCCTTGTGCTCGGGTTCGCCATTCCAGCCGCTTTCCTAGCAATCTCCCTCCTTGGAGAATCAGCACCTTTAACCTCCTGTTCCGTACAGGTTGCAATTTGTCCTGAGGATGAACGGGAAGAGGGGGAACCAATGAGAGACTAGCTCTAGGTCTTGGGACAGGCACAGGTCACTCTATTTTCCCATCAGAAAGAAGAATTAACCACAGGCTCAGCCTGCCGCCCGGAAGCAGAATAGGGCCTGAAGCAATCCTGTGCTTTTGCGGCCAGCTCCCAAGAAAGCGAGTTGAAAAATGGAGCTCAGGGGCACTGCAATTCACAAACCTGCAGAGTTATAAATGATAACTCTCGTCCACAAATATATTGAGGGAAAGCAACGAAGAGGATTTGAAAGCAAGGCAGAATTGTAGGAAACAGATTTCAGGAGGGAGATTCGAATCGCCTTTAAAGCACAGGAAAAGCGGCAAAACCTCGACAATGATGCCCTTGGCCAAAAAGGGCGTATGCGTTTTTTCCTGAATATATTCAGGAAAAAACGCATACGCCCTTTTTGGCCAACCAAGCAACCTGGAAAGGCAAATCAGCGCTACAAAGAAGTCTCGCTTCCCATCGGTCAAAAGGGCCATGCTGAATAAAGTGTCAAAACCAGCAATGCAGGACAGGCCATGGAGAAACGGGAGCCTTGCTACGCTGATGGGCGGGATGTAAATTGCCAACAGCCACTCTGGAGAGGTGTACGGTGTGTCTTGAAATATCTAAAAAACTCAGCTTAGAGAGCATAGGGCACTTCCACTCATGGGCGTATAAATTGGGAAAACTAAAAATAAGCAAGACACAGGCACCCCAAAGTTTAGGGCTGCTCTGTTGACAAGAACCTCCACTTCCTTACACCTTAAATATCCCAGGAAAGAGAAAAAATGGATAAATAAGTTGTGGTCCTTATGTACAATGGAATATCACTCAACCATGAAATCAACGTCATAAGGCTCGGTGCAGCATGATGAGTAGATTTAGGTATGACGATTCTACGTGAAATAAGTCACACAGAAAAAGACACTTATCATAAGATATCACTTATAGAGAGAATGTAAAAACCGCTACACTTGAACTGAATTACAAAACAGAAGAGAGTCACACGTTTAGAAAACACACTATGGCTGCTTAACGGGAAAGGTGAGGTGGGGTCATGCATAAAACCAGGGTTTCAAATTAGCTCAGATACCGTTCCATAAACCCAATATGTAATAGACAAGACCTACTCCTTGCTCAGTGAACGGGACTCAACACACCCTATTCACCGCTCAAAAATATATCTGACTAGTAAGAATCTTAAAACCTAAGTATTGAAATCTCTCTGTATGTGAGTCAAGTGGGTGTAAAGCGTCATAAACACAGCACTGAAAAGCAGCTAAACCCCATTATAAAATCAATTACTTTTAAAAACCCGTGAAACAAAGACAGTTAAAGAGAGAGAAATTCTTACAAAATTCTTTCAGGGGCTGTGATGCCACCTGGGTTGACCATATCTAGACCCACAGCTGATTGAGACGTAAGGGTGGACACTCTTGGGGCTGAGAGGTTTGGTGAGGTTGGGTGAGCAAACGCAGACCCTTGAAAGTAATGCTGCGTGGTACCCATCCCATGGGTCCCAAATCTCCAGGTTCAAGGGCACCTTCCTACATCGAAAACATGCATGAGAAACCCAGAAGATGGTACACCGTGTGATCGGGAAAGGTTTCTAAAAGGCACCTCATTTCTCACCTCCTTGTGCTCGGGTTCGATATTCCAGCCGCTTTCCTAGCAATCTCCCTCCTTGGAGAATCAGCACCTTTAACCTCCTATTCCGTACAGGTTGCAATTTGTCCTGAGGATGAACGGGAAGAGGGGGAACCAATGAGAGACTAGCTCTAGGTCTTGGGACAGGCACAGGTCACTCTATTTTCCCATCAGAAAGAAGAATTAACCACAGGCTCAGCCTGCCCCCCAGAAGCAGAATAGGGCCTGAAGCAATCCTGCGCTTTTGCGGCCAGCTCCCAAGAAAGCGAGTTGAAAAATGGAGCTCAGGGGCACTGCAATTCACAAACCTGCACAGTTATAAATGATAACTCTCGTCCACAAATATATTGAGGGAAGGCAACGAAGAGGATTTGAAAGCAAGGCAGAATTGCAGGAAACAGATTTCAGGAGGGAGATACGAATCGCATTTAAAGCAGAGGAAAAGCGGCAAAACCTCGACAATGATGCCCTTGGCCAAAAAGGGCGTATGCGTTTTTTCCTGAATATATTCAGGAAAAAACGCATATGCCCTTTTTGGCCAACCAAGCAACCTGGAAAGGCAAATCAGCGCTACAAAGAAGTCTCGCTTCCCATCGGTCAAAAGGGCCATGCTGAATAAAGTTTCAAAACCAGCAATGCAGGACAGGCCATGGAGAAACGGGAGCCTTCCTACGCTGATGGGCGGGATGTAAATTGCCAACAGCCACTCTGGAGAGGTGTACGGTGTGTCTTGAAATATCTAAAAAACTCAGCTTAGAGAGCATAGGGCACTTCCACTCATGGGCGTATAAATTGGGAAAACTAAAAATCAGCAAGACACAGGCACCCCAAAGTTTAGGGCTGCTCTGTTGACAAGAACCTCCACTTCCTTACACCTTAAATATCCCAGGAAAGAGAAAAATGGATAAAGAAGTTGTGGTCCTTATGTACAATGGAATATCACTCAGCCATGAAATCTACGTCAAAAGGCTCGTAGCAGCATGATGAGTGGATATAGATACGACGATTCTACGTGAAATAAGTCACACAGAAAAAGACACTTATCATAAGATATCACTTATAGAGGGAATGTAAAAACCGCTACACTTGAACTGAATTACAAAACAGAAGAGAGTCACACGTTTAGAAAACACACTATGGCTGCTTAACGGGAAAGGTGAGGTGCGGTGATGCATAAAACCGGGGTTTCAAATTAGCTCAGATACCGTTCCATAAACCCAATATGTAATAGACAAGACCTACTCCTTGCTCAGTAAACGGGACTCAACACCCCCTATTCACCGCTCAAAAATATATCTGACTAGTAAGAATCTTAAAACCTATGTATTGAAATCTCTCTGTATGTGAGTCAAGTGGGTGTAAAGCGTCATAAACACAGCACTGAAAAGCAGCTAAACCCCATTATAAAAATCAATTACTTTTAAAAACCCGTGAAACAAAGACAGTGAAAGAGAGAGAAATTGTTACAAAATTCTTTCAGGGGCTGTGATGCCACCTGGGTTGACCATATCTAGACCCACAGCTGATTGAGACGTAAGGGTGGACACTCTTGGGGCTGAGAGGTTTGGTGAGGTTGGGTGAGCAAACGCAGACCCTTGAAAGTAATGCTGCGTGGTACCCATCCCATGGGTCCCAAATCTCCAGGTTCAAGGGCACCTTCCTACATCGAAAACATGCATGAGAAACCCAGAAGATGGTACACCGTGTGATCGGGAAAGGTTTCTAAAAGGCACCTCATTTCTCACCTCCTTGTGCTCGGGTTCGCCATTCCAGCCGCTTTCCTAGCAATCTCCCTCCTTGGAGAATCAGCACCTTTAACCTCCTATTCCGTACAGCTTGCAATTTGTCCTGAGGAGGAACGGGAAGAGGGGGAACCAATGAGAGACTAGCTCTAGGTCTTGGGACAGGCACAGGTCACTCTATTTTCCCATCAGAAAGAAGAATTAACCACAGGCTCAGCCTGCCGCCCGGAAGCAGAATAGGGCCTGAAGCAATCCTGCGCTTTTGCGGCCAGCTCCCAAGAAAGTGAGTTGAAAAATGGAGCTCAGGGGCACTGCAATTCACAAACCTGCAGAGTTATAAATGATAACTCTCGTCCACAAATATATTGAGGGAAGGCAACGAAGAGGATTTGAAAGCAAGGCAGAATTGCAGGAAACAGATTTCAGGAGGGAGATTCGAATCGCCTTTAAAGCAGAGGAAAAGCGGCAAAACCTCGACAATGATGCCCTTGGCCAAAAAGGGCGTATGCGTTTTTTCCTGAATATATTCAGGAAAAAACGCATACGCCCTTTTTGGCCAACCAAGCAACCTGGAAAGGCAAATCAGCGCTACAAAGAAGTCTCGCTTCCCATCGGTCAAAAGGGCCATGCTGAATAAAGTGTCAAAACCAGCAATGCAGGACAGGCCATGGAGAAACGGGAGCCTTGCTACGCTGATGGGCGGGATGTAAATTGCCAACAGCCACTCTGGAGAGGTGTACGGTGTGTCTTGAAATATCTAAAAAACTCAGCTTAGAGAGCATAGGGCACTTCCACTCATGGGCGTATAAATTGGGAAAACTAAAAATCAGCAAGACACAGGCACCCCAAAGTTTAGGGCTGCTCTGTTGACAAGAACCTCCACTTCCTTACACCTTAAATATCCCAGGAAAGAGAAAAATGGATAAAGAAGTTGTGGTCCTTATGTACAATGGAATATCACTCAACCATGAAATCAACGTCATAAGGCTCGGTGCAGCGTGATGAGTGGATTTAGGTATGACGATTCTACGTGAAATAAGTCACACAGAAAAAGACACTTATCATAAGATATCACTTATAGAGGGAATGTAAAAACCGCTACACTTGAACTGAATTACAAAACAGAAGAGAGTCACACGTTTAGAAAACACACTATGGCTGCTTAACGGGAAAGGTGAGGTGGGGTGATGCATAAAACCGGGGTTTCAAATTAGCTCAGATACCGTTCCATAAACCCAATATGTAATAGACAAGACCTACTCCTTGCTCAATGAACGGGACTGAACACCCCCTATTCACCGCCCAAGAATATATCTGACTAGTAAGAATCTTAAAACCTATGTATTGAAATCTCTCTGTAAGTGAGTCACGTGGGGGTAAAGCGTCATAAACACAGCACTGAAAAGCAGCTAAACCCCATTATAAAAATCAATTACTTTAAAAAACCCGTGAAACAAAGACAGTGAAAGAGAGAGAAATTCTTACAAAATTCTTTCAGGGGCTGTGATGCCACCTGGGTTGACCATATCTAGACCCACAGCTGATTGAGACGTAAGGGTGGACACTCTTGGGGCTGAGAGGTTTGGTGAGGTTGGGTGAGCAAACGCAGACCCTTGAAAGTAATGCTGCGTGGTACCCATCCCATGGGTCCCAAATCTCCAGGTTCAAGGGCACCTTCCTACATCGAAAACATGCATGAGAAACCCAGAAGATGGTACACCGTGTGATCGGGAAAGGTTTCTAAAAGGCACCTCATTTCTCACCTCCTTGTGCTCGGGTTCGCCATTCCAGCCGCTTTCCTAGCAATCTCCCTCCTTGGAGAATCAGCACCTTTAACCTCCTATTCCGTACAGGTTGCAATTTGTCCTGAGGATGAACGGGAAGAGGGGGAACCAATGAGAGACTAACTCTAGGTCTTGGGACAGGCACAGGTCACTCTATTTTCCCATCAGAAAGAAGAATTAACCACAGGCTCAGCCTGCCGCCCGGAAGCAGAATAGGGCCTGAAGCAATCCTGCGCTTTTGCGGCCAGCTCCCAAGAAAGCGAGTTGAAAAATGGAGCTCAGGGGCACTGCAATTCACAAACCTGCAGAGTTATAAATGATAACTCTCGTCCACAAATATATTGAGGGAAGGCAACGAAGAGGATTTGAAAGCAAGGCAGAATTGCAGGAAACAGATTTCAGGAGGGAGATTCGAATCGCCTTTAAAGCAGAGGAAAAGCGGCAAAACCTCGACAATGATGCCCTTGGCCAAAAAGGGCGTATGCGGTTTTCCTGAATATATTCAGGAAAAAACGCATACGCCCTTTTTGGCCAACCAAGCAACCTGGAAAGGCAAATCAGCGCTACAAAGAAGTCTCGCTTCCCATCGGTCAAAAGCGCCATGCTGAATAAAGTGTCAAAACCAGCAATGCAGGACAGGCCATGGAGAAACGGGAGCCTTGCTACGCTGATGGGCGGGATGTAAATTGCCAACAGCCACTCTGGAGAGGTGTACGGTGTGTCTTGAAATATCTAAAAAACTCAGCTTAGAGAGCATAGGGCACTTCCACTCATGGGCGTATAAATTGGGAAAACTAAAAATCAGCAAGACACAGACACCCCAAAGTTTAGGGCTGCTCTGTTGACAAGAACCTCCACTTCCTTACACCTTAAATATCCCAGGAAAGAGAAAAATGGATAAAGAAGTTGTGGTCCTTATGTACAATGGAATATCACTCAGCCATGAAATCTACGTCATAAGGCTCGTAGCAGCATGATGAGTGGATTTAGGTACGACGATTCAACATGAAATAAGTCACACAGAAAAAGACACTTATCATAAGATATCACTTATAGAGGGAATGTAAAAACCGCTACACTTGAATGAATTACAAAACAGAAGAGAGTCACACGTTTAGAAAACACACTATGGCTGCTTAACGGGAAAGGTGAGGTGGGGTGATGCATAAAACAAGGGTTTCAAATTAGCTCAGATACCGTTCCATAAACCCAATATATAATAGACAAGACCTACTCCTTGCTCAGTGAAAGGGACTCAGCACCCCCTATTCACCGCCCAAGAATATATCTGACTAGTAAGAATCTTAAAACCTATGTGTTGATATCTCTCTGTAAGTGACTCAAGTGGGTGTAAATTGGCACACACACAGCTCTGAAAAGCAGATAAACCCCATTATAAAAATCAATTACTTTTAAAAACCCGTGAAGCAAAGACAGTGAAAGAGAGAGAAATTCTTACAAAATTCGTTCAGGGGCTGTGATGCCACCTGGGTTGACCATATCTAGACCCACAGCTGATTGAGACATAAGGGTGGACACTCTTGGGGCTGAGAGGTTTGGTGAGGTTGGGTGAGCAAACGCAGAACCTTGAAAGTAATGCTGCGTGGTACCCATCCCATGGGTCCCAAATCTCCAGGTTCAAGGGCACCTTCCTACATCGAAAACATGCATGAGAAACCCAGAAGATGGTACACCGTGTGAACGGGAAAGGTTTCTAAAAGGCACCTCATTTCTCACCTCCTTGTGCTCGGGTTCGCCATTCCAGCCGCTTTCCTAGCAATCTCCCTCCTTGGAGAATCAGCACCTTTAACCTCCTATTCCGTACAGGTTGCAATTTGTCCTGAGGAGGAACGGGAAGAGGGGGAACCAATGAGAGACTAGCTCTAGGTCTTGGGACAGGCACAGGTCACTCTATTTTCCCATCAGAAAGAAGAATTAACCACAGGCTCAGCCTGCCGCCCGGAAGCAGAATAGGGCCTGAAGCAATCCTGCGCTTTTGCGGCCAGCTCCCAAGAAAGCAAGTTGAAAAATGGAGCTCAGGGGCACTGCAATTCACAAACCTGCAGAGTTATAAATGACAACTCTCGTCCACAAATATATTGAGGGAAGGCAACGAAGAGGATTTGAAAGCAAGGCAGAATTGCAGGAAACAGATTTCAGGAGGGAGATTCGAATCGCCTTTAAAGCAGAGGAAAAGCGGCAAAACCTCGACAATGATGCCCTTGGCCAAAAAGGGCGTATGCGTTTTTTCCTGAATATATTCAGAAAAAAACGCATACGCCCTTTTTGGCCAACCAAGCAACCTGGAAAGGCAAATCAGCGCTACAAAGAAGTCTCGCTTCCCATCGGTCAAAAGGGCCATGCTGAATAAAGTGTCAAAACCAGCAATGCAGGACAGGCCATGGAGAAAAGGGAGCCTTGCTACGCTGATGGGCGGGATGTAAATTGCCAACAGCCACTCTGGAGAGGTGTACGGTGTGTCTTGAAATATCTAAAAAACTCAGCTTAGAGAGCATAGGGCACTTCCACTCATGGGCGTATAAATTGGGAAAACTAAAAATCAGCAAGACACAGGCACCCCAAAGTTTAGGGCTGCTCTGTTGACAAGAACCTCCACTTCCTTACACCTTAAATATCCCAGGAAAGAGAAAAATGGATAAAGAAGTTGTGGTCCTTATGTACAATGGAATATCACTCAGCCATTAAATCTACGTCAAAAGGCTCGTAGCAGCATGATGAGTGGATATAGGTACGACGATTCTACGTGAAATAAGTCACACAGAAAAAGACACTTATCATAAGATATCACTTATAGAGGGAATGTAAAAACCGCTACACTTGAACTGAATTACAAAACAGAAGAGAGTCACACGTTTAGAAAACACACTATGGCTGCTTAACGGGAAAGGTGAGGTGCGGTGATGCATAAAACCGGGGTTTCAAATTAGCTCAGATACCGTTCCATAAACCCAATATGTAATAGACAAGACCTACTCCTTGCTCAGTAAACGGGACTCAACACCCCCTATTCACCGCTCAAAAATATATCTGACTAGTAAGAATCTTAAAACCTATGTATTGAAATCTCTCTGTATGTGAGTCAAGTGGGTGTAAAGCGTCATAAACACAGCACTGAAAAGCAGCTAAACCCCATTATGAAATCAATTACTTTTAAAAACCCGTGAAACAAAGACAGTGAAAGAGAGAGAAATTCTTACAAAATTCTTTCAGGGGCTGTGATGCCACCTGGGTTGACCATATCTAGACCCACAGCTGATTGAGACGTAAGGGTGGACACTCTTGGGGCTGAGAGGTTTGGTGAGGTTGGGTGAGCAAACGCAGACCCTTGAAAGTAATGCTGCGTGGTACCCATCCCATGGGTCCCAAATCTCCAGGTTCAAGGGCACCTTCCTACATCGAAAACATGCATGAGAAACCCAGAAGATGGTACACCGTGTGATCGGGAAAGGTTTCTAAAAGGCACCTCATTTCTCACCTCCTTGTGCTCGGGTTCGCCATTCCAGCCGCTTTCCTAGCAATCTCCCTCCTTGGAGAATCAGCACCTTTAACCTCCTATTCCGTACAGGTTGCAATTTGTCCTGAGGATGAACGGGAAGAGGGGGAACCAATGAGAGACTAGCTCTAGGTCTTGGGACAGGCACAGGTCACTCTATTTTCCCATCAGAAAGAAGAATTAACCACAGGCTCAGCCTGCCGCCCGGAAGCAGAATAGGGCCTGAAGCAATCCTGCGCTTTTGCGGCCAGCTCCCAAGAAAGCGAGTTGAAAAATGGAGCTCAGGGGCACTGCAATTCACAAACCTGCAGAGTTATAAATGATAACTCTCGTCCACAAATATATTGAGGGAAGGCAACGAAGAGGATTTGAAAGCAAGGCAGAATTGCAGGAAACAGATTTCAGGAGGGAGATTCGAATCGCCTTTAAAGCAGAGGAAAAGCGGCAAAACCTCGACAATGATGCCCTTGGCCAAAAAGGGCGTATGCGTTTTTTCCTGAATATATTCAGGAAAAAACGCATACGCCCTTTTTGGCCAACCAAGCAACCTGGAAAGGCAAATCAGCGATACAAAGAAGTCTCGCTTCCCATCGGTCAAAAGGGCCATGCTGAATAAAGTGTCAAAACCAGCAATGCAGGACAGGCCATGGAGAAACGGGAGCCTTGCTACGCTGATGGGCGGGATGTAAATTGCCAACAGCCACTCTGGAGAGGTGTACGGTGTGTCTTGAAATATCTAAAAAACTCAGCTTAGAGAGCATAGGGCACTTCCACTCATGGGCGTATAAATTGGGAAAACTAAAAATCAGCAAGACACAGGCACCCCAAAGTTTAGGGCTGCTCTGTTGACAAGAACCTCCACTTCCTTACACCTTAAATATCCCAGGAAAGAGAAAAATGGATAAAGAAGTTGTGGTCCTTATGTACGATGGAATATCACTCAACCATGAAATCAACGTCATAAGGCTCGGTGCAGCATGATGAGTGGATTTAGGTATGACGATTCTACGTGAAATAAGTCACACAGAAAAAGACACTTATCATAAGATATCACTTATAGAGGGAATGTAAAAACCGCTACACTTGAACTGAATTACAAAACAGAAGAGAGTCACACGTTTAGAAAACACACTATGGCTGCTTAACGGGAAAGGTGAGGTGGGGTGATGCATAAAACCGGGGTTTCAAATTAGCTCAGATACCGTTCCATAAACCCAATATGTAATAGACAAGACGTACTCCTTGCTCAATGAACGGGACTAAACACCCCCTATTCACCGCCCAAGAATATATCTGACTAGTAAGAATCTTAAAACCTATGTATTGAAATCTCTCTGTAAGTGAGTCACGTGGGGGTAAAGCGTCATAAACACAGCACTGAAAAGCAGCTAAACCCCATTATAAAAATCAATTACTTTAAAAAACCCGTGAAACAAAGACAGTGAAAGAGAGAGAAATTCTTACAAAATTCTTTCAGGGGCTGTGATGCCACCTGGGTTGACCATATCTAGACCCACAGCTGATTGACACATAAGGGTGGACACTCTTGGGGCTGAGAGGTTTGGTGAGGTTGGGTGAGCAAACGCAGACCCTTGAAAGTAATACTGCGTGGTACCCATCCCATGGGTCCCAAATCTCCAGGTTCAAGGGCACCTTCCTACATCGAAAACATGCATGAGAAACCCAGAAGATGGTATACCGTGTGATCGGGAAAGGTTTCTAAAACGCACCTCATTTCTCACCTCCTTGTGCTCGGGTTCGCCATTCCAGCCGCTTTCCTAGCAATCTCCCTCCTTGGAGAATCAGCACCTTTAACCTCCTGTTCCGTACAGGTTGCAATTTGTCCTGAGGATGAACGGGAAGAGGGGGAACCAATGAGAGACTAGCTCTAGGTCTTGGGACAGGCACAGGTCACTCTATTTTCCCATCAGAAAGAAGAATTAACCACAGGCTCAGCCTGCCGCCCGGAAGCAGAATAGGGCCTGAAGCAATCCTGTGCTTTTGCGGCCAGCTCCCAGGAAAGCGAGTTGAAAAATGGAGCTCAGGGGCACTGCAATTCACATACCTGCAGAGTTATAAATGATAACTCTCGTCCACAAATATATTGAGGGAAAGCAACGAAGAGGATTTGAAAGCAAGGCAGAATTGTAGGAAACAGATTTCAGGAGGGAGATTCGAATCGCCTTTAAAGCACAGGAAAAGCGGCAAAACCTCGACAATGATGCCCTTGGCCAAAAAGGGCGTATGCGTTTTTTCCTGAATATATTCAGGAAAAAACGCATACGCCCTTTTTGGCCAACCAAGCAACCTGGAAAGGCAAATCAGCGCTACAAAGAAGTCTCGCTTCCCATCGGTCAAAAGGGCCATGCTGAATAAAGTGTCAAAACCAGCAATGCAGGACAGGCCATGGAGAAACGGGAGCCTTGCTACGCTGATGGGCGGGATGTAAATTGCCAACAGCCACTCTGGAGAGGTGTACGGTGTGTCTTGAAATATCTAAAAAACTCAGCTTAGAGAGCATAGGGCACTTCCAGTCATGGGCGTATAAATTGGGAAAACTAAAAATCAGCAAGACACAGGCACCCCAAAGTTTAGGGCTGCTCTGTTGACAAGAACCTCCACTTCCTTACACCTTAAATATCCCAGGAAAGAGAAAAAATGGATAAATAAGTTGTGGTCCTTATGTACAATGGAATATCACTCAACCATGAAATCAACGTCATAAGGCTCGGTGCAGCATGATGAGTAGATTTAGGTATGACGATTCTACGTGAAATAAGTCACACAGAAAAAGACACTTATCATAAGATATCACTTATAGAGAGAATGTAAAAACCGCTACACTTGAACTGAATTACAAAACAGAAGAGAGTCACACGTTTAGAAAACACACTATGGCTGCTTAACGGGAAAGGTGAGGTGGGGTCATGCATAAAACCAGGGTTTCAAATTAGCTCAGATACCGTTCCATAAACCCAATATGTAATAGACAAGACCTACTCCTTGCTCAGTGAACGGGACTCAACACACCCTATTCACCGCTCAAAAATATATCTGACTAGTAAGAATCTTAAAACCTAAGTATTGAAATCTCTCTGTATGTGAGTCAAGTGGGTGTAAAGCGTCATAAACACAGCACTGAAAAGCAGCTAAACCCCATTATAAAATCAATTACTTTTAAAAACCCGTGAAACAAAGACAGTGAAAGAGAGAGAAATTCTTACAAAATTCTTTCAGGGGCTGTGATGCCACCTGGGTTGACCATATCTAGACCCACAGCTGATTGAGACGTAAGGGTGGACACTCTTGGGGCTGAGAGGTTTGGTGAGGTTGGGTGAGCAAACGCAGACCCTTGAAAGTAATGCTGCGTGGTACCCATCCCATGGGTCCCAAATCTCCAGGTTCAAGGGCACCTTCCTACATCGAAAACATGCATGAGAAACCCAGAAGATGGTACACCGTGTGATCGGGAAAGGTTTCTAAAAGGCACCTCATTTCTCACCTCCTTGTGCTCGGGTTCGCCATTCCAGCCGCTTTCCTAGCAATCTCCCTCCTTGGAGAATCAGCACCTTTAACCTCCTATTCCGTACAGGTTGCAATTTGTCCTGAGGATGAACGGGAAGAGGGGGAACCAATGAGAGACTAGCTCTAGGTCTTGGGACAGGCACAGGTCACTCTATTTTCCCATCAGAAAGAAGAATTAACCACAGGCTCAGCCTGCCGCCCGGAAGCAGAATAGGGCCTGAAGCAATCCTGCGCTTTTGCGGCCAGCTCCCAAGAAAGCGAGTTGAAAAATGGAGCTCAGGGGCACTGCAATTCACAAACCTGCAGAGTTATAAATGATAACTCTCGTCCACAAATATATTGAGGGAAGGCAACGAAGAGGATTTGAAAGCAAGGCAGAATTGCAGGAAACAGATTTCAGGAGGGAGATTCGAATCGCCTTTAAAGCAGAGGAAAAGCGGCAAAACCTCGACAATGATGCCCTTGGCCAAAAAGGGCGTATGCGTTTTTTCCTGAGTATATTCAGGAAAAAACGCATATGCCCTTTTTGGCCAACCAAGCAACCTGGAAAGGCAAATCAGCGCTACAAAGAAGTCTCGCTTCCCATCGGTCAAAAGGGCCATGCTGAATAAAGTTTCAAAACCAGCAATGCAGGACAGGCCATGGAGAAACGGGAGCCTTCCTACGCTGATGGGCGGGATGTAAATTGCCAACAGCCACTCTGGAGAGGTGTACGGTGTGTCTTGAAATATCTAAAAAACTCAGCTTAGAGAGCATAGGGCACTTCCACTCATGGGCGTATAAATTGGGAAAACTAAAAATCAGCAAGACACAGGCACCCCAAAGTTTAGGGCTGCTCTGTTGACAAGAACCTCCACTTCCTTACACCTTAAATATCCCAGGAAAGAGAAAAATGGATAAAGAAGTTGTGGTCCTTATGTACAATGGAATATCACTCAGCCATGAAATCTACGTCAAAAGGCTCGTAGCAGCATGATGAGTGGATATAGGTACGACGATTCTACGTGAAATAAGTCACACAGAAAAAGACACTTATCATAAGATATCACTTATAGAGGGAATGTAAAAACCGCTACACTTGAACTGAATTACAAAACAGAAGAGAGTCACACGTTTAGAAAACACACTATGGCTGCTTAACGGGAAAGGTGAGGTGCGGTGATGCATAAAACCGGGGTTTCAAATTAGCTCAGATACCGTTCCATAAACCCAATATGTAATAGACAAGACCTACTCCTTGCTCAGTAAACGGGACTCAACACCCCCTATTCACCGCTCAAAAATATATCTGACTAGTAAGAATCTTAAAACCTATGTATTGAAATCTCTCTGTATGTGAGTCAAGTGGGTGTAAAGCGTCATAAACACAGCACTGAAAAGCAGCTAAACCCCATTATAAAAATCAATTACTTTTAAAAACCCGTGAAACAAAGACAGTGAAAGAGAGAGAAATTCTTACAAAATTCTTTCAGGGGCTGTGATGCCACCTGGGTTGACCATATCTAGACCCACAGCTGATTGAGACGTAAGGGTGGACACTCTTGGGGCTGAGAGGTTTGGTGAGGTTGGGTGAGCAAACGCAGACCCTTGAAAGTAATGCTGCGTGGTACCCATCCCATGGGTCCCAAATCTCCAGGTTCAAGGGCACCTTCCTACATCGAAAACATGCATGAGAAACCCAGAAGATGGTACACCGTGTGATCGGGAAAGGTTTCTAAAAGGCACGTCATTTCTCACCTCCTTGTGCTCGGGTTCGCCATTCCAGCCGCTTTCCTAGCAATCTCCCTCCTTGGAGAATCAGCACCTTTAACCTCCTATTCCGTACAGCTTGCAATTTGTCCTGAGGAGGAACGGGAAGAGGGGGAACCAATGAGAGACTAGCTCTAGGTCTTGGGACAGGCACAGGTCACTCTATTTTCCCATCAGAAAGAAGAATTAACCACAGGCTCAGCCTGCCACCCGGAAGCAGAATAGGGCCTGAAGCAATCCTGCGCTTTTGCGGCCAGCTCCCAAGAAAGTGAGTTGAAAAATGGAGCTCAGGGGCACTGCAATTCACAAACCTGCAGAGTTATAAATGATAACTCTCGTCCACAAATATATTGAGGGAAGGCAACGAAGAGGATTTGAAAGCAAGGCAGAATTGCAGGAAACAGATTTCAGGAGGGAGGTTCGAATCGCCTTTAAAGCAGAGGAAAAGCGGCAAAACCTCGACAATGATGCCCTTGGCCAAAAAGGGCGTATGCGTTTTTTCCTGAATATATTCAGGAAAAAACGCATACGCCCTTTTTGGCCAACCAAGCAACCTGGAAAGGCAAATCAGCGCTACAAAGAAGTCTCGCTTCCCATCGGTCAAAAGGGCCATGCTGAATAAAGTGTCAAAACCAGCAATGCAGGACAGGCCATGGAGAAACGGGAGCCTTGCTACGCTGATGGGCGGGATGTAAATTGCCAACAGCCACTCTGCAGAGGTGTACGGTGTGTCTTGAAATATCTAAAAAACTCAGCTTAGAGAGCATAGGGCACTTCCACTCATGGGCGTATAAATTGGGAAAACTAAAAATCAGCAAGACACAGGCACCCCAAAGTTTAGGGCTGCTCTGTTGACAAGAACCTCCACTTCCTTACACCTTAAATATCCCAGGAAAGAGAAAAATGGATAAAGAAGTTGTGGTCCTTATGTACAATGGAATATCACTCAACCATGAAATCAACGTCATAAGGCTCGGTGCAGCGTGATGAGTGGATTTAGGTATGACGATTCTACGTGAAATAAGTCACACAGAAAAAGACACTTATCATAAGATATCACTTATAGAGGGAATGTAAAAACCGCTACACTTGAACTGAATTACAAAACAGAAGAGAGTCACACGTTTAGAAAACACACTATGGCTGCTTAACGGGAAAGGTGAGGTGGGGTGATGCATAAAACCGGGGTTTCAAATTAGCTCAGATACCGTTCCATAAACCCAATATGTAATAGACAAGACCTACTCCTTGCTCAATGAACGGGACTGAACACCCCCTATTCACCGCCCAAGAATATATCTGACTAGTAAGAATCTTAAAACCTATGTATTGAAATCTCTCTGTAAGTGAGTCACGTGGGGGTAAAGCGTCATAAACACAGCACTGAAAAGCAGCTAAACCCCATTATAAAAATCAATTACTTTAAAAAACCCGTGAAACAAAGACAGTGAAAGAGAGAGAAATTCTTACAAAATTCTTTCAGGGGCTGTGATGCCACCTGGGTTGACCATATCTAGACCCACAGCTGATTGAGACGTAAGGGTGGACACTCTTGGGGCTGAGAGGTTTGGTGAGGTTGGGTGAGCAAACGCAGACCCTTGAAAGTAATGCTGCGTGGTACCCATCCCATGGGTCCCAAATCTCCAGGTTCAAGGGCACCTTCCTACATCGAAAACATGCATGAGAAACCCAGAAGATGGTACACCGTGTGATCGGGAAAGGTTTCTAAAAGGCACCTCATTTCTCACCTCCTTGTGCTCGGGTTCGCCATTCCAGCCGCTTTCCTAGCAATCTCCCTCCTTGGAGAATCAGCACCTTTAACCTCCTATTCCGTACAGGTTGCAATTTGTCCTGAGGATGAACGGGAAGAGGGGGAACCAATGAGAGACTAACTCTAGGTCTTGGGACAGGCACAGGTCACTCTATTTTCCCATCAGAAAGAAGAATTAACCACAGGCTCAGCCTGCCGCCCGGAAGCAGAATAGGGCCTGAAGCAATCCTGCGCTTTTGCGGCCAGCTCCCAAGAAAGCGAGTTGAAAAATGGAGCTCAGGGGCACTGCAATTCACAAACCTGCAGAGTTATAAATGATAACTCTCGTCCACAAATATATTGAGGGAAGGCAACGAAGAGGATTTGAAAGCAAGGCAGAATTGCAGGAAACAGATTTCAGGAGGGAGATTCGAATCGCCTTTAAAGCAGAGGAAAAGCGGCAAAACCTCGACAATGATGCCCTTGGCCAAAAAGGGCGTATGCGGTTTTCCTGAATATATTCAGGAAAAAACGCATACGCCCTTTTTGGCCAACCAAGCAACCTGGAAAGGCAAATCAGCGCTACAAAGAAGTCTCGCTTCCCATCGGTCAAAAGCGCCATGCTGAATAAAGTGTCAAAACCAGCAATGCAGGACAGGCCATGGAGAAACGGGAGCCTTGCTACGCTGATGGGCGGGATGTAAATTGCCAACAGCCACTCTGGAGAGGTGTACGGTGTGTCTTGAAATATCTAAAAAACTCAGCTTAGAGAGCATAGGGCACTTCCACTCATGGGCGTATAAATTGGGAAAACTAAAAATCAGCAAGACACAGACACCCCAAAGTTTAGGGCTGCTCTGTTGACAAGAACCTCCACTTCCTTGCACCTTAAATATCCCAGGAAAGAGAAAAATGGATAAAGAAGTTGTGGTCCTTATGTACAATGGAATATCACTCAGCCATGAAATCTACGTCAAAAGGCTCGTAGCAGCATGATGAGTGGATATAGGTACGACGATTCTACGTGAAATAAGTCACACAGAAAAAGACACTTATCATAAGATATCACTTATAGAGGGAATGTAAAAACCGCTACACTTGAACTGAATTACAAAACAGAAGAGAGTCACACGTTTAGAAAACACACTATGGCTGCTTAACGGGAAAGGTGAGGTGCGGTGATGCATAAAACCGGGGTTTCAAATTAGCTCAGATACCGTTCCATAAACCCAATATGTAATAGACAAGACCTACTCCTTGCTCAGTAAACGGGACTCAACACCCCCTATTCACCGCTCAAAAATATATCTGACTAGTAAGAATCTTAAAACCTATGTATTGAAATCTCTCTGTATGTGAGTCAAGTGGGTGTAAAGCGTCATAAACACAGCACTGAAAAGCAGCTAAACCCCATTATAAAAATCAATTACTTTTAAAAACCTGTGAAACAAAGACAGTGAAAGAGAGAGAAATTCTTACAAAATTCTTTCAGGGGCTGTGATGCCACCTGGGTTGACCATATCTAGACCCACAGCTGATTGAGACGTAAGGGTGGACACTCTTGGGGCTGAGAGGTTTGGTGAGGTTGGGTGAGCAAACGCAGACCCTTGAAAGTAATGCTGCGTGGTACCCATCCCATGGGTCCCAAATCTCCAGGTTCAAGGGCACCTTCCTACATCGAAAACATGCATGAGAAACCCAGAAGATGGTACACCGTGTGATCGGGAAAGGTTTCTAAAAGGCACCTCATTTCTCACCTCCTTGTGCTCGGGTTCGCCATTCCAGCCGCTTTCCTAGCAATCTCCCTCCTTGGAGAATCAGCACCTTTAACCTCCTATTCCGTACAGGTTGCAATTTGTCCTGAGGATGAACGGGAAGAGGGGGAACCAATGAGAGACTAACTCTAGGTCTTGGGACAGGCACAGGTCACTCTATTTTCCCATCAGAAAGAAGAATTAACCACAGGCTCAGCCTGCCGCCCGGAAGCAGAATAGGGCCTGAAGCAATCCTGCGCTTTTGCGGCCAGCTCCCAAGAAAGCGAGTTTAAAAATGGAGCTCAGGGGCACTGCAATTCACAAACCTGCAGAGTTATAAATGATAACTCTCGTCCACAAATATATTGAGGGAAGGCAACGAAGAGGATTTGAAAGCAAGGCAGAATTGCAGGAAACAGATTTCAGGAGGGAGATTCGAATCGCCTTTAAAGCAGAGGAGAAGCGGCAAAACCTCGACAATGATGCCCTTGGCCAAAAAGGGCGTATGCGTTTTTTCCTGAATATATTCAGGAAAAAACGCATACGCCCTTTTTGGCCAACCAAGCAACCTGGAAAGGCAAATCAGCGCTACAAAGAAGTCTCGCTTCCCATCGGTCAAAAGGGCCATGCTGAATAAAGTTTCAAAACCAGCAATGCAGGACAGGCCATGGAGAAACGGGAGCCTTGCTACGCTGATGGGCGGGATGTAAATTGCCAACAGCCACTCTGGAGAGGTGTACGGTGTGTCTTGAAATATCTAAAAAACTCAGCTTAGAGAGCATAGGGCACTTCCACTCATGGGCGTATAAATTGGGAAAACTAAAAATCAGCAAGACACAGGCACCCCAAAGTTTAGGGCTGCTCTGTTGACAAGAACCTCCACTTCCTTACACCTTAAATATCCCAGGAAAGAGAAAAATGGATAAAGAAGTTGTGGTCCTTATGTACAATGGAATATCACTCAGCCATGAAATCTACGGCAAAAGGCTCGTAGCAGCATGATGAGTGGATATAGGTACGACGATTCTACGTGAAATAAGTCACACAGAAAAAGACACTTATCATAAGATATCACTTAGAGAGGGAATGTAAAAACCGCTACACTTGAACTGAATTACAAAACAGAAGAGAGTCACACGTTTAGAAAACACACTATGGCTGCTTAACGGGAAAGGTGAGGTGCGGTGATGCATAAAACCGGGGTTTCAAATTAGCTCAGATACCGTTCCATAAACCCAATATGTAATAGACAAGACCTACTCCTTGCTCAGTAAACGGGACTCAACACCCCCTATTCACCGCTCAAAAATATATCTGACTAGTAAGAATCTTAAAACCTAAGTATTGAAATCTCTCTGTATGTGAGTCAAGTGGGTGTAAAGCGTCATAAACACAGCACTGAAAAGCAGCTAAACCCCATTATAAAAATCAATTACTTTTAAAAACCCGTGAAACAAAGACAGTGAAAGAGAGAGAAATTCTTACAAAATTCTTTCAGGGGCTGTGATGCCACCTGGGTTGACCATATCTAGGCCCACAGCTGATTGAGACGTAAGGGTGGACACTCTTGGGGCTGAGAGGTTTGGTGAGGTTGGGTGAGCAAACGCAGACCCTTGAAAGTAATGCTGCGTGGTACCCATCCCATGGGTCCCAAATCTCCAGGTTCAAGGGCACCTTCCTACATCGAAAACATGCATGAGAATCCCAGAAGATGGTACACCGTGTGATCGGGAAAGGTTTCTAAAAGGCACCTCATTTCTCACCTCCTTGTGCTCGGGTTCGCCATTCCAGCCGCTTTCCTAGCAATCTCCCTCCTTGGAGAATCAGCACCTTTATCCTCCTACTCCGTACAGGTTGCAATTTGTCCTGAGGAGGAACGGGAAGAGGGGGAACCAATGAGAGACTAGCTCTAGGTCTTGGGACAGGCACAGGTCACTCTATTTTCCCATCAGAAAGAAGAATTAACCACAGGCTCAGCCTGCCGCCCGGAAGCAGAATAGGGCCTGAAGCAATCCTGCGCTTTTGCGGCCAGCTCCCAAGAAAGCGAGTTGAAAAATGGAGCTCAGGGGCACTGCAATTCACAAACCTGCAGAGTTATAAATGATAACTCTCGTCCACAAATATACTGAGGGAAGGGAACGAAGAGGATTTGAAAGCAAGGCAGAATTGCAGGAAACAGATTTCAGGAGGGAGATTCGAATCGCCTTTAAAGCACAGGAAAAGCGGCAAAACCTCGACAATGATGCCCTTGGCCAAAAAGGGCGTATGCGTTTTTTCCTGAATATATTCAGGAAAAAACGCATACGCCCTTTTTGGCCAACCAAGCAACCTGGAAAGTCAAATCAGCGCTACAAAGAAGTCTCGCTTCCCATCGGTCAAAAGGGCCATGCTGAATAAAGTGTCAAAACCAGCAATGCAGAACAGGCCATGGAGAAACGGGAGCCTTGCTACGCTGATGGGCGGGATGTAAATTGCCAACAGCCACTCTGGAGAGTTGTACGGTGTGTCTTGAAACATCTAAAAAACTCAGCTTAGAGAGCATAGGGCACTACCACTCATGGGCGTATAAATTGGGAAAACTAAAAGTCAGCAAGACACAGGCACCCCAAAGATTAGGGCTGCTCTGTTGACAAGAACCTCCACTTCGTTACACCTTAAATATCCCAGGAAAGAGAAAAAATGGATAAATAAGTTGTGGTCCTTATGTACAATGGAATATCACTTAACCATGAAATCAACGTCATAAGGCTCGGTGCAGCCTGATGAGTGGATTAGGTATGACGATACTACGTGAAATAAGTCACACAGAAAAAGACACTTATCATAAGATATCACTTATAGAGAGAATGTAAAAACCGCTACACTTGAACTGAATTACAAAACAGAAGAGAGTCACACGTTTAGAAAACACACTATGGCTGCTTAACGGGAAAGGTGAGGTGGGGTGATGCATAAAACCAGGGTTTCAAATTAGCTCAGATACCGTTCCATAAACCCAATATGTAATAGACAAGACCTACTCCTTGCTCAATGAACGGGACTCAACACCCCCTATTCACCGCCCAAGAATATATCTGACTAGTAAGAATCTTAAAACCTATGTATTGAAATCTCTCTGTAAGTGAGTCACGTGGGGGTAAAGCGTCATAAACACAGCACTGAAAAGCAGCTAAACCCCATTATAAAAATCAATTACTTTTAAAAACCCGTGAAACGAAGGCAGTGAAAGAGAGAGAAATTCTTACAAAATTCGTTCAGGGGCTGTGATGCCACCTGGGTTGACCATATCTAGACCCACAGCTGATTGAGACATAAGGGTGGACACTCTTGGGGCTAAGAGGTTTGGTGAGGTTGGGTGAGCAAACGCAGACCCTTTAAAGCAATACTGCGTGGTACCCATCCCGTGGGTCCCAAATCTCCAGGTTCAAGGGCACCTTCCTACATCGAAAACATGCATGAGAAACCCAGAAGATGGTACACCGTGTGATCGGGAAAGGTTTCTAAAAGGCACCTCATTTCTCACCTCCTTGTGCTCGGGTTCGCCATTCCAGCCGCTTTCCTAGCAATCTCCCTCCTTGGAGAATCAGCACCTTTAACCTCCTGTTCCGTACAGGTTGCAATTTGTCCTGAGGATGAACGGGAAGAGGGGGAACCAATGAGAGATTAGCTCTAGGTCTTGGGACAGGCACAGGTCACTCTATTTTCCCATCAGAAAGAAGAATTAACCACAGGCTCAGCCTGCCGCCAGGAAGCAGAATAGGGCCTGAAGCAATCCTGCGCTTTTGCGGCCAGCTCCCAAGAAAGCGAGTTGAAAAATGGAGCTCAGGGGCACTGCAATTCACAAACCTGCAGAGTTATAAATGATAACTCTCGTCCACAAATATATTGAGGGAAGGCAACGAAGAGGATTTCAAAGCAAGGCAGAATTGCGGGAAACAGATTTCAGGAGGGAGATTCGAATCGCCTTTAAAGCACAGGAAAAGCAGCAAAAGCTCGACAATGATGCCCTTGGCCAAAAAGGGCGTATGCGTTTTTTCTGAATATATTCAGGAAAAAACGCATACGCCCTTTTTGGCCAAACAAGCAACCTGGAAAGGCAAATCAGCGCTACAAAGAAGTCTCGCTTCCCATCGGTCAAAAGGGCCATGCTGAATAAAGTGTCAAAACCAGCAATGCAGGACAGGCCATGGAGAAACGGGAGCCTTGCTACGCTGATGGGCGGGATGTAAATTGCCAACAGCCACTCTGGAGAGGTGTATGGTGTGTCTTGAAACATCTAGAAAACTCAGCTTAGAGAGCATAGGGCACTTCCACTCATGGGCGTATAAATTGGGAAAACTAAAAATCAACAAGACACAGGCACCCCAATGTTTACGGCTGCTCTGTTGACAAGAACCTCCACTTCGTTACACCTTAAATATCCCAGGAAAGAGAAAAATGGATAAAGAAGTTGTGGTCCTTATGTACAATGGAATATCACTCAGCCATGAAATCTACGTCAAAAGGCTCGTAGCAGCATGATGAGTGGATATAGGTACGACGATTCTACGTGAAATAAGTCACACAGAAAAAGACACTTATCATAAGATATCACTTAGAGAGGGAATGTAAAAACCGCTACACTTGAACTGAATTACAAAACAGAAGAGAGTCACACGTTTAGAAAACACACTATGGCTGCTTAACGGGAAAGGTGAGGTGCGGTGATGCATAAAACCGGGGTTTCAAATTAGCTCAGATACCGTTCCATAAACCCAATATGTAATAGACAAGACCTACTCCTTGCTCAGTAAACGGGACTCAACACCCCCTATTCACCGCTCAAAAATATATCTGACTAGTAAGAATCTTAAAACCTATGTATTGAAATCTCTCTGTATGTGAGTCAAGTGGGTGTAAAGCGTCATAAACACAGCACTGAAAAGCAGCTAAACCCCATTATAAAAATCAATTACTTTAAAAAACCCGTGAAACAAAGACAGTGAAAGAGAGAGAAATTCTTACAAAATTCTTTCAGGGGCTGTGATGCCACCTGGGTTGACCATATCTAGACCCACAGCTGATTGAGACGTAAGGGTGGACACTCTTGGGGCTGAGAGGTTTGGTGAGGTTGGGTGAGCAAACGCAGACCCTTGAAAGTAATGCTGCGTGGTACCCATCCCATGGGTCCCAAATCTCCAGGTTCAAGGGCACCTTCCTACATCGAAAACATGCATGAGAAACCCAGAAGATGGTACACCGTGTGATCGGGAAAGGTTTCTAAAAGGCACCTCATTTCTCACCTCCTTGTGCTCGGGTTCGCCATTCCAGCCGCTTTCCTAGCAATCTCCCTCCTTGGAGAATCAGCACCTTTAACCTCCTATTCCGTACAGGTTGCAATTTGTCCTGAGGATGAACGGGAAGAGGGGGAACCAATGAGATACTAGCTCTAGGTCTTGGGACAGGCACAGGTCACTCTATTTTCCATCAGAAAGAAGAATTAACCACAGGCTCAGCCTGCCGCCCGGAAGCAGAATATGGCCTGAAGCAATCCTGCGCTTTTGCGGCCAGCTCCCAAGAAAGCAAGTTGAAAAATGGAGCTCAGGGGCACTGCAATTCACAAACCTGCAGAGTTATAAATGACAACTCTCGTCCACAAATATATTGAGGGAAGGCAACGAAGAGGATTTGAAAGCAAGGCAGAATTGCAGGAAACAGATTTCAGGAGGGAGATTCAAATCGCCTTTAAAGCAGAGGAAAAGCGGCAAAATCTCGACAAAGATGCCCTTGGCCAAAAAGGGCGTATGCGTTTTTTCCTGAATATATTCAGGAAAAAACGCATACGCCCTTTTTGGCCAACCAAGCAACCTGGAAAGGCAAATCAGCGCTACAAAGAAGTCTCGCTTCCATCGGTCAAAAGGGCCATGCTGAATAAAGTGTCAAAACCAGCAATGCAGGACAGGCCATGGAGAAACGGGAGCCTTGCTACGCTGATGGGCGGGATGTAAATTGCCAACAGCCACTCTGGAGAGGTGTACGGTGTGTCTTGAAATATCTAAAAAACTCAGCTTAGAGAGCATAGGGCACTTCCACTCATGGGCGTATAAATTGGGAAAACTAAAAATCAGCAAGACACAGGCACCCCAAAGTTTAGGGCTGCTCTGTTGACAAGAACCTCCACTTCCTTACACCTTAAATATCCCAGGAAAGAGAAAAATGGATAAAGAAGTTGTGGTCCTTATGTACAATGGAATATCACTCAGCCATGAAATCTACGTCAAAAGGCTCGTAGCAGCATGATGAGTGGATATAGGTACGACGATTCTACGTGAAATAAGTCACACAGAAAAAGACACTTATCATAAGATATCACTTATAGAGGGAATGTAAAAACCGCTACACTTGAACTGAATTACAAAACAGAAGAGAGTCACACGTTTAGAAAACACACTATGGCTGCTTAACGGGAAAGGTGAGGTGCGGTGATGCATAAAACCGGGGTTTCAAATTAGCTCAGATACCGTTCCATAAACCCAATATGTAATAGACAAGACCTACTCCTTGCTCAGTAAACGGGACTCAACACCCCCTATTCACCGCTGAAAAATATATCTGACTAGTAAGAATCTTAAAACCTATGTATTGAAATCTCTCTGTATGTGAGTCAAGTGGGTGTAAAGCGTCATAAACACAGCACTGAAAAGCAGCTAAACCCCATTATGAAATCAATTACTTTTAAAAACCCGTGAAACAAAGACAGTGAAAGAGAGAGAAATTCTTACAAAATTCTTTCAGGGGCTGTGATGCCACCTGGGTTGACCATATCTAGGCCCACAGCTGATTGAGACGTAAGGGTGGACACTCTTGGGGCTGAGAGGTTTGGTGAGGTTGGGTGAGCAAACGCAGACCCTTGAAAGTAATGCTGCGTGGTACCCATCCCATGGGTCCCAAATCTCCAGGTTCAAGGGCACCTTCCTACATCGAAAACATGCATGAGAAACCCAGAAGATGGTACACCGTGTGATCGGGAAAGGTTTCTAAAAGGCACCTCATTTCTCACCTCCTTGTGCTCGGGTTCGCCATTCCAGCCGCTTTCCTAGCAATCTCCCTCCTTGGAGAATCAGCACCTTTAACCTCCTATTCCGTACAGGTTGCAATTTGTCCTGAGGATGAACGGGAAGAGGGGGAACCAATGAGAGACTAGCTCTAGGTCTTGGGACAGGCACAGGTCACTCTATTTTCCCATCAGAAAGAAGAATTAACCACAGGCTCAGCCTGCCCCCCGGAAGCAGAATAGGGCCTGAAGCAATCCTGCGCTTTTGCGGCCAGCTCCCAAGAAAGCGAGTTGAAAAATGGAGCTCAAGGGCACTGCAATTCACAAACCTGCAGAGTTATAAATGATAACTCTCGTCCACAAATATATTGAGGGAAGGCAACGAAGAGGATATGAAAGCAAGGCAGAATTGCAGGAAACAGATTTCAGGAGGGAGATTCGAATCGCCTTTAAAGCAGAGGAGAAGCGGCAAAACCTCGACAATGATGCCCTTGGCCAAAAAGGGCGTATGCGTTTTTTCCTGAATATATTCAGGAAAAAACGCATACGCCCTTTTTGGCCAACCAAGCAACCTGGAAAGGCAAATCAGCGCTACAAAGAAGTCTCGCTTCCCATCGGTCAAAAGGGCCATGCTGAATAAAGTTTCAAAACCAGCAATGCAGGACAGGCCATGGAGAAACGGGAGCCTTGCTACGCTGATGGGCGGGATGTAAATTGCCAACAGCCACTCTGGAGAGGTGTACGGTGTGTCTTGAAATATCTAAAAAACTCAGCTTAGAGAGCATAGGGCACTTCCACTCATGGGCGTATAAATTGGGAAAACTAAAAATCAGCAAGACACAGGCACCCCAAAGCTTAGGGCTGCTCTGTTGACAAGAAGCTCCACTTCCTTACACCTTAAATATCCCAGGAAAGAGAAAAATGGATAAAGAAGTTGTGGTCCTTATGTACAATGGAATATCACTCAACCATGAAATCAACGTCATAAGGCTCGGTGCAGCGTGATGAGTGGATTTAGGTATGACGATTCTACGTGAAATAAGTCACACAGAAAAAGACACTTATCATAAGATATCACTTATAGAGGGAATGTAAAAACCGCTACACTTGATCTGAATTACAAAACAGAAGAGAGTCACACGTTTAGAAAACACACTATGGCTGCTTAACGGGAAAGGTGAGGTGGGGTGATGCATAAAACCGGGGTTTCAAATTAGCTCAGATACCGTTCCATAAACCCAATATGTAATAGACAAGACCTACTCCTTGCTCAATGAACGGGACTGAACACACCCTATTCACCGCCCAAGAATATATCTGACTAGTAAGAATCTTAAAACCTATGTATTGAAATCTCTCTGTAAGTGAGTCACGTGGGGGTAAAGCGTCATAAACACAGCACTGAAAAGCAGCTAAACCCCATTATAAAAATCAATTACTTTAAAAAACCCGTGAAACAAAGACAGTGAAAGAGAGAGAAATTCTTACAAAATTCTTTCAGGGGCTGTGATGCCACCTGGGTTGACCATACCTGGACCCACAGCTGATTGAGACGTAAGGGTGGACACTCTTGGGGCTGAGAGGTTTGGTGAGGTTGGGTGAGCAAACGCAGACCCTTGAAAGTAATGCTGCGTGGTACCCATCCCATGGGTCCCAAATCTCCAGGTTCAAGGGCACCTTCCTACATCGAAAACATGCATGAGAAACCCAGAAGATGGTACACCGTGTGATCGGGAAAGGTTTCTAAAAGGCACCTCATTTCTCACCTCCTTGTGCTCGGGTTCGCCATTCCAGCCGCTTTCCTAGCAATCTCCCTCCTTGGAGAATCAGCACCTTTAACCTCCTATTCCGTACAGGTTGCAATTTGTCCTGAGGATGAACGGGAAGAGGGGGAACCAATGAGAGACTAACTCTAGGTCTTGGGACAGGCACAGGTCACTCTATTTTCCCATCAGAAAGAAGAATTAACCACAGGCTCAGCCTGCCGCCCGGAAGCAGAATAGGGCCTGAAGCAATCCTGCGCTTTTGCGGCCAGCTCCCAAGAAAGTGAGTTGAAAAATGGAGCTCAGGGGCACTGCAATTCACAAACCTGCAGAGTTATAAATGATAACTCTCGTCCACAAATATATTGAGGGAAGGCAACGAAGAGGATTTGAAAGCAAGGCAGAATTGCAGGAAACAGATTTCAGGAGGGAGATTCGAATCGCCTTTAAAGCAGAGGAAAAGCGGCAAAACCTCGACAATGATGCCCTTGGCCAAAAAGGGCGTATGCGGTTTTCCTGAATATATTCAGGAAAAAACGCATACGCCCTTTTTGGCCAACCAAGCAACCTGGAAAGGCAAATCAGCGCTACAAAGAAGTCTCGCTTCCCATCGGTCAAAAGCGCCATGCTGAATAAAGTGTCAAAACCAGCAATGCAGGACAGGCCATGGAGAAACGGGAGCCTTGCTACGCTGATGGGCGGGATGTAAATTGCCAACAGCCACTCTGGAGAGGTGTACGGTGTGTCTTGAAATATCTAAAAAACTCAGCTTAGAGAGCATAGGGCACTTCCACTCATGGGCGTATAAATTGGGAAAACTAAAAATCAGCAAGACACAGACACCCCAAAGTTTAGGGCTGCTCTGTTGACAAGAACCTCCACTTCCTTACACCTTAAATATCCCAGGAAAGAGAAAAATGGATAAAGAAGTTGTGGTCCTTATGTACAATGGAATATCACTCAGCCATGAAATCTACGTCAAAAGGCTCGTAGCAGCATGATGAGTGGATATAGGTACGACGATTCTACGTGAAATAAGTCACACAGAAAAAGACACTTATCATAAGATATCACTTATAGAGGGAATGTAAAAACCGCTACACTTGAACTGAATTACAAAACAGAAGAGAGTCACACGTTTAGAAAACACACTATGGCTGCTTAACGGGAAAGGTGAGGTGCGGTGATGCATAAAACCGGGGTTTCAAATTAGCTCAGATACCGTTCCATAAACCCAATATGTAATAGACAAGACCTACTCCTTGCTCAGTAAACGGGACTCAACACCCCCTATTCACCGCTCAAAAATATATCTGACTAGTAAAAATCTTAAAACCTATGTATTGAAATCTCTCTGTATGTGAGTCAAGTGGGTGTAAAGCGTCATAAACACAGCACTGAAAAGCAGCTAAACCCCATTATAAAAATCAATTACTTTTAAAAACCTGTGAAACAAAGACAGTGAAAGAGAGAGAAATTCTTACAAAATTCTTTCAGGGGCTGTGATGCCACCTGGGTTGACCATATCTAGACCCACAGCTGATTGAGACGTAAGGGTGGACACTCTTGGGGCTGAGAGGTTTGGTGAGGTTGGGTGAGCAAACGCAGACCCTTGAAAGTAATGCTGCGTGGTACCCATCCCATGGGTCCCAAATCTCCAGGTTCAAGGGCACCTTCCTACATCGAAAACATGCATGAGAAACCCAGAAGATGGTACACCGTGTGATCGGGAAAGGTTTCTAAAAGGCACCTCATTTCTCACCTCCTTGTGCTCGGGTTCGCCATTCCAGCCGCTTTCCTAGCAATCTCCCTCCTTGGAGAATCAGCACCTTTAACCTCCTATTCCGTACAGGTTGCAATTTGTCCTGAGGATGAACGGGAAGAGGGGGAACCAATGAGATACTAGCTCTAGGTCTTGGGACAGGCACAGGTCACTCTATTTTCCCATCAGAAAGAAGAATTAACCACAGGCTCAGCCTGCCGCCCGGAAGCAGAATATGGCCTGAAGCAATCCTGCGCTTTTGCGGCCAGCTCCCAAGAAAGCAAGTTGAAAAATGGAGCTCAGGGGCACTGCAATTCACAAACCTGCAGAGTTATAAATGACAACTCTCGTCCACAAATATATTGAGGGAAGGCAACGAAGAGGATTTGAAAGCAAGGCAGAATTGCAGGAAACAGATTTCAGGAGGGAGATTCAAATCGCCTTTAAAGCAGAGGAAAAGCGGTAAAACCTCGACAATGATGCCCTTGGCCAAAAAGTGCGTATGCGTTTTTTCCTGAATATATTCAGGAAAAAACGCATACGCCCTTTTTGGCCAACCAAGCAACCTGGAAAGGCAAATCAGCGCTACAAAGAAGTCTCGCTTCCCATCGGTCAAAAGGGCCATGCTGAATAAAGTGTCAAAACCAGCAATGCAGGACAGGCCATGGAGAAACGGGAGCCTTGCTACGCTGATGGGCGGGATGTAAATTGCCAACAGCCACTCTGGAGAGGTGTACGGTGTGTCTTGAAATATCTAAAAAACTCAGCTTAGAGAGCATAGGGCACTTCCACTCATGGGCGTATAAATTGGGAAAACTAAAAATCAGCAAGACACAGGCACCCCAAAGTTTAGGGCTGCTCTGTTGACAAGAACCTCCACTTCCTTACACCTTAAATATCCCAGGAAAGAGAAAAATGGATAAAGAAGTTGTGGTCCTTATGTACAATGGAATATCACTCAGCCATGAAATCTACGGCAAAAGGCTCGTAGCAGCATGATGAGTGGATATAGGTACGACGATTCTACGTGAAATAAGTCACACAGAAAAAGACACTTATCATAAGATATCACTTATAGAGGGAATGTAAAAACCGCTACACTTGAACTGAATTACAAAACAGAAGAGAGTCACACGTTTAGAAAACACACTATGGCTGCTTAACGGGAAAGGTGAGGTGCGGTGATGCATAAAACCGGGGTTTCAAATTAGCTCAGATACCGTTCCATAAACCCAATATGTAATAGACAAGACCTACTCCTTGCTCAGTAAACGGGACTCAACACCCCCTATTCACCGCTGAAAAATATATCTGACTAGTAAGAATCTTAAAACCTATGTATTGAAATCTCTCTGTATGTGAGTCAAGTGGGTGTAAAGCGTCATAAACACAGCACTGAAAAGCAGCTAAACCCCATTATGAAATCAATTACTTTTAAAAACCCGTGAAACAAAGACAGTGAAAGAGAGAGAAATTCTTACAAAATTCTTTCAGGGGCTGTGATGCCACCTGGGTTGACCATATCTAGGCCCACAGCTGATTGAGACGTAAGGGTGGACACTCTTGGGGCTGAGAGGTTTGGTGAGGTTGGGTGAGCAAACGCAGACCCTTGAAAGTAATGCTGCGTGGTACCCATCCCATGGGTCCCAAATCTCCAGGTTCAAGGGCACCTTCCTACATCGAAAACATGCATGAGAAACCCAGAAGATGGTACACCGTGTGATCGGGAAAGGTTTCTAAAAGGCACCTCATTTCTCACCTCCTTGTGCTCGGGTTCGCCATTCCAGCCGCTTTCCTAGCAATCTCCCTCCTTGGAGAATCAGCACCTTTAACCTCCTATTCCGTACAGGTTGCAATTTGTCCTGAGGATGAACGGGAAGAGGGGGAACCAATGAGAGACTAGCTCTAGGTCTTGGGACAGGCACAGGTCACTCTATTTTCCCATCAGAAAGAAGAATTAACCACAGGCTCAGCCTGCCCCCCGGAAGCAGAATAGGGCCTGAAGCAATCCTGCGCTTTTGCGGCCAGCTCCCAAGAAAGCGAGTTGAAAAATGGAGCTCAAGGGCACTGCAATTCACAAACCTGCAGAGTTATAAATGATAACTCTCGTCCACAAATATATTGAGGGAAGGCAACGAAGAGGATATGAAAGCAAGGCAGAATTGCAGGAAACAGATTTCAGGAGGGAGATTCGAATCGCCTTTAAAGCAGAGGAGAAGCGGCAAAACCTCGACAATGATGCCCTTGGCCAAAAAGGGCGTATGCGTTTTTTCCTGAATATATTCAGGAAAAAACGCATACGCCCTTTTTGGCCAACCAAGCAACCTGGAAAGGCAAATCAGCGCTACAAAGAAGTCTCGCTTCCCATCGGTCAAAAGGGCCATGCTGAATAAAGTTTCAAAACCAGCAATGCAGGACAGGCCATGGAGAAACGGGAGCCTTGCTACGCTGATGGGCGGGATGTAAATTGCCAACAGCCACTCTGGAGAGGTGTACGGTGTGTCTTGAAATATCTAAAAAACTCAGCTTAGAGAGCATAGGGCACTTCCACTCATGGGCGTATAAATTGGGAAAACTAAAAATCAGCAAGACACAGGCACCCCAAAGCTTAGGGCTGCTCTGTTGACAAGAAGCTCCACTTCCTTACACCTTAAATATCCCAGGAAAGAGAAAAATGGATAAAGAAGTTGTGGTCCTTATGTACAATGGAATATCACTCAACCATGAAATCAACGTCATAAGGCTCGGTGCAGCGTGATGAGTGGATTTAGGTATGACGATTCTACGTGAAATAAGTCACACAGAAAAAGACACTTATCATAAGATATCACTTATAGAGGGAATGTAAAAACCGCTACACTTGATCTGAATTACAAAACAGAAGAGAGTCACACGTTTAGAAAACACACTATGGCTGCTTAACGGGAAAGGTGAGGTGGGGTGATGCATAAAACCGGGGTTTCAAATTAGCTCAGATACCGTTCCATAAACCCAATATGTAATAGACAAGACCTACTCCTTGCTCAATGAACGGGACTGAACACACCCTATTCACCGCCCAAGAATATATCTGACTAGTAAGAATCTTAAAACCTATGTATTGAAATCTCTCTGTAAGTGAGTCACGTGGGGGTAAAGCGTCATAAACACAGCACTGAAAAGCAGCTAAACCCCATTATAAAAATCAATTACTTTAAAAAACCCGTGAAACAAAGACAGTGAAAGAGAGAGAAATTCTTACAAAATTCTTTCAGGGGCTGTGATGCCACCTGGGTTGACCATACCTGGACCCACAGCTGATTGAGACGTAAGGGTGGACACTCTTGGGGCTGAGAGGTTTGGTGAGGTTGGGTGAGCAAACGCAGACCCTTGAAAGT
This sequence comes from Eschrichtius robustus, assembly GCF_028021215.1. Lineage (NCBI taxonomy): Eukaryota > Metazoa > Chordata > Mammalia > Artiodactyla > Eschrichtiidae > Eschrichtius > Eschrichtius robustus. Next base: position 82,081,121 of record NC_090832.1, read on the forward strand.
AATGCTGCGTGGTACCCATCCCATGGGTCCCAAATCTCCAGGTTCAAGGGCACCTTCCTACATCGAAAACATGCATGAGAAACCCAGAAGATGGTACACCGTGTGATCGGGAAAGGTTTCTAAAAGGCACCTCATTTCTCACCTCCTTGTGCTCGGGTTCGCCATTCCAGCCGCTTTCCTAGCAATCTCCCTCCTTGGAGAATCAGCACCTTTAACCTCCTATTCCGTACAGGTTGCAATTTGTCCTGAGGATGAACGGGAAGAGGGGGAACCAATGAGAGACTAACTCTAGGTCTTGGGACAGGCACAGGTCACTCTATTTTCCCATCAGAAAGAAGAATTAACCACAGGCTCAGCCTGCCGCCCGGAAGCAGAATAGGGCCTGAAGCAATCCTGCGCTTTTGCGGCCAGCTCCCAAGAAAGTGAGTTGAAAAATGGAGCTCAGGGGCACTGCAATTCACAAACCTGCAGAGTTATAAATGATAACTCTCGTCCACAAATATATTGAGGGAAGGCAACGAAGAGGATTTGAAAGCAAGGCAGAATTGCAGGAAACAGATTTCAGGAGGGAGATTCGAATCGCCTTTAAAGCAGAGGAAAAGCGGCAAAACCTCGACAATGATGCCCTTGGCCAAAAAGGGCGTATGCGGTTTTCCTGAATATATTCAGGAAAAAACGCATACGCCCTTTTTGGCCAACCAAGCAACCTGGAAAGGCAAATCAGCGCTACAAAGAAGTCTCGCTTCCCATCGGTCAAAAGCGCCATGCTGAATAAAGTGTCAAAACCAGCAATGCAGGACAGGCCATGGAGAAACGGGAGCCTTGCTACGCTGATGGGCGGGATGTAAATTGCCAACAGCCACTCTGGAGAGGTGTACGGTGTGTCTTGAAATATCTAAAAAACTCAGCTTAGAGAGCATAGGGCACTTCCACTCATGGGCGTATAAATTGGGAAAACTAAAAATCAGCAAGACACAGACACCCCAAAGTTTAGGGCTGCTCTGTTGACAAGAACCTCCACTTCCTTACACCTTAAATATCCCAGGAAAGAGAAAAATGGATAAAGAAGTTGTGGTCCTTATGTACAATGGAATATCACTCAGCCATGAAATCTACGTCAAAAGGCTCGTAGCAGCATGATGAGTGGATATAGGTACGACGATTCTACGTGAAATAAGTCACACAGAAAAAGACACTTATCATAAGATATCACTTATAGAGGGAATGTAAAAACCGCTACACTTGAACTGAATTACAAAACAGAAGAGAGTCACACGTTTAGAAAACACACTATGGCTGCTTAACGGGAAAGGTGAGGTGCGGTGATGCATAAAACCGGGGTTTCAAATTAGCTCAGATACCGTTCCATAAACCCAATATGTAATAGACAAGACCTACTCCTTGCTCAGTAAACGGGACTCAACACCCCCTATTCACCGCTCAAAAATATATCTGACTAGTAAAAATCTTAAAACCTATGTATTGAAATCTCTCTGTATGTGAGTCAAGTGGGTGTAAAGCGTCATAAACACAGCACTGAAAAGCAGCTAAACCCCATTATAAAAATCAATTACTTTTAAAAACCTGTGAAACAAAGACAGTGAAAGAGAGAGAAATTCTTACAAAATTCTTTCAGGGGCTGTGATGCCACCTGGGTTGACCATATCTAGACCCACAGCTGATTGAGACGTAAGGGTGGACACTCTTGGGGCTGAGAGGTTTGGTGAGGTTGGGTGAGCAAACGCAGACCCTTGAAAGTAATGCTGCGTGGTACCCATCCCATGGGTCCCAAATCTCCAGGTTCAAGGGCACCTTCCTACATCGAAAACATGCATGAGAAACCCAGAAGATGGTACACCGTGTGATCGGGAAAGGTTTCTAAAAGGCACCTCATTTCTCACCTCCTTGTGCTCGGGTTCGCCATTCCAGCCGCTTTCCTAGCAATCTCCCTCCTTGGAGAATCAGCACCTTTAACCTCCTATTCCGTACAGGTTGCAATTTGTCCTGAGGATGAACGGGAAGAGGGGGAACCAATGAGATACTAGCTCTAGGTCTTGGGACAGGCACAGGTCACTCTATTTTCCCATCAGAAAGAAGAATTAACCACAGGCTCAGCCTGCCGCCCGGAAGCAGAATATGGCCTGAAGCAATCCTGCGCTTTTGCGGCCAGCTCCCAAGAAAGCAAGTTGAAAAATGGAGCTCAGGGGCACTGCAATTCACAAACCTGCAGAGTTATAAATGACAACTCTCGTCCACAAATATATTGAGGGAAGGCAACGAAGAGGATTTGAAAGCAAGGCAGAATTGCAGGAAACAGATTTCAGGAGGGAGATTCAAATCGCCTTTAAAGCAGAGGAAAAGCGGTAAAACCTCGACAATGATGCCCTTGGCCAAAAAGTGCGTATGCGTTTTTTCCTGAATATATTCAGGAAAAAACGCATACGCCCTTTTTGGCCAACCAAGCAACCTGGAAAGGCAAATCAGCGCTACAAAGAAGTCTCGCTTCCCATCGGTCAAAAGGGCCATGCTGAATAAAGTGTCAAAACCAGCAATGCAGGACAGGCCATGGAGAAACGGGAGCCTTGCTACGCTGATGGGCGGGATGTAAATTGCCAACAGCCACTCTGGAGAGGTGTACGGTGTGTCTTGAAATATCTAAAAAACTCAGCTTAGAGAGCATAGGGCACTTCCACTCATGGGCGTATAAATTGGGAAAACTAAAAATCAGCAAGACACAGGCACCCCAAAGTTTAGGGCTGCTCTGTTGACAAGAACCTCCACTTCCTTACACCTTAAATATCCCAGGAAAGAGAAAAATGGATAAAGAAGTTGTGGTCCTTATGTACAATGGAATATCACTCAGCCATGAAATCTACGGCAAAAGGCTCGTAGCAGCATGATGAGTGGATATAGGTACGACGATTCTACGTGAAATAAGTCACACAGAAAAAGACACTTATCATAAGATATCACTTATAGAGGGAATGTAAAAACCGCTACACTTGAACTGAATTACAAAACAGAAGAGAGTCACACGTTTAGAAAACACACTATGGCTGCTTAACGGGAAAGGTGAGGTGCGGTGATGCATAAAACCGGGGTTTCAAATTAGCTCAGATACCGTTCCATAAACCCAATATGTAATAGACAAGACCTACTCCTTGCTCAGTAAACGGGACTCAACACCCCCTATTCACCGCTCAAAAATATATCTGACTAGTAAGAATCTTAAAACCTATGTATTGAAATCTCTCTGTATGTGAGTCAAGTGGGTGTAAAGCGTCATAAACACAGCACTGAAAAGCAGCTAAACCCCATTATGAAATCAATTACTTTTAAAAACCCGTGAAACAAAGACAGTGAAAGAGAGAGAAATTCTTACAAAATTCTTTCAGGGGCTGTGATGCCACCTGGGTTGACCATATCTAGGCCCACAGCTGATTGAGACGTAAGGGTGGACACTCTTGGGGCTGAGAGGTTTGGTGAGGTTGGGTGAGCAAACGCAGACCCTTGAAAGTAATGCTGCGTGGTACCCATCCCATGGGTCCCAAATCTCCAGGTTCAAGGGCACCTTCCTACATCGAAAACATGCATGAGAAACCCAGAAGATGGTACACCGTGTGATCGGGAAAGGTTTCTAAAAGGCACCTCATTTCTCACCTCCTTGTGCTCGGGTTCGCCATTCCAGCCGCTTTCCTAGCAATCTCCCTCCTTGGAGAATCAGCACCTTTAACCTCCTATTCCGTACAGGTTGCAATTTGTACTGAGGATGAACGGGAAGAGGGGGAACCAATGAGAGACTAGCTCTAGGTCTTGGGACAGGCACAGGTCACTCTATTTTCCCATCAGAAAGAAGAATTAACCACAGGCTCAGCCTGCCCCCCGGAAGCAGAATAGGGCCTGAAGCAATCCTGCGCTTTTGCGGCCAGCTCCCAAGAAAGCGAGTTGAAAAATGGAGCTCAAGGGCACTGCAATTCACAAACCTGCAGAGTTATAAATGATAACTCTCGTCCACAAATATATTGAGGGAAGGCAACGAAGAGGATTTGAAAGCAAGGCAGAATTGCAGGAAACAGATTTCAGGAGGGAGATTCGAATCGCCTTTAAAGCAGAGGAGAAGCGGCAAAACCTCGACAATGATGCCCTTGGCCAAAAAGGGCGTATGCGTTTTTTCCTGAATATATTCAGGAAAAAACGCATACGCCCTTTTTGGCCAACCAAGCAACCTGGAAAGGCAAATCAGCGCTACAAAGAAGTCTCGCTTCCCATCGGTCAAAAGGGCCATGCTGAATAAAGTTTCAAAACCAGCAATGCAGGACAGGCCATGGAGAAACGGGAGCCTTGCTACGCTGATGGGCGGGATGTAAATTGCCAACAGCCACTCTGGAGAGGTGTACGGTGTGTCTTGAAATATCTAAAAAACTCAGCTTAGAGAGCATAGGGCACTTCCACTCATGGGCGTATAAATTGGGAAAACTAAAAATCAGCAAGACACAGGCACCCCAAAGTTTAGGGCTGCTCTGTTGACAAGAACCTCCACTTCCTTACACCTTAAATATCCCAGGAAAGAGAAAAATGGATAAAGAAGTTGTGGTCCTTATGTACAATGGAATATCACTCAGCCATGAAATCTACGGCAAAAGGCTCGTAGCAGCATGATGAGTGGATATAGGTACGACGATTCTACGTGAAATAAGTCACACAGAAAAAGACACTTATCATAAGATATCACTTAGAGAGGGAATGTAAAAACCGCTACACTTGAACTGAATTACAAAACAGAAGAGAGTCACACGTTTAGAAAACACACTATGGCTGCTTAACGGGAAAGGTGAGGTGCGGTGATGCATAAAACCGGGGTTTCAAATTAGCTCAGATACCGTTCCATAAACCCAATATGTAATAGACAAGACCTACTCCTTGCTCAGTGAACGGGACTCAACACCCCCTATTCACCGCTCAAAAATATATCTGACTAGTAAGAATCTTAAAACCTAAGTATTGAAATCTCTCTGTATGTGAGTCAAGTGGGTGCAAAGCGTCATAAACACAGCACTGAAAAGCAGCTAAACCCCATTATAAAAATCAATTACTTTTAAAAACCCGTGAAACAAAGACAGTGAAAGAGAGAGAAATTCTTACAAAATTCTTTCAGGGGCTGTGATGCCACCTGGGTTGACCATATCTAGGCCCACAGCTGATTGAGACGTAAGGGTGGACACTCTTGGGGCTGAGAGGTTTGGTGAGGTTGGGTGAGCAAACGCAGACCCTTGAAAGTAATGCTGCGTGGTACCCATCCCATGGGTCCCAAATCTCCAGGTTCAAGGGCACCTTCCTACATCGAAAACATGCATGAGAAACCCAGAAGATGGTACACCGTGTGATCGGGAAAGGTTTCTAAAAGGCACCTCATTTCTCACCTCCTTGTGCTCGGGTTCGCCATTCCAGCCGCTTTCCTAGCAATCTCCCTCCTTGGAGAATCAGCACCTTTATCCTCCTACTCCGTACAGGTTGCAATTTGTCCTGAGGAGGAACGGGAAGAGGGGGAACCAATGAGAGACTAGCTCTAGGTCTTGGGACAGGCACAGGTCACTCTATTTTCCCATCAGAAAGAAGAATTAACCACAGGCTCAGCCTGCCGCCCGGAAGCAGAATAGGGCCTGAAGCAATCCTGCGCTTTTGCGGCCAGCTCCCAAGAAAGCGAGTTGAAAAATGGAGCTCAGGGGCACTGCAATTCACAAACCTGCAGAGTTATAAATGATAACTCTCGTCCACAAATATATTGAGGGAAGGGAACGAAGAGGATTTGAAAGCAAGGCAGAATTGCAGGAAACAGATTTCAGGAGGGAGATTCGAATCGCCTTTAAAGCACAGGAAAAGCGGCAAAACCTCGACAATGATGCCCTTGGCCAAAAAGGGCGTATGCGTTTTTTCCTGAATATATTCAGGAAAAAACGCATACGCCCTTTTTGGCCAACCAAGCAACCTGGAAAGTCAAATCAGCGCTACAAAGAAGTCTCGCTTCCCATCGGTCAAAAGGGCCATGCTGAATAAAGTGTCAAAACCAGCAATGCAGAACAGGCCATGGAGAAACGGGAGCCTTGCTACGCTGATGGGCGGGATGTAAATTGCCAACAGCCACTCTGGAGAGGTGTACGGTGTGTCTTGAAACATCTAAAAAACTCAGCTTAGAGAGCATAGGGCACTACCACTCATGGGCGTATAAATTGGGAAAACTAAAAGTCAGCAAGACACAGGCACCCCAAAGATTAGGGCTGCTCTGTTGACAAGAACCTCCACTTCGTTACACCTTAAATATCCCAGGAAAGAGAAAAAATGGATAAATAAGTTGTGGTCCTTATGTACAATGGAATATCACTTAACCATGAAATCAACGTCATAAGGCTCGGTGCAGCCTGATGAGTGGATGAGGTATGACGATACTACGTGAAATAAGTCACACAGAAAAAGACACTTATCATAAGATATCACTTATAGAGAGAATGTAAAAACCGCTACACTTGAACTGAATTACAAAACAGAAGAGAGTCACACGTTTAGAAAACACACTATGGCTGCTTAACGGGAAAGGTGAGGTGGGGTGATGCATAAAACCAGGGTTTCAAATTAGCTCAGATACCGTTCCATAAACCCAATATGTAATAGACAAGACCTACTCCTTGCTCAATGAATGGGACTCAACACCCCCTATTCACCGCCCAAGAATATATCTGACTAGTAAGAATCTTAAAACCTATGTATTGAAATCTCTCTGTAAGTGAGTCACGTGGGGGTAAAGCGTCATAAACACAGCACTGAAAAGCAGCTAAACCCCATTATAAAAATCAATTACTTTTAAAAACCCGTGAAACGAAGGCAGTGAAAGAGAGAGAAATTCTTACAAAATTCGTTCAGGGGCTGTGATGCCACCTGGGTTGACCATATCTAGACCCACAGCTGATTGAGACATAAGGGTGGACACTCTTGGGGCTAAGAGGTTTGGTGAGGTTGGGTGAGCAAACGCAGACCCTTTAAAGCAATACTGCGTGGTACCCATCCCGTGGGTCCCAAATCTCCAGGTTCAAGGGCACCTTCCTACATCGAAAACATGCATGAGAAACCCAGAAGATGGTACACCGTGTGATCGGGAAAGGTTTCTAAAAGGCACCTCATTTCTCACCTCCTTGTGCTCGGGTTCGCCATTCCAGCCGCTTTCCTAGCAATCTCCCTCCTTGGAGAATCAGCACCTTTAACCTCCTGTTCCGTACAGGTTGCAATTTGTCCTGAGGATGAACGGGAAGAGGGGGAACCAATGAGAGATTAGCTCTAGGTCTTGGGACAGGCACAGGTCACTCTATTTTCCCATCAGAAAGAAGAATTAACCACAGGCTCAGCCTGCCGCCAGGAAGCAGAATAGGGCCTGAAGCAATCCTGCGCTTTTGCGGCCAGCTCCCAAGAAAGCGAGTTGAAAAATGGAGCTCAGGGGCACTGCAATTCACAAACCTGCAGAGTTATAAATGATAACTCTCGTCCACAAATATATTGAGGGAAGGCAACGAAGAGGATTTCAAAGCAAGGCAGAATTGCGGGAAACAGATTTCAGGAGGGAGATTCGAATCGCCTTTAAAGCACAGGAAAAGCAGCAAAAGCTCGACAATGATGCCCTTGGCCAAAAAGGGCGTATGCGTTTTTTCTGAATATATTCAGGAAAAAACGCATACGCCCTTTTTGGCCAAACAAGCAACCTGGAAAGGCAAATCAGCGCTACAAAGAAGTCTCGCTTCCCATCGGTCAAAAGGGCCATGCTGAATAAAGTGTCAAAACCAACAATGCAGGACAGGCCATGGAGAAACGGGAGCCTTGCTACGCTGATGGGCGGGATGTAAATTGCCAACAGCCACTCTGGAGAGGTGTATGGTGTGTCTTGAAACATCTAGAAAACTCAGCTTAGAGAGCATAGGGCACTTCCACTCATGGGCGTATAAATTGGGAAAACTAAAAATCAACAAGACACAGGCACCCCAATGTTTACGGCTGCTCTGTTGACAAGAACCTCCACTTCGTTACACCTTAAATATCCCAGGAAAGAGAAAAATGGATAAAGAAGTTGTGGTCCTTATGTACAATGGAATATCACTCAGCCATGAAATCTACGTCAAAAGGCTCGTAGCAGCATGATGAGTGGATATAGGTACGACGATTCTACGTGAAATAAGTCACACAGAAAAAGACACTTATCATAAAATATCACTTAGAGAGGGAATGTAAAAACCGCTACACTTGAACTGAATTACAAAACAGAAGAGAGTCACACGTTTAGAAAACACACTATGGCTGCTTAACGGGAAAGGTGAGGTGCGGTGATGCATAAAACCGGGGTTTCAAATTAGCTCAGATACCGTTCCATAAACCCAATATGTAATAGACAAGACCTACTCCTTGCTCAGTAAACGGGACTCAACACCCCCTATTCACCGCTCAAAAATATATCTGACTAGTAAGAATCTTAAAACCTATGTATTGAAATCTCTCTGTATGTGAGTCAAGTGGGTGTAAAGCGTCATAAACACAGCACTGAAAAGCAGCTAAACCCCATTATAAAAATCAATTACTTTTAAAAACCCGTGAAACAAAGACAGTGAAAGAGAGAGAAATTCTTACAAAATTCTTTCAGGGGCTGTGATGCCACCTGGGTTGACCATATCTAGACCCACAGCTGATTGAGACGTAAGGGTGGACACTCTTGGGGCTGAGAGGTTTGGTGAGGTTGGGTGAGCAAACGCAGACCCTTGAAAGTAATGCTGCGTGGTACCCATCCCATGGGTCCCAAATCTCCAGGTTCAAGGGCACCTTCCTACATCGAAAACATGCATGAGAAACCCAGAAGATGGTACACCGTGTGATCGGGAAAGGTTTCTAAAAGGCACCTCATTTCTCACCTCCTTGTGCTCGGGTTCGCCATTCCAGCCGCTTTCCTAGCAATCTCCCTCCTTGGAGAATCAGCACCTTTAACCTCCTATTCCGTACAGGTTGCAATTTGTCCTGAGGATGAACGGGAAGAGGGGGAACCAATGAGATACTAGCTCTAGGTCTTGGGACAGGCACAGGTCACTCTATTTTCCCATCAGAAAGAAGAATTAACCACAGGCTCAGCCTGCCGCCCGGAAGCAGAATATGGCCTGAAGCAATCCTGCGCTTTTGCGGCCAGCTCCCAAGAAAGCAAGTTGAAAAATGGAGCTCAGGGGCACTGCAATTCACAAACCTGCAGAGTTATAAATGACAACTCTCGTCCACAAATATATTGAGGGAAGGCAACGAAGAGGATTTGAAAGCAAGGCAGAATTGCAGGAAACAGATTTCAGGAGGGAGATTCAAATCGCCTTTAAAGCAGAGGAAAAGCGGCAAAACCTCGACAATGATGCCCTTGGCCAAAAAGGGCGTATGCGTTTTTTCCTGAATATATTCAGGAAAAAACGCATACGCCCTTTTTGGCCAACCAAGCAACCTGGAAAGGCAAATCAGCGCTACAAAGAAGTCTCGCTTCCCATCGGTCAAAAGGGCCATGCTGAATAAAGTGTCAAAACCAGCAATGCAGGACAGGCCATGGAGAAACGGGAGCCTTGCTACGCTGATGGGCGGGATGTAAATTGCCAACAGCCACTCTGGAGAGGTGTACGGTGTGTCTTGAAATATCTAAAAAACTCAGCTTAGAGAGCATAGGGCACTTCCACTCATGGGCGTATAAATTGGGAAAACTAAAAATCAGCAAGACACAGGCACCCCAAAGTTTAGGGCTGCTCTGTTGACAAGAACCTCCACTTCCTTACACCTTAAATATCCCAGGAAAGAGAAAAATGGATAAAGAAGTTGTGGTCCTTATGTACAATGGAATATCACTCAGCCATGAAATCTACGTCAAAAGGCTCGTAGCAGCATGATGAGTGGATATAGGTACGACGATTCTACGTGAAATAAGTCACACAGAAAAAGACACTTATCATAAGATATCACTTATAGAGGGAATGTAAAAACGGCTACACTTGAACTGAATTACAAAACAGAAGAGAGTCACACGTTTAGAAAACACACTATGGCTGCTTAACGGGAAAGGTGAGGTGCGGTGATGCATAAAACCGGGGTTTCAAATTAGCTCAGATACCGTTCCATAAACCCAATATGTAATAGACAAGACCTACTCCTTGCTCAGTAAACGGGACTCAACACCCCCTATTCACCGCTCAAAAATATATCTGACTAGTAAGAATCTTAAAACCTATGTATTGAAATCTCTCTGTATGTGAGTCAAGTGGGTGTAAAGCGTCATAAACACAGCACTGAAAAGCAGCTAAACCCCATTATGAAATCAATTACTTTTAAAAACCCGTGAAACAAAGACAGTGAAAGAGAGAGAAATTCTTACAAAATTCTTTCAGGGGCTGTGATGCCACCTGGGTTGACCATATCTAGGCCCACAGCTGATTGAGACGTAAGGGTGGACACTCTTGGGGCTGAGAGGTTTGGTGAGGTTGGGTGAGCAAACGCAGACCCTTGAAAGTAATGCTGCGTGGTACCCATCCCATGGGTCCCAAATCTCCAGGTTCAAGGGCACCTTCCTACATCGAAAACATGCATGAGAAACCCAGAAGATGGTACACCGTGTGATCGGGAAAGGTTTCTAAAAGGCACCTCATTTCTCACCTCCTTGTGCTCGGGTTCGCCATTCCAGCCGCTTTCCTAGCAATCTCCCTCCTTGGAGAATCAGCACCTTTAACCTCCTATTCCGTACAGGTTGCAATTTGTCCTGAGGATGAACGGGAAGAGGGGGAACCAATGAGAGACTAGCTCTAGGTCTTGGGACAGGCACAGGTCACTCTATTTTCCCATCAGAAAGAAGAATTAACCACAGGCTCAGCCTGCCCCCCGGAAGCAGAATAGGGCCTGAAGCAATCCTGCGCTTTTGCGGCCAGCTCCCAAGAAAGCGAGTTGAAAAATGGAGCTCAAGGGCACTGCAATTCACAAACCTGCAGAGTTATAAATGATAACTCTCGTCCACAAATATATTGAGGGAAGGCAACGAAGAGGATTTGAAAGCAAGGCAGAATTGCAGGAAACAGATTTCAGGAGGGAGATTCGAATCGCCTTTAAAGCAGAGGAGAAGCGGCAAAACCTCGACAATGATGCCCTTGGCCAAAAAGGGCGTATGCGTTTTTTCCTGAATATATTCAGGAAAAAACGCATACGCCCTTTTTGGCCAACCAAGCAACCTGGAAAGGCAAATCAGCGCTACAAAGAAGTCTCGCTTCCCATCGGTCAAAAGGGCCATGCTGAATAAAGTTTCAAAACCAGCAATGCAGGACAGGCCATGGAGAAACGGGAGCCTTGCTACGCTGATGGGCGGGATGTAAATTGCCAACAGCCACTCTGGAGAGGTGTACGGTGTGTCTTGAAATATCTAAAAAACTCAGCTTAGAGAGCATAGGGCACTTCCACTCATGGGCGTATAAATTGGGAAAACTAAAAATCAGCAAGACACAGGCACCCCAAAGTTTAGGGCTGCTCTGTTGACAAGAACCTCCACTTCCTTACACCTTAAATATCCCAGGAAAGAGAAAAATGGATAAAGAAGTTGTGGTCCTTATGTACAATGGAATATCACTCAGCCATGAAATCTACGGCAAAAGGCTCGTAGCAGCATGATGAGTGGATATAGGTACGACGATTCTACGTGAAATAAGTCACACAGAAAAAGACACTTATCATAAGATATCACTTAGAGAGGGAATGTAAAAACCGCTACACTTGAACTGAATTACAAAACAGAAGAGAGTCACACGTTTAGAAAACACACTATGGCTGCTTAACGGGAAAGGTGAGGTGCGGTGATGCATAAAACCGGGGTTTCAAATTAGCTCAGATACCGTTCCATAAACCCAATATGTAATAGACAAGACCTACTCCTTGCTCAGTAAACGGGACTCAACACCCCCTATTCACCGCTCAAAAATATATCTGACTAGTAAGAATCTTAAAACCTAAGTATTGAAATCTCTCTGTATGTGAGTCAAGTGGGTGTAAAGCGTCATAAACACAGCACTGAAAAGCAGCTAAACCCCATTATAAAAATCAATTACTTTTAAAAACCCGTGAAACAAAGACAGTGAAAGAGAGAGAAATTCTTACAAAATTCTTTCAGGGGCTGTGATGCCACCTGGGTTGACCATATCTAGGCCCACAGCTGATTGAGACGTAAGGGTGGACACTCTTGGGGCTGAGAGGTTTGGTGAGGTTGGGTGAGCAAACGCAGACCCTTGAAAGTAATGCTGCGTGGTACCCATCCCATGGGTCCCAAATCTCCAGGTTCAAGGGCACCTTCCTACATCGAAAACATGCATGAGAATCCCAGAAGATGGTACACCGTGTGATCGGGAAAGGTTTCTAAAAGGCACCTCATTTCTCACCTCCTTGTGCTCGGGTTCGCCATTCCAGCCGCTTTCCTAGCAATCTCCCTCTTGGAGAATCAGCACCTTTATCCTCCTACTCCGTACAGGTTGCAATTTGTCCTGAGGAGGAACGGGAAGAGGGGGAACCAATGAGAGACTAGCTCTAGGTCTTGGGACAGGCACAGGTCACTCTATTTTCCCATCAGAAAGAAGAATTAACCACAGGCTCAGCCTGCCGCCCGGAAGCAGAATAGGGCCTGAAGCAATCCTGCGCTTTTGCGGCCAGCTCCCAAGAAAGCGAGTTGAAAAATGGAGCTCAGGGGCACTGCAATTCACAAACCTGCAGAGTTATAAATGATAACTCTCGTCCACAAATATACTGAGGGAAGGCAACGAAGAGGATTTGAAAGCAAGGCAGAATTGCAGGAAACAGATTTCAGGAGGGAGATTCGAATCGCCTTTAAAGCACAGGAAAAGCGGCAAAACCTCGACAATGATGCCCTTGGCCAAAAAGGGCGTATGCGTTTTTTCCTGAATATATTCAGGAAAAAACGCATACGCCCTTTTTGGCCAACCAAGCAACCTGGAAAGTCAAATCAGCGCTACAAAGAAGTCTCGCTTCCCATCGGTCAAAAGGGCCATGCTGAATAAAGTGTCAAAACCAGCAATGCAGAACAGGCCATGGAGAAACGGGAGCCTTGCTACGCTGATGGGCGGGATGTAAATTGCCAACAGCCACTCTGGAGAGGTGTACGGTGTGTCTTGAAACATCTAAAAAACTCAGCTTAGAGAGCATAGGGCACTACCACTCATGGGCGTATAAATTGGGAAAACTTAAAGTCAGCAAGACACAGGCACCCCAAAGATTAGGGCTGCTCTGTTGACAAGAACCTCCACTTCGTTACACCTTAAATATCCTAGGAAAGAGAAAAAATGGATAAATAAGTTGTGGTCCTTATGTACAATGGAATATCACTTAACCATGAAATCAACGTCATAAGGCTCGGTGCAGCCTGATGAGTGGATTAGGTATGACGATACTACGTGAAATAAGTCACACAGAAAAAGACACTTATCATAAGATATCACTTATAGAGAGAATGTAAAAACCGCTACACTTGAACTGAATTACAAAACAGAAGAGAGTCACACGTTTAGAAAACACACTATGGCTGCTTAACGGGAAAGGTGAGGTGGGGTGATGCATAAAACCAGGGTTTCAAATTAGCTCAGATACCGTTCCATAAACCCAATATGTAATAGACAAGACCTACTCCTTGCTCAATGAACGGGACTCAACACCCCCTATTCACCGCCCAAGAATATATCTGACTAGTAAGAATCTTAAAACCTATGTATTGAAATCTCTCTGTAAGTGAGTCACGTGGGGGTAAAGCGTCATAAACACAGCACTGAAAAGCAGCTAAACCCCATTATAAAAATCAATTACTTTTAAAAACCCGTGAAACGAAGGCAGTGAAAGAGAGAGAAATTCTTACAAAATTCGTTCAGGGGCTGTGATGCCACCTGGGTTGACCATATCTAGACCCACAGCTGATTGAGACATAAGGGTGGACACTCTTGGGGCTAAGAGGTTTGGTGAGGTTGGGTGAGCAAACGCAGACCCTTTAAAGCAATACTGCGTGGTACCCATCCCTTGGGTCCCAAATCTCCAGGTTCAAGGGCACCTTCCTACATCGAAAACATGCATGAGAAACCCAGAAGATGGTACACCGTGTGATCGGGAAAGGTTTCTAAAAGGCACCTCATTTCTCACCTCCTTGTGCTCGGGTTCGCCATTCCAGCCGCTTTCCTAGCAATCTCCCTCCTTGGAGAATCAGCACCTTTAACCTCCTGTTCCGTACAGGTTGCAATTTGTCCTGAGGATGAACGGGAAGAGGGGGAACCAATGAGAGATTAGCTCTAGGTCTTGGGACAGGCACAGGTCACTCTATTTTCCCATCAGAAAGAAGAATTAACCACAGGCTCAGCCTGCCGCCAGGAAGCAGAATAGGGCCTGAAGCAATCCTGCGCTTTTGCGGCCAGCTCCCAAGAAAGCGAGTTGAAAAATGGAGCTCAGGGGCACTGCAATTCACAAACCTGCAAAGTTATAAATGATAACTCTCGTCCACAAATATATTGAGGGAAGGCAACGAAGAGGATTTCAAAGCAAGGCAGAATTGCGGGAAACAGATTTCAGGAGGGAGATTCGAATCGCCTTTAAAGCACAGGAAAAGCAGCAAAAGCTCGACAATGATGCCCTTGGCCAAAAAGGGCGTATGCGTTTTTTCTGAATATATTCAGGAAAAAACGCATACGCCCTTTTTGGCCAAACAAGCAACCTGGAAAGGCAAATCAGCGCTACAAAGAAGTCTCGCTTCCCATCGGTCAAAAGGGCAATGCTGAATAAAGTGTCAAAACCAACAATGCAGGACAGGCCATGGAGAAACGGGAGCCTTGCTACGCTGATGGGCGGGATGTAAATTGCCAACAGCCACTCTGGAGAGGTGTATGGTGTGTCTTGAAACATCTAGAAAACTCAGCTTAGAGAGCATAGGGCACTTCCACTCATGGGCGTATAAATTGGGAAAACTAAAAATCAACAAGACACAGGCACCCCAATGTTTACGGCTGCTCTGTTGACAAGAACCTCCACTTCGTTACACCTTAAATATCCCAGGAAAGAGAAAAATGGATAAAGAAGTTGTGGTCCTTATGTACAATGGAATATCACTCAGCCATGAAATCTACGTCAAAAGGCTCGTAGCAGCATGATGAGTGGATATAGGTACGACGATTCTACGTGAAATGAGTCACACAGAAAAAGACACTTATCATAAGATATCACTTAGAGAGGGAATGTAAAAACCGCTACACTTGAACTGAATTACAAAACAGAAGAGAGTCACACGTTTAGAAAACACACTATGGCTGCTTAACGGGAAAGGTGAGGTGCGGTGATGCATAAAACCGGGGTTTCAAATTAGCTCAGATACCGTTCCATAAACCCAATATGTAATAGACAAGACCTACTCCTTGCTCAGTGAACGGGACTCAACACCCCCTATTCACCGCTCAAAAATATATCTGACTAGTAAGAATCTTAAAACCTATGTATTGAAATCTCTCTGTATGTGAGTCAAGTGGGTGTAAAGCGTCATAAACACAGCACTGAAAAGCAGCTAAACCCCATTATAAAAATCAATTACTTTTAAAAACCCGTGAAACAAAGACAGTGAAAGAGAGAGAAATTCTTACAAAATTATTTCAGGGGCTGTGATGCCACCTGGGTTGACCATATCTAGACCCACAGCTGATTGAGACGTAAGGGTGGACACTCTTGGGGCTGAGAGGTTTGGTGAGGTTGGGTGAGCAAACGCAGACCCTTGAAAGTAATGCTGCGTGGTACCCATCCCATGGGTCCCAAATCTCCAGGTTCAAGGGCACCTTCCTACATCGAAAACATGCATGAGAAACCCAGAAGATGGTACACCGTGTGATCGGGAAAGGTTTCTAAAAGGCACCTCATTTCTCACCTCCTTGTGCTCGGGTTCGCCATTCCAGCCGCTTTCCTAGCAATCTCCCTCCTTGGAGAATCAGCACCTTTAACCTCCTATTCCGTACAGGTTGCAATTTGTCCTGAGGATGAACGGGAAGAGGGGGAACCAATGAGAGACTAGCTCTAGGTCTTGGGACAGGCACAGGTCACTCTATTTTCCCATCAGAAAGAAGAATTAACCACAGGCTCAGCCTGCCGCCCGGAAGCAGAATAGGGCCTGAAGCAATCCTGCGCTTTTGCGGCCAGCTCCCAAGAAAGCGAGTTGAAAAATGGAGCTCAGGGGCACTGCAATTCACAAACCTGCAGAGTTATAAATGATAACTCTCGTCCACAAATATATTGAGGGAAGGCAACGAAGAGGATTTGAAAGCAAGGCAGAATTGCAGGAAACAGATTTCAGGAGGGAGATTCGAATCGCCTTTAAAGCAGAGGAAAAGCGGCAAAACCTCGACAATGATGCCCTTGGCCAAAAAGGGCGTATGCGTTTTTTCCTGAATATATTCAGGAAAAAACGCATACGCCCTTTTTGGCCAACCAAGCAACCTGGAAAGGCAAATCAGCGCTACAAAGAAGTCTCGCTTCCCATCGGTCAAAAGGGCCATGCTGAATAAAGTGTCAAAACCAGCAATGCAGGACAGGCCATGGAGAAACGGGAGCCTTGCTACGCTGATGGGCGGGATGTAAATTGCCAACAGCCACTCTGGAGAGGTGTACGGTGTGTCTTGAAATATCTAAAAAACTCAGCTTAGAGAGCATAGGGCACTTCCACTCATGGGCGTATAAATTGGGAAAACTAAAAATCAGCAAGACACAGGCACCCCAAAGTTTAGGGCTGCTCTGTTGACAAGAACCTCCACTTCCTTACACCTTAAATATCCCAGGAAAGAGAAAAATGGATAAAGAAGTTGTGGTCCTTATGTACAATGGAATATCACTCAGCCATGAAATCTACGTCAAAAGGCTCATAGCAGCATGATGAGTGGATATAGGTACGACGATTCTACGTGAAATAAGTCACACAGAAAAAGACACTTATCATAAGATATCACTTATAGAGGGAATGTAAAAACCGCTACACTTAAACTGAATTACAAAACAGAAGAGAGTCACACGTTTAGAAAACACACTATGGCTGCTTAACGGGAAAGGTGAGGTGCGGTGATGCATAAAACCGGGGTTTCAAATTAGCTCAGATACCGTTCCATAAACCCAATATGTAATAGACAAGACCTACTCCTTGCTCAGTAAACGGGACTCAACACCCCCTATTCACCGCTCAAAAATATATCTGACTAGTAAGAATCTTAAAACCTATGTATTGAAATCTCTCTGTATGTGAGTCAAGTGGGTGTAAAGCGTCATAAACACAGCACTGAAAAGCAGCTAAACCCCATTATAAAAATCAATTACTTTTAAAAACCCGTGAAACAAAGACAGTGAAAGAGAGAGAAATTCTTACAAAATTCTTTCAGGGGCTGTGATGCCACCTGGGTTGACCATATCTGGACCCACAGCTGATTGAGACGTAAGGGTGGACACTCTTGGGGCTGAGAGGTTTGGTGAGGTTGGGTGAGCAAACGCAGACCCTTGAAAGTAATGCTGCGTGGTACCCATCCCATGGGTCCCAAATCCCCAGGTTCAAGGGCACCTTCCTACATCGAAAACATGCATGAGAAACCCAGAAGATGGTACACCGTGTGATCGGGAAAGGTTTCTAAAACGCACCTCATTTCTCACCTCCTTGTGCTCGGGTTCGCCATTCCAGCTGCTTTCCTAGCAATCTCCCTCCTTGGAGAATCAGCACCTTTAACCTCCTATTCCGTACAGGTTGCAATTTGTCCTGAGGATGAACGGGAAGAGGGGGAACCAATGAGAGACTAGCTCTAGGTCTTGGGACAGGCACAGGTCACTCTATTTTCCCATCAGAAAGAAGAATTAACCACAGGCTCAGCCTGCCGCCCGGAAGCAGAATAGAGCCTGAAGCAATCCTGCGCTTTTGCGGCCAGCTCCCAAGAAAGCGAGTTGAAAAATGGAGCTCAGGGGCACTGCAATTCACAAACCTGCAGAGTTATAAATGCTAACTCTCGTCCACAAATATATTGAGGGAAGGCAACGAAGAGGATTTGAAAGCAAGGCAGAATTGCAGGAAACAGATTTCAGGAGGGAGATTCGAATCGCCTTTAAAGCAGAGGAAAAGCGGCAAAACCTCGACAATGATGCCCTTGGCCAAAAAGGGCGTATGCGTTTTTTCCTGAATATATTCAGGAAAAAACGCATATGCCCTTTTGGGCTAACCAAGCAACCTGGAAAGGCAAATCAGCGCTACAAAGAAGTCTCGCTTCCCATCGGTCAAAAGGGCCATGCTGAATAAAGAGTCAAAACCAGCAATGCAGGACAGGCCATGGAGAAACGGGAGCCTTGCTACGCTGATGGGCGGGATGTAAATTGCCAACAGCCACTCTGGAGAGGTGTACGGTGTGTCTTGAAATATCTAAAAAACTCAGCTTAGAGAGAATAGGGCACTTCCACTCATCGGCGTATAAATTGGGAAAACTAAAAATCAGCAAGACACAGGCACCCCAAAGTTTAGGGCTGCTCTGTTGACAAGAACCTCCACTTCCTTACACCTTAAATATCCCAGGAAAGAGAAAAATGGATAAAGAAGTTGTGGTCCTTATGTACAATGGAATATCACTCAACCATGAAATCAACGTCATAAGGCTCGGTGCAGCATGATGAGTGGATTTAGGTATGACGATTCTACGTGAAATAAGTCACACAGAAAAAGACACTTATCATAAGATATCACTTATAGAGAGAATGTAAAAACCGCTACACTTGAACTGAATTATAAAACAGAAGAGAGTCACACGTTTAGAAAACACACTATGGCTGCTTAACGGGAAAGGTGAGGTGGGGTGATGCATAAAACCGGGGTTTCAAATTAGCTCAGATACCGTTCCATAAACCCAATATGTAATAGACAAGACCTACTCCTTGCTCAATGAACGGGACTGAACACCCCCTATTCACCGCCCAAGAATATATCTGACTAGTAAGAATCTTAAAACCTATGTATTGAAATCTCTCTGTAAGTGAGTCACGTGGGGGTAAAGCGTCATAAACACAGCACTGAAAAGCAGCTAAACCCCATTATAAAAATCAATTACTTTAAAAAACCCGTGAAACAAAGACAGTGAAAGAGAGAGAAATTCTTACAAAATTCTTTCAGGGGCTGTGATGCCACCTGGGTTGACCATATCTAGACCCACAGCTGATTGAGACGTAAGGGTGGACACTCTTGGGGCTCAGAGGTTTGGTGAGGTTGGGTGAGCAAACGCAGACCCTTGAAAGTAATGCTGCGTGGTACCCATCCCATGGGTCCCAAATCTCCAGGTTCAAGGGCACCTTCCTACATCGAAAACATGCATGAGAAACCCAGAAGATGGTACACCGTGTGATCGGGAAAGGTTTCTAAAAGGCACCTCATTTCTCACCTCCTTGTGCTCGGGTTCGCCATTCCAGCCGCTTTCCTAGCAATCTCCCTCCTTGGAGAATCAGCACCTTTAACCTCCTATTCCGTACAGGTTGCAATTTGTCCTGAGGATGAACGGGAAGAGGGGGAACCAATGAGAGACTAGCTCTAGGTCTTGGGACAGGCACAGGTCACTCTATTTTCCCATCAGAAAGAAGAATTAACCACAGGCTCAGCCTGCCGCCTGGAAGCAGAATAGGGCCTGAAGCAATCCTGCGCTTTTGCGGCCAGCTCCCAAGAAAGCGAGTTGAAAAATGGAGCTCAGGGGCACTGCAATTCACAAACCTGCAGAGTTATAAATGATAACTCTCGTCCACAAATATATTGACGGAAGGCAACGAAGAGGATTTGAAAGCAAGGCAGAATTGCAGGAAACAGATTTCAGGAGGGAGTTTCGAATCGCCTTTAAAGCACAGGAAAAGCGGCAAAACCTCGACAATGATGCCCTTGGCCAAAAAGGGCGTAAGCGTTTCTTCCTGAATATATTCAGGAAAAAACGCATACGCCCTTTTTGGCCAACCAAGCAACCTGGAAAGGCAAATCAGCGCTACAAAGAAGTCTCGCTTCCCATCGGTCAAAAGGGCCATGCTGAATAAAGTGTCAAAACCAGCAATGCAGGACAGGCCATGGAGAAACGGGAGCCTTGCTACGCTGATGGGCGGGATGTAAATTGCCAACAGCCACTCTGGAGAGGTGTACGGTGTGTCTTGAAACATCTAGAAAACTCAGCTTAGAGAGCATAGGGCACTTCCACTTATGGGCGTATAAATTGGGAAAACTAAAAATCAACAAGACACAGGCACCCCAATGTTTACGGCTGCTCTGTTGACAAGCACCTCCACTTCGTTACACCTTAAATATCCCAGGAAAGAGAAAAATGGATAAAGAAGTTGTGGTCCTTATGTACAATGGAATATCACTCAGCCATGAAATCTACGTCAAAAGGCTCGTAGCAGCATGATGAGTGGATATAGGTACGACGATTCTACGTGAAATAAGTCACACAGAAAAAGACACTTATCATAAGATATCACTTATACAGAGAATGTAAAAACCGCTACACTTGAACTGAATTACAAAACAGAAGAGAGTCACACGTTTAGAAAACACACTATGGCTGCTTAACGGGAAAGGTGAGGTGCGGTGATGCATAAAACCGGGGTTTCAAATTAGCTCAGATACCGTTCCATAAACCCAATATGTAATAGACAAGACCTACTCCTTGCTCAGTAAACGGGACTCAACACCCCCTATTCACTGCTCAAAAATATATCTGACTAGTAAGAATCTTAAAACCTAAGTATTGAAATCTCTCTGTATGTGAGTCAAGTGGGTGTAAAGCGTCATAAACACAGCACAGAAAAGCAGCTAAACCCCATTATAAAAATCAATTACTTTAAAAAACCCGTGAAACAAAGACAGTGAAAGAGAGAGAAATTCTTACAAAATTCTTTCAGGGGCTGTGATGCCACCTGGGTTGACCATATCTAGACCCACAGCTGATTGACACATAAGGGTGGACACTCTTGGGGCTGAGACGTTTAGTGAGGTTGGGTGAGCAAACGCAGACCCTTGAAAGTAATACTGCGTGGTACCCATCCCATGGGTCCCAAATCTCCAGGTTCAAGGGCACCTTCCTACATCGAAAACATGCATGAGAAACCCAGAAGATGGTACACCGTGTGATCGGGAAAGGTTTCTAAAACGCACCTCATTTCTCACCTCCTTGTGCTCGGGTTCGCCATTCCAGCCGCTTTCCTAGCAATCTCCCTCCTTGGAGAATCAGCACCTTTAACCTCCTGTTCCGTACAGTTTGCAATTTGTCCTGAGGATGAACGGGAAGTGGGGGAACCAATGAGAGACTAGCTCTAGGTCTTGGGACAGGCACAGGTCACTCTATTTTCCCATCAGAAAGAAGAATTAACCACAGGCTCAGCCTGCCGCCCGGAAGCAGAATAGGGCCTGAAGCAATCCTGTGCTTTTGCGGCCAGCTCCCAAAAAAGCTAGTTGAAAAATGGAGCTCAGGGGCACTGCAATTCACAAACCTGCAGAGTTATAAATGATAACTCTCGTCCACAAATATATTGAGGGAAGGCAACGAAGAGGATTTGAAAGCAAGGCAGAATTGCAGGAAACAGATTTCAGGAGGGAGATTCGAATCGCCTTTAAAGCACAGGAAAAGCGGCAAAACCTCGACAATGATGCCCTTGGCCAAAAAGGGCGTATGCGTTTTTTCCTGAATATATTCAGGAAAAAACGCATACGCCCTTTTTGGCCAACCAAGCAACCTGGAAAGGCAAATCAGCGCTACAAAGAAGTCTCGCTTCCCATCGGTCAAAAGGGCCATGCTGAATAAAGTGTCAAAACCAGCAATGCAGGACAGGCCATGGAGAAACGGGAGCCTTGCTACGCTGATGGGCGGGATGTAAATTGCCAACAGCCACTCTGGAGAGGTGTACGGTGTGTCTTGAAACATCTAGAAAACTCAGCTTAGAGAGCATAGGGCACTTCCACTCATGGGGGTATAAATTGGGAAAATTAAAAATCAACAAGACACAGGCACCCCAATGTTTACGGCTGCTCTGTTGACAAGAACCTCCACTTCGTTACACCTTAAATATCCCAGGAAAGAGAAAAATGGATAAAGAAGTTGTGGTCCTTATGTACAATGGAATATCACTCAGCCATGAAATCTACGTCAAAAGGCTCGTAGCAGCATGATGAGTGGATATAGGTACGACGATTCTACGTGAAATAAGTCACACAGAAAAAGACACTTATCATAAGATATCACTTATACAGAGAATGTAAAAACCGCTACACTTGAACAGAATTACAAAACAGAAGAGAGTCACACGTTTAGAAAACACACTATGGCTGCTTAACGGGAAAGGTGAGGTGCGGTGATGCATAAAACTGGGGTTTCAAATTAGCTCAGATACCGTTCCATAAACCCAATATGTAATAGACAAGACCTACTCCTTGCTCAGTAAACGGGACTCAACACCCCCTATTCACCGCTCAAAAATATATCTGACTAGTAAGAATCTTAAAACCTAAGTATTGAAATCTCTCTGTATGTGAGTCAAGTGGGTGTAAAGCGTCATAAACACAGCACAGAAAAGCAGCTAAACCCCATTATAAAAATCAATTACTTTAAAAAACCCGTGAAACAAAGACAGTGAAAGAGAGAGAAATTCTTACAAAATTCTTTCAGGGGCTGTGATGCCACCTGGGTTGACCATATCTAGACCCACAGCTGATTGACACATAAGGGTGGACACTCTTGGGGCTGAGACGTTTGGTGAGGTTGGGTGAGCAAACGTAGACCCTTGAAAGTAATACTGCGTGGTACCCATCCCATGGGTCCCAAATCTCCAGGTTCAAGGGCACCTTCCTACATCGAAAACATGCATGAGAAACCCAGAAGATGGTACACCGTGTGATCGGGAAAGGTTTCTAAAACGCACCTCATTTCTCACCTCCTTGTGCTCGGGTTCACCATTCCAGCCGCTTTCCTAGCAATCTCCCTCCTTGGAGAATCAGCACCTTTAACCTCCTGTTCCGTACAGTTTGCAATTTGTCCTGAGGATGAACGGGAAGAGGGGGAACCAATGAGAGACTAGCTCTAGGTCTTGGGACAGGCACAGGTCACTCTATTTTCCCATCAGAAAGAAGAATTAACCACAGGCTCAGCCTGCCGCCCGGAAGCAGAATAGGGCCTGAAGCAATCCTGTGCTTTTGCGGCCAGCTCCCAAGAAAGCGAGTTGAAAAATGGAGCTCAGGGGCACTGCAATTCACAAACCTGCAGAGTTATAAATGATAACTCTCGTCCACAAATATATTGAGGGAAGGCAACGAAGAGGATTTGAAAGCAAGGCAGAATTGCAGGAAACAGATTTCAGGAGGGAGATTCGAATCGCCTTTAAAGCAGAGGAAAAGCGGCAAAACCTCGACAATGATGCCCTTGGCCAAAAAGGGCGTATGCGTTTTTTCCTGAATATATTCAGGAAAAAACGCATACGCCCTTTTTGGCCAACCAAGCAACCTGGAAAGGCAAATCAGCGCTACAAAGAAGTCTCGCTTCCCATCGGTCAAAAGGGCCATGCTGAATAAAGTGTCAAAACCAGCAATGCAGGACAGGCCATGGAGAAACGGGAGCCTTGCTACGCTGATGGGCGGGATGTAAATTGCCAACAGCCACTCTGGAGAGGTGTACGGTGTGTCTTGAAATATCTAAAAAACTCAGCTTAGAGAGCATAGGGCACTTCCACTCATGGGCGTATAAATTGGGAAAACTAAAAATCAGCAAGACACAGGCACCCCAAAGTTTAGGGCTGCTCTGTTGACAAGAACCTCCACTTCCTTACACCTTAAATATCCCAGGAAAGAGAAAAATGGATAAAGAAGTTGTGGTCCTTATGTACAATGGAATATCACTCAGCCATGAAATCTACGTCAAAAGGCTCATAGCAGCATGATGAGTGGATATAGGTACGACGATTCTACGTGAAATAAGTCACACAGAAAAAGACACTTATCATAAGATATCACTTATAGAGGGAATGTAAAAACCGCTACACTTAAACTGAATTACAAAACAGAAGAGAGTCACACGTTTAGAAAACACACTATGGCTGCTTAACGGGAAAGGTGAGGTGCGGTGATGCATAAAACCGGGGTTTCAAATTAGCTCAGATACCGTTCCATAAACCCAATATGTAATAGACAAGACCTACTCCTTGCTCAGTAAACGGGACTCAACACCCCCTATTCACCGCTCAAAAATATATCTGACTAGTAAGAATCTTAAAACCTATGTATTGAAATCTCTCTGTATGTGAGTCAAGTGGGTGTAAAGCGTCATAAACACAGCACTGAAAAGCAGCTAAACCCCATTATAAAAATCAATTACTTTTAAAAACCCGTGAAACAAAGACAGTGAAAGAGAGAGAAATTCTTACAAAATTCTTTCAGGGGCTGTGATGCCACCTGGGTTGACCATATCTGGACCCACAGCTGATTGAGACGTAAGGGTGGACACTCTTGGGGCTGAGAGGTTTGGTGAGGTTGGGTGAGCAAACGCAGACCCTTGAAAGTAATGCTGCGTGGTACCCATCCCATGGGTCCCAAATCCCCAGGTTCAAGGGCACCTTCCTACATCGAAAACATGCATGAGAAACCCAGAAGATGGTACACCGTGTCATCGGGAAAGGTTTCTAAAACGCACCTCATTTCTCACCTCCTTGTGCTCGGGTTCGCCATTCCAGCTGCTTTCCTAGCAATCTCCCTCCTTGGAGAATCAGCACCTTTAACCTCCTATTCCGTACAGGTTGCAATTTGTCCTGAGGATGAACGGGAAGAGGGGGAACCAATGAGAGACTAGCTCTAGGTCTTGGGACAGGCACAGGTCACTCTATTTTCCCATCAGAAAGAAGAATTAACCACAGGCTCAGCCTGCCGCCCGGAAGCAGAATAGAGCCTGAAGCAATCCTGCGCTTTTGCGGCCAGCTCCCAAGAAAGCGAGTTGAAAAATGGAGCTCAGGGGCACTGCAATTCACAAACCTGCAGAGTTATAAATGCTAACTCTCGTCCACAAATATATTGAGGGAAGGCAACGAAGAGGATTTGAAAGCAAGGCAGAATTGCAGGAAACAGATTTCAGGAGGGAGATTCGAATCGCCTTTAAAGCAGAGGAAAAGCGGCAAAACCTCGACAATGATGCCCTTGGCCAAAAAGGGCGTATGCGTTTTTTCCTGAATATATTCAGGAAAAAACGCATATGCCCTTTTGGGCTAACCAAGCAACCTGGAAAGGCAAATCAGCGCTACAAAGAAGTCTCGCTTCCCATCGGTCAAAAGGGCCATGCTGAATAAAGAGTCAAAACCAGCAATGCAGGACAGGCCATGGAGAAACGGGAGCCTTGCTACGCTGATGGGCGGGATGTAAATTGCCAACAGCCACTCTGGAGAGGTGTACGGTGTGTCTTGAAATATCTAAAAAACTCAGCTTAGAGAGAATAGGGCACTTCCACTCATCGGCGTATAAATTGGGAAAACTAAAAATCAGCAAGACACAGGCACCCCAAAGTTTAGGGCTGCTCTGTTGACAAGAACCTCCACTTCCTTACACCTTAAATATCCCAGGAAAGAGAAAAATGGATAAAGAAGTTGTGGTCCTTATGTACAATGGAATATCACTCAACCATGAAATCAACGTCATAAGGCTCGGTGCAGCATGATGAGTGGATTTAGGTATGACGATTCTACGTGAAATAAGTCACACAGAAAAAGACACTTATCATAAGATATCACTTATAGAGAGAATGTAAAAACCGCTACACTTGAACTGAATTATAAAACAGAAGAGAGTCACACGTTTAGAAAACACACTATGGCTGCTTAACGGGAAAGGTGAGGTGGGGTGATGCATAAAACCGGGGTTTCAAATTAGCTCAGATACCGTTCCATAAACCCAATATGTAATAGACAAGACCTACTCCTTGCTCAATGAACGGGACTGAACACCCCCTATTCACCGCCCAAGAATATATCTGACTAGTAAGAATCTTAAAACCTATGTATTGAAATCTCTCTGTAAGTGAGTCACGTGGGGGTAAAGCGTCATAAACACAGCACTGAAAAGCAGCTAAACCCCATTATAAAAATCAATTACTTTAAAAAACCCGTGAAACAAAGACAGTGAAAGAGAGAGAAATTCTTACAAAATTCTTTCAGGGGCTGTGATGCCACCTGGGTTGACCATATCTAGACCCACAGCTGATTGAGACGTAAGGGTGGACACTCTTGGGGCTCAGAGGTTTGGTGAGGTTGGGTGAGCAAACGCAGACCCTTGAAAGTAATGCTGCGTGGTACCCATCCCATGGGTCCCAAATCTCCAGGTTCAAGGGCACCTTCCTACATCGAAAACATGCATGAGAAACCCAGAAGATGGTACACCGTGTGATCGGGAAAGGTTTCTAAAAGGCACCTCATTTCTCACCTCCTTGTGCTCGGGTTCGCCATTCCAGCCGCTTTCCTAGCAATCTCCCTCCTTGGAGAATCAGCACCTTTAACCTCCTATTCCGTACAGGTTGCAATTTGTCCTGAGGATGAACGGGAAGAGGGGGAACCAATGAGAGACTAGCTCTAGGTCTTGGGACAGGCACAGGTCACTCTATTTTCCCATCAGAAAGAAGAATTAACCACAGGCTCAGCCTGCCGCCTGGAAGCAGAATAGGGCCTGAAGCAATCCTGCGCTTTTGCGGCCAGCTCCCAAGAAAGCGAGTTGAAAAATGGAGCTCAGGGGCACTGCAATTCACAAACCTGCAGAGTTATAAATGATAACTCTCGTCCACAAATATATTGACGGAAGGCAACGAAGAGGATTTGAAAGCAAGGCAGAATTGCAGGAAACAGATTTCAGGAGGGAGTTTCGAATCGCCTTTAAAGCACAGGAAAAGCGGCAAAACCTCGACAATGATGCCCTTGGCCAAAAAGGGCGTAAGCGTTTCTTCCTGAATATATTCAGGAAAAAACGCATACGCCCTTTTTGGCCAACCAAGCAACCTGGAAAGGCAAATCAGCGCTACAAAGAAGTCTCGCTTCCCATCGGTCAAAAGGGCCATGCTGAATAAAGTGTCAAAACCAGCAATGCAGGACAGGCCATGGAGAAACGGGAGCCTTGCTACGCTGATGGGCGGGATGTAAATTGCCAACAGCCACTATGGAGAGGTGTACGGTGTGTCTTGAAACATCTAGAAAACTCAGCTTAGAGAGCATAGGGCACTTCCACTTATGGGCGTATAAATTGGGAAAACTAAAAATCAACAAGACACAGGCACCCCAATGTTTACGGCTGCTCTGTTGACAAGCACCTCCACTTCGTTACACCTTAAATATCCCAGGAAAGAGAAAAATGGATAAAGAAGTTGTGGTCCTTATGTACAATGGAATATCACTCAGCCATGAAATCTACGTCAAAAGGCTCGTAGCAGCATGATGAGTGGATATAGGTACGACGATTCTACGTGAAATAAGTCACACAGAAAAAGACACTTATCATAAGATATCACTTATACAGAGAATGTAAAAACCGCTACACTTGAACTGAATTACAAAACAGAAGAGAGTCACACGTTTAGAAAACACACTATGGCTGCTTAACGGGAAAGGTGAGGTGCGGTGATGCATAAAACCGGGGTTTCAAATTAGCTCAGATACCGTTCCATAAACCCAATATGTAATAGACAAGACCTACTCCTTGCTCAGTAAACGGGACTCAACACCCCCTATTCACTGCTCAAAAATATATCTGACTAGTAAGAATCTTAAAACCTAAGTATTGAAATCTCTCTGTATGTGAGTCAAGTGGGTGTAAAGCGTCATAAACACAGCACAGAAAAGCAGCTAAACCCCATTATAAAAATCAATTACTTTAAAAAACCCGTGAAACAAAGACAGTGAAAGAGAGAGAAATTCTTACAAAATTCTTTCAGGGGCTGTGATGCCACCTGGGTTGACCATATCTAGACCCACAGCTGATTGACACATAAGGGTGGACACTCTTGGGGCTGAGATGTTTAGTGAGGTTGGGTGAGCAAACGCAGACCCTTGAAAGTAATACTGCGTGGTACCCATCCCATGGGTCCCAAATCTCCAGGTTCAAGGGCACCTTCCTACATCGAAAACATGCATGAGAAACCCAGAAGATGGTACACCGTGTGATCGGGAAAGGTTTCTAAAACGCACCTCATTTCTCACCTCCTTGTGCTCGGGTTCGCCATTCCAGCCGCTTTCCTAGCAATCTCCCTCCTTGGAGAATCAGCACCTTTAACCTCCTGTTCCGTACAGGTTGCAATTTGTCCTGAGGATGAACGGGAAGTGGGGGAACCAATGAGAGACTAGCTCTAGGTCTTGGGACAGGCACAGGTCACTCTATTTTCCCATCAGAAAGAAGAATTAACCACAGGCTCAGCCTGCCGCCCGGAAGCAGAATAGGGCCTGAAGCAATCCTGTGCTTTTGCGGCCAGCTCCCAAAAAAGCTAGTTGAAAAATGGAGCTCAGGGGCACTGCAATTCACAAACCTGCAGAGTTATAAATGATAACTCTCGTCCACAAATATATTGAGGGAAGGCAACGAAGAGGATTTGAAAGCAAGGCAGAATTGCAGGAAACAGATTTCAGGAGGGAGATTCGAATCGCCTTTAAAGCACAGGAAAAGCGGCAAAACCTCGACAATGATGCCCTTGGCCAAAAAGGGCGTATGCGTTTTTTCCTGAATATATTCAGGAAAAAACGCATACGCCCTTTTTGGCCAACCAAGCAACCTGGAAAGGCAAATCAGCGCTACAAAGAAGTCTCGCTTCCCATCGGTCAAAAGGGCCATGCTGAATAAAGTGTCAAAACCAGCAATGCAGGACAGGCCATGGAGAAACGGGAGCCTTGCTACGCTGATGGGCGGGATGTAAATTGCCAACAGCCACTCTGGAGAGGTGTACGGTGTGTCTTGAAACATCTAGAAAACTCAGCTTAGAGAGCATAGGGCACTTCCACTCATGGGGGTATAAATTGGGAAAATTAAAAATCAACAAGACACAGGCACCCCAATGTTTACGGCTGCTCTGTTGACAAGAACCTCCACTTCGTTACACCTTAAATATCCCAGGAAAGAGAAAAATGGATAAAGAAGTTGTGGTCCTTATGTACAATGGAATATCACTCAGCCATGAAATCTACGTCAAAAGGCTCGTAGCAGCATGATGAGTGGATATAGGTACGACGATTCTACGTGAAATAAGTCACACAGAAAAAGACACTTATCATAAGATATCACTTATACAGAGAATGTAAAAACCGCTACACTTGAACAGAATTACAAAACAGAAGAGAGTCACACGTTTAGAAAACACACTATGGCTGCTTAACGGGAAAGGTGAGGTGCGGTGATGCATAAAACTGGGGTTTCAAATTAGCTCAGATACCGTTCCATAAACCCAATATGTAATAGACAAGACCTACTCCTTGCTCAGTAAACGGGACTCAACACCCCCTATTCACCGCTCAAAAATATATCTGACTAGTAAGAATCTTAAAACCTAAGTATTGAAATCTCTCTGTATGTGAGTCAAGTGGGTGTAAAGCGTCATAAACACAGCACAGAAAAGCAGCTAAACCCCATTATAAAAATCAATTACTTTAAAAAACCCGTGAAACAAAGACAGTGAAAGAGAGAGAAATTCTTACAAAATTCTTTCAGGGGCTGTGATGCCACCTGGGTTGACCATATCTAGACCCACAGCTGATTGACACATAAGGGTGGACACTCTTGGGGCTGAGACGTTTGGTGAGGTTGGGTGAGCAAACGTAGACCCTTGAAAGTAATACTGCGTGGTACCCATCCCATGGGTCCCAAATCTCCAGGTTCAAGGGCACCTTCCTACATCGAAAACATGCATGAGAAACCCAGAAGATGGTACACCGTGTGATCGGGAAAGGTTTCTAAAACGCACCTCATTTCTCACCTCCTTGTGCTCGGGGTCGCCATTCCAGCCGCTTTCCTAGCAATCTCCCTCCTTGGAGAATCAGCACCTTTAACCTCCTGTTCCGTACAGTTTGCAATTTGTCCTGAGGATGAACGGGAAGAGGGGGAACCAATGAGAGACTAGCTCTAGGTCTTGGGACAGGCACAGGTCACTCTATTTTCCCATCAGAAAGAAGAATTAACCACAGGCTCAGCCTGCCGCCCGGAAGCAGAATAGGGCCTGAAGCAATCCTGTGCTTTTGCGGCCAGCTCCCAAGAAAGCGAGTTGAAAAATGGAGCTCAGGGGCACTGCAATTCACAAACCTGCAGAGTTATAAATGATAACTCTCGTCCACAAATATATTGAGGGAAGGCAACGAAGAGGATTTGAAAGCAAGGCAGAATTGTAGGAAACAGATTTCAGGAGGGAGATTCGAATCGCCTTTAAAGCACAGGAAAAGCGGCAAAACCTCAACAATGATGCACTTGGCCAAAAAGGGCGTATGCGTTTTTTCCTGAATATATTCAGAAAAAAACGCATACGCCCTTTTTGGCCAACCAAGCAACCTGCAAAGGCAAATCAGCGCTACAAAGAAGTCTCGCTTCCCATCGGTCAAAAGGGCCATGCTGAATAAAGTGTCAAAACCAGCAATGCAGGACAGGCCATGGAGAAACGGGAGCCTTGCTACACTGATGGCCGGGATGTAAATTGCCAACAGCCACTCTGGAGAGGTGTACGGTGTGTCTTGAAATATCTAAAAAACTCAGCTTAGAGAGCATAAGGCACTTCCACTCATGGGCGTATAAATTGGGAAAACTAAAAATCAGCAAGACACAGGCACCCCAAAGCTTAGGGCTGCTCTGTTGACAAGAAGCTCCACTTCCTTACACCTTAAATATCCCAGGAAAGAGAAAAATGGATAAAGAAGTTGTGGTCCTTATGTACAATGGAATATCACTCAGCCATGAAATCTACGTCAAAAGGCTCATAGCAGCATGATGAGTGGATATAGGTACGACGATTCTACGTGAAATAAGTCACACAGAAAAAGACACTTATCATAAGATATCACTTATAGAGGGAATGTAAAAACCGCTACACTTAAACTGAATTACAAAACAGAAGAGAGTCACACGTTTAGAAAACACACTATGGCTGCTTAACGGGAAAGGTGAGGTGCGGTGATGCATAAAACCGGGGTTTCAAATTAGCTCAGATACCGTTCCATAAACCCAATATGTAATAGACAAGACCTACTCCTTGCTCAGTAAACGGGACTCAACACCCCCTATTCACCGCTCAAAAATATATCTGACTAGTAAGAATCTTAAAACCTATGTATTGAAATCTCTCTGTATGTGAGTCAAGTGGGTGTAAAGCGTCATAAACACAGCACTGAAAAGCAGCTAAACCCCATTATAAAAATCAATTACTTTTAAAAACCCGTGAAACAAAGACAGTGAAAGAGAGAGAAATTCTTACAAAATTCTTTCAGGGGCTGTGATGCCACCTGGGTTGACCATATCTGGACCCACAGCTGATTGAGACGTAAGGGTGGACACTCTTGGGGCTGAGAGGTTTGGTGAGGTTGGGTGAGCAAACGCAGACCCTTGAAAGTAATGCTGCGTGGTACCCATCCCATGGGTCCCAAATCCCCAGGTTCAAGGGCACCTTCCTACATCGAAAACATGCATGAGAAACCCAGAAGATGGTACACCGTGTGATCGGGAAAGGTTTCTAAAACGCACCTCATTTCTCACCTCCTTGTGCTCGGGTTCGCCATTCCAGCTGCTTTCCTAGCAATCTCCCTCCTTGGAGAATCAGCACCTTTAACCTCCTATTCCGTACAGGTTGCAATTTGTCCTGAGGATGAACGGGAAGAGGGGGAACCAATGAGAGACTAGCTCTAGGTCTTGGGACAGGCACAGGTCACTCTATTTTCCCATCAGAAAGAAGAATTAACCACAGGCTCAGCCTGCCGCCCGGAAGCAGAATAGAGCCTGAAGCAATCCTGCGCTTTTGCGGCCAGCTCCCAAGAAAGCGAGTTGAAAAATGGAGCTCAGGGGCACTGCAATTCACAAACCTGCAGAGTTATAAATGCTAACTCTCGTCCACAAATATATTGAGGGAAGGCAACGAAGAGGATTTGAAAGCAAGGCAGAATTGCAGGAAACAGATTTCAGGAGGGAGATTCGAATCGCCTTTAAAGCAGAGGAAAAGCGGCAAAACCTCGACAATGATGCCCTTGGCCAAAAAGGGCGTATGCGTTTTTTCCTGAATATATTCAGGAAAAAACGCATATGCCCTTTTGGGCTAACCAAGCAACCTGGAAAGGCAAATCAGCGCTACAAAGAAGTCTCGCTTCCCATCGGTCAAAAGGGCCATGCTGAATAAAGAGTCAAAACCAGCAATGCAGGACAGGCCATGGAGAAACGGGAGCCTTGCTACGCTGATGGGCGGGATGTAAATTGCCAACAGCCACTCTGGAGAGGTGTACGGTGTGTCTTGAAATATCTAAAAAACTCAGCTTAGAGAGAATAGGGCACTTCCACTCATCGGCGTATAAATTGGGAAAACTAAAAATCAGCAAGACACAGGCACCCCAAAGTTTAGGGCTGCTCTGTTGACAAGAACCTCCACTTCCTTACACCTTAAATATCCCAGGAAAGAGAAAAATGGATAAAGAAGTTGTGGTCCTTATGTACAATGGAATATCACTCAACCATGAAATCAACGTCATAAGGCTCGGTGCAGCATGATGAGTGGATTTAGGTATGACGATTCTACGTGAAATAAGTCACACAGAAAAAGACACTTATCATAAGATATCACTTATAGAGAGAATGTAAAAACCGCTACACTTGAACTGAATTATAAAACAGAAGAGAGTCACACGTTTAGAAAACACACTATGGCTGCTTAACGGGAAAGGTGAGGTGGGGTGATGCATAAAACCGGGGTTTCAAATTAGCTCAGATACCGTTCCATAAACCCAATATGTAATAGACAAGACCTACTCCTTGCTCAATGAACGGGACTGAACACCCCCTATTCACCGCCCAAGAATATATCTGACTAGTAAGAATCTTAAAACCTATGTATTGAAATCTCTCTGTAAGTGAGTCACGTGGGGGTAAAGCGTCATAAACACAGCACTGAAAAGCAGCTAAACCCCATTATAAAAATCAATTACTTTAAAAAACCCGTGAAACAAAGACAGTGAAAGAGAGAGAAATTCTTACAAAATTCTTTCAGGGGCTGTGATGCCACCTGGGTTGACCATATCTAGACCCACAGCTGATTGAGACGTAAGGGTGGACACTCTTGGGGCTCAGAGGTTTGGTGAGGTTGGGTGAGCAAACGCAGACCCTTGAAAGTAATGCTGCGTGGTACCCATCCCATGGGTCCCAAATCTCCAGGTTCAAGGGCACCTTCCTACATCGAAAACATGCATGAGAAACCCAGAAGATGGTACACCGTGTGATCGGGAAAGGTTTCTAAAAGGCACCTCATTTCTCACCTCCTTGTGCTCGGGTTCGCCATTCCAGCCGCTTTCCTAGCAATCTCCCTCCTTGGAGAATCAGCACCTTTAACCTCCTATTCCGTACAGCTTGCAATTTGTCCTGAGGATGAACGGGAAGAGGGGGAACCAATGAGAGACTAGCTCTAGGTCTTGGGACAGGCACAGGTCACTCTATTTTCCCATCAGAAAGAAGAATTAACCACAGGCTCAGCCTGCCGCCTGGAAGCAGAATAGGGCCTGAAGCAATCCTGCGCTTTTGCGGCCAGCTCCCAAGAAAGCGAGTTGAAAAATGGAGCTCAGGGGCACTGCAATTCACAAACCTGCAGAGTTATAAATGATAACTCTCGTCCACAAATATATTGACGGAAGGCAACGAAGAGGATTTGAAAGCAAGGCAGAATTGCAGGAAACAGATTTCAGGAGGGAGTTTCGAATCGCCTTTAAAGCACAGGAAAAGCGGCAAAACCTCGACAATGATGCCCTTGGCCAAAAAGGGCGTAAGCGTTTCTTCCTGAATATATTCAGGAAAAAACGCATACGCCCTTTTTGGCCAACCAAGCAACCTGGAAAGGCAAATCAGCGCTACAAAGAAGTCTCGCTTCCCATCGGTCAAAAGGGCCATGCTGAATAAAGTGTCAAAACCAGCAATGCAGGACAGGCCATGGAGAAACGGGAGCCTTGCTACGCTGATGGGCGGGATGTAAATTGCCAACAGCCACTCTGGAGAGGTGTACGGTGTGTCTTGAAACATCTAGAAAACTCAGCTTAGAGAGCATAGGGCACTTCCACTTATGGGCGTATAAATTGGGAAAACTAAAAATCAACAAGACACAGGCACCCCAATGTTTACGGCTGCTCTGTTGACAAGCACCTCCACTTCGTTACACCTTAAATATCCCAGGAAAGAGAAAAATGGATAAAGAAGTTGTGGTCCTTATGTACAATGGAATATCACTCAGCCATGAAATCTACGTCAAAAGGCTCGTAGCAGCATGATGAGTGGATATAGGTACGACGATTCTACGTGAAATAAGTCACACAGAAAAAGACACTTATCATAAGATATCACTTATACAGAGAATGTAAAAACCGCTACACTTGAACTGAATTACAAAACAGAAGAGAGTCACACGTTTAGAAAACACACTATGGCTGCTTAACGGGAAAGGTGAGGTGCGGTGATGCATAAAACCGGGGTTTCAAATTAGCTCAGATACCGTTCCATAAACCCAATATGTAATAGACAAGACCTACTCCTTGCTCAGTAAACGGGACTCAACACCCCCTATTCACTGCTCAAAAATATATCTGACTAGTAAGAATCTTAAAACCTAAGTATTGAAATCTCTCTGTATGTGAGTCAAGTGGGTGTAAAGCGTCATAAACACAGCACAGAAAAGCAGCTAAACCCCATTATAAAAATCAATTACTTTAAAAAACCCGTGAAACAAAGACAGTGAAAGAGAGAGAAATTCTTACAAAATTCTTTCAGGGGCTGTGATGCCACCTGGGTTGACCATATCTAGACCCACAGCTGATTGACACATAAGGGTGGACACTCTTGGGGCTGAGACGTTTAGTGAGGTTGGGTGAGCAAACGCAGACCCTTGAAAGTAATACTGCGTGGTACCCATCCCATGGGTCCCAAATCTCCAGGTTCAAGGGCACCTTCCTACATCGAAAACATGCATGAGAAACCCAGAAGATGGTACACCGTGTGATCGGGAAAGGTTTCTAAAACGCACCTCATTTCTCACCTCCTTGTGCTCGGGTTCGCCATTCCAGCCGCTTTCCTAGCAATCTCCCTCCTTGGAGAATCAGCACCTTTAACCTCCTGTTCCGTACAGTTTGCAATTTGTCCTGAGGATGAACGGGAAGTGGGGGAACCAATGAGAGACTAGCTCTAGGTCTTGGGACAGGCACAGGTCACTCTATTTTCCCATCAGAAAGAAGAATTAACCACAGGCTCAGCCTGCCGCCCGGAAGCAGAATAGGGCCTGAAGCAATCCTGTGCTTTTGCGGCCAGCTCCCAAAAAAGCTAGTTGAAAAATGGAGCTCAGGGGCACTGCAATTCACAAACCTGCAGAGTTATAAATGATAACTCTCGTCCACAAATATATTGAGGGAAGGCAACGAAGAGGATTTGAAAGCAAGGCAGAATTGCAGGAAACAGATTTCAGGAGGGAGATTCGAATCGCCTTTAAAGCACAGGAAAAGCGGCAAAACCTCGACAATGATGCCCTTGGCCAAAAAGGGCGTATGCGTTTTTTCCTGAATATATTCAGGAAAAAACGCATACGCCCTTTTTGGCCAACCAAGCAACCTGGAAAGGCAAATCAGCGCTACAAAGAAGTCTCGCTTCCCATCGGTCAAAAGGGCCATGCTGAATAAAGTGTTAAAACCAGCAATGCAGGACAGGCCATGGAGAAACGGGAGCCTTGCTACGCTGATGGGCGGGATGTAAATTGCCAACAGCCACTCTGGAGAGGTGTACGGTGTGTCTTGAAACATCTAGAAAACTCAGCTTAGAGAGCATAGGGCACTTCCACTCATGGGGGTATAAATTGGGAAAATTAAAAATCAACAAGACACAGGCACCCCAATGTTTACGGCTGCTCTGTTGACAAGAACCTCCACTTCGTTACACCTTAAATATCCCAGGAAAGAGAAAAATGGATAAAGAAGTTGTGGTCCTTATGTACAATGGAATATCACTCAGCCATGAAATCTACGTCAAAAGGCTCGTAGCAGCATGATGAGTGGATATAGGTACGACGATTCTACGTGAAATAAGTCACACAGAAAAAGACACTTATCATAAGATATCACTTATACAGAGAATGTAAAAACCGCTACACTTGAACAGAATTACAAAACAGAAGAGAGTCACACGTTTAGAAAACACACTATGGCTGCTTAACGGGAAAGGTGAGGTGCGGTGATGCATAAAACTGGGGTTTCAAATTAGCTCAGATACCGTTCCATAAACCCAATATGTAATAGACAAGACCTACTCCTTGCTCAGTAAACGGGACTCAACACCCCCTATTCACCGCTCAAAAATATATCTGACTAGTAAGAATCTTAAAACCTAAGTATTGAAATCTCTCTGTATGTGAGTCAAGTGGGTGTAAAGCGTCATAAACACAGCACAGAAAAGCAGCTAAACCCCATTATAAAAATCAATTACTTTAAAAAACCCGTGAAACAAAGACAGTGAAAGAGAGAGAAATTCTTACAAAATTCTTTCAGGGGCTGTGATGCCACCTGGGTTGACCATATCTAGACCCACAGCTGATTGACACATAAGGGTGGACACTCTTGGGGCTGAGACGTTTGGTGAGGTTGGGTGAGCAAACGTAGACCCTTGAAAGTAATACTGCGTGGTACCCATCCCATGGGTCCCAAATCTCCAGGTTCAAGGGCACCTTCCTACATCGAAAACATGCATGAGAAACCCAGAAGATGGTACACCGTGTGATCGGGAAAGGTTTCTAAAACGCACCTCATTTCTCACCTCCTTGTGCTCGGGTTCGCCATTCCAGCCGCTTTCCTAGCAATCTCCCTCCTTGGAGAATCAGCACCTTTAACCTCCTGTTCCGTACAGTTTGCAATTTGTCCTGAGGATGAACGGGAAGAGGGGGAACCAATGAGAGACTAGCTCTAGGTCTTGGGACAGGCACAGGTCACTCTATTTTCCCATCAGAAAGAAGAATTAACCACAGGCTCAGCCTGCCGCCCGGAAGCAGAATAGGGCCTGAAGCAATCCTGTGCTTTTGCGGCCAGCTCCCAAGAAAGCGAGTTGAAAAATGGAGCTCAGGGGCACTGCAATTCACAAACCTGCAGAGTTATAAATGATAACTCTCGTCCACAAATATATTGAGGGAAGGCAACGAAGAGGATTTGAAAGCAAGGCAGAATTGTAGGAAACAGATTTCAGGAGGGAGATTCGAATCGCCTTTAAAGCACAGGAAAAGCGGCAAAACCTCAACAATGATGCCCTTGGCCAAAAAGGGCGTATGCGTTTTTTCCTGAATATATTCAGAAAAAAACGCATACGCCCTTTTTGGCCAACCAAGCAACCTGCAAAGGCAAATCAGCGCTACAAAGAAGTCTCGCTTCCCATCGGTCAAAAGGGCCATGCTGAATAAAGTGTCAAAACCAGCAATGCAGGACAGGCCATGGAGAAACGGGAGCCTTGCTACACTGATGGCCGGGATGTAAATTGCCAACAGCCACTCTGGAGAGGTGTACGGTGTGTCTTGAAATATCTAAAAAACTCAGCTTAGAGAGCATAAGGCACTTCCACTCATGGGCGTATAAATTGGGAAAACTAAAAATCAGCAAGACACAGGCACCCCAAAGCTTAGGGCTGCTCTGTTGACAAGAAGCTCCACTTCCTTACACCTTAAATATCCCAGGAAAGAGAAAAAATGGATAAAGAAGTTGTGGTCCTTATGTACAATGGAATATCACTCAACCATGAAATCAACGTCATAAGGCTCGGTGCAGCATGATGAGTGGATTTAGGTATGACCATTCTACGTGAAATAAGTCACACAGAAAAAGACACTTATCATAAGATATCACTTATAGAGAGAATGTAAAAACTGCTACACTTGAACTGAATTACAAAACAGAAGAGAGTCACACGTTTGAAAACACACTATGGCTGCTTAACGGGAAAGGTGAGGTGGGGTGATGCATAAAACCGGGGTTTCAAATTAGCTCAGATACCGTTCCATAAACCCAATATGTAATAGACAAGACCTACTCCTTGCTCAATGAACGGGACTGAACACCCCCTATTCACCGCCCAAGAATATATCTGACTAGTAAGAATCTTAAAACCTATGTATTGAAATCTCTCTGTAAGTGAGTCACGTGGGGGAAAAGCGTCATAAACACAGCACTGAAAAGCAGCTAAACCCCATTATAAAAATCAATTACTTTAAAAAACCCGTGAAACAAAGACAGTGAAAGAGAGAGAAATTCTTACAAAATTCTTTCAGGGGCTGTGATGCCACCTGGGTTGACCATATCTAGACCCACAGCTGATTGAGACGTAAGGGTGGACACTCTTGGGGCTCAGAGGTTTGGTGAGGTTGGGTGAGCAAACGCAGACCCTTGAAAGTAATGCTGCGTGGTACCCATCCCATGGGTCCCAAATCTCCAGGTTCAAGGGCACCTTCCTACATCGAAAACATGCATGAGAAACCCAGAAGATGGTACACCGTGTGATCGGGAAAGGTTTCTAAAATGCACCTCATTTCTCACCTCCTTGTGCTCGGGTTCGCCATTCCAGCCGCTTTCCTAGCAATCTCCCTCCTTGGAGAATCAGCACCTTTAACCTCCTACTCCGTACAGGTTGCAATTTGTCCTGAGGATGAACGGGAAGAGGGGGAACCAATGAGAGACTAGCTCTAGGTCTTGGGACAGGCACAGTTCACTCTATTTTCCTATCAGAAAGAAGAATTAACCACAGGCTCAGCCTGCCGTCCGGAAGCAGAATAGGGCCTGAAGCAATCCTGCGCTTTTGCGGCCAGCTCCCAAGAAAGCGAGTTGAAAAATGGAGCTCAGGGGCACTGCAATTCACAAACCTGCAGAGTTATAAATGATAACTCTCGTCCACAAATATATTGACGGAAGGCAACGAAGAGGATTTGAAAGCAAGGCAGAATTGCAGGAAACAGATTTCAGGAGGGAGATTCGAATCGCCTTTAAAGCAGAGGAAAAGCGGCAAAACCTCGACAATGATGCCCTTGGCCAAAAAGGGCGTATGCGTTTTTTCCTGAATATATTCAGGAAAAAACGCATACGCCCTTTTTGGCCAACCAAGCAACCTGGAAAGGCAAATCAGCGCTACAAAGAAGTCTCGCTTCCCATCGGTCAAAAGCGCCATGCTGAATAAAGTGTCAAAACCAGCAATGCAGGACAGGCCATGGAAAAACGGGAGCCTTGCTACGCTGATGGGCGGGATGTAAATTGCCAACAGCCACTCTGGAGAGGTGTACGGTGTGTCTTGAAATATCTAAAAAACTCAGCTTAGAGAGCATAGGGCACTTCCACTCATGGGCGTATAAATTGGGAAAACTAAAAATCAGCAAGACACAGGCACCCCAAAGTTTAGGGCTGCTCTGTTGACAAGAACCTCCACTTCCTTACACCTTAAATATCCCAGGAAAGAGAAAAATGGATAAAGAAGTTGTGGTCCTTATGTACAATGGAATATCACTCAGCCATGAAATCTACGTCAAAAGGCTCGTAGCAGCATGATGAGTGGATATAGGTACGACGATTCTACGTGAAATAAGTCACACAGAAAAAGACACTTATCATAAGATATCACTTATAGAGGGAATGTAAAAACCGCTACACTTGAACTGAATTACAAAACAGAAGAGAGTCACACGTTTAGAAAACACACTATGGCTGCTTAACGGGAAAGGTGAGGCGCGGTGATGCATAAAACCGGGGTTTCAAATTAGCTCAGATACCGTTCCATAAACCCAATATGTAATAGACAAGACCTACTCCTTGCTCAGTAAACGGGACTCAACACCCCCTATTCACCGCTCAAAAATATATCTGACTAGTAAGAATCTTAAAACCTATGTATTGAAATCTCTCTGTATGTGAGTCAAGTGGGTGTAAAGCGTCATAAACACAGCACTGAAAAGCAGCTAAACCCCATTATAAAAATCAATTACTTTTAAAAACCCGTGAAACAAAGACAGTGAAAGAGAGAGAAATTCTTACAAAATTCTTTCAGGGGCTGTGATGCCACCTGGGTTGACCATATCTAGACCCACAGCCGATTGAGACGTAAGGGTGGACACTCTTGGGGCTGAGAGGTTTGGTGAGGTTGGGTGAGCAAACGCAGACCCTTGAAAGTAATGCTGCGTGGTACCCATCCCATGGGTCCCAAATCTCCAGGTTCAAGGGCACCTTCCTACATCGAAAACATGCATGAGAAACCCAGAAGATGGTACACCGTGTGATCGGGAAAGGTTTCTAAAAGGCACCTCATTTCTCACCTCCTTGTGCTCGGGTTCGCCATTCCAGCCGCTTTCCTAGCAATCTCCCTCCTTGGAGAATCAGCACCTTTAACCTCCTATTCCGTACAGGTTGCAATTTGTCCTGAGGATGAACGGGAAGAGGGGGAACCAATGAGAGACTAGCTCTAGGTCTTGGGACAGGCACAGGTCACTCTATTTTCCCATCAGAAAGAAGAATTAACCACAGGCTCAGCCTGCCGCCCGGAAGCAGAATAGGGCCTGAAGCAATCCTGCGCTTTTGCGGCCAGCTCCCAAGAAAGCGAGTTGAAAAATGGAGCTCAGGGGCACTGCAATTCACAAACCTGCAGAGTTATAAATGATAACTCTCGTCCACAAATATATTGAGGGAAGGCAACGAAGAGGATTTGAAAGCAAGGCAGAATTGTAGGAAACAGATTTCAGGAAGGAGATTCGAATCGCAGTTAAAGCACAGGAAAAGCGGCAAAACCTCGACAATGATGCCCTTGGCCAAAAAGGGCGTATGCGTTTTTTCCTGAATATATTCAGGAAAAAACGCGTACTCCCTTTTTGGCCAACCAAGCAACCTGGAAAGGCAAATCAGCGCTACAAAGAAGTCTCGCTTCCCATCGGACAAAAGGGCCATGCTGAATAAAGTGTCAAAACCAACAATGCAGGACAGGCCATGGAGAAACGGGAGCCTTGCTACGCTGATGGGCGGGATGTAAATTGCCAACAGCCACTCTGGAGAGGTGTACGGTGTGTCTTGAAACATCTAGAAAACTCAGCTTAGAGAGCATAGGGCACTTCCACTCATGGGCGTATAAAATGGGAAAACTAAAAATCAACAAGACACAGGCACCCTAATGTTTACGGCTGCTCTGTTGACAAGAACCTCCACTTCGTTACACCTTAAATATCCCAGGAAAGAGAAAAATGGATAAAGAAGTTGTGGTCCTTATGTACAATGGAATATCACTCAGCCATGAAATCTACGTCAAAAGGCTCGTAGCAGCATGATGAGTGGATATAGGTACGACGATTCTACGTGAAATAAGTCACACAGAAAAAGACACTTATCATAAGATATCACTTAGAGAGGGAATGTAAAAACCGCTACACTTGAACTGAATTACAAAACAGAAGAGAGTCACACGTTTAGAAAACACACTATGGCTGCTTAACGGGAAAGGTGACGTACGGTGATGCATAAAACCGGGGTTTCAAATTAGCTCAGATACCGTTCCATAAACCCAATATGTAATAGACAAGACCTACTCCTTGCTCAGTAAACGGGACTCAACACCCCCTATTCACCGCTCAAAAATATATCTGACTAGTAAGAATCTTAAAACCTAAGTATTGAAATCTCTCTGTATGTGAGTCAAGTGGGTGTAAAGCGTCATAAACACAGCACTGAAAAGCAGCTAAACCCCATTATAAAAATCAATTACTTTTAAAAACCCGTGAAACAAAGACAGTGAAAGAGAGAGAAATTCTTACAAAATTCTTTCAGGGGCTGTGATGCCACCTGGGTTGACCATATCTAGGCCCACAGCTGATTGAGACGTAAGGGTGGACACTCTTGGGGCTGAGAGGTTTGGTGAGGTTGGGTGAGCAAACGCAGACCCTTGAAAGTAATGCTGCGTGGTACCCATCCCATGGGTCCCAAATCTCCAGGTTCAAGGGCACCTTCCTACATCGAAAACATGCATGAGAAACCCAGAAGATGGTACACCGTGTGATCGGGAAAGGTTTCTAAAAGGCACCTCATTTCTCACCTCCTTGTGCTCGGGTTCGCCATTCCAGCCGCTTTCCTA
This sequence comes from Eschrichtius robustus, assembly GCF_028021215.1. Classification (NCBI taxonomy): domain Eukaryota; kingdom Metazoa; phylum Chordata; class Mammalia; order Artiodactyla; family Eschrichtiidae; genus Eschrichtius; species Eschrichtius robustus. Next base: position 82,123,536 of record NC_090832.1, read on the forward strand.
GCAATCTCCCTCCTTGGAGAATCAGCACCTTTAACCTCCTACTCCGTACAGGTTGCAATTTGTCCTGAGGAGGAACGGGAAGAGGGGGAACCAATGAGAGACTAGCTCTAGGTCTTGGGACAGGCACAGGTCACTCTATTTTCCCATCAGAAAGAAGAATTAACCACAGGCTCAGCCTGCCGCCCGGAAGCAGAATAGGGCCTGAAGCAATCCTGCGCTTTTGCGGCCAGCTCCCAAGAAAGCGAGTTGAAAAATGGAGCTCAGGGGCACTGCAATTCACAAACCTGCAGAGTTATAAATGATAACTCTCGTCCACAAATATACTGAGGGAAGGCAACGAAGAGGATTTGAAAGCAAGGCAGAATTGCAGGAAACAGATTTCAGGAGAGAGATTCGAATCGCCTTTAAAGCACAGGAAAAGCGGCAAAACCTCGACAATGATGCCCTTGGCCAAAAAGGGCGTATGCGTTTTTTCCTGAATATATTCAGGAAAAAACGCATACGCCCTTTTTGGCCAACCAAGCAACCTGGAAAGTCAAATCAGCGCTACAAAGAAGTCTCGCTTCCCATCGGTCAAAAGGGCCATGCTGAATAAAGTGTCAAAACCAGCAATGCAGAACAGGCCATGGAGAAACGGGAGCCTTGCTACGCTGATGGGCGGGATGTAAATTGCCAACAGCCACTATGGAGAGGTGTACGGTGTGTCTTGAAACATCTAAAAAACTCAGCTTAGAGAGCATAGGGCACTACCACTCATGGGTGTATAAATTGGGAAAACTAAAAGTCAGCAAGACACAGGCACCCCAAAGATTAGGGCTGCTCTGTTGACAAGAACCTCCACTTCGTTACACCTTAAATATCCCAGGAAAGAGAAAAAATGGATAAATAAGTTGTGGTCCTTATGTACAATGGAATATCACTTAACCATGAAATCAACGTCATAAGGCTCGGTGCAGCCTGATGAGTGGATTAGGTATGACGATACTACGTGAAATAAGTCACACAGAAAAAGACACTTATCATAAGATATCACTTATAGAGAGAATGTAAAAACCGCTACACTTGAACTGAATTACAAAACAGAAGAGAGTCACACGTTTAGAAAACACACTATGGCTGCTTAACGGGAAAGGTGAGGTGGGGTGATGCATAAAACCAGGGTTTCAAATTAGCTCAGATACCGTTCCATAAACCCAATATGTAATAGACAAGACCTACTCCTTGCTCAATGAACGGGACTCAACACCCCCTATTCACCGCCCAAGAATATATCTGACTAGTAAGAATCTTAAAACCTATGTATTGAAATCTCTCTGTAAGTGAGTCACGTGGGGGTAAAGCGTCATAAACACAGCACTGAAAAGCAGCTAAACCCCATTATAAAAATCAATTACTTTTAAAAACCCGTGAAACGAAGGCAGTGAAAGAGAGAGAAATTCTTACAAAATTCTTTCAGGGGCTGTGATGCCACCTGGGTTGACCATATCTAGACCCACAGCTGATTGACACATAAGGGTGGACACTCTTGGGGCTGAGACGTTTGGTGAGGTTGGGTGAGCAAACGTAGACCCTTGAAAGTAATACTGGGTGGTACCCATCCCATGGGTCCCAAATCTCCAGGTTCAAGGGCACCTTCCTACATCGAAAACATGCATGAGAAACCCAGAAGATGGTACACCGTGTGATCGGGAAAGGTTTCTAAAACGCACCTCATTTCTCACCTCCTTGTGCTCGGGTTCGCCATTCCAGCCGCTTTCCTAGCAATCTCCCTCCTTGGAGAATCAGCACCTTTAACCTCCTGTTCCGTACAGTTTGCAATTTGTCCTGAGGATGAACGGGAAGAGGGGGAACCAATGAGAGACTAGCTCTAGGTCTTGGGACAGGCACAGGTCACTCTATTTTCCCATCAGAAAGAAGAATTAACCACAGGCTCAGCCTGCCGCCCGGAAGCAGAATAGGGCCTGAAGCAATCCTGTGCTTTTGCGGCCAGCTCCCAAGAAAGCGAGTTGAAAAATGGAGCTCAGGGGCACTGCAATTCACAAACCTGCAGAGTTATAAATGATAACTCTCGTCCACAAATATATTGAGGGAAGGCAACGAAGAGGATTTGAAAGCAAGGCAGAATTGTAGGAAACAGATTTCAGGAGGGAGATTCGAATCGCCTTTAAAGCACAGGAAAAGCGGCAAAACCTCAACAATGATGCCCTTGGCCAAAAAGGGCGTATGCGTTTTTTCCTGAATATATTCAGAAAAAAACGCATACGCCCTTTTTGGCCAACCAAGCAACCTGCAAAGGCAAATCAGCGCTACAAAGAAGTCTCGCTTCCCATCGGTCAAAAGGGCCATGCTGAATAAAGTGTCAAAACCAGCAATGCAGGACAGGCCATGGAGAAACGGGAGCCTTGCTACACTGATGGCCGGGATGTAAATTGCCAACAGCCACTCTGGAGAGGTGTACGGTGTGTCTTGAAATATCTAAAAAACTCAGCTTAGAGAGCATAAGGCACTTCCACTCATGGGCGTATAAATTGGGAAAACTAAAAATCAGCAAGACACAGGCACCCCAAAGCTTAGGGCTGCTCTGTTGACAAGAAGCTCCACTTCCTTACACCTTAAATATCCCAGGAAAGAGAAAAAATGGATAAAGAAGTTGTGGTCCTTATGTACAATGGAATATCACTCAACCATGAAATCAACGTCATAAGGCTCGGTGCAGCATGATGAGTGGATTTAGGTATGACGATTCTACGTGAAATAAGTCACACAGAAAAAGACACTTATCATAAGATATCACTTAGAGAGGGAATGTAAAAACCGCTACACTTGAACTGAATTACAAAACAGAAGAGAGTCACACGTTTAGAAAACACACTATGGCTGCTTAACGGGAAAGGTGACGTGCGGTGATGCATAAAACCGGGGTTTCAAATTAGCTCAGATACCGTTCCATAAACCCAATATGTAATAGACAAGACCTACTCCTTGCTCAGTAAACGGGACTCAACACCCCCTATTCACCGCTCAAAAATATATCTGACTAGTAAGAATCTTAAAACCTAAGTATTGAAATCTCTCTGTATGTGAGTCAAGTGGGTGTAAAGCGTCATAAACACAGCACTGAAAAGCAGCTAAACCCCATTATAAAAATCAATTACTTTTAAAAACCCGTGAAACAAAGACAGTGAAAGAGAGAGAAATTCTTACAAAATTCTTTCAGGGGCTGTGATGCCACCTGGGTTGACCATATCTAGGCCCACAGCTGATTGAGACGTAAGGGTGGACACTCTTGGGGCTGAGAGGTTTGGTGAGGTTGGGTGAGCAAACGCAGACCCTTGAAAGTAATGCTGCGTGGTACCCATCCCATGGGTCCCAAATCTCCAGGTTCAAGGGCACCTTCCTACATCGAAAACATGCATGAGAAACCCAGAAGATGGTACACCGTGTGATCGGGAAAGGTTTCTAAAAGGCACCTCATTTCTCACCTCCTTGTGCTCGGGTTCGCCATTCCAGCCGCTTTCCTAGCAATCTCCCTCCTTGGAGAATCAGCACCTTTAACCTCCTACTCCGTACAGGTTGCAATTTGTCCTGAGGAGGAACGGGAAGAGGGGGAACCAATGAGAGACTAGCTCTAGGTCTTGGGACAGGCACAGGTCACTCTATTTTCCCATCAGAAAGAAGAATTAACCACAGGCTCAGCCTGCCGCCCGGAAGCAGAATAGGGCCTGAAGCAATCCTGCGCTTTTGCGGCCAGCTCCCAAGAAAGCGAGTTGAAAAATGGAGCTCAGGGGCACTGCAATTCACAAACCTGCAGAGTTATAAATGATAACTCTCGTCCACAAATATACTGAGGGAAGGCAACGAAGAGGATTTGAAAGCAAGGCAGAATTGCAGGAAACAGATTTCAGGAGAGAGATTCGAATCGCCTTTAAAGCACAGGAAAAGCGGCAAAACCTCGACAATGATGCCCTTGGCCAAAAAGGGCGTATGCGTTTTTTCCTGAATATATTCAGAAAAAAACGCATACACCCTTTTTGGCCAACCAAGCAACCTGCAAAGGCAAATCAGCGCTACAAAGAAGTCTCGCTTCCCATCGGTCAAAAGGGCCATGCTGAATAAAGTGTCAAAACCAGCAATGCAGAACAGGCCATGGAGAAACGGGAGCCTTGCTACGCTGATGGGCGGGATGTAAATTGCCAACAGCCACTATGGAGAGGTGTACGGTGTGTCTTGAAACATCTAAAAAACTCAGCTTAGAGAGCATAGGGCACTACCACTCATGGGCGTATAAATTGGGAAAACTAAAAGTCAGCAAGACACAGGCACCCCAAAGATTAGGGCTGCTCTGTTGACAAGAACCTCCACTTCGTTACACCTTAAATATCCCAGGAAAGAGAAAAAATGGATAAATAAGTTGTGGTCCTTATGTACAATGGAATATCACTTAACCATGAAATCAACGTCATAAGGCTCGGTGCAGCCTGATGAGTGGATTAGGTATGACGATACTACGTGAAATAAGTCACACAGAAAAAGACACTTATCATAAGATATCACTTATAGAGAGAATGTAAAAACCGCTACACTTGAACTGAATTACAAAACAGAAGAGAGTCACACGTTTAGAAAACACACTATGGCTGCTTAACGGGAAAGGTGAGGTGGGGTGATGCATAAAACCAGGGTTTCAAATTAGCTCAGATACCGTTCCATAAACCCAATATGTAATAGACAAGACCTACTCCTTGCTCAATGAACGGGACTCAACACCCCCTATTCACCGCCCAAGAATATATCTGACTAGTAAGAATCTTAAAACCTATGTATTGAAATCTCTCTGTAAGTGAGTCACGTGGGGGTAAAGCGTCATAAACACAGCACTGAAAAGCAGCTAAACCCCATTATAAAAATCAATTACTTTTAAAAACCCGTGAAACGAAGGCAGTGAAAGAGAGAGAAATTCTTACAAAATTCTTTCAGGGGCTGTGATGCCACCTGGGTTGACCATATCTAGACCCACAGCTGATTGACACATAAGGGTGGACACTCTTGGGGCTGAGACGTTTGGTGAGGTTGGGTGAGCAAACGTAGACCCTTGAAAGTAATACTGCGTGGTACCCATCCCATGGGTCCCAAATCTCCAGGTTCAAGGGCACCTTCCTACATCGAAAACATGCATGAGAAACCCAGAAGATGGTACACCGTGTGATCGGGAAAGGTTTCTAAAACGCACCTCATTTCTCACCTCCTTGTGCTCGGGTTCGCCATTCCAGCCGCTTTCCTAGCAATCTCCCTCCTTGGAGAATCAGCACCTTTAACCTCCTGTTCCGTACAGTTTGCAATTTGTCCTGAGGATGAACGGGAAGAGGGGGAACCAATGAGAGACTAGCTCTAGGTCTTGGGACAGGCACAGGTCACTCTATTTTCCCATCAGAAAGAAGAATTAACCACAGGCTCAGCCTGCCGCCCGGAAGCAGAATAGGGCCTGAAGCAATCCTGTGCTTTTGCGGCCAGCTCCCAAGAAAGCGAGTTGAAAAATGGAGCTCAGGGGCACTGCAATTCACAAACCTGCAGAGTTATAAATGATAACTCTCGTCCACAAATATATTGAGGGAAGGCAACGAAGAGGATTTGAAAGCAAGGCAGAATTGTAGGAAACAGATTTCAGGAGGGAGATTCGAATCGCCTTTAAAGCACAGGAAAAGCGGCAAAACCTCAACAATGATGCCCTTGGCCAAAAAGGGCGTATGCGTTTTTTCCTGAATATATTCAGAAAAAAAACGCATACGCCCTTTTTGGCCAACCAAGCAACCTGCAAAGGCAAATCAGCGCTACAAAGAAGTCTCGCTTCCCATCGGTCAAAAGGGCCATGCTGAATAAAGTGTCAAAACCAGCAATGCAGGACAGGCCATGGAGAAACGGGAGCCTTGCTACACTGATGGCCGGGATGTAAATTGCCAACAGCCACTCTGGAGAGGTGTACGGTGTGTCTTGAAATATCTAAAAAACTCAGCTTAGAGAGCATAAGGCACTTCCACTCATGGGCGTATAAAATGGGAAAACTAAAAATCAGCAAGACACAGGCACCCCAAAGCTTAGGGCTGCTCTGTTGACAAGAAGCTCCACTTCCTTACACCTTAAATATCCCAGGAAAGAGAAAAAATGGATAAAGAAGTTGTGGTCCTTATGTACAATGGAATATCACTCAACCATGAAATCAACGTCATAAGGCTCGGTGCAGCATGATGAGTGGATTTAGGTATGACGATTCTACGTGAAATAAGTCACACAGAAAAAGACACTTATCATAAGATATCACTTATAGAGAGAATGTAAAAACTGCTACACTTGAACTGAATTACAAAACAGAAGAGAGTCACACGTTTGAAAACACACTATGGCTGCTTAACGGGAAAGGTGAGGTGGGGTGATGCATAAAACCGGGGTTTCAAATTAGCTCAGATACCGTTCCATAAACCCAATATGTAATAGACAAGACCTACTCCTTGCTCAATGAACGGGACTGAACACCCCCTATTCACCGCCCAAGAATATATCTGACTAGTAAGAATCTTAAAACCTATGTATTGAAATCTCTCTGTAAGTGAGTCACGTGGGGGAAAAGCGTCATAAACACAGCACTGAAAAGCAGCTAAACCCCATTATAAAAATCAATTACTTTAAAAAACCCGTGAAACAAAGACAGTGAAAGAGAGAGAAATTCTTACAAAATTCTTTCAGGGGCTGTGATGCCACCTGGGTTGACCATATCTAGACCCACAGCTGATTGAGACGTAAGGGTGGACACTCTTGGGGCTGAGAGGTTTGGTGAGGTTGGGTGAGCAAACGCAGACCCTTGAAAGTAATGCTGCGTGGTACCCATCCCATGGGTCCCAAATCTCCAGGTTCAAGGGCACCTTCCTACATCGAAAACATGCATGAGAAACCCAGAAGATGGTACACCGTGTGATCGGGAAAGGTTTCTAAAATGCACCTCATTTCTCACCTCCTTGTGCTCGGGTTCGCCATTCCAGCCGCTTTCCTAGCAATCTCCCTCCTTGGAGAATCAGCACCTTTAACCTCCTACTCCGTACAGGTTGCAATTTGTCCTGAGGATGAACGGGAAGAGGGGGAACCAATGAGAGACTAGCTCTAGGTCTTGGGACAGGCACAGGTCACTCTATTTTCCTATCAGAAAGAAGAATTAACCACAGGCTCAGCCTGCCGCCCGGAAGCAGAATAGGGCCTGAAGCAATCCTGCGCTTTTGCGGCCAGCTCCCAAGAAAGCGAGTTGAAAAATGGAGCTCAGGGGCACTGCAATTCACAAACCTGCAGAGTTATAAATGATAACTCTCGTCCACAAATATATTGAGGGAAGGCAACGAAGAGGATTTGAAAGCAAGGCAGAATTGCAGGAAACAGATTTCAGGAGGGAGATTCGAATCGCCTTTAAAGCAGAGGAAAAGCGGCAAAACCTCGACAATGATGCCCTTGGCCAAAAAGGGCGTATGCGTTTTTTCCTGAATATATTCAGGAAAAAACGCATACGCCCTTTTTGGCCAACCAAGCAACCTGGAAAGGTAAATCAGCGCTACAAAGAAGTCTCGCTTCCCATCGGTCAAAAGCGCCATGCTGAATAAAGTGTCAAAACCAGCAATGCAGGACAGGCCATGGAAAAACGGGAGCCTTGCTACGCTGATGGGCGGGATGTAAATTGCCAACAGCCACTCTGGAGAGGTGTACGGTGTGTCTTGAAATATCTAAAAAACTCAGCTTAGAGAGCATAGGGCACTTCCACTCATGGGCGTATAAATTGGGAAAACTAAAAATCAGCAAGACACAGGCACCCCAAAGTTTAGGGCTGCTCTGTTGACAAGAACCTCCACTTCCTTACACCTTAAATATCCCAGGAAAGAGAAAAATGGATAAAGAAGTTGTGGTCCTTATGTACAATGGAATATCACTCAGCCATGAAATCTACGTCAAAAGGCTCGTAGCAGCATGATGAGTGGATATAGGTACGACGATTCTACGTGAAATAAGTCACACAGAAAAAGACACTTATCATAAGATATCACTTATAGAGGGAATGTAAAAACCGCTACACTTGAACTGAATTACAAAACAGAAGAGAGTCACACGTTTAGAAAACACACTATGGCTGCTTAACGGGAAAGGTGAGGCGCGGTGATGCATAAAACCGGGGTTTCAAATTAGCTCAGATACCGTTCCATAAACCCAATATGTAATAGACAAGACCTACTCCTTGCTCAGTAAACGGGACTCAACACCCCCTATTCACCGCTCAAAAATATATCTGACTAGTAAGAATCTTAAAACCTATGTATTGAAATCTCTCTGTATGTGAGTCAAGTGGGTGTAAAGCGTCATAAACACAGCACTGAAAAGCAGCTAAACCCCATTATAAAAATCAATTACTTTTAAAAACCCGTGAAACAAAGACAGTGAAAGAGAGAGAAATTCTTACAAAATTCTTTCAGGGGCTGTGATGCCACCTTGGTTGACCATATCTAGACCCACAGCCGATTGAGACGTAAGGGTGGACACTCTTGGGGCTGAGAGGTTTGGTGAGGTTGGGTGAGCAAACGCAGACCCTTGAAAGTAATGCTGCGTGGTACCCATCCCATGGGTCCCAAATCTCCAGGTTCAAGGGCACCTTCCTACATCGAAAACATGCATGAGAAACCCAGAAGATGGTACACCGTGTGATCGGGAAAGGTTTCTAAAAGGCACCTCATTTCTCACCTCCTTGTGCTCGGGTTCGCCATTCCAGCCGCTTTCCTAGCAATCTCCCTCCTTGGAGAATCAGCACCTTTAACCTCCTATTCCGTACAGGTTGCAATTTGTCCTGAGGATGAACGGGAAGAGGGGGAACCAATGAGAGACTAGCTCTAGGTCTTGGGACAGGCACAGGTCACTCTATTTTCCCATCAGAAAGAAGAATTAACCACAGGCTCAGCCTGCCGCCCGGAAGCAGAATAGGGCCTGAAGCAATCCTGCGCTTTTGCGGCCAGCTCCCAAGAAAGCGAGTTGAAAAATGGAGCTCAGGGGCACTGCAATTCACAAACCTGCAGAGTTATAAATGATAACTCTCGTCCACAAATATATTGAGGGAAGGCAACGAAGAGGATTTGAAAGCAAGGCAGAATTGTAGGAAACAGATTTCAGGAAGGAGATTCGAATCGCATTTAAAGCACAGGAAAAGCGGCAAAACCTCGACAATGATGCCCTTGGCCAAAAAGGGCGTATGCGTTTTTTCCTGAATATATTCAGGAAAAAACGCGTACTCCCTTTTTGGCCAACCAAGCAACCTGGAAAGGCAAATCAGCGCTACAAAGAAGTCTCGCTTCCCATCGGACAAAAGGGCCATGCTGAATAAAGTGTCAAAACCAACAATGCAGGACAGGCCATGGAGAAACGGGAGCCTTGCTACGCTGATGGGCGGGATGTAAATTGCCAACAGCCACTCTGGAGAGGTGTACGGTGTGTCTTGAAACATCTAGAAAACTCAGCTTAGAGAGCATAGGGCACTTCCACTCATGGGCGTATAAATTGGGAAAACTAAAAATCAACAAGACACAGGCACCCTAATGTTTACGGCTGCTCTGTTGACAAGAACCTCCACTTCGTTACACCTTAAATATCCCAGGAAAGAGAAAAATGGATAAAGAAGTTGTGGTCCTTATGTACAATGGAATATCACTCAGCCATGAAATCTACGTCAAAAGGCTCGTAGCAGCATGATGAGTGGATATAGGTACGACGATTCTACGTGAAATAAGTCACACAGAAAAAGACACTTATCATAAGATATCACTTAGAGAGGGAATGTAAAAACCGCTACACTTGAACTGAATTACAAAACAGAAGAGAGTCACACGTTTAGAAAACACACTATGGCTGCTTAACGGGAAAGGTGACGTGCGGTGATGCATAAAACCGGGGTTTCAAATTAGCTCAGATACCGTTCCATAAACCCAATATGTAATAGACAAGACCTACTCCTTGCTCAGTAAACGGGACTCAACACCCCCTATTCACCGCTCAAAAATATATCTGACTAGTAAGAATCTTAAAACCTAAGTATTGAAATCTCTCTGTATGTGAGTCAAGTGGGTGTAAAGCGTCATAAACACAGCACTGAAAAGCAGCTAAACCCCATTATAAAAATCAATTACTTTTAAAAACCCGTGAAACAAAGACAGTGAAAGAGAGAGAAATTCTTACAAAATTCTTTCAGGGGCTGTGATGCCACCTGGGTTGACCATATCTAGGCCCACAGCTGATTGAGACGTAAGGGTGGACACTCTTGGGGCTGAGACGTTTGGTGAGGTTGGGTGAGCAAACGCAGACCCTTGAAAGTAATGCTGCGTGGTACCCATCCCATGGGTCCCAAATCTCCAGGTTCAAGGGCACCTTCCTACATCGAAAACATGCATGAGAAACCCAGAAGATGGTACACCGTGTGATCGGGAAAGGTTTCTAAAAGGCACCTCATTTCTCACCTCCTTGTGCTCGGGTTCGCCATTCCAGCCGCTTTCCTAGCAATCTCCCTCCTTGGAGAATCAGCACCTTTAACCTCCTACTCCGTACAGGTTGCAATTTGTCCTGAGGAGGAACGGGAAGAGGGGGAACCAATGAGAGACTAGCTCTAGGTCTTGGGACAGGCACAGGTCACTCTATTTTCCCATCAGAAAGAAGAATTAACCACAGGCTCAGCCTGCCGCCCGGAAGCAGAATAGGGCCTGAAGCAATCCTGCGCTTTTGCGGCCAGCTCCCAAGAAAGCGAGTTGAAAAATGGAGCTCAGGGGCACTGCAATTCACAAACCTGCAGAGTTATAAATGATAACTCTCGTCCACAAATATACTGAGGGAAGGCAACGAAGAGGATTTGAAAGCAAGGCAGAATTGCAGGAAACAGATTTCAGGAGAGAGATTCGAATCGCCTTTAAAGCACAGGAAAAGCGGCAAAACCTCGACAATGATGCCCTTGGCCAAAAAGGGCGTATGCGTTTTTTCCTGAATATATTCAGGAAAAAACGCATACGCCCTTTTTGGCCAACCAAGCAACCTGGAAAGTCAAATCAGCGCTACAAGGAAGTCTCGCTTCCCATCGGTCAAAAGGGCCATGCTGAATAAAGCGTCAAAACCAGCAATGCAGAACAGGCCATGGAGAAACGGGAGCCTTGCTACGCTGATGGGCGGGATGTAAATTGCCAACAGCCACTATGGAGAGGTGTACGGTGTGTCTTGAAACATCTAAAAAACTCAGCTTAGAGAGCATAGGGCACTACCACTCATGGGCGTATAAATTGGGAAAACTAAAAGTCAGCAAGACACAGGCACCCCAAAGATTAGGGCTGCTCTGTTGACAAGAACCTCCACTTCGTTACACCTTAAATATCCCAGGAAAGAGAAAAAATGGATAAATAAGTTGTGGTCCTTATGTACAATGGAATATCACTTAACCATGAAATCAACGTCATAAGGCTCGGTGCAGCCTGATGAGTGGATTAGGTATGACGATACTACGTGAAATAAGTCACACAGAAAAAGACACTTATCATAAGATATCACTTATAGAGAGAATGTAAAAACCGCTACACTTGAACTGAATTACAAAACAGAAGAGAGTCACACGTTTAGAAAACACACTATGGCTGCTTAACGGGAAAGGTGAGGTGGGGTGATGCATAAAACCAGGGTTTCAAATTAGCTCAGATACCGTTCCATAAACCCAATATGTAATAGACAAGACTTACTCCTTGCTCAATGAACGGGACTCAACACCCCCTATTCACCGCCCAAGAATATATCTGACTAGTAAGAATCTTAAAACCTATGTATTGAAATCTCTCTGTAAGTGAGTCACGTGGGGGTAAAGCGTCATAAACACAGCACTGAAAAGCAGCTAAACCCCATTATAAAAATCAATTACTTTTAAAAACCCGTGAAACGAAGGCAGTGAAAGAGAGAGAAATTCTTACAAAATTCGTTCAGGGGCTGTGATGCCACCTGGGTTGACCATATCTAGACCCACAGCTGATTGAGACGTAAGGGTGGACACTCTTGGGGCTCAGAGGTTTGGTGAGGTTGGGTGAGCAAACGCAGACCCTTGAAAGTAATGCTGCGTGGTACCCATCCCATGGGTCCCAAATCTCCAGGTTCAAGGGCACCTTCCTACATCGAAAACATGCATGAGAAACCCAGAAGATGGTACACCGTGTGATCGGGAAAGGTTTCTAAAAGGCACCTCATTTCTCACCTCCTTGTGCTCGGGTTCGCCATTCCAGCCGCTTTCCTAGCAATCTCCCTCCTTGGAGAATCAGCACCTTTAACCTCCTATTCCGTACAGGTTGCAATTTGTCCTGAGGATGAACGGGAAGAGGGGGAACCAATGAGAGACTAGCTCTAGGTCTTGGGACAGGCACAGGTCACTCTATTTTCCCATCAGAAAGAAGAATTAACCACAGGCTCAGCCTGCCGCCCGGAAGCAGAATAGGGCCTGAAGCAATCCTGCGCTTTTGCGGCCAGCTCCCAAGAAAGCGAGTTGAAAAATGGAGCTCAGGGGCACTGCAATTCACAAACCTGCAGAGTTATAAATGATAACTCTCGTCCACAAATATATTGACGGAAGGCAACGAAGAGGATTTGAAAGCAAGGCAGAATTGCAGGAAACAGATTTCAGGAGGGAGATTCGAATCGCCTTTAAAGCAGAGGAAAAGCGGCAAAACCTCGACAATGATGCCCTTGGCCAAAAAGGGCGTATGCGTTTTTTCCTGAATATATTCAGGAAAAAACGCATACGCCCTTTTTGGCCAACCAAGCAACCTGGAAAGGCAAATCAGCGCTACAAAGAAGTCTCGCTTCCCATCGGTCAAAAGGGCCATGCTGAATAAAGTGTCAAAACCAGCAATGCAGGACAGGCCATGGAGAAACGGGAGCCTTGCTACGCTGATGGGCGGGATGTAAATTGCCAACAGCCACTCTGGAGAGGTGTACGGTGTGTCTTGAAATATCTAGAAAACTCAGCTTAGAGAGCATAGGGCACTTCCACTCATGGGCGTATAAATTGGGAAAACTAAAAATCAGCAAGACACAGGCACCCCAAAGTTTAGGGCTGCTCTGTTGACAAGAACCTCCACTTCCTTACACCTTAAATATCCCAGGAAAGAGAAAAATGGATAAAGAAGTTGTGGTCCTTATGTACAATGGAATATCACTCAACCATGAAATCAACGTCATAAGGCTCGGTGCAGCATGATGAGTGGATTTAGGTATGACGATTCTACGTGAAATAAGTCACACAGAAAAAGACACTTATCATAAGATATCACTTATAGAGAGAATGTAAAAACCGCTACACTTGAACTGAATTACAAAACAGAAGAGAGTCACACGTTTGAAAACACACTATGGCTGCTTAACGGGAAAGGTGAGGTGGGGTGATGCATAAAACCGGGGTTTCAAATTAGCTCAGATACCGTTCCATAAACCCAATATGTAATAGACAAGACCTACTCCTTGCTCAATGAACGGGACTGAACACCCCCTATTCACCGCCCAAGAATATATCTGACTAGTAAGAATCTTAAAACCTATGTATTGAAATCTCTCTGTAAGTGAGTCACGTGGGGGAAAAGCGTCATAAACACAGCACTGAAAAGCAGCTAAACCCCATTATAAAAATCAATTACTTTAAAAAACCCGTGAAACAAAGACAGTGAAAGAGAGAGAAATTCTTACAAAATTCTTTCAGGGGCTGTGATGCCACCTGGGTTGACCATATCTAGACCCACAGCTGATTGAGACGTAAGGGTGGACACTCTTGGGGCTGAGAGGTTTGGTGAGGTTGGGTGAGCAAACGCAGACCCTTGAAAGTAATGCTGCGTGGTACCCATCCCATGGGTCCCAAATCTCCAGGTTCAAGGGCACCTTCCTACATCGAAAACATGCATGAGAAACCCAGAAGATGGTACACCGTGTGATCGGGAAAGGTTTCTAAAAGGCACCTCATTTCTCACCTCCTTGTGCTCGGGTTCGCCATTCCAGCCGCTTTCCTAGCAATCTCCCTCCTTGGAGAATCAGCACCTTTAACCTCCTATTCCGTACAGGTTGCAATTTGTCCTGAGGATGAACGGGAAGAGGGGGAACCAATGAGAGACTAGCTCTAGGTCTTGGGACAGGCACAGGTCACTCTAATTTCCCATCAGAAAGAAGAATTAACCACAGGCTCAGCCTGCCGCCCGGAAGCAGAATAGGGCCTGAAGCAATCCTGCGCTTTTGCGGCCAGCTCCCAAGAAAGCGAGTTGAAAAATGGAGCTCAGGGGCACTGCAATTCACAAACCTGCAGAGTTATAAATGATAACTCTCGTCCACAAATATATTGAGGGAAGGCAACGAAGAGGATTTGAAAGCAAGGCAGAATTGCAGGAAACAGATTTCCGGAGGGAGATTCGAATCGCCTTTAAAGCAGAGGAAAAGCGGCAAAACCTCGACAATGATGCCCTTGGCCAAAAAGGGCGTATGCGTTTTTTCCTGAATATATTCAGGAAAAAACGCATACGCCCTTTTTGGCCAACCAAGCAACCTGGAAAGGCAAATCAGCGCTACAAAGAAGTCTCGCTTCCCATCGGTCAAAAGCGCCATGCTGAATAAAGTGTCAAAACCAGCAATGCAGGACAGGCCATGGAAAAACGGGAGCCTTGCTACGCTGAATGGCGGGATGTAAATTGCCAACAGCCACTCTGGAGAGGTGTACGGTGTGTCTTGAAACATCTAGAAAACTCAGCTTAGAGAGCATAGGGCACTTCCACTCATGGGCGTATAAATTGGGAAAACTAAAAATCAACAAGACACAGGCACCCTAATGTTTACGGCTGCTCTGTTGACAAGAACCTCCACTTCGTTACACCTTAAATATCCCAGGAAAGAGAAAAATGGATAAAGAAGTTGTGGTCCTTATGTACAATGGAATATCACTCAGCCATGAAATCTACATCAAAAGGCTCGTAGCAGCATGATGAGTGGATATAGGTACGACGATTCTACGTGAAATAAGTCACACAGAAAAAGACACTTATCATAAGATATCACTTAGAGAGGGAATGTAAAAACCGCTACACTTGAACTGAATTACAAAACAGAAGAGAGTCACACGTTTAGAAAACACACTATGGCTGCTTAACGGGAAAGGTGAGGTGCGGTGATGCATAAAACCGGGGTTTCAAATTAGCTCAGATACCGTTCCATAAACCCAATATGTAATAGACAAGACCTACTCCTTGCTCAGTAAACGGGACTCAACACCCCCTATTCACCGCTCAAAAATATATCTGACTAGTAAGAATCTTAAAACATAAGTATTGAAATCTCTCTGTATGTGAGTCAAGTGGGTGTATAGCGTCATAAACACAGCACTGAAAAGCAGCTAAACCCCATTATAAAAATCAATTACTTTTAAAAACCCATGAAACAAAGACAGTGAAAGAGAGAGAAATTCTTACAAAATTCTTTCAGGGGCTGTGATGCCACCTGGGTTGACCATATCTAGGCCCACAGCTGATTGAGACGTAAGGGTGGACACTCTTGGGGCTGAGAGGTTTGGTGAGGTTGGGTGAGCAAACGCAGACCCTTGAAAGTAATGCTGCGTGGTACCCATCCCATGGGTCCCAAATCTCCAGGTTCAAGGGCACCTTCCTACATCGAAAACATGCATGAGAAACCCAGAAGATGGTACACCGTGTGATCGGGAAAGGTTTCTAAAAGGCACCTCATTTCTCACCTCCTTGTGCTCGGGTTCGCCATTCCAGCCGCTTTCCTAGCAATCTCCCTCCTTGGAGAATCAGCACCTTTAACCTCCTACTCCGTACAGGTTGCAATTTGTCCTGAGGATGAACGGGAAGAGGGGGAACCAATGAGAGACTAGCTCTAGGTCTTGGGACAGGCACAGGTCACTCTATTTTCCCATCAGAAAGAAGAATTAACCACAGGCTCAGCCTGCCGCCAGGAAGCAGAATAGGGCCTGAAGCAATCCTGCGCTTTTGCGGCCAGCTCCCAAGAAAGCGAGTTGAAAAATGGAGCTCAGGGGCACTGCAATTCACAAACCTGCAGAGTTATAAATGATAACTCTCGTCCACAAATATATTGAGGGAAGGCAACGAAGAGGATTTGAAAGCAAGGCAGAATTGCAGGAAACAGATTTCAGGAGGGAGATTCGAATCGCCTTTAAAGCAGAGGAAAAGCGGCAAAACCTCGACAATGATGCCCTTGGCCAAAAAGGGCGTATGCGTTTTTTCCTGAATATATTCAGGAAAAAACGCATACGCCCTTTTTGGCCAAACAAGCAACCTGGAAAGGCAAATCAGCGCTACAAAGAAGTCTCGCTTCCCATCGGTCAAAAGGGCCATGCTGAATAAAGTGTCAAAACCAACAATGCAGGACAGGCCATGGAGAAACGGGAGCCTTGCTACGCTGATGGGCGGGATGTAAATTGCCAACAGCCACTCTGGAGAGGTGTACGGTGTGTCTTGAAACATCTAGAAAACTCAGCTTAGAGAGCATAGGGCACTTCCACTCACGGGCGTATAAATTGGGAAAACTAAAAATCAACAAGACACAGGCACCCCAATGTTTACGGCTGCTCTGTTGACAAGAACCTCCACTTCGTTACACCTTAAATATCCCAGGAAAGAGAAAAATGGATAAAGAAGTTGTGGTCCTTATGTACAATGGAATATCACTCAGCCATGAAATCTACGTCAAAAGGCTCGTAGCAGCATGATGAGTGGATATAGGTACGACGATTCTACGTGAAATAAGTCACACAGAAAAAGACACTTATCATAAGATATCACTTAGAGAGGGAATGTAAAAACCGCTACACTTGAACTGAATTACAAAACAGAAGAGAGTCACACGTTTAGAAAACACACTAGGGCTGCTTAACGGGAAAGGTGAGGTGCGGTGATGCATAAAACCAAGGTTTCAAATTAGCTCAGATACCGTTCCATAAACCCAATATGTAATAGACAAGACCTACTCCTTGCTCAGTAAACGGGACTCAACACCCCCTATTCACCGCCCAAGAATATATCTGACTAGTAAGAATCTTAAAACCTATGTATTGAAATCTCTCTGTAAGTGAGTCACGTGGGGGTAAAGCGTCATAAACACAGCACTGAAAAGCAGCTAAACCCCATTATAAAAATCAATTACTTTTAAAAACCCGTGAAACAAAGACAGTGAAAGAGAGAGAAATTCTTACAAAATTCTTTCAGGGGCTGTGATGCCACCTGGGTTGACCATATCTAGACCCACAGCTGATTGAGACGTAAGGGTGGACACTCTTGGGGCTGAGAGGTTTGGTGAGGTTGGGTGAGCAAACGCAGACCCTTGAAAGTAATGCTGCGTGGTACCCATCCCATGGGTCCCAAATCTCCAGGTTCAAGGGCACCTTCCTACATCGAAAACATGCATGAGAAACCCAGAAGATGGTACACCGTGTGATCGGGAAAGGTTTCTAAAAGGCACCTCATTTCTCACCTCCTTGTGCTCGGGTTCGCCATTCCAGCTGCTTTCCTAGCAATCTCCCTCCTTGGAGAATCAGCACCTTTAACCTCCTATTCCGTACAGGTTGCAATTTGTCCTGAGGATGAACGGGAAGAGTGGGAACCAATGAGAGACTAGCTCTAGGTCTTGGGACAGGCACAGGTCACTCTATTTTCCCATCAGAAAGAAGAATTAACCACAGGCTCAGCCTGCCGCCCGGAAGCAGAATAGGGCCTGAAGCAATCCTGCGCTTTTGCGGCCAGCTCCCAGGAAAGCGAGTTGAAAAATGGAGCTCAGGGGCACTGCAATTCACAAACCTGCAGAGTTATAAATGATAACTCTCGTCCACAAATATATTGAGGGAAGGCAACGAAGAGGATTTGAAAGCAAGGCAGAATTGCAGGAAACAGATTTCAGGAGAGAGATTCGAATCGCCTTTAAAGCAGAGGAAAAGCGGCAAAACCTCGACAATGATGCCCTTGGCCAAAAAGGGCGTATGCGTTTTTTCCTGAATATATTCAGGAAAAAACGCATACGCCCTTTTTGGCCAACCAAGCAACCTGGAAAGGCAAATCAGCGCTACAAAGAAGTCTCGCTTCCCATCGGTCAAAAGGGCCATGCTGAATAAAGAGTCAAAACCAGCAATGCAGGACAGGCCATGGAGAAACGGGAGCCTTGCTACGCTGATGGGCGGGATGTAAATTGCCAACAGCCACTCTGGAGAGGTGTACGGTGTGTCTTGAAATATCTAAAAAACTCAGCTTAGAGAGAATAGGGCACTTCCACTCATGGGCGTATAAATTGGGAAAACTAAAAATCAGCAAGACACAGGCACCCCAAAGTTTAGGGCTGCTCTGTTGACAAGAACCTCCACTTCCTTACACCTTAAATATCCCAGGAAAGAGAAAAATGGATAAAGAAGTTGTGGTCCTTATGTACAATGGAATATCACTCAACCATGAAATCAACGTCATAAGGCTCGGTGCAGCATGATGAGTGGATTTAGGTATGACGATTCTACGTGAAATAAGTCACACAGAAAAAGACACTTATCATAAGATATCACTTATAGAGAGAATGTAAAAACCGCTACACTTGAACTGAATTACAAAACAGAAGAGAGTCACACGTTTAGAAAACACACTATGGCTGCTTAACGGGAAAGGTGAGGTGGGGTGATGCATAAAACCGGGGTTTCAAATTAGCTCAGATACCGTTCCATAAACCCAATATGTAATAGACAAGACCTACTCCTTGCTCAATGAACGGGACTGAACACCCCCTATTCACCGCCCAAGAATATATCTGACTAGTAAGAATCTTAAAACCTATGTATTGAAATCTCTCTGTAAGTGAGTCACGTGGGGGTAAAGCGTCATAAACACAGCACTGAAAAGCAGCTAAACCCCATTATAAAAATCAATTACTTTAAAAAACCCGTGAAACAAAGACAGTGAAAGAGAGAGAAATTCTTACAAAATTCTTTCAGGGGCTGTGATGCCACCTGGGTTGACCATATCTAGACCCACAGCTGATTGAGACGTAAGGGTGGACACTCTTGGGGCTCAGAGGTTTGGTGAGGTTGGGTGAGCAAACGCAGACCCT
This sequence comes from Eschrichtius robustus, assembly GCF_028021215.1. Classification (NCBI taxonomy): domain Eukaryota; kingdom Metazoa; phylum Chordata; class Mammalia; order Artiodactyla; family Eschrichtiidae; genus Eschrichtius; species Eschrichtius robustus. The sequence continues at coordinate 82,142,709 of NC_090832.1, forward strand.
TGAAAGTAATGCTGCGTGGTACCCATCCCATGGGTCCCAAATCTCCAGGTTCAAGGGCACCTTCCTACATCGAAAACATGCATGAGAAACCCAGAAGATGGTACACCGTGTGATCGGGAAAGGTTTCTAAAAGGCACCTCATTTCTCACCTCCTTGTGCTCGGGTTCGCCATTCCAGCCGCTTTCCTAGCAATCTCCCTCCTTGGAGAATCAGCACCTTTAACCTCCTATTCCGTACAGGTTGCAATTTGTCCTGAGGATGAACGGGAAGAGGGGGAACCAATGAGAGACTAGCTCTAGGTCTTGGGACAGGCACAGGTCACTCTATTTTCCCATCAGAAAGAAGAATTAACCACAGGCTCAGCCTGCCGCCCGGAAGCAGAATAGGGCCTGAAGCAATCCTGCGCTTTTGCGGCCAGCTCCCAGGAAAGCGAGTTGAAAAATGGAGCTCAGGGGCACTGCAATTCACAAACCTGCAGAGTTATAAATGATAACTCTCGTCCACAAATATATTGAGGGAAGGCAACGAAGAGGATTTCAAAGCAAGGCAGAATTGCAGGAAACAGATTTCAGGAGGGAGATTCGAATCGCCTTTAAAGCAGAGGAAAAGCGGCAAAACCTCGACAATGATGCCCTTGGCCAAAAAGGGCGTATGCGTTTTTTCCTGAATATATTCAGGAAAAAACGCATACGCCCTTTTTGGCCAACCAAGCAACCTGGAAAGGCAAATCAGCGCTACAAAGAAGTCTCGCTTCCCATCGGTCAAAAGCGCCATGCTGAATAAAGTGTCAAAACCAGCAATGCAGGACAGGCCATGGAAAAACGGGAGCCTTGCTACGCTGATGGGCGGGATGTAAATTGCCAACAGCCACTCTGGAGAGGTGTACGGTGTGTCTTGAAATATCTAAAAAACTCAGCTTAGAGAGCATAGGGCACTTCCACTCATGGGCGTATAAATTGGGAAAACTAAAAATCAGCAAGACACAGGCACCCCAAAGTTTAGGGCTGCTCTGTTGACAAGAACCTCCACTTCCTTACACCTTAAATATCCCAGGAAAGAGAAAAATGGATAAAGAAGTTGTGGTCCTTATGTACAATGGAATATCACTCAGCCATGAAATCTACGTCAAAAGGCTCGTAGCAGCATGATGAGTGGATATAGGTACGACGATTCTACGTGAAATAAGTCACACAGAAAAAGACACTTATCATAAGATATCACTTATAGAGGGAATGTAAAAACCGCTACACTTGAACTGAATTACAAAACAGAAGAGAGTCACACGTTTAGAAAACACACTATGGCTGCTTAACGGGAAAGGTGAGGCGCGGTGATGCATAAAACCGGGGTTTCAAATTAGCTCAGATACCGTTCCATAAACCCAATATGTAATAGACAAGACCTACTCCTTGCTCAGTAAACGGGACTCAACACCCCCTATTCACCGCTCAAAAATATATCTGACTAGTAAGAATCTTAAAACCTATGTATTGAAATCTCTCTGTATGTGAGTCAAGTGGGTGTAAAGCGTCATAAACACAGCACTGAAAAGCAGCTAAACCCCATTATAAAAATCAATTACTTTTAAAAACCCGTGAAACAAAGACAGTGAAAGAGAGAGAAATTCTTACAAAATTCTTTCAGGGGCTGTGATGCCACCTGGGTTGACCATATCTAGACCCACAGCTGATTGAGACGTAAGGGTGGACACTCTTGGGGCTGAGAGGTTTGGTGAGGTTGGGTGAGCAAACGCAGACCCTTGAAAGTAATGCTGCGTGGTACCCATCCCATGGGTCCCAAATCTCCAGGTTCAAGGGCACCTTCCTACATCGAAAACATGCATGAGAAACCCAGAAGATGGTACACCGTGTGATCGGGAAAGGTTTCTAAAAGGCACCTCATTTCTCACCTCCTTGTGCTCGGGTTCGCCATTCCAGCCGCTTTCCTAGCAATCTCCCTCCTTGGAGAATCAGCACCTTTAACCTCCTATTCCGTACAGGTTGCAATTTGTCCTGAGGATGAACGGGAAGAGGGGGAACCAATGAGAGACTAGCTCTAGGTCTTGGGACAGGCACAGGTCACTCTATTTTCCCATCAGAAAGAAGAATTAACCACAGGATCAGCCTGCCGCCCGGAAGCAGAATAGGGCCTGAAGCAATCCTGCGCTTTTGCGGCCAGCTCCCAGGAAAGCGAGTTGAAAAATGGAGCTCAGGGGCACTGCAATTCACAAACCTGCAGAGTTATAAATGATAACTCTCGTCCACAAATATAATGAGGGAAGGCAACGAAGAGGATTTGAAAGCAAGGCAGAATTGTAGGAAACAGATTTCAGGAAGGAGATTCGAATCGCATTTAAAGCACAGGAAAAGCGGCAAAACCTCGACAATGATGCCCTTGGCCAAAAAGGGCGTATGCGTTTTTTCCTGAATATATTCAGGAAAAAACGCGTACTCCCTTTTTGGCCAACCAAGCAACCTGGAAAGGCAAATCAGCGCTACAAAGAAGTCTCGCTTCCCATCGGACAAAAGGGCCATGCTGAATAAAGTGTCAAAACCAACAATGCAGGACAGGCCATGGAGAAACGGGAGCCTTGCTACGCTGATGGGCGGGATGTAAATTGCCAACAGCCACTCTGGAGAGGTGTACGGTGTGTCTTGAAACATCTAGAAAACTCAGCTTAGAGAGCATAGGGCACTTCCACTCATGGGCGTATAAATTGGGAAAACTAAAAATCAACAAGACACAGGCACCCTAATGTTTACGGCTGCTCTGTTGACAAGAACCTCCACTTCGTTACACCTTAAATATCCCAGGAAAGAGAAAAATGGATAAAGAAGTTGTGGTCCTTATGTACAATGGAATATCACTCAGCCATGAAATCTACGTCAAAAGGCTCGTAGCAGCATGATGAGTGGATATAGGTACGACGATTCTACGTGAAATAAGTCACACAGAAAAAGACACTTATCATAAGATATCACTTAGAGAGGGAATGTAAAAACCGCTACACTTGAACTGAATTACAAAACAGAAGAGAGTCACACGTTTAGAAAACACACTATGGCTGCTTAACGGGAAAGGTGAGGTGCGGTGATGCATAAAACCGGGGTTTCAAATTAGCTCAGATACCGTTCCATAAACCCAATATGTAATAGACAAGACCTACTCCTTGCTCAGTAAACGGGACTCAACACCCCCTATTCACCGCTCAAAAATATATCTGACTAGTAAGAATCTTAAAACCTAAGTATTGAAATCTCTCTGTATGTGAGTCAAGTGGGTGTAAAGCGTCATAAACACAGCACTGAAAAGCAGCTAAACCCCATTATAAAAATCAATTACTTTTAAAAACCCATGAAACAAAGACAGTGAAAGAGAGAGAAATTCTTACAAAATTCTTTCAGGGGCTGTGATGCCACCTGGGTTGACCATATCTAGGCCCACAGCTGATTGAGACGTAAGGGTGGACACTCTTGGGGCTGAGAGGTTTGGTGAGGTTGGGTGAGCAAACGCAGACCCTTGAAAGTAATGCTGCGTGGTACCCATCCCATGGGTCCCAAATCTCCAGGTTCAAGGGCACCTTCCTACATCGAAAACATGCATGAGAAACCCAGAAGATGGTACACCGTGTGATCGGGAAAGGTTTCTAAAAGGCACCTCATTTCTCACCTCCTTGTGCTCGGGTTCGCCATTCCAGCCGCTTTCCTAGCAATCTCCCTCCTTGGAGAATCAGCACCTTTAACCTCCTGTTCCGTACAGGTTGCAATTTGTCCTGAGGATGAACGGGAAGAGGGGGAACCAATGAGAGACTAGCTCTAGGTCTTGGGACAGGCACAGGTCACTCTATTTTCCCATCAGAAAGAAGAATTAACCACAGGCTCAGCCTGCCGCCCGGAAGCAGAATAGGGCCTGAAGCAATCCTGCGCTTTTGCGGCCAGCTCCCAAGAAAGCGAGTTGAAAAATGGAGCTCAGGGGCACTGCAATTCACAAACCTGCAGAGTTATAAATGATAACTCTCGTCCACAAATATACTGAGGGAAGGCAACGAAGAGGATTTGAAAGCAAGGCAGAATTGCAGGAAACAGATTTCAGGAGAGAGATTCGAATCGCCTTTAAAGCACAGGAAAAGCGGCAAAACCTCGACAATGATGCCCTTGGCCAAAAAGGGCGTATGCGTTTTTTCCTGAATATATTCAGGAAAAAACGCATACGCCCTTTTTGGCCAACCAAGCAACCTGGAAAGTCAAATCAGCGCTACAAAGAAGTCTCGCTTCCCATCGGTCAAAAGGGCCATGCTGAATAAAGTGTCAAAACCAGCAATGCAGAACAGGCCATGGAGAAACGGGAGCCTTGCTACGCTGATGGGCGGGATGTAAATTGCCAACAGCCACTCTGGAGAGGTGTACGGTGTGTCTTGAAACATCTAAAAAACTCAGCTTAGAGAGCATAGGGCACTACCACTCATGGGCGTATAAATTGGGAAAAGTAAAAGTCAGCAAGACACAGGCACCCCAAAGATTAGGGCTGCTCTGTTGACAAGAACCTCCACTTCGTTACACCTTAAATATCCCAGGAAAGAGAAAAAATGGATAAATAAGTTGTGGTCCTTATGTACAATGGAATATCACTTAACCATGAAATCAACGTCATAAGGCTCGGTGCAGCCTGATGAGTGGATTAGGTATGACGATACTACGTGAAATAAGTCACACAGAAAAAGACACTTATCATAAGATATCACTTATAGAGAGAATGTAAAAACCGCTACACTTGAACTGAATTACAAAACAGAAGAGAGTCACACATTTAGAAAACACACTATGGCTGCTTAACGGGAAAGGTGAGGTGGGGTGATGCATAAAACCAGGGTTTCAAATTAGCTCAGATACCGTTCCATAAACCCAATATGTAATAGACAAGACCTACTCCTTGCTCAATGAACGGGACTCAACACCCCCTATTCACCGCCCAAGAATATATCTGACTAGTAAGAATCTTAAAACCTATCTATTGAAATCTCTCTGTAAGTGAGTCACGTGGGGGTAAAGCGTCATAAACACAGCACTGAAAAGCAGCTAAACCCCATTATAAAAATCAATTACTTTTAAAAACCCGTGAAACGAAGGCAGTGAAAGAGAGAGAAATTCTTACAAAATTCGTTCAGGGGCTGTGATGCCACCTGGGTTGACCATATCTAGACCCACAGCTGATTGAGACATAAGGGTGGACACTCTTGGGGCTGAGAGGTTTGGTGAGGTTGGGTGAGCAAACGCAGACCCTTGAAAGTAATGCTGCGTGGTACCCATCCCATGGGTCCCAAGTCTCCAGGTTCAAGGGCACCTTCCTACATCGAAAACATGCATGAGAAACCCAGAAGATGGTACACCGTGTGATCGGGAAAGGTTTCTAAAAGGCACCTCATTTCTCACCTCCTTGTGCTCGGGTTCGCCATTCCAGCCGCTTTCCTAGCAATCTCCCTCCTTGGAGAATCAGCACCTTTAACCTCCTATTCCGTACAGGTTGCAATTTGTCCTGAGGATGAACGGGAAGAGGGGGAACCAATGAGAGACTAGCTCTAGGTCTTGGGACAGGCACAGGTCACTCTATTTTCCCATCAGAAAGAAGAATTAACCACAGGCTCAGCCTGCCGCCCGGAAGCAGAATAGGGCCTGAAGCAATCCTGCGCTTTTGCGGCCAGCTCCCAAGAAAGCGAGTTGAAAAATGGAGCTCAGGGGCACGGCAATTCACAAACCTGCAGAGTTATAAATGCTAACTCTCGTCCACAAATATATTGAGGGAAGGCAACGAAGAGGATTTGAAAGCAAGGCAGAATTGCAGGAAACAGATTTCAGGAGGGAGATTCGAATCGCCTTTAAAGCAGAGGAAAAGCGGCAAAACCTCGACAATGATGCCCTTGGCCAAAAAGGGCGTATGCGTTTTTTCCTGAATATATTCAGGAAAAAACGCATACGCCCTTTTTGGCCAACCAAGCAACCTGGAAAGGCAAATCAGCGCTACAAAGAAGTCTCGCTTCCCATCGGTCAAAAGGGCCATGCTGAATAAAGTGTCAAAACCAACAATGCAGGACAGGCCATGGAGAAACGGGAGCCTTGCTACGCTGATGGGCGGGATGTAAATTGCCAACAGCCACTCTGGAGAGGTGTACGGTGTGTCTTGAAAAATCTAAAAAACTCAGGTTATAGAGCATAGGGCACTTCCACTCATGGGCGTATAAATTGGGAAAACTAAAAGTCAGCAAGACACAGGCACCCCAAAGATTAGGGCTGCTCTGTTGACAAGAACCTCCACTTCGTTACACCTTAAATATCCCAGGAAAGAGAAAAATGGATAAAGAAGTTGTGGTCCTTATGTACAATGGAATATCACTCAGCCATGAAATCTACGTCAAAAGGCTCGTAGCAGCATGATGAGTGGATATAGGTACGACGATTCTACGTGAAATAAGTCACACAGAAAAAGACACTTATCATAAGATATCACTTAGAGAGGGAATGTAAAAACCGCTACACTTGAACTGAATTACAAAACAGAAGAGAGTCACACGTTTAGAAAACACACTAGGGCTGCTTAACGGGAAAGGTGAGGTGCGGTGATGCATAAAACCAAGGTTTCAAATTAGCTCAGATACCGTTCCATAAACCCAATATGTAATAGACAAGACCTACTCCTTGCTCAGTAAACGGGACTCAACACCCCCTATTCACCGCCCAAGAATATATCTGACTAGTAAGAATCTTAAAACCTATGTATTGAAATCTCTCTGTAAGTGAGTCACGTGGGGGTAAAGCGTCATAAACACAGCACTGAAAAGCAGCTAAACCCCATTATAAAAATCAATTACTTTTAAAAACCCGTGAAACAAAGACAGTGAAAGAGAGAGAAATTCTTACAAAATTCTTTCAGGGGCTGTGATGCCACCTGGGTTGACCATATCTAGACCCACAGCTGATTGAGACGTAAGGGTGGACACTCTTGGGGCTGAGAGGTTTGGTGAGGTTGGGTGAGCAAACGCAGACCCTTGAAAGTAATGCTGCGTGGTACCCATCCCATGGGTCCCAAATCTCCAGGTTCAAGGGCACCTTCCTACATCGAAAACATGCATGAGAAACCCAGAAGATGGTACACCGTGTGATCGGGAAAGGTTTCTAAAAGGCACCTCATTTCTCACCTCCTTGTGCTCGGGTTCGCCATTCCAGCTGCTTTCCTAGCAATCTCCCTCCTTGGAGAATCAGCACCTTTAACCTCCTATTCCGTACAGGTTGCAATTTGTCCTGAGGATGAACGGGAAGAGTGGGAACCAATGAGAGACTAGCTCTAGGTCTTGGGACAGGCACAGGTCACTCTATTTTCCCATCAGAAAGAAGAATTAACCACAGGCTCAGCCTGCCGCCCGGAAGCAGAATAGAGCCTGAAGCAATCCTGCGCTTTTGCGGCCAGCTCCCAAGAAAGCGAGTTGAAAAATGGAGCTCAGGGTCACTGCAATTCACAAACCTGCAGAGTTATAAATGCTAACTCTCGTCCACAAATATATTGAGGGAAGGCAACGAAGAGGATTTGAAAGCAAGGCAGAATTGCAGGAAACAGATTTCAGGAGGGAGATTCGAATCGCCTTTAAAGCAGAGGAAAAGCGGCAAAACCTCGACAATGATGCCCTTGGCCAAAAAGGGCGTATGCGTTTTTTCCTGAATATATTCAGGAAAAAACGCATACGCCCTTTTTGGCCAACCAAGCAACCTGGAAAGGCAAATCAGCGCTACAAAGAAGTCTCGCTTCCCATCGGTCAAAAGGGCCATGCTGAATAAAGAGTCAAAACCAGCAATGCAGGACAGGCCATGGAGAAACGGGAGCCTTGCTACGCTGATGGGCGGGATGTAAATTGCCAACAGCCACTCTGGAGAGGTGTACGGTGTGTCTTGAAATATCTAAAAAACTCAGCTTAGAGAGAATAGGGCACTTCCACTCATCGGCGTATAAATTGGGAAAACTAAAAATCAGCAAGACACAGGCACCCCAAAGTTTAGGGCTGCTCTGTTGACAAGAACCTCCACTTCCTTACACCTTAAATATCCCAGGAAAGAGAAAAATGGATAAAGAAGTTGTGGTCCTTATGTACAATGGAATATCACTCAACCATGAAATCAACGTCATAAGGCTCGGTGCAGCATGATGAGTGGATTTAGGTATGACGATTCTACGTGAAATAAGTCACACAGAAAAAGACACTTATCATAAGATATCACTTATAGAGAGAATGTAAAAACCGCTACACTTGAACTGAATTACAAAACAGAAGAGAGTCACACGTTTAGAAAACACACTATGGCTGCTTAACGGGAAAGGTGAGGTGGGGTGATGCATAAAACCGGGGTTTCAAATTAGCTCAGATACCGTTCCATAAACCCAATATGTAATAGACAAGACCTACTCCTTGCTCAATGAACGGGACTGAACACCCCCTATTCACCGCCCAAGAATATATCTGACTAGTAAGAATCTTAAAACCTATGTATTGAAATCTCTCTGTAAGTGAGTCACGTGGGGGTAAAGCGTCATAAACACAGCACTGAAAAGCAGCTAAACCCCATTATAAAAATCAATTACTTTAAAAAACCCGTGAAACAAAGACAGTGAAAGAGAGAGAAATTCTTACAAAATTCTTTCAGGGGCTGTGATGCCACCTGGGTTGACCATATCTAGACCCACAGCTGATTGAGACGTAAGGGTGGACACTCTTGGGGCTCAGAGGTTTGGTGAGGTTGGGTGAGCAAACGCAGACCCTTGAAAGTAATGCTGCGTGGTACCCATCCCATGGGTCCCAAATCTCCAGGTTCAAGGGCACCTTCCTACATCGAAAACATGCATGAGAAACCCAGAAGATGGTACACCGTGTGATCGGGAAAGGTTTCTAAAAGGCACCTCATTTCTCACCTCCTTGTGCTCGGGTTCGCCATTCCAGCCGCTTTCCTAGCAATCTCCCTCCTTGGAGAATCAGCACCTTTAACCTCCTATTCCGTACAGGTTGCAATTTGTCCTGAGGATGAACGGGAAGAGGGGGAACCAATGAGAGACTAGCTCTAGGTCTTGGGACAGGCACAGGTCACTCTATTTTCCCATCAGAAAGAAGAATTAACCACAGGCTCAGCCTGCCGCCAGGAAGCAGAATAGGGCCTGAAGCAATCCTGCGCTTTTGCGGCCAGCTCCCAAGAAAGCGAGTTGAAAAATGGAGCTCAGGGGCACTGCAATTCACAAACCTGCAGAGTTATAAATGATAACTCTCGTCCACAAATATATTGACGGAAGGCAACGAAGAGGATTTGAAAGCAAGGCAGAATTGCAGGAAACAGATTTCAGGAGGGAGATTCGAATCGCCTTTAAAGCACAGGAAAAGCGGCAAAACCTCGACAATGATGCCCTTGGCCAAAAAGGGCGTATGCGTTTTTTCCTGAATATATTCAGGAAAAAACGCATACGCCCTTTTTGGCCAACCAAGCAACCTGGAAAGGCAAATCAGCGCTACAAAGAAGTCTCGCTTCCCATCGGTCAAAAGGGCCATGCTGAATAAAGTGTCAAAACCAGCAATGCAGGACAGGCCATGGAGAAACGGGAGCCTTGCTACGCTGATGGGCGGGATGTAAATTGCCAACAGCCACTCTGGAGAGGTGTACGGTGTGTCTTGAAACATCTAGAAAACTCAGCTTAGAGAGCATAGGGCACTTCCACTCATGGGCGTATAAATTGGGAAAACTAAAAATCAACAAGACACAGGCACCCCAATGTTTACGGCTGCTCTGTTGACAAGAACCTCCACTTCGTTACACCTTAAATATCCCAGGAAAGAGAAAAATGGATAAAGAAGTTGTGGTCCTTATGTACAATGGAATATCACTCAGCCATGAAATCTACGTCAAAAGGCTCGTAGCAGCATGATGAGTGGATATAGTTACGACGATTCTACGTGAAATAAGTCACACAGAAAAAGACACTTATCATAAGATATCACTTATACAGAGAATGTAAAAACCGCTACACTTGAACTGAATTACAAAACAGAAGAGAGTCACACGTTTAGAAAACACACTATGGCTGCTTAAAGGGAAAGGTGAGGTGCAGTGATGCATAAAACCGGGGTTTCAAATTAGCTCAGATACCGTTCCATAAACCCAATATGTAATAGACAAGACCTACTCCTTGCTCAGTAAACGGGACTCAACACCCCCTATTCACCGCTCAAAAATATATCTGACTAGTAAGAATCTTAAAACCTAAGTATTGAAATCTCTCTGTATGTGAGTCAAGTGGGTGTAAAGCGTCATAAACACAGCACAGAAAAGCAGCTAAACCCCATTATAAAAATCAATTACTTTAAAAAACCCGTGAAACAAAGACAGTGAAAGAGAGAGAAATTCTTACAAAATTCTTTCAGGGGCTGTGATGCCACCTGGGTTGACCATATCTAGACCCACAGCTGATTGACACATAAGGGTGGACACTCTTGGGGCTGAGACGTTTGGTGAGGTTGGGTGAGCAAACGCAGACCCTTGAAAGTAATACTGCGTGGTACCCATCCCATGGGTCCCAAATCTCCAGGTTCAAGGGCACCTTCCTACATCGAAAACATGCATGAGAAACCCAGAAGATGGTACACCGTGTGATCGGGAAAGGTTTCTAAAACGCACCTCATTTCTCACCTCCTTGTGCTCGGGTTCGCCATTCCAGCCGCTTTCCTAGCAATCTCCCTCCTTGGAGAATCAGCACCTTTAACCTCCTGTTCCGTACAGTTTGCAATTTGTCCTGAGGATGAACGGGAAGAGGGGGAACCAATGTGAGACTAGCTCTAGGTCTTGGGACAGGCACAGGTCACTCTATTTTCCCATCAGAAAGAAGAATTAACCACAGGCTCAGCCTGCCACCCGGAAGCAGAATAGGGCCTGAAGCAATCCTGTGCTTTTGCGGCCAGCTCCCAAAAAAGCGAGTTGAAAAATGGAGCTCAGGGGCACTGCAATTCACAAACCTGCAGAGTTATAAATGATAACTCTCGTCCACAAATATATTGAGGGAAGGCAACGAAGAGGATTTGAAAGCAAGGCAGAATTGTAGGAAACAGATTTCAGGAGGGAGATTCGAATCGCCTTTAAAGCACAGGAAAAGCGGCAAAACCTCAACAATGATGCCCTTGGCCAAAAAGGGCGTATGCGTTTTTTCCTGAATATATTCAGAAAAAAACGCATACGCCCTTTTTGGCCAACCAAGCAACCTGCAAAGGCAAATCAGCGCTACAAAGAAGTCTCGCTTCCCATCGGTCAAAAGGGCCATGCTGAATAAAGTGTCAAAACCAGCAATGCAGGACAGGCCATGGAGAAACGGGAGCCTTGCTACACTGATGGCCGGGATGTAAATTGCCAACAGCCACTCTGGAGAGGTGTACGGTGTGTCTTGAAATATCTAAAAAACTCAGCTTAGAGAGCATAAGGCACTTCCACTCATGGGAGTATAAATTGGGAAAACTAAAAATCAGCAAGACACAGGCACCCCAAAGTTTAGGGCTGCTCTGTTGACAAGAAGCTCCACTTCCTTACACCTTAAATATCCCAGGAAAGAGAAAAAATGGATAAATAAGTTGTGGTCCTTATGTACAATGGAATATCACTCAACCATGAAATCAACGTCATAAGGCTCGGTGCAGCATGATGAGTGGATTTAGGTATGACGATTCTACGTGAAATAAGTCACACAGAAAAAGACACTTATCATAAGATATCACTTATAGAGAGAATGTAAAAACCGCTACACTTGAACTGAATTACAAAACAGAAGAGAGTCACACGTTTAGAAAACACACTATGGCTGCTTAACGGGAAAGGTGAGGTGCGGTGATGCATAAAACCGGGGTTTCAAATTAGCTCAGATACCGTTCCATAAACCCAATATGTAATAGACAAGACCTACTCCTTGCTCAGTGAACGGGACTCAACACCCCCTATTCACCGCTCAAAAATATATCTGACTAGTAAGAATCTTAAAACCTATGTATTGAAATCTCTCTGTATGTGAGTCAAGTGGGTGTAAAGCGTCATAAACACAGCACTGAAAAGCAGCTAAACCCCATTATAAAAATCAATTACTTTTAAAAACCCGTGAAACAAAGACAGTGAAAGAGAGAGAAATTCTTACAAAATTATTTCAGGGGCTGTGATGCCACCTGGGTTGACCATATCTAGACCCACAGCTGATTGAGACGTAAGGGTGGACACTCTTGGGGCTGAGAGGTTTGGTGAGGTTGGGTGAGCAAACGCAGACCCTTGAAAGTAATGCTGCGTGGTACCCATCCCATGGGTCCCAAATCTCCAGGTTCAAGGGCACCTTCCTACATCGAAAACATGCATGAGAAACCCAGAAGATGGTACACCGTGTGATCGGGAAAGGTTTCTAAAAGGCACCTCATTTCTCACCTCCTTGTGCTCGGGTTCGCCATTCCAGCCGCTTTCCTAGCAATCTCCCTCCTTGGAGAATCAGCACCTTCAACCTCCTATTCCGTACAGGTTGCAATTTGTCCTGAGGATGAACGGGAAGAGGGGGAACCAATGAGAGACTAGCTCTAGGTCTTGGGACAGGCACAGGTCACTCTATTTTCCCATCAGAAAGAAGAATTAACCACAGGCTCAGCCTGCCGCCCGGAAGCAGAATAGGGCCTGAAGCAATCCTGCGCTTTTGCGGCCAGCTCCCAGGAAAGCGAGTTGAAAAATGGAGCTCAGGGGCACTGCAATTCACAAACCTGCAGAGTTATAAATGATAACTCTCGTCCACAAATATATTGAGGGAAGGCAACGAAGAGGATTTCAAAGCAAGGCAGAATTGCAGGAAACAGATTTCAGGAGGGAGATTCGAATCGCCTTTAAAGCAGAGGAAAAGCGGCAAAACCTCGACAATGATGCCCTTGGCCAAAAAGGGCGTATGCGTTTTTTCCTGAATATATTCAGGAAAAAACGCATACGCCCTTTTTGGCCAACCAAGCAACCTGGAAAGGCAAATCAGCGCTACAAAGAAGTCTCGCTTCCCATCGGTCAAAAGGGCCATGCTGAATAAAGTGTCAAAACCAGCAATGCAGGACAGGCCATGGAGAAACGGGAGCCTTGCTACGCTGATGGGCGGGATGTAAATTGCCAACAGCCACTCTGGAGAGGTGTACGGTGTGTCTTGAAATATCTAAAAAACTCAGCTTAGAGAGCATAGGGCACTTCCACTCATGGGCGTATAAATTGGGAAAACTAAAAATCAGCAAGACACAGGCACCCCAAAGTTTAGGGCTGCTCTGTTGACAAGAACCTCCACTTCCTTACACCTTAAATATCCCAGGAAAGAGAAAAATGGATAAAGAAGTTGTGGTCCTTATGTACAATGGAATATCACTCAACCATGAAATCAACGTCATAAGGCTCGGTGCAGCATGATGAGTGGATTTAGGTATGACGATTCTACGTGAAATAAGTCACACAGAAAAAGACACTTATCATAAGATATCACTTATAGAGAGAATGTAAAAACCGCTACACTTGAACTGAATTACAAAACAGAAGAGAGTCACACGTTTGAAAACACACTATGGCTGCTTAACGGGAAAGGTGAGGTGGGGTGATGCATAAAACCGGGGTTTCAAATTAGCTCAGATACCGTTCCATAAACCCAATATGTAATAGACAAGACCTACTCCTTGCTCAATGAACGGGACTGAACACCCCCTATTCACCGCCCAAGAATATATCTGACTAGTAAGAATCTTAAAACCTATGTATTGAAATCTCTCTGTAAGTGAGTCACGTGGGGGAAAAGCGTCATAAACACAGCACTGAAAAGCAGCTAAACCCCATTATAAAAATCAATTACTTTAAAAAACCCGTGAAACAAAGACAGTGAAAGAGAGAGAAATTCTTACAAAATTCTTTCAGGGGCTGTGATGCCACCTGGGTTGACCATATCTAGACCCACAGCTGATTGAGACGTAAGGGTGGACACTCTTGGGGCTGAGAGGTTTGGTGAGGTTGGGTGAGCAAACGCAGACCCTTGAAAGTAATGCTGCGTGGTACCCATCCCATGGGTCCCAAATCTCCAGGTTCAAGGGCACCTTCCTACATCGAAAACATGCATGAGAAACCCAGAAGATGGTACACCGTGTGATCGGGAAAGGTTTCTAAAAGGCACCTCATTTCTCACCTCCTTGTGCTCGGGTTCGCCATTCCAGCCGCTTTCCTAGCAATCTCCCTCCTTGGAGAATCAGCACCTTTAACCTCCTATTCCGTACAGGTTGCAATTTGTCCTGAGGATGAACGGGAAGAGGGGGAACCAATGAGAGACTAGCTCTAGGTCTTGGGACAGGCACAGGTCACTCTATTTTCCCATCAGAAAGAAGAATTAACCACAGGCTCAGCCTGCCGCCCGGAAGCAGAATAGGGCCTGAAGCAATCCTGCGCTTTTGCGGCCAGCTCCCAAGAAAGCGAGTTGAAAAATGGAGCTCAGGGGCACTGCAATTCACAAACCTGCAGAGTTATAAATGATAACTCTCGTCCACAAATATATTGAGGGAAGGCAACGAAGAGGATTTGAAAGCAAGGCAGAATTGCAGGAAACAGATTTCAGGAGGGAGATTCGAATCGCCTTTAAAGCAGAGGAAAAGCGGCAAAACCTCGACAATGATGCCCTTGGCCAAAAAGGGCGTATGCGTTTTTTCCTGAATATATTCAGGAAAAAACGCATACGCCCTTTTTGGCCAACCAAGCAACCTGGAAAGGCAAATCAGCGCTACAAAGAAGTCTCGCTTCCCATCGGTCAAAAGCGCCATGCTGAATAAAGTGTCAAAACCAGCAATGCAGGACAGGCCATGGAAAAACGGGAGCCTTGCTACGCTGATGGGCGGGATGTAAATTGCCAACAGCCACTCTGGAGAGGTGTACGGTGTGTCTTGAAATATCTAAAAAACTCAGCTTAGAGAGCATAGGGCACTTCCACTCATGGGCGTATAAATTGGGAAAACTAAAAATCAGCAAGACACAGGCACCCCAAAGTTTAGGGCTGCTCTGTTGACAAGAACCTCCACTTCCTTACACCTTAAATATCCCAGGAAAGAGAAAAATGGATAAAGAAGTTGTGGTCCTTATGTACAATGGAATATCACTCAGCCATGAAATCTACGTCAAAAGGCTCGTAGCAGCATGATGAGTGGATATAGGTACGACGATTCTACGTGAAATAAGTCACACAGAAAAAGACACTTATCATAAGATATCACTTATAGAGGGAATGTAAAAACCGCTACACTTGAACTGAATTACAAAACAGAAGAGAGTCACACGTTTAGAAAACACACTATGGCTGCTTAACGGGAAAGGTGAGGCGCGGTGATGCATAAAACCGGGGTTTCAAATTAGCTCAGATACCGTTCCATAAACCCAATATGTAATAGACAAGACCTACTCCTTGCTCAGTAAACGGGACTCAACACCCCCTATTCACCGCTCAAAAATATATCTGACTAGTAAGAATCTTAAAACCTATGTATTGAAATCTCTCTGTATGTGAGTCAAGTGGGTGTAAAGCGTCATAAACACAGCACTGAAAAGCAGCTAAACCCCATTATAAAAATCAATTACTTTTAAAAACCCGTGAAACAAAGACAGTGAAAGAGAGAGAAATTCTTACAAAATTCTTTCAGGGGCTGTGATGCCACCTGGGTTGACCATATCTAGACCCACAGCCGATTGAGACGTAAGGGTGGACACTCTTGGGGCTGAGAGGTTTGGTGAGGTTGGGTGAGCAAACGCAGACCCTTGAAAGTAATGCTGCGTGGTACCCATCCCATGGGTCCCAAATCTCCAGGTTCAAGGGCACCTTCCTACATCGAAAACATGCATGAGAAACCCAGAAGATGGTACACCGTGTGATCGGGAAAGGTTTCTAAAAGGCACCTCATTTCTCACCTCCTTGTGCTCGGGTTCGCCATTCCAGCCGCTTTCCTAGCAATCTCCCTCCTTGGAGAATCAGCACCTTTAACCTCCTATTCCGTACAGGTTGCAATTTGTCCTGAGGATGAACGGGAAGAGGGGGAACCAATGAGAGACTAGCTCTAGGTCTTGGGACAGGCACAGGTCACTCTATTTTCCCATCAGAAAGAAGAATTAACCACAGGCTCAGCCTGCCGCCCGGAAGCAGAATAGGGCCTGAAGCAATCCTGCGCTTTTGCGGCCAGCTCCCAGGAAAGCGAGTTGAAAAATGGAGCTCAGGGGCACTGCAATTCACAAACCTGCAGAGTTATAAATGATAACTCTCGTCCACAAATATAATGAGGGAAGGCAACGAAGAGGATTTGAAAGCAAGGCAGAATTGTAGGAAACAGATTTCAGGAAGGAGATTCGAATCGCATTTAAAGCACAGGAAAAGCGGCAAAACCTCGACAATGATGCCCTTGGCCAAAAAGTGCGTATGCGTTTTTTCCTGAATATATTCAGGAAAAAACGCGTACTCCCTTTTTGGCCAACCAAGCAACCTGGAAAGGCAAATCAGCGCTACAAAGAAGTCTCGCTTCCCATCGGACAAAAGGGCCATGCTGAATAAAGTGTCAAAACCAACAATGCAGGACAGGCCATGGAGAAACGGGAGCCTTGCTACGCTGATGGGCGGGATGTAAATTGCCAACAGCCAGTCTGGAGAGGTGTACGGTGTGTCTTGAAACATCTAGAAAACTCAGCTTAGAGAGCATAGGGCACTTCCACTCATGGGCGTATAAATTGGGAAAACTAAAAATCAACAAGACACAGGCACCCTAATGTTTACGGCTGCTCTGTTGACAAGAACCTCCACTTCGTTACACCTTAAATATCCCAGGAAAGAGAAAAATGGATAAAGAAGTTGTGGTCCTTATGTACAATGGAATATCACTCAGCCATGAAATCTACGTCAAAAGGCTCGTAGCAGCATGATGAGTGGATATAGGTACGACGATTCTACGTGAAATAAGTCACACAGAAAAAGACACTTATCATAAGATATCACTTAGAGAGGGAATGTAAAAACCGCTACACTTGAACTGAATTACAAAACAGAAGAGAGTCACACGTTTAGAAAACACACTATGGCTGCTTAACGGGAAAGGTGAGGTGCGGTGATGCATAAAACCGGGGTTTCAAATTAGCTCAGATACCGTTCCATAAACCCAATATGTAATAGACAAGACCTACTCCTTGCTCAGTAAACGGGACTCAACACCCCCTATTCACCGCTCAAAAATATATCTGACTAGTAAGAATCTTAAAACCTAAGTATTGAAATCTCTCTGTATGTGAGTCAAGTGGGTGTAAAGCGTCATAAACACAGCACTGAAAAGCAGCTAAACCCCATTATAAAAATCAATTACTTTTAAAAACCCATGAAACAAAGACAGTGAAAGAGAGAGAAATTCTTACAAAATTCTTTCAGGGGCTGTGATGCCACCTGGGTTGACCATATCTAGGCCCACAGCTGATTGAGACGTAAGGGTGGACACTCTTGGGGCTGAGAGGTTTGGTGAGGTTGGGTGAGCAAACGCAGACCCTTGAAAGTAATGCTGCGTGGTACCCATCCCATGGGTCCCAAATCTCCAGGTTCAAGGGCACCTTCCTACATCGAAAACATGCATGAGAAACCCAGAAGATGGTACACCGTGTGATCGGGAAAGGTTTCTAAAAGGCACCTCATTTCTCACCTCCTTGTGCTCGGGTTCGCCATTCCAGCCGCTTTCCTAGCAATCTCCCTCCTTGGAGAATCAGCACCTTTAACCTCCTGTTCCGTACAGGTTGCAATTTGTCCTGAGGATGAACGGGAAGAGGGGGAACCAATGAGAGACTAGCTCTAGGTCTTGGGACAGGCACAGGTCACTCTATTTTCCCATCAGAAAGAAGAATTAACCACAGGCTCAGCCTGCCGCCCGGAAGCAGAATAGGGCCTGAAGCAATCCTGCGCTTTTGCGGCCAGCTCCCAAGAAAGCGAGTTGAAAAATGGAGCTCAGGGGCACTGCAATTCACAAACCTGCAGAGTTATAAATGATAACTCTCGTCCACAAATATACTGAGGGAAGGCAACGAAGAGGATTTGAAAGCAAGGCAGAATTGCAGGAAACAGATTTCAGGAGAGAGATTCGAATCGCCTTTAAAGCACAGGAAAAGCGGCAAAACCTCGACAATGATGCCCTTGGCCAAAAAGGGCGTATGCGTTTTTTCCTGAATATATTCAGGAAAAAACGCATACGCCCTTTTTGGCAAACCAAGCAACCTGGAAAGTCAAATCAGCGCTACAAAGAAGTCTCGCTTCCCATCGGTCAAAAGGGCCATGCTGAATAAAGTGTCAAAACCAGCAATGCAGAACAGGCCATGGAGAAACGGGAGCCTTGCTACGCTGATGGGCGGGATGTAAATTGCCAACAGCCACTCTGGAGAGGTGTACGGTGTGTCTTGAAACATCTAAAAAACTCAGCTTAGAGAGCATAGGGCACTACCACTCATGGGCGTATAAATTGGGAAAACTAAAAGTCAGCAAGACACAGGCACCCCAAAGATTAGGGCTGCTCTGTTGACAAGAACCTCCACTTCGTTACACCTTAAATATCCCAGGAAAGAGAAAAAATGGATAAATAAGTTGTGGTCCTTATGTACAATGGAATATCACTTAACCATGAAATCAACGTCATAAGGCTCGGTGCAGCCTGATGAGTGGATTAGGTATGACGATACTACGTGAAATAAGTCACACAGAAAAAGACACTTATCATAAGATATCACTTATAGAGAGAATGTAAAAACCGCTACACTTGAACTGAATTACAAAACAGAAGAGAGTCACACATTTAGAAAACACACTATGGCTGCTTAACGGGAAAGGTGAGGTGGGGTGATGCATAAAACCAGGGTTTCAAATTAGCTCAGATACCGTTCCATAAACCCAATATGTAATAGACAAGACCTACTCCTTGCTCAATGAACGGGACTCAACACCCCCTATTCACCGCCCAAGAATATATCTGACTAGTAAGAATCTTAAAACCTATGTATTGAAATCTCTCTGTAAGTGAGTCACGTGGGGGTAAAGCGTCATAAACACAGCACTGAAAAGCAGCTAAACCCCATTATAAAAATCAATTACTTTTAAAAACCCGTGAAACGAAGGCAGTGAAAGAGAGAGAAATTCTTACAAAATTCGTTCAGGGGCTGTGATGCCACCTGGGTTGACCATATCTAGACCCACAGCTGATTGAGACATAAGGGTGGACACTCTTGGGGCTAAGAGGTTTGGTGAGATTGGGTGAGCAAACGCAGACCCTTTAAAGCAATACTGCGTGGTACCCATCCCGTGGGTCCCAAATCTCCAGGTTCAAGGGCACCTTCCTACATCGAAAACATGCATGAGAAATCCAGAAGATGGTACACCGTGTGATCGGGAAAGGTTTCTAAAACGCACCTCATTTCTCACCTCCTTGTGCTCGGGTTCGCCATTCCAGCCGCTTTCCTAGCAATCTCCCTCCTTGGAGAATCAGCACCTTTAACCTCCTGTTCCGTACAGGTTGCAATTTGTCCTGAGGATGAACGGGAAGAGGGGGAACCAATGAGAGATTAGCTCTAGGTCTTGGGACAGGCACAGGTCACTCTATTTTCCCATCAGAAAGAAGAATTAACCACAGGCTCAGCCTGCCGCCAGGAAGCAGAATAGGGCCTGAAGCAATCCTGCACTTTTGCGGCCAGCTCCCAAGAAAGCGAGTTGAAAAATGGAGCTCAGGGGCACTGCAATTCACAAACCTGCAGAGTTATAAATGATAACTCTCGTCCACAAATATATTGAGGGAAGGCAACGAAGAGGATTTCAAAGCAAGGCAGAATTGCGGGAAACAGATTTCAGGAGGGAGATTCGAATCGCCTTTAAAGCACAGGAAAAGCAGCAAAAGCTCGACAATGATGCCCTTGGCCAAAAAGGGCGTATGCGTTTTTTCTGAATATATTCAGGAAAAAACGCATACGCCCTTTTTGGCCAAACAAGCAACCTGGAAAGGCAAATCAGCGCTACAAAGAAGTCTCGCTTCCCATCGGTCAAAAGGGCCATGCTGAATAAAGTGTCAAAACCAACAATGCAGGACAGGCCATGGAGAAACGGGAGCCTTGCTACGCTGATGGGCGGGATGTAAATTGCCAACAGCCACTCTGGAGAGGTGTACGGTGTGTCTTGAAACATCTAGAAAACTCAGCTTAGAGAGCATAGGGCACTTCCACTCACGGGCGTATAAATTGGGAAAACTAAAAATCAACAAGACACAGGCACACCAATGTTTACGGCTGCTCTGTTGACAAGAACCTCCACTTCGTTACACCTTAAATATCCCAGGAAAGAGAAAAATGGATAAAGAAGTTGTGGTCCTTATGTACAATGGAATATCACTCAGCCATGAAATCTACGTCAAAAGGCTCGTAGCAGCATGATGAGTGGATATAGGTACGACGATTCTACGTGAAATAAGTCACACAGAAAAAGACACTTATCATAAGATATCACTTAGAGAGGGAATGTAAAAACCGCTACACTTGAACTGAATTACAAAACAGAAGAGAGTCACACGTTTAGAAAACACACTAGGGCTGCTTAACGGGAAAGGTGAGGTGCGGTGATGCATAAAACCAAGGTTTCAAATTAGCTCAGATACCGTTCCATAAACCCAATATGTAATAGACAAGACCTAATCCTTGCTCAGTAAACGGGACTCAACACCCCCTATTCACCGCCCAAGAATATATCTGACTAGTAAGAATCTTAAAACCTATGTATTGAAATCTCTCTGTAAGTGAGTCACGTGGGGGTAAAGCGTCATAAACACAGCAATGAAAAGCAGCTAAACCCCATTATAAAAATCAATTACTTTTAAAAACCCGTGAAACAAAGACAGTGAAAGAGAGAGAAATTCTTACAAAATTCTTTCAGGGGCTGTGATGCCACCTGGGTTGACCATATCTAGACCCACAGCTGATTGAGACGTAAGGGTGGACACTCTTGGGGCTGAGAGGTTTGGTGAGGTTGGGTGAGCAAACGCAGACCCTTGAAAGTAATGCTGCGTGGTACCCATCCCATGGGTCCCAAATCTCCAGGTTCAAGGGCACCTTCCTACATCGAAAACATGCATGAGAAACCCAGAAGATGGTACACCGTGTGATCGGGAAAGGTTTCTAAAAGGCACCTCATTTCTCACCTCCTTGTGCTCGGGTTCGCCATTCCAGCCGCTTTCCTAGCAATCTCCCTCCTTGGAGAATCAGCACCTTTAACCTCCTATTCCGTACAGGTTGCAATTTGTCCTGAGGATGAACGGGAAGAGGGGGAACCAATGAGAGACTAGCTCTAGGTCTTGGGACAGGCACAGGTCACTCTATTTTCCCATCAGAAAGAAGAATTAACCACAGGCTCAGCCTGCCGCCCGGAAGCAGAATAGGGCCTGAAGCAATCCTGCGCTTTTGCGGCCAGCTCCCAAGAAAGCGAGTTGAAAAATGGAGCTCAGGGGCACGGCAATTCACAAACCTGCAGAGTTATAAATGCTAACTCTCGTCCACAAATATATTGAGGGAAGGCAACGAAGAGGATTTGAAAGCAAGGCAGAATTGCAGGAAACAGATTTCAGGAGGGAGATTCGAATCGCCTTTAAAGCAGAGGAAAAGCGGCAAAACCTCGACAATGATGCCCTTGGCCAAAAAGGGCGTATGCGTTTTTTCCTGAATATATTCAGGAAAAAACGCATACGCCCTTTTTGGCCAACCAAGCAACCTGGAAAGGCAAATCAGCGCTACAAAGAAGTCTCGCTTCCCATCGGTCAAAAGGGCCATGCTGAATAAAGTGTCAAAACCAACAATGCAGGACAGGCCATGGAGAAACGGGAGCCTTGCTACGATGATGGGCGGGATGTAAATTGCCAACAGCCACTCTGGAGAGGTGTACGGTGTGTCTTGAAAAATCTAAAAAACTCAGGTTAGAGAGCATAGGGCACTTCCACTCATGGGCGTATAAATTGGGAAAACTAAAAGTCAGCAAGACACAGGCACCCCAAAGATTAGGGCTGCTCTGTTGACAAGAACCTCCACTTCGTTACACCTTAAATATCCCAGGAAAGAGAAAAATGGATAAAGAAGTTGTGGTCCTTATGTACAATGGAATATCACTCAGCCATGAAATCTACGTCAAAAGGCTCGTAGCAGCATGATGAGTGGATATAGGTACGACGATTCTACGTGAAATAAGTCACACAGAAAAAGACACTTATCATAAGATATCACTTAGAGAGGGAATGTAAAAACCGCTACACTTGAACTGAATTACAAAACAGAAGAGAGTCACACGTTTAGAAAACACACTAGGGCTGCTTAACGGGAAAGGTGAGGTGCGGTGATGCATAAAACCAAGGTTTCAAATTAGCTCAGATACCGTTCCATAAACCCAATATGTAATAGACAAGACCTACTCCTTGCTCAGTAAACGGGACTCAACACCCCCTATTCACCGCCCAAGAATATATCTGACTAGTAAGAATCTTAAAACCTATGTATTGAAATCTCTCTGTATGTGAGTCAAGTGGGTGTAAAGCGTCATAAACACAGCACAGAAAAGCAGCTAAACCCCATTATAAAAATCAATTACTTTAAAAAACCCGTGAAACAAAGACAGTGAAAGAGAGAGAAATTCTTACAAAATTCTTTCAGGGGCTGTGATGCCACCTGGGTTGACCATATCTAGACCCACAGCTGATTGACACATAAGGGTGGACACTCTTGGGGCTGAGACGTTTGGTGAGGTTGGGTGAGCAAACGCAGACCCTTGAAAGTAATACTGCGTGGTACCCATCCCATGGGTCCCAAATCTCCAGGTTCAAGGGCACCTTCCTACATCGAAAACATGCATGAGAAACCCAGAAGATGGTACACCGTGTGATCGGGAAAGGTTTCTAAAACGCACCTCATTTCTCACCTCCTTGTGCTCGGGTTCGCCATTCCAGCCGCTTTCCTAGCAATCTCCCTCCTTGGAGAATCAGCACCTTTAACCTCCTGTTCCGTACAGTTTGCAATTTGTCCTGAGGATGAACGGGAAGAGGGGGAACCAATGAGAGACTAGCTCTAGGTCTTGGGACAGGCACAGGTCACTCTATTTTCCCATCAGAAAGAAGAATTAACCACAGGCTCAGCCTGCCGCCCGGAAGCACAATAGGGCCTGAAGCAATCCTGTGCTTTTGCGGCCAGCTCCCAAAAAAGCGAGTTGAAAAATGGAGCTCAGGGGCACTGCAATTCACAAACCTGCAGAGTTATAAATGATAACTCTCGTCCACAAATATATTGAGGGAAGGCAACGAAGAGGATTTGAAAGCAAGGCAGAATTGTAGGAAACAGATTTCAGGAGGGAGATTCGAATCGCCTTTAAAGCACAGGAAAAGCAGCAAAACCTCAACAATGATGCCCTTGGCCAAAAAGGGCGTATGCGTTTTTTCCTGAATATATTCAGAAAAAAACGCATACGCCCTTTTTGGCCAACCAAGCAACCTGCAAAGGCAAATCAGCGCTACAAAGAAGTCTCGCTTCCCATCGGTCAAAAGGGCCATGCTGAATAAAGTGTCAAAACCAGCAATGCAGGACAGGCCATGGAGAAACGGGAGCCTTGCTACACTGATGGCCGGGATGTAAATTGCCAACAGCCACTCTGGAGAGGTGTACGGTGTGTCTTGAAATATCTAAAAAACTCAGCTTAGAGAGCATAAGGCACTTCCACTCATGGGAGTATAAATTGGGAAAACTAAAAGTCAGCAAGACACAGGCACCCCAAAGATTAGGGCTGCTCTGTTGACAAGAACCTCCACTTCGTTACACCTTAAATATCCCAGGAAAGAGAAAAATGGATAAAGAAGTTGTGGTCCTTATGTACAATGGAATATCACTCAGCCATGAAATCTACGTCAAAAGGCTCGTAGCAGCATGATGAGTGGATATAGGTACGACGATTCTACGTGAAATAAGTCACACAGAAAAAGACACTTATCATAAGATATCACTTAGAGAGGGAATGTAAAAACCGCTACACTTGAACTGAATTACAAAACAGAAGAGAGTCACACGTTTAGAAAACACACTAGGGCTGCTTAACGGGAAAGGTGAGGTGCGGTGATGCATAAAACCAAGGTTTCAAATTAGCTCAGATACCGTTCCATAAACCCAATATGTAATAGACAAGACCTACTCCTTGCTCAGTAAACGGGACTCAACACCCCCTATTCACCGCCCAAGAATATATCTGACTAGTAAGAATCTTAAAACCTATGTATTGAAATCTCTCTGTATGTGAGTCAAGTGGGTGTAAAGCGTCATAAACACAGCACAGAAAAGCAGCTAAACCCCATTATAAAAATCAATTACTTTAAAAAACCCGTGAAACAAAGACAGTGAAAGAGAGAGAAATTCTTACAAAATTCTTTCAGGGGCTGTGATGCCACCTGGGTTGACCATATCTAGACCCACAGCTGATTGACACATAAGGGTGGACACTCTTGGGGCTGAGACGTTTGGTGAGGTTGGGTGAGCAAACGCAGACCCTTGAAAGTAATACTGCGTGGTACCCATCCCATGGGTCCCAAATCTCCAGGTTCAAGGGCACCTTCCTACATCGAAAACATGCATGAGAAACCCAGAAGATGGTACACCGTGTGATCGGGAAAGGTTTCTAAAACGCACCTCATTTCTCACCTCCTTGTGCTCGGGTTCGCCATTCCAGCCGCTTTCCTAGCAATCTCCCTCCTTGGAGAATCAGCACCTTTAACCTCCTGTTCCGTACAGTTTGCAATTTGTCCTGAGGATGAACGGGAAGAGGGGGAACCAATGAGAGACTAGCTCTAGGTCTTGGGACAGGCACAGGTCACTCTATTTTCCCATCAGAAAGAAGAATTAACCACAGGCTCAGCCTGCCGCCCGGAAGCACAATAGGGCCTGAAGCAATCCTGTACTTTTGCGGCCAGCTCCCAAAAAAGCGAGTTGAAAAATGGAGCTCAGGGGCACTGCAATTCACAAACCTGCAGAGTTATAAATGATAACTCTCGTCCACAAATATATTGAGGGAAGGCAACGAAGAGGATTTGAAAGCAAGGCAGAATTGTAGGAAACAGATTTCAGGAGGGAGATTCGAATCGCCTTTAAAGCACAGGAAAAGCGGCAAAACCTCAACAATGATGCCCTTGGCCAAAAAGGGCGTATGCGTTTTTTCCTGAATATATTCAGAAAAAAACGCATACGCCCTTTTTGGCCAACCAAGCAACCTGGAAAGGCAAATCAGCGCTACAAAGAAGTCTCGCTTCCCATCGGTCAAAAGGGCCATGCTGAATAAAGTGTCAAAACCAGCAATGCAGGACAGGCCATGGAGAAACGGGAGCCTTGCTACACTGATGGCCGGGATGTAAATTGCCAACAGCCACTCTGGAGAGGTGTACGGTGTGTCTTGTAATATCTAAAAAACTCAGCTTAGAGAGCATAAGGCACTTCCACTCATGGGAGTATAAATTGGGAAAACTAAAAATCAGCAAGACACAGGCACCCCAAAGTTTAGGGCTGCTCTGTTGACAAGAAGCTCCACTTCCTTACACCTTAAATATCCCAGGAAAGAGAAAAAATGGATAAATAAGTTGTGGTCCTTATGTACAATGGAATATCACTCAACCATGAAATCAACGTCATAAGGCTCGGTGCAGCATGATGAGTGGATTTAGGTATGACGATTCTACGTGAAATAAGTCACACAGAAAAAGACACTTATCATAAGATATCACTTATAGAGAGAATGTAAAAACCGCTACACTTGAACTGAATTACAAAACAGAAGAGAGTCACACGTTTAGAAAACACACTATGGCTGCTTAACGGGAAAGGTGAGGTGCGGTGATGCATAAAACCGGGGTTTCAAATTAGCTCAGATACCGTTCCATAAACCCAATATGTAATAGACAAGACCTACTCCTTGCTCAGTGAACGGGACTCAACACCCCCTATTCACCGCTCAAAAATATATCTGACTAGTAAGAATCTTAAAACCTATGTATTGAAATCTCTCTGTATGTGAGTCAAGTGGGTGTAAAGCGTCATAAACACAGCACTGAAAAGCAGCTAAACCCCATTATAAAAATCAATTACTTTTAAAAACCCGTGAAACAAAGACAGTGAAAGAGAGAGAAATTCTTACAAAATTATTTCAGGGGCTGTGATGCCACCTGGGTTGACCATATCTAGACCCACAGCTGATTGAGACGTAAGGGTGGACACTCTTGGGGCTGAGAGGTTTGGTGAGGTTGGGTGAGCAAACGCAGACCCTTGAAAGTAATGCTGCGTGGTACCCATCCCATGGGTCCCAAATCTCCAGGTTCAAGGGCACCTTCCTACATCGAAAACATGCATGAGAAACCCAGAAGATGGTACACCGTGTGATCGGGAAAGGTTTCTAAAAGGCACCTCATTTCTCACCTCCTTGTGCTCGGGTTCGCCATTCCAGCCGCTTTCCTAGCAATCTCCCTCCTTGGAGAATCAGCACCTTCAACCTCCTATTCCGTACAGGTTGCAATTTGTCCTGAGGATGAACGGGAAGAGGGGGAACCAATGAGAGACTAGCTCTAGGTCTTGGGACAGGCACAGGTCACTCTATTTTCCCATCAGAAAGAAGAATTAACCACAGGCTCAGCCTGCCGCCCGGAAGCAGAATAGGGCCTGAAGCAATCCTGCGCTTTTGCGGCCAGCTCCCAGGAAAGCGAGTTGAAAAATGGAGCTCAGGGGCACTGCAATTCACAAACCTGCAGAGTTATAAATGATAACTCTCGTCCACAAATATATTGAGGGAAGGCAACGAAGAGGATTTCAAAGCAAGGCAGAATTGCAGGAAACAGATTTCAGGAGGGAGATTCGAATCGCCTTTAAAGCAGAGGAAAAGCGGCAAAACCTCGACAATGATGCCCTTGGCCAAAAAGGGCGTATGCGTTTTTTCCTGAATATATTCAGGAAAAAACGCATACGCCCTTTTTGGCCAACCAAGCAACCTGGAAAGGCAAATCAGCGCTACAAAGAAGTCTCGCTTCCCATCGGTCAAAAGGGCCATGCTGAATAAAGTGTCAAAACCAGCAATGCAGGACAGGCCATGGAGAAACGGGAGCCTTGCTACGCTGATGGGCGGGATGTAAATTGCCAACAGCCACTCTGGAGAGGTGTACGGTGTGTCTTGAAATATCTAAAAAACTCAGCTTAGAGAGCATAGGGCACTTCCACTCATGGGCGTATAAATTGGGAAAACTAAAAATCAGCAAGACACAGGCACCCCAAAGTTTAGGGCTGCTCTGTTGACAAGAACCTCCACTTCCTTACACCTTAAATATCCCAGGAAAGAGAAAAATGGATAAAGAAGTTGTGGTCCTTATGTACAATGGAATATCACTCAACCATGAAATCAACGTCATAAGGCTCGGTGCAGCATGATGAGTGGATTTAGGTATGACGATTCTACGTGAAATAAGTCACACAGAAAAAGACACTTATCATAAGATATCACTTATAGAGAGAATGTAAAAACCGCTACACTTGAACTGAATTACAAAACAGAAGAGAGTCACACGTTTGAAAACACACTATGGCTGCTTAACGGGAAAGGTGAGGTGGGGTGATGCATAAAACCGGGGTTTCAAATTAGCTCAGATACCGTTCCATAAACCCAATATGTAATAGACAAGACCTACTCCTTGCTCAATGAACGGGACTGAACACCCCCTATTCACCGCCCAAGAATATATCTGACTAGTAAGAATCTTAAAACCTATGTATTGAAATCTCTCTGTAAGTGAGTCACGTGGGGGAAAAGCGTCATAAACACAGCACTGAAAAGCAGCTAAACCCCATTATAAAAAACAATTACTTTAAAAAACCCGTGAAACAAAGACAGTGAAAGAGAGAGAAATTCTTACAAAATTCTTTCAGGGGCTGTGATGCCACCTGGGTTGACCATATCTAGACCCACAGCTGATTGAGACGTAAGGGTGGACACTCTTGGGGCTGAGAGGTTTGGTGAGGTTGGGTGAGCAAACGCAGACCCTTGAAAGTAATGCTGCGTGGTACCCATCCCATGGGTCCCAAATCTCCAGGTTCAAGGGCACCTTCCTACATCGAAAACATGCATGAGAAACCCAGAAGATGGTACACCGTGTGATCGGGAAAGGTTTCTAAAACGCACCTCATTTCTCACCTCCTTGTGCTCGGGTTCGCCATTCCAGCCGCTTTCCTAGCAATCTCCCTCCTTGGAGAATCAGCACCTTTAACCTCCTATTCCGTACAGGTTGCAATTTGTCCTGAGGATGAACGGGAAGAGGGGGAACCAATGAGAGACTAGCTCTAGGTCTTGGGACAGGCACAGGTCACTCTATTTTCCCATCAGAAAGAAGAATTAACCACAGGCTCAGCCTGCCGCCCGGAAGCAGAATAGGGCCTGAAGCAATCCTGCGCTTTTGCGGCCAGCTCCCAAGAAAGCGAGTTGAAAAATGGAGCTCAGGGGCACTGCAATTCACAAACCTGCAGAGTTATAAATGATAACTCTCGTCCACAAATATATTGAGGGAAGGCAACGAAGAGGATTTGAAAGCAAGGCAGAATTGCAGGAAACAGATTTCAGGAGGGAGATTCGAATCGCCTTTAAAGCAGAGGAAAAGCGGCAAAACCTCGACAATGATGCCCTTGGCCAAAAAGGGCGTATGCGTTTTTTCCTGAATATATTCAGGAAAAAACGCATACGCCCTTTTTGGCCAACCAAGCAACCTGGAAAGGCAAATCAGCGCTACAAAGAAGTCTCGCTTCCCATCGGTCAAAAGCGCCATGCTGAATAAAGTGTCAAAACCAGCAATGCAGGACAGGCCATGGAAAAACGGGAGCCTTGCTACGCTGATGGGCGGGATGTAAATTGCCAACAGCCACTCTGGAGAGGTGTACGGTGTGTCTTGAAATATCTAAAAAACTCAGCTTAGAGAGCATAGGGCACTTCCACTCATGGGCGTATAAATTGGGAAAACTAAAAATCAGCAAGACACAGGCACCCCAAAGTTTAGGGCTGCTCTGTTGACAAGAACCTCCACTTCCTTACACCTTAAATATCCCAGGAAAGAGAAAAATGGATAAAGAAGTTGTGGTCCTTATGTACAATGGAATATCACTCAGCCATGAAATCTACGTCAAAAGGCTCGTAGCAGCATGATGAGTGGATATAGGTACGACGATTCTACGTGAAATAAGTCACACAGAAAAAGACACTTATCATAAGATATCACTTATAGAGGGAATGTAAAAACCGCTACACTTGAACTGAATTACAAAACAGAAGAGAGTCACACGTTTAGAAAACACACTATGGCTGCTTAACGGGAAAGGTGAGGCGCGGTGATGCATAAAACCGGGGTTTCAAATTAGCTCAGATACCGTTCCATAAACCCAATATGTAATAGACAAGACCTACTCCTTGCTCAGTAAACGGGACTCAACACCCCCTATTCACCGCTCAAAAATATATCTGACTAGTAAGAATCTTAAAACCTATGTATTGAAATCTCTCTGTATGTGAGTCAAGTGGGTGTAAAGCGTCATAAACACAGCACTGAAAAGCAGCTAAACCCCATTATAAAAATCAATTACTTTTAAAAACCCGTGAAACAAAGACAGTGAAAGAGAGAGAAATTCTTACAAAATTCTTTCAGGGGCTGTGATGCCACCTGGGTTGACCATATCTAGACCCACAGCCGATTGAGACGTAAGGGTGGACACTCTTGGGGCTGAGAGGTTTGGTGAGGTTGGGTGAGCAAACGCAGACCCTTGAAAGTAATGCTGCGTGGTACCCATCCCATGGGTCCCAAATCTCCAGGTTCAAGGGCACCTTCCTACATCGAAAACATGCATGAGAAACCCAGAAGATGGTACACCGTGTGATCGGGAAAGGTTTCTAAAAGGCACCTCATTTCTCACCTCCTTGTGCTCGGGTTCGCCATTCCAGCCGCTTTCCTAGCAATCTCCCTCCTTGGAGAATCAGCACCTTTAACCTCCTATTCCGTACAGGTTGCAATTTGTCCTGAGGATGAACGGGAAGAGGGGGAACCAATGAGAGACTAGCTCTAGGTCTTGGGACAGGCACAGGTCACTCTATTTTCCCATCAGAAAGAAGAATTAACCACAGGCTCAGCCTGCCGCCCGGAAGCAGAATAGGGCCTGAAGCAATCCTGCGCTTTTGCGGCCAGCTCCCAGGAAAGCGAGTTGAAAAATGGAGCTCAGGGGCACTGCAATTCACAAACCTGCAGAGTTATAAATGATAACTCTCGTCCACAAATATAATGAGGGAAGGCAACGAAGAGGATTTGAAAGCAAGGCAGAATTGTAGGAAACAGATTTCAGGAAGGAGATTCGAATCGCATTTAAAGCACAGGAAAAGCGGCAAAACCTCGACAATGATGCCCTTGGCCAAAAAGGGCGTATGCGTTTTTTCCTGAATATATTCAGGAAAAAACGCGTACTCCCTTTTTGGCCAACCAAGCAACCTGGAAAGGCAAATCAGCGCTACAAAGAAGTCTCGCTTCCCATCGGACAAAAGGGCCATGCTGAATAAAGTGTCAAAACCAACAATGCAGGACAGGCCATGGAGAAACGGGAGCCTTGCTACGCTGATGGGCGGGATGTAAATTGCCAACAGCCACTCTGGAGAGGTGTACGGTGTGTCTTGAAACATCTAGAAAACTCAGCTTAGAGAGCATAGGGCACTTCCACTCATGGGCGTATAAATTGGGAAAACTAAAAATCAACAAGACACAGGCACCCTAATGTTTACGGCTGCTCTGTTGACAAGAACCTCCACTTCGTTACACCTTAAATATCCCAGGAAAGAGAAAAATGGATAAAGAAGTTGTGGTCCTTATGTACAATGGAATATCACTCAGCCATGAAATCTACGTCAAAAGGCTCGTAGCAGCATGATGAGTGGATATAGGTACGACGATTCTACGTGAAATAAGTCACACAGAAAAAGACACTTATCATAAGATATCACTTAGAGAGGGAATGTAAAAACCGCTACACTTGAACTGAATTACAAAACAGAAGAGAGTCACACGTTTAGAAAACACACTATGGCTGCTTAACGGGAAAGGTGAGGTGCGGTGATGCATAAAACCGGGGTTTCAAATTAGCTCAGATACCGTTCCATAAACCCAATATGTAATAGACAAGACCTACTCCTTGCTCAGTAAACGGGACTCAACACCCCCTATTCACCGCTCAAAAATATATCTGACTAGTAAGAATCTTAAAACCTAAGTATTGAAATCTCTCTGTATGTGAGTCAAGTGGGTGTAAAGCGTCATAAACACAGCACTGAAAAGCAGCTAAACCCCATTATAAAAATCAATTACTTTTAAAAACCCATGAAACAAAGACAGTGAAAGAGAGAGAAATTCTTACAAAATTCTTTCAGGGGCTGTGATGCCACCTGGGTTGACCATATCTAGGCCCACAGCTGATTGAGACGTAAGGGTGGACACTCTTGGGGCTGAGAGGTTTGGTGAGGTTGGGTGAGCAAACGCAGACCCTTGAAAGTAATGCTGCGTGGTACCCATCCCATGGGTCCCAAATCTCCAGGTTCAAGGGCACCTTCCTACATCGAAAACATGCATGAGAAACCCAGAAGATGGTACACCGTGTGATCGGGAAAGGTTTCTAAAAGGCACCTCATTTCTCACCTCCTTGTGCTCGGGTTCGCCATTCCAGCCGCTTTCCTAGCAATCTCCCTCCTTGGAGAATCAGCACCTTTAACCTCCTGTTCCGTACAGGTTGCAATTTGTCCTGAGGATGAACGGGAAGAGGGGGAACCAATGAGAGACTAGCTCTAGGTCTTGGGACAGGCACAGGTCACTCTATTTTCCCATCAGAAAGAAGAATTAACCGCAGGCTCAGCCTGCCGCCCGGAAGCAGAATAGGGCCTGAAGCAATCCTGCGCTTTTGCGGCCAGCTCCCAAGAAAGCGAGTTGAAAAATGGAGCTCAGGGGCACTGCAATTCACAAACCTGCAGAGTTATAAATGATAACTCTCGTCCACAAATATACTGAGGGAAGGCAACGAAGAGGATTTGAAAGCAAGGCAGAATTGCAGGAAACAGATTTCAGGAGAGAGATTCGAATCGCCTTTAAAGCACAGGAAAAGCGCCAAAACCTCGACAATGATGCCCTTGGCCAAAAAGGGCGTATGCGTTTTTTCCTGAATATATTCAGGAAAAAACGCATACGCCCTTTTTGGCCAACCAAGCAACCTGGAAAGTCAAATCAGCGCTACAAAGAAGTCTCGCTTCCCATCGGTCAAAAGGGCCATGCTGAATAAAGTGTCAAAACCAGCAATGCAGAACAGGCCATGGAGAAACGGGAGCCTTGCTACGCTGATGGGCGGGATGTAAATTGCCAACAGCCACTCTGGAGAGGTGTACGGTGTGTCTTGAAACATCTAAAAAACTCAGCTTAGAGAGCATAGGGCACTACCACTCATGGGCGTATAAATTGGGAAAACTAAAAGTCAGCAAGACACAGGCACCCCAAAGATTAGGGCTGCTCTGTTGACAAGAACCTCCACTTCATTACACCTTAAATATCCCAGGAAAGAGAAAAAATGGATAAATAAGTTGTGGTCCTTATGTACAATGGAATATCACTTAACCATGAAATCAACGTCATAAGGCTCGGTGCAGCCTGATGAGTGGATTAGGTATGACGATACTACGTGAAATAAGTCACACAGAAAAAGACACTTATCATAAGATATCACTTATAGAGAGAATGTAAAAACCGCTACACTTGAACTGAATTACAAAACAGAAGAGAGTCACACATTTAGAAAACACACTATGGCTGCTTAACGGGAAAGGTGAGGTGGGGTGATGCATAAAACCAGGGTTTCAAATTAGCTCAGATACCGTTCCATAAACCCAATATGTAATAGACAAGACCTACTCCTTGCTCAATGAACGGGACTCAACACCCCCTATTCACCGCCCAAGAATATATCTGACTAGTAAGAATCTTAAAACCTATGTATTGAAATCTCTCTGTAAGTGAGTCACGTGGGGGTAAAGCGTCATAAACACAGCACTGAAAAGCAGCTAAACCCCATTATAAAAATCAATTACTTTTAAAAACCCGTGAAACGAAGGCAGTGAAAGAGAGAGAAATTCTTACAAAATTCGTTCAGGGGCTGTGATGCCACCTGGGTTGACCATATCTAGACCCACAGCTGATTGAGACATAAGGGTGGACACTCTTGGGGCTAAGAGGTTTGGTGAGATTGGGTGAGCAAACGCAGACCCTTTAAAGCAATACTGCGTGGTACCCATCCCGTGGGTCCCAAATCTCCAGGTTCAAGGGCACCTTCCTACATCGAAAACATGCATGAGAAATCCAGAAGATGGTACACCGTGTGATCGGGAAAGGTTTCTAAAACGCACCTCATTTCTCACCTCCTTGTGCTCGGGTTCGCCATTCCAGCCGCTTTCCTAGCAATCTCCCTCCTTGGAGAATCAGCACCTTTAACCTCCTGTTCCGTACAGGTTGCAATTTGTCCTGAGGATGAACGGGAAGAGGGGGAACCAATGAGAGATTAGCTCTAGGTCTTGGGACAGGCACAGGTCACTCTATTTTCCCATCAGAAAGAAGAATTAACCACAGGCTCAGCCTGCCGCCAGGAAGCAGAATAGGGCCTGAAGCAATCCTGCACTTTTGCGGCCATCTCCCAAGAAAGCGAGTTGAAAAATGGAGCTCAGGGGCACTGCAATTCACAAACCTGCAGAGTTATAAATGATAACTCTCGTCCACAAATATATTGAGGGAAGGCAACGAAGAGGATTTCAAAGCAAGGCAGAATTGCGGGAAACAGATTTCAGGAGGGAGATTCGAATCGCCTTTAAAGCACAGGAAAAGCAGCAAAAGCTCGACAATGATGCCCTTGGCCAAAAAGGGCGTATGCGTTTTTTCTGAATATATTCAGGAAAAAACGCATACGCCCTTTTTGGCCAAACAAGCAACCTGGAAAGGCAAATCAGCGCTACAAAGAAGTCTCGCTTCCCATCGGTCAAAAGGGCCATGCTGAATAAAGTGTCAAAACCAACAATGCAGGACAGGCCATGGAGAAACGGGAGCCTTGCTACGCTGATGGGCGGGATGTAAATTGCCAACAGCCACTCTGGAGAGGTGTACGGTGTGTCTTGAAACATCTAGAAAACTCAGCTTAGAGAGCATAGGGCACTTCCACTCACGGGCGTATAAATTGGGAAAACTAAAAATCAACAAGACACAGGCACACCAATGTTTACGGCTGCTCTGTTGACAAGAACCTCCACTTCGTTACACCTTAAATATCCCAGGAAAGAGAAAAATGGATAAAGAAGTTGTGGTCCTTATGTACAATGGAATATCACTCAGCCATGAAATCTACGTCAAAAGGCTCGTAGCAGCATGATGAGTGGATATAGGTACGACGATTCTACGTGAAATAAGTCACACAGAAAAAGACACTTATCATAAGATATCACTTAGAGAGGGAATGTAAAAACCGCTACACTTGAACTGAATTACAAAACAGAAGAGAGTCACACGTTTAGAAAACACACTAGGGCTGCTTAACGGGAAAGGTGAGGTGCGGTGATGCATAAAACCAAGGTTTCAAATTAGCTCAGATACCGTTCCATAAACCCAATATGTAATAGACAAGACCTAATCCTTGCTCAGTAAACGGGACTCAACACCCCCTATTCACCGCCCAAGAATATATCTGACTAGTAAGAATCTTAAAACCTATGTATTGAAATCTCTCTGTAAGTGAGTCACGTGGGGGTAAAGCGTCATAAACACAGCAATGAAAAGCAGCTAAACCCCATTATAAAAATCAATTACTTTTAAAAACCCGTGAAACAAAGACAGTGAAAGAGAGAGAAATTCTTACAAAATTCTTTCAGGGGCTGTGATGCCACCTGGGTTGACCATATCTAGACCCACAGCTGATTGAGACGTAAGGGTGGACACTCTTGGGGCTGAGAGGTTTGGTGAGGTTGGGTGAGCAAACGCAGACCCTTGAAAGTAATGCTGCGTGGTACCCATCCCATGGGTCCCAAATCTCCAGGTTCAAGGGCACCTTCCTACATCGAAAACATGCATGAGAAACCCAGAAGATGGTACACCGTGTGATCGGGAAAGGTTTCTAAAAGGCACCTCATTTCTCACCTCCTTGTGCTCGGGTTCGCCATTCCAGCCGCTTTCCTAGCAATCTCCCTCCTTGGAGAATCAGCACCTTTAACCTCCTATTCCGTACAGGTTGCAATTTGTCCTGAGGATGAACGGGAAGAGGGGGAACCAATGAGAGACTAGCTCTAGGTCTTGGGACAGGCACAGGTCACTCTATTTTCCCATCAGAAAGAAGAATTAACCACAGGCTCAGCCTGCCGCCCGGAAGCAGAATAGGGCCTGAAGCAATCCTGCGCTTTTGCGGCCAGCTCCCAAGAAAGCGAGTTGAAAAATGGAGCTCAGGGGCACGGCAATTCACAAACCTGCAGAGTTATAAATGCTAACTCTCGTCCACAAATATATTGAGGGAAGGCAACGAAGAGGATTTGAAAGCAAGGCAGAATTGCAGGAAACAGATTTCAGGAGGGAGATTAGAATCGCCTTTAAAGCAGAGGAAAAGCGGCAAAACCTCGACAATGATGCCCTTGGCCAAAAAGGGCGTATGCGTTTTTTCCTGAATATATTCAGGAAAAAACGCATACGCCCTTTTTGGCCAACCAAGCAACCTGGAAAGGCAAATCAGCGCTACAAAGAAGTCTCGCTTCCCATCGGTCAAAAGGGCCATGCTGAATAAAGTGTCAAAACCAACAATGCAGGACAGGCCATGGAGAAACGGGAGCCTTGCTACGCTGATGGGCGGGATGTAAATTGCCAACAGCCACTCTGGAGAGGTGTACGGTGTGTCTTGAAAAATCTAAAAAACTCAGGTTAGAGAGCATAGGGCACTTCCACTCATGGGCGTATAAATTGGGAAAACTAAAAGTCAGCAAGACACAGGCACCCCAAAGATTAGGGCTGCTCTGTTGACAAGAACCTCCACTTCGTTACACCTTAAATATCCCAGGAAAGAGAAAAAATGGATAAATAAGTTGTGGTCCTTATGTACAATGGAATATCACTTAACCATGAAATCAACGTCATAAGGCTCGGTGCAGCCTGATGAGTGGATTAGGTATGACGATACTACGTGAAATAAGTCACACAGAAAAAGACACTTATCATAAGATATCACTTATAGAGAGAATGTAAAAACCGCTACACTTGAACTGAATTACAAAACAGAAGAGAGTCACACGTTTAGAAAACACACTATGGCTGCTTAACGGGAAAGGTGAGGTGGGGTGATGCATAAAACCAGGGTTTCAAATTAGCTCAGATACCGTTCCATAAACCCAATATGTAATAGACAAGACCTACTCCTTGCTCAATGAACGGGACTCAACACCCCCTATTCACCGCCCAAGAATATATCTGACTAGTAAGAATCTTAAAACCTATGTATTGAAATCTCTCTGTAAGTGAGTCACGTGGGGGTAAAGCGTCATAAACACAGCACTGAAAAGCAGCTAAACCCCATTATAAAAATCAATTACTTTTAAAAACCCGTGAAACGAAGGCAGTGAAAGAGAGAGAAATTCTTACAAAATTCGTTCAGGGGCTGTGATGCCACCTGGGTTGACCATATCTAGACCCACAGCTGATTGAGACATAAGGGTGGACACTCTTGGGGCTAAGAGGTTTGGTGAGATTGGGTGAGCAAACGCAGACCCTTTAAAGCAATACTGCGTGGTACCCATCCCGTGGGTCCCAAATCTCCAGGTTCAAGGGCACCTTCCTACATCGAAAACATGCATGAGAAATCCAGAAGATGGTACACCGTGTGATCGGGAAAGGTTTCTAAAACGCACCTCATTTCTCACCTCCTTGTGCTCGGGTTCGCCATTCCAGCCGCTTTCCTAGCAATCTCCCTCCTTGGAGAATCAGCACCTTTAACCTCCTATTCCGTACAGGTTGCAATTTGTCCTGAGGATGAACGGGAAGAGGGGGAACCAATGAGAGACTAGCTCTAGGTCTTGGGACAGGCACAGGTCACTCTATTTTCCCATCAGAAAGAAGAATTAACCACAGGCTCAGCCTGCCGCCAGGAAGCAGAATAGGGCCTGAAGCAATCCTGCGCTTTTGCGGCCAGCTCCCAAGAAAGCGAGTTGAAAAATGGAGCTCAGGGGCACTGCAATTCACAAACCTGCAGAGTTATAAATGATAACTCTCGTCCACAAATATACTGAGGAAAGGCAACGAAGAGGATTTGAAAGCAAGGCAGAATTGCAGGAAACAGGTTTCAGGAGGGAGATTCGAATCGCCTTTAAAGCACAGGAAAAGCGGCAAAAGCTCGACAATGATGCCCTTGGCCAAAAAGGGCGTATGCGTTTTTTCTGAATATATTCAGGAAAAAACGCATACGCCCTTTTTGGCCAAACAAGCAACCTGGAAAGGCAAATCAGCGCTACAAAGAAGTCTCGCTTCCCATCGGTCAAAAGGGCCATGCTGAATAAAGTGTCAAAACCAACAATGCAGGACAGGCCATGGAGAAACGGGAGCCTTGCTACGCTGATGGGCGGGATGTAAATTGCAAACAGCCACTCTGGAGAGGTGTACGGTGTGTCTTGAAACATCTAGAAAACTCAGCTTAGAGAGCATAGGGCACTTCCACTCACGGGCGTATAAATTGGGAACACTAAAAATCAACAAGACACAGGCACCCCAATGTTTAGGGCTGCTCTGTTGACAAGAACCTCCACTTCGTTACACCTTAAATATCCCAGGAAAGAGAAAAATGGATAAAGAAGTTGTGGTCCTTATGTACAATGGAATATCACTCAGCCATGAAATCTACGTCAAAAGGCTCGTAGCAGCATGATGAGTGGATATAGGTACGACGATTCTACGTGAAATAAGTCACACAGAAAAAGACACTTATCATAAGATATCACTTAGAGAGGGAATGTAAAAACCGCTACACTTGAACTGAATTACAAAACAGAAGAGAGTCACACGTTTAGAAAACACACTAGGGCTGCTTAACGGGAAAGGTGAGGTGCGGTGATGCATAAAACCAAGGTTTCAAATTAGCTCAGATACCGTTCCATAAACCCAATATGTAATAGACAAGACCTACTCCTTGCTCAGTAAACGGGACTCAACACCCCCTATTCACCGCCCAAGAATATATCTGACTAGTAAGAATCTTAAAACCTATGTATTGAAATCTCTCTGTAAGTGACTCACGTGGGGGTAAAGCGTCATAAACACAGCAATGAAAAGCAGCTAAACCCCATTATAAAAATCAATTACTTTTAAAAACCCGTGAAACAAAGACAGTGAAAGAGAGAGAAATTCTTACAAAATTCTTTCAGGGGCTGTGATGCCACCTGGGTTGACCATATCTAGACCCACAGCTGATTGAGACGTAAGGGTGGACACTCTTGGGGCTGAGAGGTTTGGTGAGGTTGGGTGAGCAAACGCAGACCCTTGAAAGTAATGCTGCGTGGTACCCATCCCATGGGTCCCAAATCTCCAGGTTCAAGGGCACCTTCCTACATCGAAAACATGCATGAGAAACCCAGAAGATGGTACACCGTGTGATCGGGAAAGGTTTCTAAAAGGCACCTCATTTCTCACCTCCTTGTGCTCGGGTTCGCCATTCCAGCCGCTTTCCTAGCAATCTCCCTCCTTGGAGAATCAGCACCTTTAACCTCCTATTCCGTACAGGTTGCAATTTGTCCTGAGGATTAACGGGAAGAGGGGGAACCAATGAGAGACTAGCTCTAGGTCTTGGGACAGGCACAGGTCACTCTATTTTCCCATCAGAAAGAAGAATTAACCACAGGCTCAGCCTGCCGCCCGGAAGCAGAATAGGGCCTGAAGCAATCCTGCGCTTTTGCGGCCAGCTCCCAAGAAAGCGAGTTGAAAAATGGAGCTCAGGGGCACGGCAATTCACAAACCTGCAGAGTTATAAATGCTAACTCTCGTCCACAAATATATTGAGGGAAGGCAACGAAGAGGATTTGAAAGCAAGGCAGAATTGCAGGAAACAGATTTCAGGAGGGAGATTCGAATCGCCTTTAAAGCAGAGGAAAAGCGGCAAAACCTCGACAATGATGCCCTTGGCCAAAAAGGGCGTATGCGTTTTTTCCTGAATATATTCAGGAAAAAACGCATACGCCCTTTTTGGCCAACCAAGCAACCTGGAAAGGCAAATCAGCGCTACAAAGAAGTCTCGCTTCCCATCGGTCAAAAGGGCCATGCTGAATAAAGTGTCAAAACCAACAATGCAGGACAGGCCATGGAGAAACGGGAGCCTTGCTACGCTGATGGGCGGGATGTAAATTGCCAACAGCCACTCTGGAGAGGTGTACGGTGTGTCTTGAAACATCTAAAAAACTCAGGTTAGAGAGCATAGGGCACTTCCACTCATGGGCGTATAAATTGGGAAAACTAAAAGTCAGCAAGACACAGGCACCCCAAAGATTAGGGCTGCTCTGTTGACAAGAACCTCCACTTCGTTACACCTTAAATATCCCAGGAAAGAGAAAAAATGGATAAATAAGTTGTGGTCCTTATGTACAATGGAATATCACTTAACCATGAAATCAACGTCATAAGGCTCGGTGCAGCCTGATGAGTGGATTAGGTATGACGATACTACGTGAAATAAGTCACACAGAAAAAGACACTTATCATAAGATATCACTTATAGAGAGAATGTAAAAACCGCTACACTTGAACTGAATTACAAAACAGAAGAGAGTCACACGTTTAGAAAACACACTATGGCTGCTTAACGGGAAAGGTGAGGTGGGGTGATGCATAAAACCAGGGTTTCAAATTAGCTCAGATACCGTTCCATAAACCCAATATGTAATAGACAAGACCTACTCCTTGCTCAATGAACGGGACTCAACACCCCCTATTCACCGCCCAAGAATATATCTGACTAGTAAGAATCTTAAAACCTATGTATTGAAATCTCTCTGTAAGTGAGTCACGTGGGGGTAAAGCGTCATAAACACAGCACTGAAAAGCAGCTAAACCCCATTATAAAA
This sequence comes from Eschrichtius robustus, assembly GCF_028021215.1. NCBI lineage: Eukaryota > Metazoa > Chordata > Mammalia > Artiodactyla > Eschrichtiidae > Eschrichtius > Eschrichtius robustus. Next base: position 82,182,999 of record NC_090832.1, read on the forward strand.
ATCAATTACTTTTAAAAACCCGTGAAACGAAGGCAGTGAAAGAGAGAGAAATTCTTACAAAATTCGTTCAGGGGCTGTGATGCCACCTGGGTTGACCATATCTAGACCCACAGCTGATTGAGACATAAGGGTGGACACTCTTGGGGCTAAGAGGTTTGGTGAGATTGGGTGAGCAAACGCAGACCCTTTAAAGCAATACTGCGTGGTACCCATCCCGTGGGTCCCAAATCTCCAGGTTCAAGGGCACCTTCCTACATCGAAAACATGCATGAGAAATCCAGAAGATGGTACACCGTGTGATCGGGAAAGGTTTCTAAAACGCACCTCATTTCTCACCTCCTTGTGCTCGGGTTCGCCATTCCAGCCGCTTTCCTAGCAATCTCCCTCCTTGGAGAATCAGCACCTTTAACCTCCTGTTCCGTACAGGTTGCAATTTGTCCTGAGGATGAACGGGAAGAGGGGGAACCAATGAGAGATTAGCTCTAGGTCTTGGGACAGGCACAGGTCACTCTATTTTCCCATCAGAAAGAAGAATTAACCACAGGCTCAGCCTGCCGCCAGGAAGCAGAATAGGGCCTGAAGCAATCCTGCGCTTTTGCGGCCAGCTCCCAAGAAAGCGAGTTGAAAAATGGAGCTCAGGGGCACTGCAATTCACAAACCTGCAGAGTTATAAATGATAACTCTCGTCCACAAATATACTGAGGAAAGGCAACGAAGAGGATTTGAAAGCAAGGCAGAATTGCAGGAAACAGGTTTCAGGAGGGAGATTCGAATCGCCTTTAAAGCACAGGAAAAGCGGCAAAAGCTCGACAATGATGCCCTTGGCCAAAAAGGGCGTATGCGTTTTTTCTGAATATATTCAGGAAAAAACGCATACGCCCTTTTTGGCCAAACAAGCAACCTGGAAAGGCAAATCAGCGCTACAAAGAAGTCTCGCTTCCCATCGGTCAAAAGGGCCATGCTGAATAAAGTGTCAAAACCAACAATGCAGGACAGGCCATGGAGAAACGGGAGCCTTGCTACGCTGATGGGCGGGATGTAAATTGCAAACAGCCACTCTGGAGAGGTGTACGGTGTGTCTTGAAACATCTAGAAAACTCAGCTTAGAGAGCATAGGGCACTTCCACTCACGGGCGTATAAATTGGGAACACTAAAAATCAACAAGACACAGGCACCCCAATGTTTAGGGCTGCTCTGTTGACAAGAACCTCCACTTCGTTACACCTTAAATATCCCAGGAAAGAGAAAAATGGATAAAGAAGTTGTGGTCCTTATGTACAATGGAATATCACTCAGCCATGAAATCTACGTCAAAAGGCTCGTAGCAGCATGATGAGTGGATATAGGTACGACGATTCTACGTGAAATAAGTCACACAGAAAAAGACACTTATCATAAGATATCACTTAGAGAGGGAATGTAAAAACCGCTACACTTGAACTGAATTACAAAACAGAAGAGAGTCACACGTTTAGAAAACACACTAGGGCTGCTTAACGGGAAAGGTGAGGTGCGGTGATGCATAAAACCAAAGTTTCAAATTAGCTCAGATACCGTTCCATAAACCCAATATGTAATAGACAAGACCTACTCCTTGCTCAGTAAACGGGACTCAACACCCCCTATTCACCGCCCAAGAATATATCTGACTAGTAAGAATCTTAAAACCTATGTATTGAAATCTCTCTGTAAGTGACTCACGTGGGGGTAAAGCGTCATAAACACAGCAATGAAAAGCAGCTAAACCCCATTATAAAAATCAATTACTTTTAAAAACCCGTGAAACAAAGACAGTGAAAGAGAGAGAAATTCTTACAAAATTCTTTCAGGGGCTGTGATGCCACCTGGGTTGACCATATCTAGACCCACAGCTGATTGAGACGTAAGGGTGGACACTCTTGGGGCTGAGAGGTTTGGTGAGGTTGGGTGAGCAAACGCAGACCCTTGAAAGTAATGCTGCGTGGTACCCATCCCATGGGTCCCAAATCTCCAGGTTCAAGGGCACCTTCCTACATCGAAAACATGCATGAGAACCCCAGAAGATGGTACACCGTGTGATCGGGAAAGGTTTCTAAAAGGCACCTCATTTCTCACCTCCTTGTGCTCGGGTTCGCCATTCCAGCCGCTTTCCTAGCAATCTCCCTCCTTGGAGAATCAGCACCTTTAACCTCCTATTCCGTACAGGTTGCAATATGTCCTGAGGATGAACGGGAAGAGGGGGAACCAATGAGAGACTAGCTCTAGGTCCTGGGACAGGCACAGGTCACTCTATTTTCCCATCAGAAAGAAGAATTAACCACAGGCTCAGCCTGCCGCCCGGAAGCAGAATAGGGCCTGAAGCATTCCTGCGCTTTTGCGGCCAGCTCCCAAGAAAGCGAGTTGAAAAATGGAGCTCAGGGGCACTGCAATTCACAAACCTGCAGAGTTATAAATGATAACTCTCGTCCACAAATATATTGAGGGAAGGCAACAAAGAGGATTTGAAAGCAAGGCAGAATTGCAGGAAACAGATTTCAGGAGGGAGATTCGAATCGCCTTTAAAGCACAGGAAAAGCGGCAAAACCTCGACAATGATGCCCTTGGCCAAAAAGGGCGTATGCGTTTTTTCCTGAATATATTCAGGAAAAAACGCATACGCCCTTTTTGGCCAACCAAGCAACCTGGAAAGGCAAATCAGCGCTACAAAGAAGTCTCGCTTCCCATCGGTCAAAAGGGCCATGCTGAATAAAGTGTCAAAACCAACAATGCAGGACAGGCCATGGAGAAACGGGAGCCTTGCTACGCTGATGGGCGGGATGTAAATTGCCAACAGCCACTCTGGAGAGGTGTACGGTGTGTCTTGAAACATCTAGAAAACTCAGCTTAGAGAGCATAGGGCACTTCCACTCACGGGCGTATAAATTGGGAAAACTAAAAATCAACAAGACACAGGCACCCCAATGTTTAGGGCTGCTCTGTTGACAAGAACCTCCACTTCGTTACACCTTAAATATCCCAGGAAAGAGAAAAATGGATAAAGAAGTTGTGGTCCTTATGTACAATGGAATATCACTCAGCCATGAAATCTACGTCAAAAGGCTCGTAGCAGCATGATGAGTGGATATAGGTACGACGATTCTACGTGAAATAAGTCACACAGAAAAAGACACTTATCATAAGATATCACTTAGAGAGGGAATGTAAAAACCGCTACACTTGAACTGAATTACAAAACAGAAGAGAGTCACACGTTTAGAAAACACACTAGGGCTGCTTAACGGGAAAGGTGAGGTGCGGTGATGCATAAAACCAAGGTTTCAAATTAGCTCAGATACCGTTCCATAAACCCAATATGTAATAGACAAGACCTACTCCTTGCTCAGTAAACGGGACTCAACACCCCCTATTCACCGCCCAAGAATATATCTGACTAGTAAGAATCTTAAAACCTATGTATTGAAATCTCTCTGTAAGTGACTCACGTGGGGGTAAAGCGTCATAAACACAGCAATGAAAAGCAGCTAAACCCCATTATAAAAATCAATTACTTTTAAAAACCCGTGAAACAAAGACAGTGAAAGAGAGAGAAATTCTTACAAAATTCTTTCAGGGGCTGTGATGCCACCTGGGTTGACCATATCTAGACCCACAGCTGATTGAGACGTAAGGGTGGACACTCTTGGGGCTGAGAGGTTTGGTGAGGTTGGGTGAGCAAACGCAGACCCTTGAAAGTAATGCTGCGTGGTACCCATCCCATGGGTCCCAAATCTCCAGGTTCAAGGGCACCTTCCTACATCGAAAACATGCATGAGAACCCCAGAAGATGGTACACCGTGTGATCGGGAAAGGTTTCTAAAAGGCACCTCATTTCTCACCTCCTTGTGCTCGGGTTCGCCATTCCAGCCGCTTTCCTAGCAATCTCCCTCCTTGGAGAATCAGCACCTTTAACCTCCTATTCCGTACAGGTTGCAATATGTCCTGAGGATGAACGGGAAGAGGGGGAACCAATGAGAGACTAGCTCTAGGTCCTGGGACAGGCACAGGTCACTCTATTTTCCCATCAGAAAGAAGAATTAACCACAGGCTCAGCCTGCCGCCCGGAAGCAGAATAGGGCCTGAAGCATTCCTGCGCTTTTGCGGCCAGCTCCCAAGAAAGCGAGTTGAAAAATGGAGCTCAGGGGCACTGCAATTCACAAACCTGCAGAGTTATAAATGATAACTCTCGTCCACAAATATATTGAGGGAAGGCAACGAAGAGGATTTGAAAGCAAGGCAGAATTGCAGGAAACAGATTTCAGGAGGGAGATTCGAATCGCCTTTAAAGCACAGGAAAAGCGGCAAAACCTCGACAATGATGCCCTTGGCCAAAAAGGGCGTATGCGTTTTTTCCTGAATATATTCAGGAAAAAACGCATACGCCCTTTTTGGCCAACCAAGCAACCTGGAAAGGCAAATCAGCGCTACAAAGAAGTCTCGCTTCCCATCGGTCAAAAGGGCCATGCTGAATAAAGTGTCAAAACCAACAATGCAGGACAGGCCATGGAGAAACGGGAGCCTTGCTACGCTGATGGGCGGGATGTAAATTGCCAACAGCCACTCTGGAGAGGTGTACGGTGTGTCTTGAAACATCTAGAAAACTCAGCTTAGAGAGCATAGGGCACTTCCACTCACGGGCGTATAAATTGGGAAAACTAAAAATCAACAAGACACAGGCACCCCAATGTTTAGGGCTGCTCTGTTGACAAGAACCTCCACTTCGTTACACCTTAAATATCCCAGGAAAGAGAAAAATGGATAAAGAAGTTGTGGTCCTTATGTACAAAGGAATATCACTCAGCCATGAAATCTACGTCAAAAGGCTCGTAGCAGCATGATGAGTGGATATAGGTACGACGATTCTACGTGAAATAAGTCACACAGAAAAAGACACTTATCATAAGATATCACTTAGAGAGGGAATGTAAAAACCGCTACACTTGAACTGAATTACAAAACAGAAGAGAGTCACACGTTTAGAAAACACACTATGGCTGCTTAACGGGAAAGGTGAGGTGCGGTGATGCATAAAACCGGGGTTTCAAATTAGCTCAGATACCGTTCCATAAACCCAATATGTAATAGACAAGACCTACTCCTTGCTCAGTAAACGGGACTCAACACCCCCTATTCACCGCTCAAAAATATATCTGACTAGTAAGAATCTTAAAACCTAAGTATTGAAATCTCTCTGTATGTGAGTCAAGTGGGTGTAAAGCGTCATAAACACAGCACTGAAAAGCAGCTAAACCCCATTATAAAAATCAATTACTTTAAAAAACCCGTGAAACAAAGACAGTGAAAGAGAGAGAAATTCTTACAAAATTCTTTCAGGGGCTGTGATGCCACCTGGGTTGACCATATCTAGACCCACAGCTGATTGAGACGTAAGGGTGGACACTCTTGGGGCTGAGAGGTTTGGTGAGGTTGGGTGAGCAAACGCAGACCCTTGAAAGTAATGCTGCGTGGTACCCATCCCATGGGTCCCAAATCTCCAGGTTCAAGGGTACCTTCCTACATCGAAAACATGCATGAGAAACCCAGAAGATGGTACACCGTGTGATCGGGAAAGGTTTCTAAAAGGCACCTCATTTCTCACCTCCTTGTGCTCGGGTTAGCCATTCCAGCCGCTTTCCTAGCAATCTCCCTCCTTGGAGAATCAGCACCTTTAACCTCCTATTCCGTACAGGTTGCAATTTGTCCTGAGGATGAACGGGAAGAGGGGGAACCAATGAGAGACTAGCTCTAGGTCTTGGGACAGGCACAGGTCACTCTATTTTCCCATCAGAAAGAAGAATTAACCACAGGCTCAGCCTGCCGCCCGGAATCAGAATAGGGCCTGAAGCAATCCTGCGCTTTTGCGGCCAGCTCCCAAGAAAGCGAGTTGAAAAATGGAGCTCAGCGGCACTGCAATTCACAAACCTGCAGAGTTATAAATGCTAACTCTCGTCCACAAATATATTGAGGGAAGGCAACGAAGAGGATTTGAAAGCAAGGCAGAATTGCAGGAAACAGATTTCAGGAGGGAGATTCGAATCGCCTTTAAAGCAGAGGAAAAGCGGCAAAACCTCGACAATGATGCCCTTGGCCAAAAAGGGCGTATGCGTTTTTTCCTGAATATATTCAGGAAAAAACGCATACGCCCTTTTTGGCCAACCAAGCAACCTGGAAAGGCAAATCAGCGCTACAAAGAAGTCTCGCTTCCCATCGGTCAAAAGGGCCATGCTGAATAAAGAGTCAAAACCAGCAATGCAGGACAGGCCATGGAGAAACGGGAGCCTTGCTACGCTGATGGGCGGGATGTAAATTGCCAACAGCCACTCTGGAGAGGTGTACGGTGTGTCTTGAAATATCTAAAAAACTCAGCTTAGAGAGAATAGGGCACTTCCACTCATCGGCGTATAAATTGGGAAAACTAAAAATCAGCAAGACACAGGCACCCCAAAGTTTAGGGCTGCTCTGTTGACAAGAACCTCCACTTCCTTACACCTTAAATATCCCAGGAAAGAGAAAAATGGATAAAGAAGTTGTGGTCCTTATGTACAATGGAATATCACTCAACCATGAAATCAACGTCATAAGGCTCGGTGCAGCATGATGAGTGGATTTAGGTATGACGATTCTACGTGAAATAAGTCACACAGAAAAAGACACTTATCATAAGATATCACTTATAGAGAGAATGTAAAAACCGCTACACTTGAACTGAATTACAAAACAGAAGAGTGTCACACGTTTAGAAAACACACTATGGCTGCTTAACGGGAAAGGTGAGGTGGGGTGATGCATAAAACCGGGGTTTCAAATTAGCTCAGATACCGTTCCATAAACCCAATATGTAATAGACAAGACCTACTCCTTGCTCAATGAACGGGACTGAACACCCCCTATTCACCGCCCAAGAATATATCTGACTAGTAAGAATCTTAAAACCTATGTATTGAAATCTCTCTGTAAGTGAGTCACGTGGGGGTAAAGCGTCATAAACACAGCACTGAAAAGCAGCTAAACCCCATTATAAAAATCAATTACTTTAAAAAACCCGTGAAACAAAGACAGTGAAAGAGAGAGAAATTCTTACAAAATTCTTTCAGGGGCTGTGATGCCACCTGGGTTGACCATATCTAGACCCACAGCTGATTGAGACGTAAGGGTGGACACTCTTGGGGCTCAGAGGTTTGGTGAGGTTGGGTGAGCAAACGCAGACCCTTGAAAGTAATGCTGCGTGGTACCCATCCCATGGGTCCCAAATCTCCAGGTTCAAGGGCACCTTCCTACATCGAAAACATGCAGGAGAAACCCAGAAGATGGTACACCGTGTGATCGGGAAAGGTTTCTAAAAGGCACCTCATTTCTCACCTCCTTGTGCTCGGGTTCGCCATTCCAGCCGCTTTCCTAGCAATCTCCCTCCTTGGAGAATCAGCACCTTTAACCTCCTATTCCGTACAGGTTGCAATTTGTCCTGAGGATGAACGGGAAGAGGGGGAACCAATGAGAGACTAGCTCTAGGTCTTGGGACAGGCACAGGTCACTCTATTTTCCCATCAGAAAGAAGAATTAACCACAGGCTCAGCCTGCCGCCCGGAAGCAGAATAGGGCCTGAAGCAATCCTGCGCTTTTGCGGCCAGCTCCCAAGAAAGCGAGTTGAAAAATGGAGCTCAGGGGCACTGCAATTCACAAACCTGCAGAGTTATAAATGATAACTCTCGTCCACAAATATATTGAGGGAAGGCAACGAAGAGGATTTGAAAGCAAGGCAGAATTGCAGGAAACAGATTTCAGGAGGGAGATTCGAATCGCCTTTAAAGCACAGGAAAAGCGGCAAAACCTCGACAATGATGCCCTTGGCCAAAAAGGGCGTATGCGTTTTTTCCTGAATATATTCAGGAAAAAAACGCATACGCCCTTTTTGGCCAACCAAGCAACCTGGAAAGGCAAATCAGCGCTACAAAGAAGTCTCGCTTCCCATCGGTCAAAAGGGCCATGCTGAATAAAGTGTCAAAACCAGCAATGCAGGACAGGCCATGGAGAAACGGGAGCCTTGCTACGCTGATGGGCGGGATGTAAATTGCCAACAGCTACTCTGGAGAGGTGTACGTTGTGTCTTGAAATATCTAAAAAACTCAGCTTAGAGAGCATAGGGCACTTCCACTCATGGGCGTATAAATTGGGAAAACTAAAAATCAGCAAGACACAGGCACCCCAAAGTTTAGGGCTGATCTGTTGACAAGAACCTCCACTTCCTTACACCTTAAATATCCCAGGAAAGAGAAAAATGGATAAAGAAGTTGTGGTCCTTATGTACAATGGAATATCACTCAGCCATGAAATCTACGTCAAAAGGCTCGTAGCAGCATGATGAGTGGATATAGTTACGACGATTCTACGTGAAATAAGTCACACAGAAAAAGACACTTATCATAAGATATCACTTATAGAGGGAATGTAAAAACCGCTACACTTGAACTGAATTACAAAACAGAAGAGAGTCACACGTTTAGAAAACACACTATGGCTGCTTAACGGGAAAGGTGAGGTGCGGTGATGCATAAAACCGGGGTTTCAAATTAGCTCAGATACCGTTCCATAAACCCAATATGTAATAGACAAGACCTACTCCTTGCTCAGTAAACGGGACTCAACACCCCCTATTCACCGCTCAAAAATATATCTGACTAGTAAGAATCTTAAAACCTATGTATTGAAATCTCTCTGTATGTGAGTCAAGTGGCTGTAAAGCGTCATAAACACAGCACTGAAAAGCAGCTAAACCCCATTATAAAAATCAATTACTTTTAAAAACCCGTGAAACAAAGACAGTGAAAGAGAGAGAAATTCTTACAAAATTCTTTCAGGGGCTGTGATGCCACCTGGGTTGACCATATCTAGGCCCACAGCTGATTGAGACGTAAGGGTGGACACTCTTGGGGCTGAGAGGTTTGGTGAGGTTGGGTGAGCAAACGCAGACCCTTGAAAGTAATGCTGCGTGGTACCCATCCCATGGGTCCCAAATCTCCAGGTTCAAGGGCACCTTCCTACATCGAAAACATGCATGAGAAACCCAGAAGATGGTACACCGTGTGATCGGGAAAGGTTTCTAAAAGGCACCTCATTTCTCACCTCCTTGTGCTCGGGTTCGCCATTCCAGCCGCTTTCCTAGCAATCTCCCTCCTTGGAGAATCAGCACCTTTAACCTCCTATTCCGTACAGGTTGCAATTTGTCCTGAGGATGAACGGGAAGAGGGGGAACCAATGAGAGACTAGCTCTAGGTCTTGGGACAGGCACAGGTCACTCTATTTTCCCATCAGAAAGAAGAATTAACCACAGGCTCAGCCTGCCGCCCGGAAGCAGAATAGGGCCTGAAGCAATCCTGCGCTTTTGCGGCCAGCTCCCAAGAAAGCGAGTTGAAAAATGGAGCTCAGGGGCACTGCAATTCACAAACCTGCAGAGTTATAAATGATAACTCTCGTCCACAAATATATTGAGGGAAGGCAACGAAGAGGATTTGAAAGCAAGGCAGAATTGCAGGAAACAGATTTCAGGAGGGAGATTCGAATCGCCTTTAAAGCACAGGAAAAGCGGCAAAACCTCGACAATGATGCCCTTGGCCAAAAAGGGCGTATGCGTTTTTTCCTGAATATATTCAGGAAAAAACGCATACGCCCTTTTTGGCCAAACAAGCAACCTGGAAAGGCAAATCAGCGCTACAAAGAAGTCTCGCTTCCCATCGGTCAAAAGGGCCATGCTGAATAAAGTGTCAAAACCAGCAATGCAGGACAGGCCATGGAGAAATGGGAGCCTTGCTACGCTGATGGGCGGGATGTAAATTGCCAACAGCCACTCTGGAGAGGTGTACGGTGTGTCTTGAAATATCTAAAAAACTCAGCTTAGAGAGCATAGGGCACTTCCACTCATGGGCGTATAAATTGGGAAAACTAAAAATCAGCAAGACACAGGCACCCCAAAGTTTAGGGCTGCTCTGTTGACAAGAACCTCCACTTCCTTACACCTTAAATATCCCAGGAAAGAGAAAAATGGATAAAGAAGTTGTGGTCCTTATGTACAATGGAATATCACTCAACCATGAAATCAACGTCATAAGGCTCGGTGCAGCATGATGAGTGGATTTAGGTATGACGATTCTACGTGAAATAAGTCACACAGAAAAAGACACTTATCATAAGATATCACTTATAGAGGGAATGTAAAAACCGCTACACTTGAACTGAATTACAAAACAGAAGAGAGTCACACGTTTAGAAAACACACTATGGCTGCTTAACGGGAAAGGTGAGGTGGGGTGATGCATAAAACCGGGGTTTCAAATTAGCTCAGATACCGTTCCATAAACCCAATATGTAATAGACAAGACCTACTCCTTGCTCAATGAACGGGACTGAACACCCCCTATTCACCGCCCAAGAATATATCTGACTAGTAAGAATCTTAAAACCTATGTATTGAAATCTCTCTGTAAGTGAGTCACGTGGGGGTAAAGCGTCATAAACACAGCACTGAAAAGCAGCTAAACCCCATTATGAAAATCAATTACTTTAAAAAACCCGTGAAACAAAGACAGTGAAAGAGAGAGAAATTCTTACAAAATTCGTTCAGGGGCTGTGATGCCACCTGGGTTGACCATATCTAGACCCACAGCTGATTGAGACATAAGGGTGGACACTCTTGGGGCTAAGAGGTTTGGTGAGATTGGGTGAGCAAACGCAGACCCTTTAAAGCAATACTGCGTGGTACCCATCCCGTGGGTCCCAAATCTCCAGGTTCAAGGGCACCTTCCTACATCGAAAACATGCATGAGAAATCCAGAAGATGGTACACCGTGTGATCGGGAAAGGTTTCTAAAACGCACCTCATTTCTCACCTCCTTGTGCTCGGGTTAGCCATTCCAGCCGCTTTCCTAGCAATCTCCCTCCTTGGAGAATCAGCACCTTTAACCTCCTGTTCCGTACAGGTTGCAATTTGTCCTGAGGATGAACGGGAAGAGGGGGAACCAATGAGAGATTAGCTCTAGGTCTTGGGACAGGCACAGGTCACTCTATTTTCCCATCAGAAAGAAGAATTAACCACAGGCTCAGCCTGCCGCCAGGAAGCAGAATAGGGCCTGAAGCAATCCTGCGCTTTTGCGGCCAGCTCCCAAGAAAGCGAGTTGAAAAATGGAGCTCAGGGGCACTGCAATTCACAAACCTGCAGAGTTATAAATGATAACTCTCGTCCACAAATATACTGAGGAAAGGCCACGAAGAGGATTTGAAAGCAAGGCAGAATTGCAGGAAACAGGTTTCAGGAGGGAGATTCGAATCGCCTTTAAAGCACAGGAAAAGCGGCAAAAGCTCGACAATGATGCCCTTGGCCAAAAAGGGCGTATGCGTTTTTTCTGAATATATTCAGGAAAAAACGCATACGCCCTTTTTGGCCAAACAAGCAACCTGGAAAGGCAAATCAGCGCTACAAAGAAGTCTCGCTTCCCATCGGTCAAAAGGGCCATGCTGAATAAAGTGTCAAAACCAACAATGCAGGACAGGCCATGGAGAAACGGGAGCCTTGCTACGCTGATGGGCGGGATGTAAATTGCAAACAGCCACTCTGGAGAGGTGTACGGTGTGTCTTGAAACATCTAGAAAACTCAGCTTAGAGAGCATAGGGCACTTCCACTCACGGGCGTATAAATTGGGAACACTAAAAATCAACAAGACACAGGCACCCCAATGTTTAGGGCTGCTCTGTTGACAAGAACCTCCACTTCGTTACACCTTAAATATCCCAGGAAAGAGAAAAATGGATAAAGAAGTTGTGGTCCTTATGTACAATGGAATATCACTCAGCCATGAAATCTACGTCAAAAGGCTCGTAGCAGCATGATGAGTGGATATAGGTACGACGATTCTACGTGAAATAAGTCACACAGAAAAAGACACTTATCATAAGATATCACTTAGAGAGGGAATGTAAAAACCGCTACACTTGAACTGAATTACAAAACAGAAGAGAGTCACACGTTTAGAAAACACACTAGGGCTGCTTAACGGGAAAGGTGAGGTGCGGTGATGCATAAAACCAAGGTTTCAAATTAGCTCAGATACCGTTCCATAAACCCAATATGTAATAGACAAGACCTACTCCTTGCTCAGTAAACGGGACTCAACACCCCCTATTCACCGCCCAAGAATATATCTGACTAGTAAGAATCTTAAAACCTATGTATTGAAATCTCTCTGTAAGTGACTCACGTGGGGGTAAAGCGTCATAAACACAGCAATGAAAAGCAGCTAAACCCCATTATAAAAATCAATTACTTTTAAAAACCCGTGAAACAAAGACAGTGAAAGAGAGAGAAATTCTTACAAAATTCTTTCAGGGGCTGTGATGCCACCTGGGTTGACCATATCTAGACCCACAGCTGATTGAGACGTAAGGGTGGACACTCTTGGGGCTGAGAGGTTTGGTGAGGTTGGGTGAGCAAACGCAGACCCTTGAAAGTAATGCTGCGTGGTACCCATCCCATGGGTCCCAAATCTCCAGGTTCAAGGGCACCTTCCTACATCGAAAACATGCATGAGAACCCCAGAAGATGGTACACCGTGTGATCGGGAAAGGTTTCTAAAAGGCACCTCATTTCTCACCTCCTTGTGCTCGGGTTCGCCATTCCAGCCGCTTTCCTAGCAATCTCCCTCCTTGGAGAATCAGCACCTTTAACCTCCTATTCCGTACAGGTTGCAATATGTCCTGAGGATGAACGGGAAGAGGGGGAACCAATGAGAGACTAGCTCTAGGTCTTGGGACAGGCACAGGTCACTCTATTTTCCCATCAGAAAGAAGAATTAACCACAGGCTCAGCCTGCCGCCCGGAAGCAGAATAGGGCCTGAAGCATTCCTGCGCTTTTGCGGCCAGCTCCCAAGAAAGCGAGTTGAAAAATGGAGCTCAGGGGCACTGCAATTCACAAACCTGCAGAGTTATAAATGATAACTCTCGTCCACAAATATATTGAGGGAAGGCAACGAAGAGGATTTGAAAGCAAGGCAGAATTGCAGGAAACAGATTTCAGGAGGGAGATTCGAATCGCCTTTAAAGCACAGGAAAAGCGGCAAAACCTCGACAATGATGCCCTTGGCCAAAAAGGGCGTATGCGTTTTTTCCTGAATATATTCAGGAAAAAACGCATACGCCCTTTTTGGCCAACCAAGCAACCTGGAAAGGCAAATCAGCGCTACAAAGAAGTCTCGCTTCCCATCGGTCAAAAGGGCCATGCTGAATAAAGTGTCAAAACCAACAATGCAGGACAGGCCATGGAGAAACGGGAGCCTTGCTACGCTGATGGGCGGGATGTAAATTGCCAACAGCCACTCTGGAGAGGTGTACGGTGTGTCTTGAAACATCTAGAAAACTCAGCTTAGAGAGCATAGGGCACTTCCACTCACGGGCGTATAAATTGGGAAAACTAAAAATCAACAAGACACAGGCACCCCAATGTTTAGGGCTGCTCTGTTGACAAGAACCTCCACTTCGTTACACCTTAAATATCCCAGGAAAGAGAAAAATGGATAAAGAAGTTGTGGTCCTTATGTACAAAGGAATATCACTCAGCCATGAAATCTACGTCAAAAGGCTCGTAGCAGCATGATGAGTGGATATAGGTACGACGATTCTACGTGAAATAAGTCACACAGAAAAAGACACTTATCATAAGATATCACTTAGAGAGGGAATGTAAAAACCGCTACACTTGAACTGAATTACAAAACAGAAGAGAGTCACACGTTTAGAAAACACACTATGGCTGCTTAACGGGAAAGGTGAGGTGCGGTGATGCATAAAACCGGGGTTTCAAATTAGCTCAGATACCGTTCCATAAACCCAATATGTAATAGACAAGACCTACTCCTTGCTCAGTAAACGGGACTCAACACCCCCTATTCACCGCTCAAAAATATATCTGACTAGTAAGAATCTTAAAACCTAAGTATTGAAATCTCTCTGTATGTGAGTCAAGTGGGTGTAAAGCGTCATAAACACAGCACTGAAAAGCAGCTAAACCCCATTATAAAAATCAATTACTTTAAAAAACCCGTGAAACAAAGACAGTGAAAGAGAGAGAAATTCTTACAAAATTCTTTCAGGGGCTGTGATGCCACCTGGGTTGACCATATCTAGACCCACAGCTGATTGAGACGTAAGGGTGGACACTCTTGGGGCTGAGAGGTTTGGTGAGGTTGGGTGAGCAAACGCAGACCCTTGAAAGTAATGCTGCGTGGTACCCATCCCATGGGTCCCAAATCTCCAGGTTCAAGGGTACCTTCCTACATCGAAAACATGCATGAGAAACCCAGAAGATGGTACACCGTGTGATCGGGAAAGGTTTCTAAAAGGCACCTCATTTCTCACCTCCTTGTGCTCGGGTTAGCCATTCCAGCCGCTTTACTAGCAATCTCCCTCCTTGGAGAATCAGCACCTTTAACCTCCTATTCCGTACAGGTTGCAATTTGTCCTGAGGATGAACGGGAAGAGGGGGAACCAATGAGAGACTAGCTCTAGGTCTTGGGACAGGCACAGGTCACTCTATTTTCCCATCAGAAAGAAGAATTAACCACAGGCTCAGCCTGCCGCCCGGAATCAGAATAGGGCCTGAAGCAATCCTGCGCTTTTGCGGCCAGCTCCCAAGAAAGCGAGTTGAAAAATGGAGCTCAGGGGCACTGCAATTCACAAACCTGCAGAGTTATAAATGCTAACTCTCGTCCACAAATATATTGAGGGAAGGCAACGAAGAGGATTTGAAAGCAAGGCAGAATTGCAGGAAACAGATTTCAGGAGGGAGATTCGAATCGCCTTTAAAGCACAGGAAAAGCGGCAAAACCTCGACAATGATGCCCTTGGCCAAAAAGGGCGTATGCGTTTTTTCCTGAATATATTCAGGAAAAAACGCATACGCCCTTTTTGGCCAACCAAGCAACCTGGAAAGGCAAATCAGCGCTACAAAGAAGTCTCGCTTCCCATCGGTCAAAAGGGCCATGCTGAATAAAGAGTCAAAACCAGCAATGCAGGACAGGCCATGGAGAAACGGGAGCCTTGCTACGCTGATGGGCGGGATGTAAATTGCCAACAGCCACTCTGGAGAGGTGTACGGTGTGTCTTGAAATATCTAAAAAACTCAGCTTAGAGAGAATAGGGCACTTCCACTCATCGGCGTATAAATTGGGAAAACTAAAAATCAGCAAGACACAGGCACCCCAAAGTTTAGGGCTGCTCTGTTGACAAGAACCTCCACTTCCTTACACCTTAAATATCCCAGGAAAGAGAAAAATGGATAAAGAAGTTGTGGTCCTTATGTACAATGGAATATCACTCAACCATGAAATCAACGTCATAAGGCTCGGTGCAGCATGATGAGTGGATTTAGGTATGACGATTCTACGTGAAATAAGTCACACAGAAAAAGACACTTATCATAAGATATCACTTATAGAGAGAATGTAAAAACCGCTACACTTGAACTGAATTACAAAACAGAAGAGTGTCACACGTTTAGAAAACACACTATGGCTGCTTAACGGGAAAGGTGAGGTGGGGTGATGCATAAAACCGGGGTTTCAAATTAGCTCAGATACCGTTCCATAAACCCAATATGTAATAGACAAGACCTACTCCTTGCTCAATGAACGGGACTGAACACCCCCTATTCACCGCCCAAGAATATATCTGACTAGTAAGAATCTTAAAACCTATGTATTGAAATCTCTCTGTAAGTGAGTCACGTGGGGGTAAAGCGTCATAAACACAGCACTGAAAAGCAGCTAAACCCCATTATAAAAATCAATTACTTTAAAAAACCCGTGAAACAAAGACAGTGAAAGAGAGAGAAATTCTTACAAAATTCTTTCAGGGGCTGTGATGCCACCTGGGTTGACCATATCTAGACCCACAGCTGATTGAGACGTAAGGGTGGACACTCTTGGGGCTCAGAGGTTTGGTGAGGTTGGGTGAGCAAACGCAGACCCTTGAAAGTAATGCTGCGTGGTACCCATCCCATGGGTCCCAAATCTCCAGGTTCAAGGGCACCTTCCTACATCGAAAACATGCAGGAGAAACCCAGAAGATGGTACACCGTGTGATCGGGAAAGGTTTCTAAAAGGCACCTCATTTCTCACCTCCTTGTGCTCGGGTTCGCCATTCCAGCCGCTTTCCTAGCAATCTCCCTCCTTGGAGAATCAGCACCTTTAACCTCCTATTCCGTACAGGTTGCAATTTGTCCTGAGGATGAACGGGAAGAGGGGGAACCAATGAGAGACTAGCTCTAGGTCTTGGGACAGGCACAGGTCACTCTATTTTCCCATCAGAAAGAAGAATTAACCACAGGCTCAGCCTGCCGCCCGGAAGCAGAATAGGGCCTGAAGCAATCCTGCGCTTTTGCGGCCAGCTCCCAAGAAAGCGAGTTGAAAAATGGAGCTCAGGGGCACTGCAATTCACAAACCTGCAGAGTTATAAATGATAACTCTCGTCCACAAATATATTGAGGGAAGGCAACGAAGAGGATTTGAAAGCAAGGCAGAATTGCAGGAAACAGATTTCAGGAGGGAGATTCGAATCGCCTTTAAAGCACAGGAAAAGCGGCAAAACCTCGACAATGATGCCCTTGGCCAAAAAGGGCGTATGCGTTTTTTCCTGAATATATTCAGGAAAAAAACGCATACGCCCTTTTTGGCCAACCAAGCAACCTGGAAAGGCAAATCAGCGCTACAAAGAAGTCTCGCTTCCCATCGGTCAAAAGGGCCATGCTGAATAAAGTGTCAAAACCAGCAATGCAGGACAGGCCATGGAGAAACGGGAGCCTTGCTACGCTGATGGGCGGGATGTAAATTGCCAACAGCCACTCTGGAGAGGTGTACGTTGTGTCTTGAAATATCTAAAAAACTCAGCTTAGAGAGCATAGGGCACTTCCACTCATGGGCGTATAAATTGGGAAAACTAAAAATCAGCAAGACACAGGCACCCCAAAGTTTAGGGCTGATCTGTTGACAAGAACCTCCACTTCCTTACACCTTAAATATCCCAGGAAAGAGAAAAATGGATAAAGAAGTTGTGGTCCTTATGTACAATGGAATATCACTCAGCCATGAAATCTACGTCAAAAGGCTCGTAGCAGCATGATGAGTGGATATAGTTACGACGATTCTACGTGAAATAAGTCACACAGAAAAAGACACTTATCATAAGATATCACTTATAGAGGGAATGTAAAAACCGCTACACTTGAACTGAATTACAAAACAGAAGAGAGTCACACGTTTAGAAAACACACTATGGCTGCTTAACGGGAAAGGTGAGGTGCGGTGATGCATAAAACCGGTGTTTCAAATTAGCTCAGATACCGTTCCATAAACCCAATATGTAATAGACAAGACCTACTCCTTGCTCAGTAAACGGGACTCAACACCCCCTATTCACCGCTCAAAAATATATCTGACTAGTAAGAATCTTAAAACCTATGTATTGAAATCTCTCTGTATGTGAGTCAAGTGGCTGTAAAGCGTCATAAACACAGCACTGAAAAGCAGCTAAACCCCATTATAAAAATCAATTACTTTTAAAAACCCGTGAAACAAAGACAGTGAAAGAGAGAGAAATTCTTACAAAATTCTTTCAGGGGCTGTGATGCCACCTGGGTTGACCATATCTAGGCCCACAGCTGATTGAGACGTAAGGGTGGACACTCTTGGGGCTGAGAGGTTTGGTGAGGTTGGGTGAGCAAACGCAGACCCTTGAAAGTAATGCTGCGTGGTACCCATCCCATGGGTCCCAAATCTCCAGGTTCAAGGGCACCTTCCTACATCGAAAACATGCATGAGAAACCCAGAAGATGGTACACCGTGTGATCGGGAAAGGTTTCTAAAAGGCACCTCATTTCTCACCTCCTTGTGCTCGGGTTCGCCATTCCAGCCGCTTTCCTAGCAATCTCCCTCCTTGGAGAATCAGCACCTTTAACCTCCTATTCCGTACAGGTTGCAATTTGTCCTGAGGATGAACGGGAAGAGGGGGAACCAATGAGAGACTAGCTCTAGGTCTTGGGACAGGCACAGGTCACTCTATTTTCCCATCAGAAAGAAGAATTAACCACAGGCTCAGCCTGCCGCCCGGAAGCACAATAGGGCCTGAAGCAATCCTGCGCTTTTGCGGCCAGCTCCCAAGAAAGCGAGTTGAAAAATGGAGCTCAGGGGCACTGCAATTCACAAACCTGCAGAGTTATAAATGATAACTCTCGTCCACAAATATATTGAGGGAAGGCAACGAAGAGGATTTGAAAGCAAGGCAGAATTGCAGGAAACAGATTTCAGGAGGGAGATTCGAATCGCCTTTAAAGCACAGGAAAAGCGGCAAAACCTCGACAATGATGCCCTTGGCCAAAAAGGGCGTATGCGTTATTTCCTGAATATATTCAGGAAAAAACGCATACGCCCTTTTTGGCCAAACAAGCAACCTGGAAAGGCAAATCAGCGCTACAAAGAAGTCTCGCTTCCCATCGGTCAAAAGGGCCATGCTGAATAAAGTGTCAAAACCAGCAATGCAGGACAGGCCATGGAGAAATGGGAGCCTTGCTACGCTGATGGGCGGGATGTAAATTGCCAACAGCCACTCTGGAGAGGTGTACGGTGTGTCTTGAAATATCTAAAAAACTCAGCTTAGAGAGCATAGGGCACTTCCACTCATGGGCGTATAAATTGGGAAAACTAAAAATCAGCAAGACACAGGCACCCCAAAGTTTAGGGCTGCTCTGTTGACAAGAACCTCCACTTCCTTACACCTTAAATATCCCAGGAAAGAGAAAAATGGATAAAGAAGTTGTGGTCCTTATGTACAATGGAATATCACTCAACCATGAAATCAACGTCATAAGGCTCGGTGCAGCATGATGAGTGGATTTAGGTATGACGATTCTACGTGAAATAAGTCACACAGAAAAAGACACTTATCATAAGATATCACTTATAGAGGGAATGTAAAAACCGCTACACTTGAACTGAATTACAAAACAGAAGAGAGTCACACGTTTAGAAAACACACTATGGCTGCTTAACGGGAAAGGTGAGGTGGGGTGATGCATAAAACCGGGGTTTCAAATTAGCTCAGATACCGTTCCATAAACCCAATATGTAATAGACAAGACCTACTCCTTGCTCAATGAACGGGACTGAACACCCCCTATTCACCGCCCAAGAATATATCTGACTAGTAAGAATCTTAAAACCTATGTATTGAAATCTCTCTGTAAGTGAGTCACGTGGGGGTTAAGCGTCATAAACACAGCACTGAAAAGCAGCTAAACCCCATTATGAAAATCAATTACTTTAAAAAACCCGTGAAACAAAGACAGTGAAAGAGAGAGAAATTCTTACAAAATTCGTTCAGGGGCTGTGATGCCACCTGGGTTGACCATATCTAGACCCACAGCTGATTGAGACATAAGGGTGGACACTCTTGGGGCTAAGAGGTTTGGTGAGATTGGGTGAGCAAACGCAGACCCTTTAAAGCAATACTGCGTGGTACCCATCCCGTGGGTCCCAAATCTCCAGGTTCAAGGGCACCTTCCTACATCGAAAACATGCATGAGAAATCCAGAAGATGGTACACCGTGTGATCGGGAAAGGTTTCTAAAACGCACCTCATTTCTCACCTCCTTGTGCTCGGGTTAGCCATTCCAGCCGCTTTCCTAGCAATCTCCCTCCTTGGAGAATCAGCACCTTTAACCTCCTGTTCCGTACAGGTTGCAATTTGTCCTGAGGATGAACGGGAAGAGGGGGAACCAATGAGAGATTAGCTCTAGGTCTTGGGACAGGCACAGGTCACTCTATTTTCCCATCAGAAAGAAGAATTAACCACAGGCTCAGCCTGCCGCCAGGAAGCAGAATAGGGCCTGAAGCAATCCTGCGCTTTTGCGGCCAGCTCCCAAGAAAGCGAGTTGAAAAATGGAGCTCAGGGGCACTGCAATTCACAAACCTGCAGAGTTATAAATGATAACTCTCGTCCACAAATATATTGAGGAAAGGCAACGAAGAGGATTTGAAAGCAAGGCAGAATTGCAGGAAACAGGTTTCAGGAGGGAGATTCGAATCGCCTTTAAAGCACAGGAAAAGCGGCAAAAGCTCGACAATGATGCCCTTGGCCAAAAAGGGCGTATGCGTTTTTTCTGAATATATTCAGGAAAAAACGCATACGCCCTTTTTGGCCAAACAAGCAACCTGGAAAGGCAAATCAGCGCTACAAAGAAGTCTCGCTTCCCATCGGTCAAAAGGGCCATGCTGAATAAAGTGTCAAAACCAACAATGCAGGACAGGCCATGGAGAAACGGGAGCCTTGCTACGCTGATGGGCGGGATGTAAATTGCAAACAGCCACTCTGGAGAGGTGTACGGTGTGTCTTGAAACATCTAGAAAACTCAGCTTAGAGAGCATAGGGCACTTCCACTCACGGGCGTATAAATTGGGAACACTAAAAATCAACAAGACACAGGCACCCCAATGTTTAGGGCTGCTCTGTTGACAACAACCTCCACTTCCTTACACCTTAAATATCCCAGGAAAGAGAAAAATGGATAAAGAAGTTGTGGTCCTTATGTACAATGGAATATCACTCAGCCATGAAATCTACGTCAAAAGGCTCGTAGCAGCATGATGAGTGGATATAGGTACGACGATTCTACGTGAAATAAGTCACACAGAAAAAGACACTTATCATAAGATATCACTTAGAGAGGGAATGTAAAAACCGCTACACTTGAACTGAATTACAAAACAGAAGAGAGTCACACGTTTAGAAAACACACTAGGGCTGCTTAACGGGAAAGGTGAGGTGCGGTGATGCATAAAACCAAGGTTTCAAATTAGCTCAGATACCGTTCCATAAACCCAATATGTAATAGACAAGACCTACTCCTTGCTCAGTAAACGGGACTCAACACCCCCTATTCACCGCCCAAGAATATATCTGACTAGTAAGAATCTTAAAACCTATGTATTGAAATCTCTCTGTAAGTGACTCACGTGGGGGTAAAGCGTCATAAACACAGCAATGAAAAGCAGCTAAACCCCATTATAAAAATCAATTACTTTTAAAAACCCGTGAAACAAAGACAGTGAAAGAGAGAGAAATTCTTACAAAATTCTTTCAGGGGCTGTGATGCCACCTGGGTTGACCATATCTAGACCCACAGCTGATTGAGACGTAAGGGTGGACACTCTTGGGGCTGAGAGGTTTGGTGAGGTTGGGTGAGCAAACGCAGACCCTTGAAAGTAATGCTGCGTGGTACCCATCCCATGGGTCCCAAATCTCCAGGTTCAAGGGCACCTTCCTACATCGAAAACATGCATGAGAACCCCAGAAGATGGTACACCGTGTGATCGGGAAAGGTTTCTAAAAGGCACCTCATTTCTCACCTCCTTGTGCTCGGGTTCGCCATTCCAGCCGCTTTCCTAGCAATCTCCCTCCTTGGAGAATCAGCACCTTTAACCTCCTATTCCGTACAGGTTGCAATATGTCCTGAGGATGAACGGGAAGAGGGGGAACCAATGAGAGACTAGCTCTAGGTCTTGGGACAGGCACAGGTCACTCTATTTTCCCATCAGAAAGAAGAATTAACCACAGGCTCAGCCTGCCGCCCGGAAGCAGAATAGGGCCTGAAGCATTCCTGCGCTTTTGCGGCCAGCTCCCAAGAAAGCGAGTTGAAAAATGGAGCTCAGGGGCACTGCAATTCACAAACCTGCAGAGTTATAAATGATAACTCTCGTCCACAAATATATTGAGGGAAGGCAACGAAGAGGATTTGAAAGCAAGGCAGAATTGCAGGAAACAGATTTCAGGAGGGAGATTCGAATCGCCTTTAAAGCACAGGAAAAGCGGCAAAACCTCGACAATGATGCCCTTGGCCAAAAAGGGCGTATGCGTTTTTTCCTGAATATATTCAGGAAAAAACGCATACGCCCTTTTTGGCCAACCAAGCAACCTGGAAAGGCAAATCAGCGCTACAAAGAAGTCTCGCTTCCCATCGGTCAAAAGGGCCATGCTGAATAAAGTGTCAAAACCAACAATGCAGGACAGGCCATGGAGAAACGGGAGCCTTGCTACGCTGATGGGCGGGATGTAAATTGCCAACAGCCACTCTGGAGAGGTGTACGGTGTGTCTTGAAACATCTAGAAAACTCAGCTTAGAGAGCATAGGGCACTTCCACTCACGGGCGTATAAATTGGGAAAACTAAAAATCAACAAGACACAGGCACCCCAATGTTTAGGGCTGCTCTGTTGACAAGAACCTCCACTTCGTTACACCTTAAATATCCCAGGAAAGAGAAAAATGGATAAAGAAGTTGTGGTCCTTATGTACAAAGGAATATCACTCAGCCATGAAATCTACGTCAAAAGGCTCGTAGCAGCATGATGAGTGGATATAGGTACGACGATTCTACGTGAAATAAGTCACACAGAAAAAGACACTTATCATAAGATATCACTTAGAGAGGGAATGTAAAAACCGCTACACTTGAACTGAATTACAAAACAGAAGAGAGTCACACGTTTAGAAAACACACTATGGCTGCTTAACGGGAAAGGTGAGGTGCGGTGATGCATAAAACCGGGGTTTCAAATTAGCTCAGATACCGTTCCATAAACCCAATATGTAATAGACAAGACCTACTCCTTGCTCAGTAAACGGGACTCAACACCCCCTATTCACCGCTCAAAAATATATCTGACTAGTAAGAATCTTAAAACCTAAGTATTGAAATCTCTCTGTATGTGAGTCAAGTGGGTGTAAAGCGTCATAAACACAGCACTGAAAAGCAGCTAAACCCCATTATAAAAATCAATTACTTTAAAAAACCCGTGAAACAAAGACAGTGAAAGAGAGAGAAATTCTTACAAAATTCTTTCAGGGGCTGTGATGCCACCTGGGTTGACCATATCTAGACCCACAGCTGATTGAGACGTAAGGGTGGACACTCTTGGGGCTGAGAGGTTTGGTGAGGTTGGGTGAGCAAACGCAGACCCTTGAAAGTAATGCTGCGTGGTACCCATCCCATGGGTCCCAAATCTCCAGGTTCAAGGGTACCTTCCTACATCGAAAACATGCATGAGAAACCCAGAAGATGGTACACCGTGTGATCGGGAAAGGTTTCTAAAAGGCACCTCATTTCTCACCTCCTTGTGCTCGGGTTAGCCATTCCAGCCGCTTTCCTAGCAATCTCCCTCCTTGGAGAATCAGCACCTTTAACCTCCTATTCCGTACAGGTTGCAATTTGTCCTGAGGATGAACGGGAAGAGGGGGAACCAATGAGAGACTAGCTCTAGGTCTTGGGACAGGCACAGGTCACTCTATTTTCCCATCAGAAAGAAGAATTAACCACAGGCTCAGCCTGCCGCCCGGAATCAGAATAGGGCCTGAAGCAATCCTGCGCTTTTGCGGCCAGCTCCCAAGAAAGCGAGTTGAAAAATGGAGCTCAGGGGCACTGCAATTCACAAACCTGCAGAGTTATAAATGCTAACTCTCGTCCACAAATATATTGAGGGAAGGCAACGAAGAGGATTTGAAAGCAAGGCAGAATTGCAGGAAACAGATTTCAGGAGGGAGATTCGAATCGCCTTTAAAGCAGAGGAAAAGCGGCAAAACCTCGACAATGATGCCCTTGGCCAAAAAGGGCGTATGCGTTTTTTCCTGAATATATTCAGGAAAAAACGCATACGCCCTTTTTGGCCAACCAAGCAACCTGGAAAGGCAAATCAGCGCTACAAAGAAGTCTCGCTTCCCATCGGTCAAAAGGGCCATGCTGAATAAAGAGTCAAAACCAGCAATGCAGGACAGGCCATGGAGAAACGGGAGCCTTGCTACGCTGATGGGCGGGATGTAAATTGCCAACAGCCACTCTGGAGAGGTGTACGGTGTGTCTTGAAATATCTAAAAAACTCAGCTTAGAGAGAATAGGGCACTTCCACTCATCGGCGTATAAATTGGGAAAACTAAAAATCAGCAAGACACAGGCACCCCAAAGTTTAGGGCTGCTCTGTTGACAAGAACCTCCACTTCCTTACACCTTAAATATCCCAGGAAAGAGAAAAATGGATAAAGAAGTTGTGGTCCTTATGTACAATGGAATATCACTCAACCATGAAATCAACGTCATAAGGCTCGGTGCAGCATGATGAGTGGATTTAGGTATGACGATTCTACGTGAAATAAGTCACACAGAAAAAGACACTTATCATAAGATATCACTTATAGAGAGAATGTAAAAACCGCTACACTTGAACTGAATTACAAAACAGAAGAGTGTCACACGTTTAGAAAACACACTATGGCTGCTTAACGGGAAAGGTGAGGTGGGGTGATGCATAAAACCGGGGTTTCAAATTAGCTCAGATACCGTTCCATAAACCCAATATGTAATAGACAAGACCTACTCCTTGCTCAATGAACGGGACTGAACACCCCCTATTCACCGCCCAAGAATATATCTGACTAGTAAGAATCTTAAAACCTATGTATTGAAATCTCTCTGTAAGTGAGTCACGTGGGGGTAAAGCGTCATAAACACAGCACTGAAAAGCAGCTAAACCCCATTATAAAAATCAATTACTTTAAAAAACCCGTGAAACAAAGACAGTGAAAGAGAGAGAAATTCTTACAAAATTCTTTCAGGGGCTGTGATGCCACCTGGGTTGACCATATCTAGACCCACAGCTGATTGAGACGTAAGGGTGGACACTCTTGGGGCTCAGAGGTTTGGTGAGGTTGGGTGAGCAAACGCAGACCCTTGAAAGTAATGCTGCGTGGTACCCATCCCATGGGTCCCAAATCTCCAGGTTCAAGGGCACCTTCCTACATCGAAAACATGCAGGAGAAACCCAGAAGATGGTACACCGTGTGATCGGGAAAGGTTTCTAAAAGGCACCTCATTTCTCACCTCCTTGTGCTCGGGTTCGCCATTCCAGCCGCTTTCCTAGCAATCTCCCTCCTTGGAGAATCAGCACCTTTAACCTCCTATTCCGTACAGGTTGCAATTTGTCCTGAGGATGAACGGGAAGAGGGGGAACCAATGAGAGACTAGCTCTAGGTCTTGGGACAGGCACAGGTCACTCTATTTTCCCATCAGAAAGAAGAATTAACCACAGGCTCAGCCTGCCGCCCGGAAGCAGAATAGGGCCTGAAGCAATCCTGCGCTTTTGCGGCCAGCTCCCAAGAAAGCGAGTTGAAAAATGGAGCTCAGGGGCACTGCAATTCACAAACCTGCAGAGTTATAAATGATAACTCTCGTCCACAAATATATTGAGGGAAGGCAACGAAGAGGATTTGAAAGCAAGGCAGAATTGCAGGAAACAGATTTCAGGAGGGAGATTCGAATCGCCTTTAAAGCACAGGAAAAGCGGCAAAACCTCGACAATGATGCCCTTGGCCAAAAAGGGCGTATGCGTTTTTTCCTGAATATATTCAGGAAAAAAACGCATACGCCCTTTTTGGCCAACCAAGCAACCTGGAAAGGCAAATCAGCGCTACAAAGAAGTCTCGCTTCCCATCGGTCAAAAGGGCCATGCTGAATAAAGTGTCAAAACCAGCAATGCAGGACAGGCCATGGAGAAACGGGAGCCTTGCTACGCTGATGGGCGGGATGTAAATTGCCAACAGCCACTCTGGAGAGGTGTACGGTGTGTCTTGAAATATCTAAAAAACTCAGCTTAGAGAGCATAGGGCACTTCCACTCATGGGCGTATAAATTGGGAAAACTAAAAATCAGCAAGACACAGGCACCCCAAAGTTTAGGGCTGATCTGTTGACAAGAACCTCCACTTCCTTACACCTTAAATATCCCAGGAAAGAGAAAAATGGATAAAGAAGTTGTGGTCCTTATGTACAATGGAATATCACTCAGCCATGAAATCTACGTCAAAAGGCTCGTAGCAGCATGATGAGTGGATATAGTTACGACGATTCTACGTGAAATAAGTCACACAGAAAAAGACACTTATCATAACATATCACTTATAGAGGGAATGTAAAAACCGCTACACTTGAACTGAATTACAAAACAGAAGAGAGTCACACGTTTAGAAAACACACTATGGCTGCTTAACGGGAAAGGTGAGGTGCGGTGATGCATAAAACCGGGGTTTCAAATTAGCTCAGATACCGTTCCATAAACCCAATATGTAATAGACAAGACCTACTCCTTGCTCAGTAAACGGGACTCAACACCCCCTATTCACCGCTCAAAAATATATCTGACTAGTAAGAATCTTAAAACCTATGTATTGAAATCTCTCTGTATGTGAGTCAAGTGGCTGTAAAGCGTCATAAACACAGCACTGAAAAGCAGCTAAACCCCATTATAAAAATCAATTACTTTTAAAAACCCGTGAAACAAAGACAGTGAAAGAGAGAGAAATTCTTACAAAATTCTTTCAGGGGCTGTGATGCCACCTGGGTTGACCATATCTAGGCCCACAGCTGATTGAGACGTAAGGGTGGACACTCTTGGGGCTCAGAGGTTTGGTGAGGTTGGGTGAGCAAACGCAGACCCTTGAAAGTAATGCTGCGTGGTACCCATCCCATGGGTCCCAAATCTCCAGGTTCAAGGGCACCTTCCTACATCGAAAACATGCATGAGAAACCCAGAAGATGGTACACCGTGTGATCGGGAAAGGTTTCTAAAAGGCACCTCATTTCTCACCTCCTTGTGCTCGGGTTCGCCATTCCAGCCGCTTTCCTAGCAATCTCCCTCCTTGGAGAATCAGCACCTTTAACCTCCTATTCCGTACAGGTTGCAATTTGTCCTGAGGATGAACGGGAAGAGGGGGAACCAATGAGAGACTAGCTCTAGGTCTTGGGACAGGCACAGGTCACTCTATTTTCCCATCAGAAAGAAGAATTAACCACAGGCTCAGCCTGCCGCCCGGAAGCAGAATAGGGCCTGAAGCAATCCTGCGCTTTTGCGGCCAGCTCCCAAGAAAGCGAGTTGAAAAATGGAGCTCAGGGGCACTGCAATTCACAAACCTGCAGAGTTATAAATGATAACTCTCGTCCACAAATATATTGAGGGAAGGCAACGAAGAGGATTTGAAAGCAAGGCAGAATTGCAGGAAACAGATTTCAGGAGGGAGATTCGAATCGCCTTTAAAGCACAGGAAAAGCGGCAAAACCTCGACAATGATGCCCTTGGCCAAAAAGGGCGTATGCGTTTTTTCCTGAATATATTCAGGAAAAAACGCATACGCCCTTTTTGGCCAAACAAGCAACCTGGAAAGGCAAATCAGCGCTACAAAGAAGTCTCGCTTCCCATCGGTCAAAAGGGCCATGCTGAATAAAGTGTCAAAACCAGCAATGCAGGACAGGCCATGGAGAAATGGGAGCCTTGCTACGCTGATGGGCGGGATGTAAATTGCCAACAGCCACTCTGGAGAGGTGTACGGTGTGTCTTGAAATATCTAAAAAACTCAGCTTAGAGAGCATAGGGCACTTCCACTCATGGGCGTATAAATTGGGAAAACTAAAAATCAGCAAGACACAGGCACCCCAAAGTTTAGGGCTGCTCTGTTGACAAGAACCTCCACTTCCTTACACCTTAAATATCCCAGGAAAGAGAAAAATGGATAAAGAAGTTGTGGTCCTTATGTACAATGGAATATCACTCAACCATGAAATCAACGTCATAAGGCTCGGTGCAGCATGATGAGTGGATTTAGGTATGACGATTCTACGTGAAATAAGTCACACAGAAAAAGACACTTATCATAAGATATCACTTA
Source organism: Eschrichtius robustus (assembly GCF_028021215.1). Taxonomy (NCBI): domain Eukaryota; kingdom Metazoa; phylum Chordata; class Mammalia; order Artiodactyla; family Eschrichtiidae; genus Eschrichtius; species Eschrichtius robustus. Next base: position 82,210,810 of record NC_090832.1, read on the forward strand.
TAGAGGGAATGTAAAAACCGCTACACTTGAACTGAATTACAAAACAGAAGAGAGTCACACGTTTAGAAAACACACTATGGCTGCTTAACGGGAAAGGTGAGGTGGGGTGATGCATAAAACCGGGGTTTCAAATTAGCTCAGATACCGTTCCATAAACCCAATATGTAATAGACAAGACCTACTCCTTGCTCAATGAACGGGACTGAACACCCCCTATTCACCGCCCAAGAATATATCTGACTAGTAAGAATCTTAAAACCTATGTATTGAAATCTCTCTGTAAGTGAGTCACGTGGGGGTAAAGCGTCATAAACACAGCACTGAAAAGCAGCTAAACCCCATTATGAAAATCAATTACTTTAAAAAACCCGTGAAACAAAGACAGTGAAAGAGAGAGAAATTCTTACAAAATTCTTTCAGGGGCTGTGATGCCACCTGGGTTGACCATATCTAGACCCACAGCTGATTGACACATAAGGGTGGACACTCTTGGGGCTGAGAGGTTTGGTGAGGTTGGGTGAGCAAACGCAGACCCTTGAAAGTAATACTGCGTGGTACCCATCCCATGGGTCCCAAATCTCCAGGTTCAAGGGCACCTTCCTACATCGAAAACATGCATGAGAAACCCAGAAGATGGTACACCGTGTGATCGGGAAAGGTTTCTAAAAGGCACCTCATTTCTCACCTCCTTGTGCTCGGGTTCGCCATTCCAGCCGCTTTCCTAGCAATCTCCCTCCTTGGAGAATCAGCACCTTTAACCTCCTGTTCCGTACAGGTTGCAATTTGTCCTGAGGATGAACGGGAAGAGGGGGAACCAATGAGAGACTAGCTCTAGGTCTTGGGACAGGCACAGGTCACTCTATTTTCCCATCAGAAAGAAGAATTAACCACAGGCTCAGCCTGCCGCCCGGAAGCAGAATAGGGCCTGAAGCAATCCTGTGCTTTTGCGGCCAGCTCCCAAGAAAGCGAGTTGAAAAATGGAGCTCAGGGGCACTGCAATTCACAAACCTGCAGAGTTATAAATGATAACTCTCGTCCACAAATATATTGAGGGAAGGCAACGAAGAGGATTTGAAAGCAAGGCAGAATTGTAGGAAACAGATTTCAGGAGGGAGATTCGAATCGCCTTTAAAGCAGAGGAAAAGCGGCAAAACCTCGACAATGATGCCCTTGGCCAAAAAGGGCGTATGCGTTTTTTCCTGAATATATTCAGGAAAAAACGCATACGCCCTTTGGCCAACCAAGCAACCTGGAAAGGCAAATCAACGATACAAAGAAGTCTCGCTTCCCATCAGTCAAAAGGGCCATGCTGAATAAAGTGTCAAAACCAGCAATGCAGGACAGGCCATGGAGAAACGGGAGCCTTGCTACGCTGATGGGCGGGATGTAAATTGCCAACAGCCACTCTGGAGAGGTGTACGGTGTGTCTTGAAATATCTAAAAAACTCAGCTTAGAGAGCATAGGGCACTTCCACTCATGGGCGTATAAATTGGGAAAACTAAAAATCAGCAAGACACAGGCACCCCAAAGTTTAGGGCTGCTCTGTTGACAACAACCTCCACTTCCTTACACCTTAAATATCCCAGGAAAGAGAAAAATGGATAAAGAAGTTGTGGTCCTTATGTACAATGGAATATCACTCAGCCATGAAATCTACGTCATAAGGCTCGTAGCAGCATGATGAGTGGATATAGGTACGACGATTCTACGTGAAATAAGTCACACAGAAAAAGACACTTATCATAAGATATCACTTAGAGAGGGAATGTAAAAACCGCTACACTTGAACTGAATTACAAAACAGAAGAGAGTCACACGTTTAGAAAACACACTATGGCTGCTTAACGGGAAAGGTGAGGTGCGGTGATGCATAAAACCGGGGTTTCAAATTAGCTCAGATACCGTTCCATAAACCCAATATGTAATAGACAAGACCTACTCCTTGCTCAGTAAACGGGACTCAACACCCCCTATTCACCGCTCAAAAATATATCTGACTAGTAAGAATCTTAAAACCTATGTATTGAAATCTCTCTGTATGTGAGTCAAGTGGCTGTAAAGCGTCATAAACACAGCACTGAAAAGCAGCTAAACCCCATTATAAAAATCAATTACTTTTAAAAACCCGTGAAACAAAGACAGTGAAAGAGAGAGAAATTCTTACAAAATTCTTTCAGGGGCTGTGATGCCACCTGGGTTGACCATATCTAGACCCACAGCTGATTGAGACGTAAGGGTGGACACTCTTGGGGCTGAGAGGTTTGGTGAGGTTGGGTGAGCAAACGCAGACCCTTGAAAGTAATGCTGCGTGGTACCCATCCCATGGGTCCCAAATCTCCATGTTCAAGGGCACCTTCCTACATCGAAAACATGCATGAGAAACCCAGAAGATGGTACACCGTGTGATCGGGAAAGGTTTCTAAAAGGCACCTCATTTCTCACCTCCTTGTGCTCGGGTTCGCCATTCCAGCCGCTTTCCTAGCAATCTCCCTCCTTGGAGAATCAGCACCTTTAACCTCCTATTCCGGACAGGTTGCAATTTGTCCTGAGGATGAACGGGAAGAGGGGGAACCAATGAGAGACTAGCTCTAGGTCTTGGGACAGGCACAGGTCACTCTATTTTCCCATCAGAAAGAAGAATTAACCACAGGCTCAGCCTGCCGCCCGGAAGCAGAATAGGGCCTGAAGCAATCCTGCGCTTTTGCGGCCAGCTCCCAAGAAAGCGAGTTGAAAAATGGAGCTCAGGGGCACTGCAATTCACAAACCTGCAGAGTTATAAATGATAACTCTCGTCCACAAATATATTGAGGGAAGGCAACGAAGAGGATTTGAAAGCAAGGCAGAATTGCAGGAAACAGATTTCAGGAGGGAGATTCGAATCGCCTTTAAAGCACAGGAAAAGCGGCAAAACCTCGACAATGATGCCCTTGGCCAAAAAGGGCGTATGCGTTTTTTCCTGAATATATTCAGGAAAAAACGCATACGCCCTTTTTGGCCAAACAAGCAACCTGGAAAGGCAAATCAGCGCTACAAAGAAGTCTCGCTTCCCATCGGTCAAAAGGGCCATGCTGAATAAAGTGTCAAAACCAGCAATGCAGGACAGGCCATGGAGAAACGGGAGCCTTGCTACGCTGATGGGCGGGATGTAAATTGCCAACAGCCACTCTGGAGAGGTGTACGGTGTGTCTTGAAATATCTAAAAAACTCAGCTTAGAGAGCATAGGGCACTTCCACTCATGGGCGTATAAATTGGGAAAACTAAAAATCAGCAAGACACAGGCACCCCAAAGTTTAGGGCTGCTCTGTTGACAAGAACCTCCACTTCCTTACACCTTAAATATCCCAGGAAAGAGAAAAATGGATAAAGAAGTTGTGGTCCTTATGTACAATGGAATATCACTCAGCCATGAAATCTACGTCATAAGGCTCGTAGCAGCATGATGAGTGGATATATGTACGACGATTCTACGTGAAATAAGTCACACAGAAAAAGACACTTATCATAAGATATCACTTATAGAGGGAATGTAAAAACCGCTACACTTGAACTGAATTACAAAACAGAAGAGAGTCACACGTTTAGAAAACACACTATGGCTGCTTAACGGGAAAGGTGAGGTGGGGTGATGCATAAAACCGGGGTTTCAAATTAGCTCAGATACCGTTCCATAAACCCAATATGTAATAGACAAGACCTACTCCTTGCTCAGTAAACGGGACTCAACACCCCCTATTCACCGCTCAAAAATATATCTGACTAGTAAGAATCTTAAAACCTATGTATTGAAATCTCTCTGTATGTGAGTCAAGTGGCTGTAAAGCGTCATAAACACAGCACTGAAAAGCAGCTAAACCCCATTATAAAAATCAATTACTTTTAAAAACCCGTGAAACAAAGACAGTGAAAGAGAGAGAAATTCTTACAAAATTCTTTCAGGGGCTGTGATGCCACCTGGGTTGACCATATCTAGACCCACAGCTGATTGAGACGTAAGGGTGGACACTCTTGGGGCTGAGAGGTTTGGTGAGGTTGGGTGAGCAAACGCAGACCCTTGAAAGTAATGCTGCGTGGTACCCATCCCATGGGTCCCAAATCTCCATGTTCAAGGGCACCTTCCTACATCGAAAACATGCATGAGAAACCCAGAAGATGGTACACCGTGTGATCGGGAAAGGTTTCTAAAAGGCACCTCATTTCTCACCTCCTTGTGCTTGGGTTCGCCATTCCAGCCGCTTTCCTAGCAATCTCCCTCCTTGGAGAATCAGCACCTTTAACCTCCTATTCCGTACAGGTTGCAATTTGTCCTGAGGATGAACGGGAAGAGGGGGAACCAATGAGAGACTAGCTCTAGGTCTTGGGACAGGCACAGGTCACTCTATTTTCCCATCAGAAAGAAGAATTAACCACAGGCTCAGCCTGCCGCCCGGAAGCAGAATAGGGCCTGAAGCAATCCTGCGCTTTTGCGGCCAGCTCCCAAGAAAGCGAGTTGAAAAATGGAGCTCAGGGGCACTGCAATTCACAAACCTGCAGAGTTATAAATGATAACTCTCGTCCACAAATATATTGAGGGAAGGCAACGAAGAGGATTTGAAAGCAAGGCAGAATTGCAGGAAACAGATTTCAGGAGGGAGATTCGAATCGCCTTTAAAGCAGAGGAAAAGCGGCAAAACCTCGACAATGATGCCCTTGGCCAAAAAGGGCGTATGCGTTTTTTCCTGAATATATTCAGGAAAAAACGCATACGCCCTTTTTGGCCAACCAAGCAACCTGGAAAGGCAAATCAGCGCTACAAAGAAGTCTCGCTTCCCATCGGTCAAAAGGGCCATGCTGAATAAAGTGTCAAAACCAGCAATGCAGGACAGGCCATGGAGAAACGGGAGCCTTGCTACGCTGATGGGCGGGATGTAAATTGCCAACAGCCACTCTGGAGAGGTGTACGGTGTGTCTTGAAATATCTAAAAAACTCAGCTTAGAGAGCATAGGGCACTTCCACTCATGGGCGTATAAATTGGGAAAACTAAAAATCAGCAAGACACAGGCACCCCAAAGTTTAGGGCTGCTCTGTTGACAACAACCTCCACTTCCTTACACCTTAAATATCCCAGGAAAGAGAAAAATGGATAAAGAAGTTGTGGTCCTTATGTACAATGGAATATCACTCAGCCATGAAATCTACGTCATAAGGCTCGTAGCAGCATGATGAGTGGATATAGGTACGACGATTCTACGTGAAATAAGTCACACAGAAAAAGACACTTATCATAAGATATCACTTAGAGAGGGAATGTAAAAACCGCTACACTTGAACTGAATTACAAAACAGAAGAGAGTCACACGTTTAGAAAACACACTATGGCTGCTTAACGGGAAAGGTGAGGTGCGGTGATGCATAAAACCGGGGTTTCAAATTAGCTCAGATACCGTTCCATAAACCCAATATGTAATAGACAAGACCTACTCCTTGCTCAATGAACGGGACTGAACACCCCCTATTCACCGCCCAAGAATATATCTGACTAGTAAGAATCTTAAAACCTATGTATTGAAATCTCTCTGTAAGTGAGTCACGTGGGGGTAAAGCGTCATAAACACAGCACTGAAAAGCAGCTAAACCCCATTATGAAAATCAATTACTTTAAAAAACCCGTGAAACAAAGACAGTGAAAGAGAGAGAAATTCTTACAAAATTCTTTCAGGGGCTGTGATGCCACCTGGGTTGACCATATCTAGACCCACAGCTGATTGAGACGTAAGGGTGGACACTCTTGGGGCTGAGAGGTTTGGTGAGGTTGGGTGAGCAAACGCAGACCCTTGAAAGTAATGCTGCGTGGTACCCATCCCATGGGTCCCAAACCTCCAGGTTCAAGGGCACCTTCCTACATCGAAAACATGCATGAGAAACCCAGAAGATGGTACACCGTGTGATCGGGAAAGGTTTCTAAAAGGCACCTCATTTCTCACCTCCTTGTGCTCGGGTTCGCCATTCCAGCCGCTTTCCTAGCAATCTCCCTCCTTGGAGAATCAGCACCTTTAACCTCCTGTTCCGTACAGGTTGCAATTTGTCCTGAGGATGAACGGGAAGAGGGGGAACCAATGAGAGACTAGCTCTAGGTCTTGGGACAGGCACAGGTCACTCTATTTTCCCATCAGAAAGAAGAATTAACCACAGGCTCAGCCTGCCGCCCGGAAGCAGAATAGGGCCTGAAGCAATCCTGTGCTTTTGCGGCCAGCTCCCAAGAAAGCGAGTTGAAAAATGGAGCTCAGGGGCACTGCAATTCACAAACCTGCAGAGTTATAAATGATAACTCTCGTCCACAAATATATTGAGGGAAGGCAACGAAGAGGATTTGAAAGCAAGGCAGAATTGTAGGAAACAGATTTCAGGAGGGAGATTCGAATCGCCTTTAAAGCAGAGGAAAAGCGGCAAAACCTCGACAATGATGCCCTTGGCCAAAAAGGGCGTATGCGTTTTTTCCTGAATATATTCAGGAAAAAACGCATACGCCCTTTGGCCAACCAAGCAACCTGGAAAGGCAAATCAACGATACAAAGAAGTCTCGCTTCCCATCAGTCAAAAGGGCCATGCTGAATAAAGTGTCAAAACCAGCAATGCAGGACAGGCCATGGAGAAACGGGAGCCTTGCTACGCTGATGGGCGGGATGTAAATTGCCAACAGCCACTCTGGAGAGGTGTACGGTGTGTCTTGAAATATCTAAAAAACTCAGCTTAGAGAGCATAGGGCACTTCCACTCATGGGCGTATAAATTGGGAAAACTAAAAATCAGCAAGACACAGGCACCCCAAAGTTTAGGGCTGCTCTGTTGACAAGAACCTCCACTTCCTTACACCTTAAATATCCCAGGAAAGAGAAAAATGGATAAAGAAGTTGTGGTCCTTATGTACAATGGAATATCACTCAGCCATGAAATCTACGTCATAAGGCTCGTAGCAGCATGATGAGTGGATATAGGTACGACGATTCTACGTGAAATAAGTCACACAGAAAAAGACACTTATCATAAGATATCACTTAGAGAGGGAATGTAAAAACCGCTACACTTGAACTGAATTACAAAACAGAAGAGAGTCACACGTTTAGAAAACACACTATGGCTGCTTAACGGGAAAGGTGAGGTGCGGTGATGCATAAAACCGGGGTTTCAAATTAGCTCAGATACCGTTCCATAAACCCAATATGTAATAGACAAGACCTACTCCTTGCTCAGTAAACGGGACTCAACACCCCCTATTCACCGCTCAAAAATATATCTGACTAGTAAGAATCTTAAAACCTATGTATTGAAATCTCTCTGTATGTGAGTCAAGTGGCTGTAAAGCGTCATAAACACAGCACTGAAAAGCAGCTAAACCCCATTATGAAAATCAATTACTTTAAAAAACCCGTGAAACAAAGACAGTGAAAGAGAGAGAAATTCTTACAAAATTCTTTCAGGGGCTGTGATGCCACCTGGGTTGACCATATCTAGACCCACAGCTGATTGACACATAAGGGTGGACACTCTTGGGGCTGAGAGGTTTGGTGAGGTTGGGTGAGCAAACGCAGACCCTTGAAAGTAATACTGCGTGGTACCCATCCCATGGGTCCCAAATCTCCAGGTTCAAGGGCACCTTCCTACATCGAAAACATGCATGAGAAACCCAGAAGATGGTATACCGTGTGATCGGGAAAGGTTTCTAAAACGCACCTCATTTCTCACCTCCTTGTGTTCGGGTTCGCCATTCCAGCCGCTTTCCTAGCAATCTCCCTCCTTGGAGAATCAGCACCTTTAACCTCCTGTTCCGTACAGGTTGCAATTTGTCCTGAGGATGAACGGGAAGAGGGGGAACCAATGAGAGACTAGCTCTAGGTCTTGGGACAGGCACAGGTCACTCTATTTTCCCATCAGAAAGAAGAATTAACCACAGGCTCAGCCTGCCGCCCGGAAGCAGAATAGGGCCTGAAGCAATCCTGTGCTTTTGCGGCCAGCTCCCAAGAAAGCGAGTTGAAAAATGGAGCTCAGGGGCACTGCAATTCACAAACCTGCAGAGTTATAAATGATAACTCTCGTCCACAAATATATTGAGGGAAGGCAAGGAAGAGGATTTGAAAGCAAGGCAGAATTGTAGGAAACAGATTTCAGGAGGGAGATTCGAATCGCCTTTAAAGCAGAGGAAAAGCGGCAAAACCTCGACAATGATGCCCTTGGCCAAAAAGCGCGTATGCGTTTTTTCCTGAATATATTCAGGAAAAAACGCATACGCCCTTTGGCCAACCAAGCAACCTGGAAAGGCAAATCAACGATACAAAGAAGTCTCGCTTCCCATCAGTCAAAAGGGCCATGCTGAATAAAGTGTCAAAACCAGCAATGCAGGACAGGCCATGGAGAAACGGGAGCCTTGCTACGCTGATGGGCGGGATGTAAATTGCCAACAGCCACTCTGGAGAGGTGTACGGTGTGTCTTGAAATATCTAAAAAACTCAGCTTAGAGAGCATAGGGCACTTCCACTCATGGGCGTATAAATTGGGAAAACTAAAAATCAGCAAGACACAGGCACCCCAAAGTTTAGGGCTGCTCTGTTGACAACAACCTCCACTTCCTTACACCTTAAATATCCCAGGAAAGAGAAAAATGGATAAAGAAGTTGTGGTCCTTATGTACAATGGAATATCACTCAGCCATGAAATCTACGTCATAAGGCTCGTAGCAGCATGATGAGTGGATATAGGTACGACGATTCTACGTGAAATAAGTCACACAGAAAAAGACACTTATCATAAGATATCACTTAGAGAGGGAATGTAAAAACCGCTACACTTGAACTGAATTACAAAACAGAAGAGAGTCACACGTTTAGAAAACACACTATGGCTGCTTAACGGGAAAGGTGAGGTGGGGTGATGCATAAAACCGGGGTTTCAAATTAGCTCAGATACCGTTCCATAAACCCAATATGTAATAGACAAGACCTACTCCTTGCTCAGTAAACGGGACTCAACACCCCCTATTCACCGCTCAAAAATATATCTGACTAGTAAGAATCTTAAAACCTATGTATTGAAATCTCTCTGTATGTGAGTCAAGTGGCTGTAAAGCGTCATAAACACAGCACTGAAAAGCAGCTAAACCCCATTATAAAAATCAATTACTTTTAAAAACCCGTGAAACAAAGACAGTGAAAGAGAGAGAAATTCTTACAAAATTCTTTCAGGGGCTGTGATGCCACCTGGGTTGACCATATCTAGACCCACAGCTGATTGAGACGTAAGGGTGGACACTCTTGGGGCTGAGAGGTTTGGTGAGGTTGGGTGAGCAAACGCAGACCCTTGAAAGTAATGCTGCGTGGTACCCATCCCATGGGTCCCAAATCTCCATGTTCAAGGGCACCTTCCTACATCGAAAACATGCATGAGAAACCCAGAAGATGGTACACCGTGTGATCGGGAAAGGTTTCTAAAAGGCACCTCATTTCTCACCTCCTTGTGCTCGGGTTCGCCATTCCAGCCGCTTTCCTAGCAATCTCCCTCCTTGGAGAATCAGCACCTTTAACCTCCTATTCCGTACAGGTTGCAATTTGTCCTGAGGATGAACGGGAAGAGGGGGAACCAATGAGAGACTAGCTCTAGGTCTTGGGACAGGCACAGGTCACTCTATTTTCCCATCAGAAAGAAGAATTAACCACAGGCTCAGCCTGCCGCCCGGAAGCAGAATAGGGCCTGAAGCAATCCTGCGCTTTTGCGGCCAGCTCCCAAGAAAGCGAGTTGAAAAATGGAGCTCAGGGGCACTGCAATTCACAAACCTGCAGAGTTATAAATGATAACTCTCGTCCACAAATATATTGAGGGAAGGCAACGAAGAGGATTTGAAAGCAAGGCAGAATTGCAGGAAACAGATTTCAGGAGGGAGATTCGAATCGCCTTTAAAGCAGAGGAAAAGCGGCAAAACCTCGACAATGATGCCCTTGGCCAAAAAGGGCGTATGCGTTTTTTCCTGAATATATTCAGGAAAAAACGCATACGCCCTTTTTGGCCAACCAAGCAACCTGGAAAGGCAAATCAGCGCTACAAAGAAGTCTCGCTTCCCATCGGTCAAAAGGGCCATGCTGAATAAAGTGTCAAAACCAGCAATGCAGGACAGGCCATGGAGAAACGGGAGCCTTGCTACGCTGATGGGCGGGATGTAAATTGCCAACAGCCACTCTGGAGAGGTGTACGGTGTGTCTTGAAATATCTAAAAAACTCAGCTTAGAGAGCATAGGGCACTTCCACTCATGGGCGTATAAATTGGGAAAACTAAAAATCAGCAAGACACAGGCACCCCAAAGTTTAGGGCTGCTCTGTTGACAACAACCTCCACTTCCTTACACCTTAAATATCCCAGGAAAGAGAAAAATGGATAAAGAAGTTGTGGTCCTTATGTACAATGGAATATCACTCAGCCATGAAATCTACGTCATAAGGCTCGTAGCAGCATGATGAGTGGATATATGTACGACGATTCTACGTGAAATAAGTCACACAGAAAAAGACACTTATCATAAGATATCACTTATAGAGGGAATGTAAAAACCGCTACACTTGAACTGAATTACAAAACAGAAGAGAGTCACACGTTTAGAAAACACACTATGGCTGCTTAACGGGAAAGGTGAGGTGGGGTGATGCATAAAACCGGGGTTTCAAATTAGCTCAGATACCGTTCCATAAACCCAATATGTAATAGACAAGACCTACTCCTTGCTCAATGAACGGGACTGAACACCCCCTATTCACCGCCCAAGAATATATCTGACTAGTAAGAATCTTAAAACCTATGTATTGAAATCTCTCTGTAAGTGAGTCACGTGTGGGTAAAGCGTCATAAACACAGCACTGAAAAGCAGCTAAACCCCATTATAAAAATCAATTACTTTAAAAAACCCGTGAAACAAAGACAGTGAAAGAGAGAGAAATTCTTACAAAATTCTTTCAGGGGCTGTGATGCCACCTGGGTTGACCATATCTAGACCCACAGCTGATTGACACATAAGGGTGGACACTCTTGGGGCTGAGAGGTTTGGTGAGGTTGGGTGAGCAAACGCAGACCCTTGAAAGTAATACTGCGTGGTACCCATCACATGGGTCCCAAATCTCCAGGTTCAAGGGCACCTTCCTACATCGAAAACATGCATGAGAAACCCAGAAGATGGTATACCGTGTGATCGGGAAAGGTTTCTAAAACGCACCTCATTTCTCACCTCCTTGTGCTCGGGTTCGCCATTCCAGCCGCTTTCCTAGCAATCTCCCTCCTTGGAGAATCAGCACCTTTAACCTCCTGTTCCGTACAGGTTGCAATTTGTCCTGAGGATGAACGGGAAGAGGGGGAACCAATGAGAGACTAGCTCTAGGTCTTGGGACAGGCACAGGTCACTCTATTTTCCCATCAGAAAGAAGAATTAACCACAGGCTCAGCCTGCCGCCCGGAAGCAGAATAGGGCCTGAAGCAATCCTGTGCTTTTGCGGCCAGCTCCCAAGAAAGCGAGTTGAAAAATGGAGCTCAGGGGCACTGCAATTCACAAACCTGCAGAGTTATAAATGATAACTCTCGTCCACAAATATATTGAGGGAAGGCAACGAAGAGGATTTGAAAGCAAGGCAGAATTGTAGGAAACAGATTTCAGGAGGGAGATTCGAATCGCCTTTAAAGCACAGGAAAAGCGGCAAAACCTCGACAATGATGCCCTTGGCCAAAAAGGGCGTATGCGTTTTTTCCTGAATATATTCAGAAAAAAACGCATACACCCTTTTTGGCCAACCAAGCAACCTGCAAAGGCAAATCAGCGCTACAAAGAAGTCTCGCTTCCCATCGGTCAAAAGGGCCATGCTGAATAAAGTGTCAAAACCAGCAATGCAGGACAGGCCATGGAGAAACGGGAGCCTTGCTACGCTGATGGGCGGGATGTAAATTGCCAACAGCCACTCTGGAGAGGTGTACGGTGTGTCTTGAAATATCTAAAAAACTCAGCTTAGAGAGCATAGGGCACTTCCACTCATGGGCGTATAAATTGGGAAAACTAAAAATCAGCAAGACACAGGCACCCCAAAGTTTAGGGCTGCTCTGTTGACAACAACCTCCACTTCCTTACACCTTAAATATCCCAGGAAAGAGAAAAATGGATAAAGAAGTTGTGGTCCTTATGTACAATGGAATATCACTCAACCATGAAATCAACGTCATAAGGCTCGGTGCAGCATGATGAGTGGATTTAGGTATGACGATTCTACGTGAAATAAGTCACACAGAAAAAGACACTTATCATAAGATATCACTTATAGAGGGAATGTAAAAACCGCTACACTTGAACTGAATTACAAAACAGAAGAGAGTCACACGTTTAGAAAACACACTATGGCTGCTTAACGGGAAAGGTGAGGTGGGGTGATGCATAAAACCTTGGTTTCAAATTAGCTCAGATACCGTTCCATAAACCCAATATGTAATAGACAAGACCTACTCCTTGCTCAATGAACGGGACTGAACACCCCCTATTCACCGCCCAAGAATATATCTGACTAGTAAGAATCTTAAAACCTATGTATTGAAATCTCTCTGTAAGTGAGTCACGTGGGGGTAAAGCGTCATAAACACAGCACTGAAAAGCAGCTAAACCCCATTATAAAAATCAATTACTTTAAAAAACCCGTGAAACAAAGACAGTGAAAGAGAGAGAAATTCTTACAAAATTCTTTCAGGGGCTGTGATGCCACCTGGGTTGACCATATCTAGACCCACAGCTGATTGAGACGTAAGGGTGGACACTCTTGGGGCTGAGAGGTTTGGTGAGGTTGGGTGAGCAAACGCAGACCCTTGAAAGTAATGCTGCGTGGTACCCATCCCATGGGTCCCAAATCTCCAGGTTCAAGGGCACCTTCCTACATCGAAAACATGCATGAGAAACCCAGAAGATGGTACACCGTGTGATCGGGAAAGGTTTCTAAAAGGCACCTCATTTCTCACCTCCTTGTGCTCGGGTTCGCCATTCCAGCCGCTTTCCTAGCAATCTCCCTCCTTGGAGAATCAGCACCTTTAACCTCCTGTTCCGTACAGGTTGCAATTTGTCCTGAGGATGAACGGGAAGAGGGGGAACCAATGAGAGACTAGCTCTAGGTCTTGGGACAGGCACAGGTCACTCTATTTTCCCATCAGAAAGAAGAATTAACCACAGGCTCAGCCTGCCGCCCGGAAGCAGAATAGGGCCTGAAGCAATCCTGCGCTTTTGCGGCCAGCTCCCAAGAAAGCGAGTTGAAAAATGGAGCTCAGGGGCACTGCAATTCACAAACCTGCAGAGTTATAAATGATAACTCTCGTCCACAAATATATTGAGGGAAGGCAACGAAGAGGATTTGAAAGCAAGGCAGAATTGCAGGAAACAGATTTCAGGAGGGAGATTCGAATCGCCTTTAAAGCAGAGGAAAAGCGGCAAAACCTCGACAATGATGCCCTTGGCCAAAAAGGGCGTATGCGTTTTTTCCTGAATATATTCAGGAAAAAACGCAAACGCCCTTTTTGGCCAACCAAGCAACCTGGAAAGGCAAATCAGCGCTACAAAGAAGTCTCGCTTCCCATCGGTCAAAAGGGCCATGCTGAATAAAGTGTCAAAACCAGCAATGCAGGACAGGCCATGGAGAAACGGGAGCCTTGCTACGCTGATGGGCGGGATGTAAATTGCCAACAGCCACTCTGGAGAGGTGTACGGTGTGTCTTGAAATATCTAAAAAACTCAGCTTAGAGAGCATAGGGCACTTCCACTCATGGGCGTATAAATTGGGAAAACTAAAAATCAGCAAGACACAGGCACCCCAAAGTTTAGGGCTGCTCTGTTGACAAGAACCTCCACTTCCTTACACCTTAAATATCCCAGGAAAGAGAAAAATGGATAAAGAAGTTGTGGTCCTTATGTACAATGGAATATCACTCAACCATGAAATCAACGTCATAAGGCTCGGTGCAGCATGATGAGTGGATTTAGGTATGACGATTCTACGTGAAAAAAGTCACACAGAAAAAGACACTTATCATAAGATATCACTTAGAGAGGGAATGTAAAAACCGCTACACTTGAACTGAATTACAAAACAGAAGAGAGTCACACGTTTAGAAAACACACTATGGCTGCTTAACGGGAAAGGTGAGGTGGGGTGATGCATAAAACCGGGGTTTCAAATTAGCTCAGATACCGTTCCATAAACCCAATATGTAATAGACAAGACCTACTCCTTGCTCAATGAACGGGACTGAACACCCCCTATTCACCGCCCAAGAATATATCTGACTAGTAAGAATCTTAAAACCTATGTATTGAAATCTCTCTGTAAGTGAGTCACGTGGGGGTAAAGCGTCATAAACACAGCACTGAAAAGCAGCTAAACCCCATTATAAAAATCAATTACTTTAAAAAACCCGTGAAACAAAGACAGTGAAAGAGAGAGAAATTCTTACAAAATTCTTTCAGGGGCTGTGATGCCACCTGGGTTGACCATATCTAGACCCACAGCTGATTGACACATAAGGGTGGACACTCTTGGGGCTGAGAGGTTTGGTGAGGTTGGGTGAGCAAACGCAGACCCTTGAAAGTAATACTGCGTGGTACCCATCCCATGGGTCCCAAATCTCCAGGTTCAAGGGCACCTTCCTACATCGAAAACATGCATGAGAAACCCAGAAGATGGTACACCGTGTGATCGGGAAAGGTTTCTAAAAGGCACCTCATTTCTCACCTCCTTGTGCTCGGGTTCGCCATTCCAGCCGCTTTCCTAGCAATCTCCCTCCTTGGAGAATCAGCACCTTTTACCTCCTATTCCGTACAGGTTGCAATTTGTCCTGAGGATGAACGGGAAGAGGGGGAACCAATGAGAGACTAGCTCTAGGTCTTGGGACAGGCACAGGTCACTCTATTTTCCCATCAGAAAGAAGAATTAACCACAGGCTCAGCCTGCCGCCCGGAAGCAGAATAGGGCCTGAAGCAATCCTGCGCTTTTGCGGCCAGCTCCCAAGAAAGCGAGTTGAAAAATGGAGCTCAGGGGCACTGCAATTCACAAACCTGCAGAGTTATAAATCATAACTCTCGTCCACAAATATATTGAGGGAAGGCAACGAAGAGGATTTGAAAGCAAGGCAGAATTGCAGGAAACAGATTTCAGGAGGGAGATTCGAATCACCTTTAAAGCAGAGGAAAAGCGGCAAAACCTCGACAATGATGCCCTTGGCCAAAAAGGGCGTATGCGTTTTTTCCTGAATATATTCAGAAAAAAACGCATACACCCTTTTTGGCCAACCAAGCAACCTGCAAAGGCAAATCAGCGCTACAAAGAAGTCTCGCTTCCCATCGGTCAAAAGGGCCATGCTGAATAAAGTGTCAAAACCAGCAATGCAGGACAGGCCATGGAGAAACGGGAGCCTTGCTACGCTGATGGGCGGGATGTAAATTGCCAACAGCCACTCTGGAGAGGTGTACGGTGTGTCTTGAAATATCTAAAAAACTCAGCTTAGAGAGCATAGGGCACTTCCACTCATGGGCGTATAAATTGGGAAAACTAAAAATCAGCAAGACACAGGCACCCCAAAGTTTAGGGCTGCTCTGTTGACAAGAACCTCCACTTCCTTACACCTTAAATATCCCAGGAAAGAGAAAAATGGATAAAGAAGTTGTGGTCCTTATGTACAATGGAATATCACTCAGCCATGAAATCTACGTCATAAGGCTCGTAGCAGCATGATGAGTGGATATAGGTACGACGATTCTACGTGAAATAAGTCACACAGAAAAAGACACTTATCATAAGATATCACTTATAGAGGGAATGTAAAAACCGCTACACTTGAACTGAATTACAAAACAGAAGAGAGTCACACGTTTAGAAAACACACTATGGCTGCTTAACGGGAAAGGTGAGGTGCGGTGATGCATAAAACCGGGGTTTCAAATTAGCTCAGATACCATTCCATAAACCCAATATGTAATAGACAAGACCTACTCCTTGCTCAATGAACGGGACTGAACACCCCCTATTCACCGCCCAAGAATATATCTGACTAGTAAGAATCTTAAAACCTATGTATTGAAATCTCTCTGTAAGTGAGTCACGTGGGGGTAAAGCGTCATAAACACAGCACTGAAAAGCAGCTAAACCCCATTATAAAAATCAATTACTTTAAAAAACCCGTGAAACAAAGACAGTGAAAGAGAGAGAAATTCTTACAAAATTCTTTCAGGGGCTGTGATGCCACCTGGGTTGACCATATCTAGACCCACAGCTGATTGAGACGTAAGGGTGGACACTCTTGGGGCTGAGAGGTTTGGTGAGGTTGGGTGAGCAAACGCAGACCCTTGAAAGTAATGCTGCGTGGTACCCATCCCATGGGTCCCAAATCTCCAGGTTCAAGGGCACCTTCCTACATCGAAAACATGCATGAGAAACCCAGAAGATGGTACACCGTGTGATCGGGAAAGGTTTCTAAAATGCACCTCATTTCTCACCTCCTTGTGCTCGGGTTCGCCATTCCAGCCGCTTTCCTAGCAATCTCCCTCCTTGGAGAATCAGCACCTTTAACCTCCTGTTCCGTACAGGTTGCAATTTGTCCTGAGGATGAACGGGAAGAGGGGGAACCAATGAGAGATTAGCTCTAGGTCTTGGGACAGGCACAGGTCACTCTATTTTCCCATCAGAAAGAAGAATTAACCACAGGCTCAGCCTGCCGCCAGGAAGCAGAATAGGGCCTGAAGCAATCCTGCGCTTTTGCGGCCAGCTCCCAAGAAAGCGAGTTGAAAAATGGAGCTCAGGGGCACTGCAATTCACAAACCTGCAGAGTTATAAATGATAACTCTCGTCCACAAATATATTGAGGAAAGGCAACGAAGAGGATTTGAAAGCAAGGCAGAATTGCAGGAAACAGGTTTCAGGAGGGAGATTCGAATCGCCTTTAAAGCACAGGAAAAGCGGCAAAAGCTCGACAATGATGCCCTTGGCCAAAAAGGGCGTATGCGTTTTTTCTGAATATATTCAGGAAAAAACGCATACGCCCTTTTTGGCCAAACAAGCAACCTGGAAAGGCAAATCAGCGCTACAAAGAAGTCTCGCTTCCCATCGGTCAAAAGGGCCATGCTGAATAAAGTGTCAAAACCAACAATGCAGGACAGGCCATGGAGAAACGGGAGCCTTGCTACGCTGATGGGCGGGATGTAAATTGCAAACAGCCACTCTGGAGAGGTGTACGGTGTGTCTTGAAACATCTAGAAAACTCAGCTTAGAGAGCATAGGGCACTTCCACTCACGGGCGTATAAATTGGGAACACTAAAAATCAACAAGACACAGGCACCCCAATGTTTAGGGCTGCTCTGTTGACAACAACCTCCACTTCCTTACACCTTAAATATCCCAGGAAAGAGAAAAATGGATAAAGAAGTTGTGGTCCTTATGTACAATGGAATATCACTCAGCCATGAAATCTACGTCAAAAGGCTCGTAGCAGCATGATGAGTGGATATAGGTACGACGATTCTACGTGAAATAAGTCACACAGAAAAAGACACTTATCATAAGATATCACTTAGAGAGGGAATGTAAAAACCGCTACACTTGAACTGAATTACAAAACAGAAGAGAGTCACACGTTTAGAAAACACACTAGGGCTGCTTAACGGGAAAGGTGAGGTGCGGTGATGCATAAAACCAAGGTTTCAAATTAGCTCAGATACCGTTCCATAAACCCAATATGTAATAGACAAGACCTACTCCTTGCTCAGTAAACGGGACTCAACACCCCCTATTCACCGCCCAAGAATATATCTGACTAGTAAGAATCTTAAAACCTATGTATTGAAATCTCTCTGTAAGTGACTCACGTGGGGGTAAAGCGTCATAAACACAGCAATGAAAAGCAGCTAAACCCCATTATAAAAATCAATTACTTTTAAAAACCCGTGAAACAAAGACAGTGAAAGAGAGAGAAATTCTTACAAAATTCTTTCAGGGGCTGTGATGCCACCTGGGTTGACCATATCTAGACCCACAGCTGATTGAGACGTAAGGGTGGACACTCTTGGGGCTGAGAGGTTTGGTGAGGTTGGGTGAGCAAACGCAGACCCTTGAAAGTAATGCTGCGTGGTACCCATCCCATGGGTCCCAAATCTCCAGGTTCAAGGGCACCTTCCTACATCGAAAACATGCATGAGAACCCCAGAAGATGGTACACCGTGTGATCGGGAAAGGTTTCTAAAATGCACCTCATTTCTCACCTCCTTGTGCTCGGGTTCGCCATTCCAGCCGCTTTCCTAGCAATCTCCCTCCTTGGAGAATCAGCACCTTTAACCTCCTATTCCGTACAGGTTGCAATATGTCCTGAGGATGAACGGGAAGAGGGGGAACCAATGAGAGACTAGCTCTAGGTCTTGGGACAGGCACAGGTCACTCTATTTTCCCATCAGAAAGAAGAATTAACCACAGGCTCAGCCTGCCGCCCGGAAGCAGAATAGGGCCTGAAGCATTCCTGCGCTTTTGCGGCCAGCTCCCAAGAAAGCGAGTTGAAAAATGGAGCTCAGGGGCACTGCAATTCACAAACCTGCAGAGTTATAAATGATAACTCTCGTCCACAAATATATTGAGGGAAGGCAACGAAGAGGATTTGAAAGCAAGGCAGAATTGCAGGAAACAGATTTCAGGAGGGAGATTCGAATCGCCTTTAAAGCACAGGAAAAGCGGCAAAACCTCGACAATGATGCCCTTGGCCAAAAAGGGCGTATGCGTTTTTTCCTGAATATATTCAGGAAAAAACGCATACGCCCTTTTTGGCCAACCAAGCAACCTGGAAAGGCAAATCAGCGCTACAAAGAAGTCTCGCTTCCCATCGGTCAAAAGGGCCATGCTGAATAAAGTGTCAAAACCAACAATGCAGGACAGGCCATGGAGAAACGGGAGCCTTGCTACGCTGATGGGCGGGATGTAAATTGCCAACAGCCACTCTGGAGAGGTGTACGGTGTGTCTTGAAACATCTAGAAAACTCAGCTTAGAGAGCATAGGGCACTTCCACTCACGGGCGTATAAATTGGGAAAACTAAAAATCAACAAGACACAGGCACCCCAATGTTTAGGGCTGCTCTGTTGACAAGAACCTCCACTTCGTTACACCTTAAATATCCCAGGAAAGAGAAAAATGGATAAAGAAGTTGTGGTCCTTATGTACAAAGGAATATCACTCAGCCATGAAATCTACGTCAAAAGGCTCGTAGCAGCATGATGAGTGGATATAGGTACGACGATTCTACGTGAAATAAGTCACACAGAAAAAGACACTTATCATAAGATATCACTTAGAGAGGGAATGTAAAAACCGCTACACTTGAACTGAATTACAAAACAGAAGAGAGTCACACGTTTAGAAAACACACTATGGCTGCTTAACGGGAAAGGTGAGGTGCGGTGATGCATAAAACCGGGGTTTCAAATTAGCTCAGATACCGTTCCATAAACCCAATATGTAATAGACAAGACCTACTCCTTGCTCAGTAAACGGGACTCAACACCCCCTATTCACCGCTCAAAAATATATCTGACTAGTAAGAATCTTAAAACCTAAGTATTGAAATCTCTCTGTATGTGAGTCAAGTGGGTGTAAAGCGTCATAAACACAGCACTGAAAAGCAGCTAAACCCCATTATAAAAATCAATTACTTTAAAAAACCCGTGAAACAAAGACAGTGAAAGAGAGAGAAATTCTTACAAAATTCTTTCAGGGGCTGTGATGCCACCTGGGTTGACCATATCTAGACCCACAGCTGATTGAGACGTAAGGGTGGACACTCTTGGGGCTGAGAGGTTTGGTGAGGTTGGGTGAGCAAACGCAGACCCTTGAAAGTAATGCTGCGTGGTACCCATCCCATGGGTCCCAAATCTCCAGGTTCAAGGGTACCTTCCTACATCGAAAACATGCATGAGAAACCCAGAAGATGGTACACCGTGTGATCGGGAAAGGTTTCTAAAAGGCACCTCATTTCTCACCTCCTTGTGCTCGGGTTAGCCATTCCAGCCGCTTTCCTAGCAATCTCCCTCCTTGGAGAATCAGCACCTTTAACCTCCTATTCCGTACAGGTTGCAATTTGTCCTGAGGATGAACGGGAAGAGGGGGAACCAATGAGAGACTAGCTCTAGGTCTTGGGACAGGCACAGGTCACTCTATTTTCCCATCAGAAAGAAGAATTAACCACAGGCTCAGCCTGCCGCCCGGAATCAGAATAGGGCCTGAAGCAATCCTGCGCTTTTGCGGCCAGCTCCCAAGAAAGCGAGTTGAAAAATGGAGCTCAGGGGCACTGCAATTCACAAACCTGCAGAGTTATAAATGCTAACTCTCGTCCACAAATATATTGAGGGAAGGCAACGAAGAGGATTTGAAAGCAAGGCAGAATTGCAGGAAACAGATTTCAGGAGGGAGATTCGAATCGCCTTTAAAGCAGAGGAAAAGCGGCAAAACCTCGACAATGATGCCCTTGGCCAAAAAGGGCGTATGCGTTTTTTCCTGAATATATTCAGGAAAAAACGCATACGCCCTTTTTGGCCAACCAAGCAACCTGGAAAGGCAAATCAGCGCTACAAAGAAGTCTCGCTTCCCATCGGTCAAAAGGGCCATGCTGAATAAAGAGTCAAAACCAGCAATGCAGGACAGGCCATGGAGAAACGGGAGCCTTGCTACGCTGATGGGCGGGATGTAAATTGCCAACAGCCACTCTGGAGAGGTGTACGGTGTGTCTTGAAATATCTAAAAAACTCAGCTTAGAGAGAATAGGGCACTTCCACTCATCGGCGTATAAATTGGGAAAACTAAAAATCAGCAAGACACAGGCACCCCAAAGTTTAGGGCTGCTCTGTTGACAAGAACCTCCACTTCCTTACACCTTAAATATCCCAGGAAAGAGAAAAATGGATAAAGAAGTTGTGGTCCTTATGTACAATGGAATATCACTCAACCATGAAATCAACGTCATAAGGCTCGGTGCAGCATGATGAGTGGATTTAGGTATGACGATTCTACGTGAAATAAGTCACACAGAAAAAGACACTTATCATAAGATATCACTTATAGAGAGAATGTAAAAACCGCTACACTTGAACTGAATTACAAAACAGAAGAGTGTCACACGTTTAGAAAACACACTATGGCTGCTTAACGGGAAAGGTGAGGTGGGGTGATGCATAAAACCGGGGTTTCAAATTAGCTCAGATACCGTTCCATAAACCCAATATGTAATAGACAAGACCTACTCCTTGCTCAATGAACGGGACTGAACACCCCCTATTCACCGCCCAAGAATATATCTGACTAGTAAGAATCTTAAAACCTATGTATTGAAATCTCTCTGTAAGTGAGTCACGTGGGGGTAAAGCGTCATAAACACAGCACTGAAAAGCAGCTAAACCCCATTATAAAAATCAATTACTTTAAAAAACCCGTGAAACAAAGACAGTGAAAGAGAGAGAAATTCTTACAAAATTCTTTCAGGGGCTGTGATGCCACCTGGGTTGACCATATCTAGACCCACAGCTGATTGAGACGTAAGGGTGGACACTCTTGGGGCTCAGAGGTTTGGTGAGGTTGGGTGAGCAAACGCAGACCCTTGAAAGTAATGCTGCGTGGTACCCATCCCATGGGTCCCAAATCTCCAGGTTCAAGGGCACCTTCCTACATCGAAAACATGCAGGAGAAACCCAGAAGATGGTACACCGTGTGATCGGGAAAGGTTTCTAAAAGGCACCTCATTTCTCACCTCCTTGTGCTCGGGTTCGCCATTCCAGCCGCTTTCCTAGCAATCTCCCTCCTTGGAGAATCAGCACCTTTAACCTCCTATTCCGTACAGGTTGCAATTTGTCCTGAGGATGAACGGGAAGAAGGGGAACCAATGAGAGACTAGCTCTAGGTCTTGGGACAGGCACAGGTCACTCTATTTTCCCATCAGAAAGAAGAATTAACCACAGGCTCAGCCTGCCGCCCGGAAGCAGAATAGGGCCTGAAGCAATCCTGCGCTTTTGCGGCCAGCTCCCAAGAAAGCGAGTTGAAAAATGGAGCTCAGGGGCACTGCAATTCACAAACCTGCAGAGTTATAAATGATAACTCTCGTCCACAAATATATTGAGGGAAGGCAACGAAGAGGATTTGAAAGCAAGGCAGAATTGCAGGAAACAGATTTCAGGAGGGAGATTCGAATCGCCTTTAAAGCACAGGAAAAGCGGCAAAACCTCGACAATGATGCCCTTGGCCAAAAAGGGCGTATGCGTTTTTTCCTGAATATATTCAGGAAAAAAACGCATACGCCCTTTTTGGCCAACCAAGCAACCTGGAAAGGCAAATCAGCGCTACAAAGAAGTCTCGCTTCCCATCGGTCAAAAGGGCCATGCTGAATAAAGTGTCAAAACCAGCAATGCAGGACAGGCCATGGAGAAACGGGAGCCTTGCTACGCTGATGGGCGGGATGTAAATTGCCAACAGCCACTCTGGAGAGGTGTACGGTGTGTCTTGAAATATCTAAAAAACTCAGCTTAGAGAGCATAGGGCACTTCCACTCATGGGCGTATAAATTGGGAAAACTAAAAATCAGCAAGACACAGGCACCCCAAAGTTTAGGGCTGATCTGTTGACAAGAACCTCCACTTCCTTACACCTTAAATATCCCAGGAAAGAGAAAAATGGATAAAGAAGTTGTGGTCCTTATGTACAATGGAATATCACTCAGCCATGAAATCTACGTCAAAAGGCTCGTAGCAGCATGATGAGTGGATATAGTTACGACGATTCTACGTGAAATAAGTCACACAGAAAAAGACACTTATCATAACATATCACTTATAGAGGGAATGTAAAAACCGCTACACTTGAACTGAATTACAAAACAGAAGAGAGTCACACGTTTAGAAAACACACTATGGCTGCTTAACGGGAAAGGTGAGGTGCGGTGATGCATAAAACCGGGGTTTCAAATTAGCTCAGATACCGTTCCATAAACCCAATATGTAATAGACAAGACCTACTCCTTGCTCAGTAAACGGGACTCAACACCCCCTATTCACCGCTCAAAAATATATCTGACTAGTAAGAATCTTAAAACCTATGTATTGAAATCTCTCTGTATGTGAGTCAAGTGGCTGTAAAGCGTCATAAACACAGCACTGAAAAGCAGCTAAACCCCATTATAAAAATCAATTACTTTTAAAAACCCGTGAAACAAAGACAGTGAAAGAGAGAGAAATTCTTACAAAATTCTTTCAGGGGCTGTGATGCCACCTGGGTTGACCATATCTAGGCCCACAGCTGATTGAGACGTAAGGGTGGACACTCTTGGGGCTCAGAGGTTTGGTGAGGTTGGGTGAGCAAACGCAGACCCTTGAAAGTAATGCTGCGTGGTACCCATCCCATGGGTCCCAAATCTCCAGGTTCAAGGGCACCTTCCTACATCGAAAACATGCATGAGAAACCCAGAAGATGGTACACCGTGTGATCGGGAAAGGTTTCTAAAAGGCACCTCATTTCTCACCTCCTTGTGCTCGGGTTCGCCATTCCAGCCGCTTTCCTAGCAATCTCCCTCCTTGGAGAATCAGCACCTTTAACCTCCTATTCCGTACAGGTTGCAATTTGTCCTGAGGATGAACGGGAAGAGGGGGAACCAATGAGAGACTAGCTCTAGGTCTTGGGACAGGCACAGGTCACTCTATTTTCCCATCAGAAAGAAGAATTAACCACAGGCTCAGCCTGCCGCCCGGAAGCAGAATAGGGCCTGAAGCAATCCTGCGCTTTTGCGGCCAGCTCCCAAGAAAGCGAGTTGAAAAATGGAGCTCAGGGGCACTGCAATTCACAAACCTGCAGAGTTATAAATGATAACTCTCGTCCACAAATATATTGAGGGAAGGCAACGAAGAGGATTTGAAAGCAAGGCAGAATTGCAGGAAACAGATTTCAGGAGGGAGATTCGAATCGCCTTTAAAGCACAGGAAAAGCGGCAAAACCTCGACAATGATGCCCTTGGCCAAAAAGGGCGTATGCGTTTTTTCCTGAATATATTCAGGAAAAAACGCATACGCCCTTTTTGGCCAAACAAGCAACCTGGAAAGGCAAATCAGCGCTACAAAGAAGTCTCGCTTCCCATCGGTCAAAAGGGCCATGCTGAATAAAGTGTCAAAACCAGCAATGCAGGACAGGCCATGGAGAAATGGGAGCCTTGCTACGCTGATGGGCGGGATGTAAATTGCCAACAGCCACTCTGGAGAGGTGTACGGTGTGTCTTGAAATATCTAAAAAACTCAGCTTAGAGAGCATAGGGCACTTCCACTCATGGGCGTATAAATTGGGAAAACTAAAAATCAGCAAGACACAGGCACCCCAAAGTTTAGGGCTGCTCTGTTGACAAGAACCTCCACTTCCTTACACCTTAAATATCCCAGGAAAGAGAAAAATGGATAAAGAAGTTGTGGTCCTTATGTACAATGGAATATCACTCAACCATGAAATCAACGTCATAAGGCTCGGTGCAGCATGATGAGTGGATTTAGGTATGACGATTCTACGTGAAATAAGTCACACAGAAAAAGACACTTATCATAAGATATCACTTATAGAGGGAATGTAAAAACCGCTACACTTGAACTGAATTACAAAACAGAAGAGAGTCACACGTTTAGAAAACACACTATGGCTGCTTAACGGGAAAGGTGAGGTGGGGTGATGCATAAAACCGGGGTTTCAAATTAGCTCAGATACCGTTCCATAAACCCAATATGTAATAGACAAGACCTACTCCTTGCTCAATGAACGGGACTGAACACCCCCTATTCACCGCCCAAGAATATATCTGACTAGTAAGAATCTTAAAACCTATGTATTGAAATCTCTCTGTAAGTGAGTCACGTGGGGGTAAAGCGTCATAAACACAGCACTGAAAAGCAGCTAAACCCCATTATGAAAATCAATTACTTTAAAAAACCCGTGAAACAAAGACAGTGAAAGAGAGAGAAATTCTTACAAAATTCTTTCAGGGGCTGTGATGCCACCTGGGTTGACCATATCTAGACCCACAGCTGATTGACACATAAGGGTGGACACTCTTGGGGCTGAGAGGTTTGGTGAGGTTGGGTGAGCAAACGCAGACCCTTGAAAGTAATACTGCGTGGTACCCATCCCATGGGTCCCAAATCTCCAGGTTCAAGGGCACCTTCCTACATCGAAAACATGCATGAGAAACCCAGAAGATGGTACACCGTGTGATCGGGAAAGGTTTCTAAAAGGCACCTCATTTCTCACCTCCTTGTGCTCGGGTTCGCCATTCCAGCCGCTTTCCTAGCAATCTCCCTCCTTGGAGAATCAGCACCTTTAACCTCCTGTTCCGTACAGGTTGCAATTTGTCCTGAGGATGAACGGGAAGAGGGGGAACCAATGAGAGACTAGCTCTAGGTCTTGGGACAGGCACAGGTCACTCTATTTTCCCATCAGAAAGAAGAATTAACCACAGGCTCAGCCTGCCGCCCGGAAGCAGAATAGGGCCTGAAGCAATCCTGTGCTTTTGCGGCCAGCTCCCAAGAAAGCGAGTTGAAAAATGGAGCTCAGGGGCACTGCAATTCACAAACCTGCAGAGTTATAAATGATAACTCTCGTCCACAAATATATTGAGGGAAGGCAACGAAGAGGATTTGAAAGCAAGGCAGAATTGTAGGAAACAGATTTCAGGAGGGAGATTCGAATCGCCTTTAAAGCAGAGGAAAAGCGGCAAAACCTCGACAATGATGCCCTTGGCCAAAAAGGGCGTATGCGTTTTTTCCTGAATATATTCAGGAAAAAACGCATACGCCCTTTGGCCAACCAAGCAACCTGGAAAGGCAAATCAACGATACAAAGAAGTCTCGCTTCCCATCAGTCAAAAGGGCCATGCTGAATAAAGTGTCAAAACCAGCAATGCAGGACAGGCCATGGAGAAACGGGAGCCTTGCTACGCTGATGGGCGGGATGTAAATTGCCAACAGCCACTCTGGAGAGGTGTACGGTGTGTCTTGAAATATCTAAAAAACTCAGCTTAGAGAGCATAGGGCACTTCCACTCATGGGCGTATAAATTGGGAAAACTAAAAATCAGCAAGACACAGGCACCCCAAAGTTTAGGGCTGCTCTGTTGACAACAACCTCCACTTCCTTACACCTTAAATATCCCAGGAAAGAGAAAAATGGATAAAGAAGTTGTGGTCCTTATGTACAATGGAATATCACTCAGCCATGAAATCTACGTCATAAGGCTCGTAGCAGCATGATGAGTGGATATAGGTACGACGATTCTACGTGAAATAAGTCACACAGAAAAAGACACTTATCATAAGATATCACTTAGAGAGGGAATGTAAAAACCGCTACACTTGAACTGAATTACAAAACAGAAGAGAGTCACACGTTTAGAAAACACACTATGGCTGCTTAACGGGAAAGGTGAGGTGCGGTGATGCATAAAACCGGGGTTTCAAATTAGCTCAGATACCGTTCCATAAACCCAATATGTAATAGACAAGACCTACTCCTTGCTCAGTAAACGGGACTCAACACCCCCTATTCACCGCTCAAAAATATATCTGACTAGTAAGAATCTTAAAACCTATGTATTGAAATCTCTCTGTATGTGAGTCAAGTGGCTGTAAAGCGTCATAAACACAGCACTGAAAAGCAGCTAAACCCCATTATAAAAATCAATTACTTTTAAAAACCCGTGAAACAAAGACAGTGAAAGAGAGAGAAATTCTTACAAAATTCTTTCAGGGGCTGTGATGCCACCTGGGTTGACCATATCTAGACCCACAGCTGATTGAGACGTAAGGGTGGACACTCTTGGGGCTGAGAGGTTTGGTGAGGTTGGGTGAGCAAACGCAGACCCTTGAAAGTAATGCTGCGTGGTACCCATCCCATGGGTCCCAAATCTCCATGTTCAAGGGCACCTTCCTACATCGAAAACATGCATGAGAAACCCAGAAGATGGTACACCGTGTGATCGGGAAAGGTTTCTAAAAGGCACCTCATTTCTCACCTCCTTGTGCTCGGGTTCGCCATTCCAGCCGCTTTCCTAGCAATCTCCCTCCTTGGAGAATCAGCACCTTTAACCTCCTATTCCGGACAGGTTGCAATTTGTCCTGAGGATGAACGGGAAGAGGGGGAACCAATGAGAGACTAGCTCTAGGTCTTGGGACAGGCACAGGTCACTCTATTTTCCCATCAGAAAGAAGAATTAACCACAGGCTCAGCCTGCCGCCCGGAAGCAGAATAGGGCCTGAAGCAATCCTGCGCTTTTGCGGCCAGCTCCCAAGAAAGCGAGTTGAAAAATGGAGCTCAGGGGCACTGCAATTCACAAACCTGCAGAGTTATAAATGATAACTCTCGTCCACAAATATATTGAGGGAAGGCAACGAAGAGGATTTGAAAGCAAGGCAGAATTGCAGGAAACAGATTTCAGGAGGGAGATTCGAATCGCCTTTAAAGCAGAGGAAAAGCGGCAAAACCTCGACAATGATGCCCTTGGCCAAAAAGGGCGTATGCGTTTTTTCCTGAATATATTCAGGAAAAAACGCATACGCCCTTTTTGGCCAACCAAGCAACCTGGAAAGGCAAATCAGCGCTACAAAGAAGTCTCGCTTCCCATCGGTCAAAAGGGCCATGCTGAATAAAGTGTCAAAACCAGCAATGCAGGACAGGCCATGGAGAAACGGGAGCCTTGCTACGCTGATGGGCGGGATGTAAATTGCCAACAGCCACTCTGGAGAGGTGTACGGTGTGTCTTGAAATATCTAAAAAACTCAGCTTAGAGAGCATAGGGCACTTCCACTCATGGGCGTATAAATTGGGAAAACTAAAAATCAGCAAGACACAGGCACCCCAAAGTTTAGGGCTGCTCTGTTGACAAGAACCTCCACTTCCTTACACCTTAAATATCCCAGGAAAGAGAAAAATGGATAAAGAAGTTGTGGTCCTTATGTACAATGGAATATCACTCAGCCATGAAATCTACGTCATAAGGCTCGTAGCAGCATGATGAGTGGATATATGTACGACGATTCTACGTGAAATAAGTCACACAGAAAAAGACACTTATCATAAGATATCACTTATAGAGGGAATGTAAAAACCGCTACACTTGAACTGAATTACAAAACAGAAGAGAGTCACACGTTTAGAAAACACACTATGGCTGCTTAACGGGAAAGGTGAGGTGGGGTGATGCATAAAACCGGGGTTTCAAATTAGCTCAGATACCGTTCCATAAACCCAATATGTAATAGACAAGACCTACTCCTTGCTCAGTAAACGGGACTCAACACCCCCTATTCACCGCTCAAAAATATATCTGACTAGTAAGAATCTTAAAACCTATGTATTGAAATCTCTCTGTATGTGAGTCAAGTGGCTGTAAAGCGTCATAAACACAGCACTGAAAAGCAGCTAAACCCCATTATAAA
Source organism: Eschrichtius robustus (assembly GCF_028021215.1). Taxonomy (NCBI): domain Eukaryota; kingdom Metazoa; phylum Chordata; class Mammalia; order Artiodactyla; family Eschrichtiidae; genus Eschrichtius; species Eschrichtius robustus. The sequence goes on from NC_090832.1 coordinate 82,239,310, forward strand.
AATCAATTACTTTTAAAAACCCGTGAAACAAAGACAGTGAAAGAGAGAGAAATTCTTACAAAATTCTTTCAGGGGCTGTGATGCCACCTGGGTTGACCATATCTAGACCCACAGCTGATTGAGACGTAAGGGTGGACACTCTTGGGGCTGAGAGGTTTGGTGAGGTTGGGTGAGCAAACGCAGACCCTTGAAAGTAATGCTGCGTGGTACCCATCCCATGGGTCCCAAATCTCCATGTTCAAGGGCACCTTCCTACATCGAAAACATGCATGAGAAACCCAGAAGATGGTACACCGTGTGATCGGGAAAGGTTTCTAAAAGGCACCTCATTTCTCACCTCCTTGTGCTTGGGTTCGCCATTCCAGCCGCTTTCCTAGCAATCTCCCTCCTTGGAGAATCAGCACCTTTAACCTCCTATTCCGTACAGGTTGCAATTTGTCCTGAGGATGAACGGGAAGAGGGGGAACCAATGAGAGACTAGCTCTAGGTCTTGGGACAGGCACAGGTCACTCTATTTTCCCATCAGAAAGAAGAATTAACCACAGGCTCAGCCTGCCGCCCGGAAGCAGAATAGGGCCTGAAGCAATCCTGCGCTTTTGCGGCCAGCTCCCAAGAAAGCGAGTTGAAAAATGGAGCTCAGGGGCACTGCAATTCACAAACCTGCAGAGTTATAAATGATAACTCTCGTCCACAAATATATTGAGGGAAGGCAACGAAGAGGATTTGAAAGCAAGGCAGAATTGCAGGAAACAGATTTCAGGAGGGAGATTCGAATCGCCTTTAAAGCAGAGGAAAAGCGGCAAAACCTCGACAATGATGCCCTTGGCCAAAAAGGGCGTATGCGTTTTTTCCTGAATATATTCAGGAAAAAACGCATACGCCCTTTTTGGCCAACCAAGCAACCTGGAAAGGCAAATCAGCGCTACAAAGAAGTCTCGCTTCCCATCGGTCAAAAGGGCCATGCTGAATAAAGTGTCAAAACCAGCAATGCAGGACAGGCCATGGAGAAACGGGAGCCTTGCTACGCTGATGGGCGGGATGTAAATTGCCAACAGCCACTCTGGAGAGGTGTACGGTGTGTCTTGAAATATCTAAAAAACTCAGCTTAGAGAGCATAGGGCACTTCCACTCATGGGCGTATAAATTGGGAAAACTAAAAATCAGCAAGACACAGGCACCCCAAAGTTTAGGGCTGCTCTGTTGACAACAACCTCCACTTCCTTACACCTTAAATATCCCAGGAAAGAGAAAAATGGATAAAGAAGTTGTGGTCCTTATGTACAATGGAATATCACTCAGCCATGAAATCTACGTCATAAGGCTCGTAGCAGCATGATGAGTGGATATAGGTACGACGATTCTACGTGAAATAAGTCACACAGAAAAAGACACTTATCATAAGATATCACTTAGAGAGGGAATGTAAAAACCGCTACACTTGAACTGAATTACAAAACAGAAGAGAGTCACACGTTTAGAAAACACACTATGGCTGCTTAACGGGAAAGGTGAGGTGCGGTGATGCATAAAACCGGGGTTTCAAATTAGCTCAGATACCGTTCCATAAACCCAATATGTAATAGACAAGACCTACTCCTTGCTCAATGAACGGGACTGAACACCCCCTATTCACCGCCCAAGAATATATCTGACTAGTAAGAATCTTAAAACCTATGTATTGAAATCTCTCTGTAAGTGAGTCACGTGGGGGTAAAGCGTCATAAACACAGCACTGAAAAGCAGCTAAACCCCATTATGAAAATCAATTACTTTAAAAAACCCGTGAAACAAAGACAGTGAAAGAGAGAGAAATTCTTACAAAATTCTTTCAGGGGCTGTGATGCCACCTGGGTTGACCATATCTAGACCCACAGCTGATTGACACATAAGGGTGGACACTCTTGGGGCTGAGAGGTTTGGTGAGGTTGGGTGAGCAAACGCAGACCCTTGAAAGTAATACTGCGTGGTACCCATCCCATGGGTCCCAAATCTCCAGGTTCAAGGGCACCTTCCTACATCGAAAACATGCATGAGAAACCCAGAAGATGGTATACCGTGTGATCGGGAAAGGTTTCTAAAACGCACCTCATTTCTCACCTCCTTGTGCTCGGGTTCGCCATTCCAGCCGCTTTCCTAGCAATCTCCCTCCTTGGAGAATCAGCACCTTTAACCTCCTGTTCCGTACAGGTTGCAATTTGTCCTGAGGATGAACGGGAAGAGGGGGAACCAATGAGAGACTAGCTCTAGGTCTTGGGACAGGCACAGGTCACTCTATTTTCCCATCAGAAAGAAGAATTAACCACAGGCTCAGCCTGCCGCCCGGAAGCAGAATAGGGCCTGAAGCAATCCTGTGCTTTTGCGGCCAGCTCCCAAGAAAGCGAGTTGAAAAATGGAGCTCAGGGGCACTGCAATTCACAAACCTGCAGAGTTATAAATGATAACTCTCGTCCACAAATATATTGAGGGAAGGCAACGAAGAGGATTTGAAAGCAAGGCAGAATTGTAGGAAACAGATTTCAGGAGGGAGATTCGAATCGCCTTTAAAGCAGAGGAAAAGCGGCAAAACCTCGACAATGATGCCCTTGGCCAAAAAGGGCGTATGCGTTTTTTCCTGAATATATTCAGGAAAAAACGCATACGCCCTTTGGCCAACCAAGCAACCTGGAAAGGCAAATCAACGATACAAAGAAGTCTCGCTTCCCATCAGTCAAAAGGGCCATGCTGAATAAAGTGTCAAAACCAGCAATGCAGGACAGGCCATGGAGAAACGGGAGCCTTGCTACGCTGATGGGCGGGATGTAAATTGCCAACAGCCACTCTGGAGAGGTGTACGGTGTGTCTTGAAATATCTAAAAAACTCAGCTTAGAGAGCATAGGGCACTTCCACTCATGGGCGTATAAATTGGGAAAACTAAAAATCAGCAAGACACAGGCACCCCAAAGTTTAGGGCTGCTCTGTTGACAAGAACCTCCACTTCCTTACACCTTAAATATCCCAGGAAAGAGAAAAATGGATAAAGAAGTTGTGGTCCTTATGTACAATGGAATATCACTCAGCCATGAAATCTACGTCATAAGGCTCGTAGCAGCATGATGAGTGGATATAGGTACGACGATTCTACGTGAAATAAGTCACACAGAAAAAGACACTTATCATAAGATATCACTTAGAGAGGGAATGTAAAAACCGCTACACTTGAACTGAATTACAAAACAGAAGAGAGTCACACGTTTAGAAAACACACTATGGCTGCTTAACGGGAAAGGTGAGGTGCGGTGATGCATAAAACCGGGGTTTCAAATTAGCTCAGATACCGTTCCATAAACCCAATATGTAATAGACAAGACCTACTCCTTGCTCAGTAAACGGGACTCAACACCCCCTATTCACCGCTCAAAAATATATCTGACTAGTAAGAATCTTAAAACCTATGTATTGAAATCTCTCTGTATGTGAGTCAAGTGGCTGTAAAGCGTCATAAACACAGCACTGAAAAGCAGCTAAACCCCATTATGAAAATCAATTACTTTAAAAAACCCGTGAAACAAAGACAGTGAAAGAGAGAGAAATTCTTACAAAATTCTTTCAGGGGCTGTGATGCCACCTGGGTTGACCATATCTAGACCCACAGCTGATTGACACATAAGGGTGGACACTCTTGGGGCTGAGAGGTTTGGTGAGGTTGGGTGAGCAAACGCAGACCCTTGAAAGTAATACTGCGTGGTACCCATCCCATGGGTCCCAAATCTCCAGGTTCAAGGGCACCTTCCTACATCGAAAACATGCATGAGAAACCCAAAAGATGGTATACCGTGTGATCGGGAAAGGTTTCTAAAACGCACCTCATTTCTCACCTCCTTGTGTTCGGGTTCGCCATTCCAGCCGCTTTCCTAGCAATCTCCCTCCTTGGAGAATCAGCACCTTTAACCTCCTGTTCCGTACAGGTTGCAATTTGTCCTGAGGATGAACGGGAAGAGGGGGAACCAATGAGAGACTAGCTCTAGGTCTTGGGACAGGCACAGGTCACTCTATTTTCCCATCAGAAAGAAGAATTAACCACAGGCTCAGCCTGCCGCCCGGAAGCAGAATAGGGCCTGAAGCAATCCTGTGCTTTTGCGGCCAGCTCCCAAGAAAGCGAGTTGAAAAATGGAGCTCAGGGGCACTGCAATTCACAAACCTGCAGAGTTATAAATGATAACTCTCGTCCACAAATATATTGAGGGAAGGCAAGGAAGAGGATTTGAAAGCAAGGCAGAATTGTAGGAAACAGATTTCAGGAGGGAGATTCGAATCGCCTTTAAAGCAGAGGAAAAGCGGCAAAACCTCGACAATGATGCCCTTGGCCAAAAAGCGCGTATGCGTTTTTTCCTGAATATATTCAGGAAAAAACGCATACGCCCTTTGGCCAACCAAGCAACCTGGAAAGGCAAATCAACGATACAAAGAAGTCTCGCTTCCCATCAGTCAAAAGGGCCATGCTGAATAAAGTGTCAAAACCAGCAATGCAGGACAGGCCATGGAGAAACGGGAGCCTTGCTACGCTGATGGGCGGGATGTAAATTGCCAACAGCCACTCTGGAGAGGTGTACGGTGTGTCTTGAAATATCTAAAAAACTCAGCTTAGAGAGCATAGGGCACTTCCACTCATGGGCGTATAAATTGGGAAAACTAAAAATCAGCAAGACACAGGCACCCCAAAGTTTAGGGCTGCTCTGTTGACAACAACCTCCACTTCCTTACACCTTAAATATCCCAGGAAAGAGAAAAATGGATAAAGAAGTTGTGGTCCTTATGTACAATGGAATATCACTCAGCCATGAAATCTACGTCATAAGGCTCGTAGCAGCATGATGAGTGGATATAGGTACGACGATTCTACGTGAAATAAGTCACACAGAAAAAGACACTTATCATAAGATATCACTTAGAGAGGGAATGTAAAAACCGCTACACTTGAACTGAATTACAAAACAGAAGAGAGTCACACGTTTAGAAAACACACTATGGCTGCTTAACGGGAAAGGTGAGGTGGGGTGATGCATAAAACCGGGGTTTCAAATTAGCTCAGATACCGTTCCATAAACCCAATATGTAATAGACAAGACCTACTCCTTGCTCAGTAAACGGGACTCAACACCCCCTATTCACCGCTCAAAAATATATCTGACTAGTAAGAATCTTAAAACCTATGTATTGAAATCTCTCTGTATGTGAGTCAAGTGGCTGTAAAGCGTCATAAACACAGCACTGAAAAGCAGCTAAACCCCATTATAAAAATCAATTACTTTTAAAAACCCGTGAAACAAAGACAGTGAAAGAGAGAGAAATTCTTACAAAATTCTTTCAGGGGCTGTGATGCCACCTGGGTTGACCATATCTAGACCCACAGCTGATTGAGACGTAAGGGTGGACACTCTTGGGGCTGAGAGGTTTGGTGAGGTTGGGTGAGCAAACGCAGACCCTTGAAAGTAATGCTGCGTGGTACCCATCCCATGGGTCCCAAATCTCCATGTTCAAGGGCACCTTCCTACATCGAAAACATGCATGAGAAACCCAGAAGATGGTACACCGTGTGATCGGGAAAGGTTTCTAAAAGGCACCTCATTTCTCACCTCCTTGTGCTCGGGTTCGCCATTCCAGCCGCTTTCCTAGCAATCTCCCTCCTTGGAGAATCAGCACCTTTAACCTCCTATTCCGTACAGGTTGCAATTTGTCCTGAGGATGAACGGGAAGAGGGGGAACCAATGAGAGACTAGCTCTAGGTCTTGGGACAGGCACAGGTCACTCTATTTTCCCATCAGAAAGAAGAATTAACCACAGGCTCAGCCTGCCGCCCGGAAGCAGAATAGGGCCTGAAGCAATCCTGCGCTTTTGCGGCCAGCTCCCAAGAAAGCGAGTTGAAAAATGGAGCTCAGGGGCACTGCAATTCACAAACCTGCAGAGTTATAAATGATAACTCTCGTCCACAAATATATTGAGGGAAGGCAACGAAGAGGATTTGAAAGCAAGGCAGAATTGCAGGAAACAGATTTCAGGAGGGAGATTCGAATCGCCTTTAAAGCAGAGGAAAAGCGGCAAAACCTCGACAATGATGCCCTTGGCCAAAAAGGGCGTATGCGTTTTTTCCTGAATATATTCAGGAAAAAACGCATACGCCCTTTTTGGCCAACCAAGCAACCTGGAAAGGCAAATCAGCGCTACAAAGAAGTCTCGCTTCCCATCGGTCAAAAGGGCCATGCTGAATAAAGTGTCAAAACCAGCAATGCAGGACAGGCCATGGAGAAACGGGAGCCTTGCTACGCTGATGGGCGGGATGTAAATTGCCAACAGCCACTCTGGAGAGGTGTACGGTGTGTCTTGAAATATCTAAAAAACTCAGCTTAGAGAGCATAGGGCACTTCCACTCATGGGCGTATAAATTGGGAAAACTAAAAATCAGCAAGACACAGGCACCCCAAAGTTTAGGGCTGCTCTGTTGACAACAACCTCCACTTCCTTACACCTTAAATATCCCAGGAAAGAGAAAAATGGATAAAGAAGTTGTGGTCCTTATGTACAATGGAATATCACTCAGCCATGAAATCTACGTCATAAGGCTCGTAGCAGCATGATGAGTGGATATATGTACGACGATTCTACGTGAAATAAGTCACACAGAAAAAGACACTTATCATAAGATATCACTTATAGAGGGAATGTAAAAACCGCTACACTTGAACTGAATTACAAAACAGAAGAGAGTCACACGTTTAGAAAACACACTATGGCTGCTTAACGGGAAAGGTGAGGTGGGGTGATGCATAAAACCGGGGTTTCAAATTAGCTCAGATACCGTTCCATAAACCCAATATGTAATAGACAAGACCTACTCCTTGCTCAATGAACGGGACTGAACACCCCCTATTCACCGCCCAAGAATATATCTGACTAGTAAGAATCTTAAAACCTATGTATTGAAATCTCTCTGTAAGTGAGTCACGTGTGGGTAAAGCGTCATAAACACAGCACTGAAAAGCAGCTAAACCCCATTATAAAAATCAATTACTTTAAAAAACCCGTGAAACAAAGACAGTGAAAGAGAGAGAAATTCTTACAAAATTCTTTCAGGGGCTGTGATGCCACCTGGGTTGACCATATCTAGACCCACAGCTGATTGACACATAAGGGTGGACACTCTTGGGGCTGAGAGGTTTGGTGAGGTTGGGTGAGCAAACGCAGACCCTTGAAAGTAATACTGCGTGGTACCCATCACATGGGTCCCAAATCTCCAGGTTCAAGGGCACCTTCCTACATCGAAAACATGCATGAGAAACCCAGAAGATGGTATACCGTGTGATCGGGAAAGGTTTCTAAAACGCACCTCATTTCTCACCTCCTTGTGCTCGGGTTCGCCATTCCAGCCGCTTTCCTAGCAATCTCCCTCCTTGGAGAATCAGCACCTTTAACCTCCTGTTCCGTACAGGTTGCAATTTGTCCTGAGGATGAACGGGAAGAGGGGGAACCAATGAGAGACTAGCTCTAGGTCTTGGGACAGGCACAGGTCACTCTATTTTCCCATCAGAAAGAAGAATTAACCACAGGCTCAGCCTGCCGCCCGGAAGCAGAATAGGGCCTGAAGCAATCCTGTGCTTTTGCGGCCAGCTCCCAAGAAAGCGAGTTGAAAAATGGAGCTCAGGGGCACTGCAATTCACAAACCTGCAGAGTTATAAATGATAACTCTCGTCCACAAATATATTGAGGGAAGGCAACGAAGAGGATTTGAAAGCAAGGCAGAATTGTAGGAAACAGATTTCAGGAGGGAGATTCGAATCGCCTTTAAAGCACAGGAAAAGCGGCAAAACCTCGACAATGATGCCCTTGGCCAAAAAGGGCGTATGCGTTTTTTCCTGAATATATTCAGAAAAAAACGCATACACCCTTTTTGGCCAACCAAGCAACCTGCAAAGGCAAATCAGCGCTACAAAGAAGTCTCGCTTCCCATCGGTCAAAAGGGCCATGCTGAATAAAGTGTCAAAACCAGCAATGCAGGACAGGCCATGGAGAAACGGGAGCCTTGCTACGCTGATGGGCGGGATGTAAATTGCCAACAGCCACTCTGGAGAGGTGTACGGTGTGTCTTGAAATATCTAAAAAACTCAGCTTAGAGAGCATAGGGCACTTCCACTCATGGGCGTATAAATTGGGAAAACTAAAAATCAGCAAGACACAGGCACCCCAAAGTTTAGGGCTGCTCTGTTGACAACAACCTCCACTTCCTTACACCTTAAATATCCCAGGAAAGAGAAAAATGGATAAAGAAGTTGTGGTCCTTATGTACAATGGAATATCACTCAACCATGAAATCAACGTCATAAGGCTCGGTGCAGCATGATGAGTGGATTTAGGTATGACGATTCTACGTGAAATAAGTCACACAGAAAAAGACACTTATCATAAGATATCACTTATAGAGGGAATGTAAAAACCGCTACACTTGAACTGAATTACAAAACAGAAGAGAGTCACACGTTTAGAAAACACACTATGGCTGCTTAACGGGAAAGGTGAGGTGGGGTGATGCATAAAACCTTGGTTTCAAATTAGCTCAGATACCGTTCCATAAACCCAATATGTAATAGACAAGACCTACTCCTTGCTCAATGAACGGGACTGAACACCCCCTATTCACCGCCCAAGAATATATCTGACTAGTAAGAATCTTAAAACCTATGTATTGAAATCTCTCTGTAAGTGAGTCACGTGGGGGTAAAGCGTCATAAACACAGCACTGAAAAGCAGCTAAACCCCATTATAAAAATCAATTACTTTAAAAAACCCGTGAAACAAAGACAGTGAAAGAGAGAGAAATTCTTACAAAATTCTTTCAGGGGCTGTGATGCCACCTGGGTTGACCATATCTAGACCCACAGCTGATTGAGACGTAAGGGTGGACACTCTTGGGGCTGAGAGGTTTGGTGAGGTTGGGTGAGCAAACGCAGACCCTTGAAAGTAATGCTGCGTGGTACCCATCCCATGGGTCCCAAATCTCCAGGTTCAAGGGCACCTTCCTACATCGAAAACATGCATGAGAAACCCAGAAGATGGTACACCGTGTGATCGGGAAAGGTTTCTAAAAGGCACCTCATTTCTCACCTCCTTGTGCTCGGGTTCGCCATTCCAGCCGCTTTCCTAGCAATCTCCCTCCTTGGAGAATCAGCACCTTTAACCTCCTGTTCCGTACAGGTTGCAATTTGTCCTGAGGATGAACGGGAAGAGGGGGAACCAATGAGAGACTAGCTCTAGGTCTTGGGACAGGCACAGGTCACTCTATTTTCCCATCAGAAAGAAGAATTAACCACAGGCTCAGCCTGCCGCCCGGAAGCAGAATAGGGCCTGAAGCAATCCTGCGCTTTTGCGGCCAGCTCCCAAGAAAGCGAGTTGAAAAATGGAGCTCAGGGGCACTGCAATTCACAAACCTGCAGAGTTATAAATGATAACTCTCGTCCACAAATATATTGAGGGAAGGCAACGAAGAGGATTTGAAAGCAAGGCAGAATTGCAGGAAACAGATTTCAGGAGGGAGATTCGAATCGCCTTTAAAGCAGAGGAAAAGCGGCAAAACCTCGACAATGATGCCCTTGGCCAAAAAGGGCGTATGCGTTTTTTCCTGAATATATTCAGAAAAAAACGCATACACCCTTTTTGGCCAACCAAGCAACCTGGAAAGGCAAATCAGCGCTACAAAGAAGTCTCGCTTCCATCGGTCAAAAGGGCCATGCTGAATAAAGTGTCAAAACCAGCAATGCAGGACAGGCCATGGAGAAACGGGAGCCTTGCTACGCTGATGGGCGGGATGTAAATTGCCAACAGCCACTCTGGAGAGGTGTACGGTGTGTCTTGAAATATCTAAAAAACTCAGCTTAGAGAGCATAGGGCACTTCCACTCATGGGCGTATAAATTGGGAAAACTAAAAATCAGCAAGACACAGGCACCCCAAAGTTTAGGGCTGCTCTGTTGACAAGAACCTCCACTTCCTTACACCTTAAATATCCCAGGAAAGAGAAAAATGGATAAAGAAGTTGTGGTCCTTATGTACAATGGAATATCACTCAGCCATGAAATCTACGTCATAAGGCTCGTAGCAGCATGATGAGTGGATATAGGTACGACGATTCTACGTGAAATAAGTCACACAGAAAAAGACACTTATCATAAGATATCACTTATAGAGGGAATGTAAAAACCGCTACACTTGAACTGAATTACAAAACAGAAGAGAGTCACACGTTTAGAAAACACACTATGGCTGCTTAACGGGAAAGGTGAGGTGGGGTGATGCATAAAACCGGGGTTTCAAATTAGCTCAGATACCGTTCCATAAACCCAATATGTAATAGACAAGACCTACTCCTTGCTCAATGAACGGGACTGAACACCCCCTATTCACCGCCCAAGAATATATCTGACTAGTAAGAATCTTAAAACCTATGTATTGAAATCTCTCTGTAAGTGAGTCACGTGGGGGTAAAGCGTCATAAACACAGCACTGAAAAGCAGCTAAACCCCATTATAAAAATCAATTACTTTAAAAAACCCGTGAAACAAAGACAGTGAAAGAGAGAGAAATTCTTACAAAATTCTTTCAGGGGCTGTGATGCCACCTGGGTTGACCATATCTAGACCCACAGCTGATTGAGACGTAAGGGTGGACACTCTTGGGGCTGAGAGGTTTGGTGAGGTTGGGTGAGCAAACGCAGACCCTTGAAAGTAATGCTGCGTGGTACCCATCCCATGGGTCCCAAATCTCCAGGTTCAAGGGCACCTTCCTACATCGAAAACATGCATGAGAAACCCAGAAGATGGTACACCGTGTGATCGGGAAAGGTTTCTAAAAGGCACCTCATTTCTCACCTCCTTGTGCTCGGGTTCGCCATTCCAGCCGCTTTCCTAGCAATCTCCCTCCTTGGAGAATCAGCACCTTTAACCTCCTATTCCGTACAGGTTGCAATTTGTCCTGAGGATGAACGGGAAGAGGGGGAACCAATGAGAGACTAGCTCTAGGTCTTGGGACAGGCACAGGTCACTCTATTTTCCCATCAGAAAGAAGAATTAACCACAGGCTCAGCCTGCCGCCCGGAAGCAGAATAGGGCCTGAAGCAATCCTGCGCTTTTGCGGCCAGCTCCCAAGAAAGCGAGTTGAAAAATGGAGCTCAGGGGCACTGCAATTCACAAACCTGCAGAGTTATAAATGATAACTCTCGTCCACAAATATATTGAGGGAAGGCAACGAAGAGGATTTGAAAGCAAGGCAGAATTGCAGGAAACAGATTTCAGGAGGGAGATTCGAATCGCCTTTAAAGCAGAGGAAAAGCGGCAAAACCTCGACAATGATGCCCTTGGCCAAAAAGGGCGTATGCGTTTTTTCCTGAATATATTCAGGAAAAAACGCAAACGCCCTTTTTGGCCAACCAAGCAACCTGGAAAGGCAAATCAGCGCTACAAAGAAGTCTCGCTTCCCATCGGTCAAAAGGGCCATGCTGAATAAAGTGTCAAAACCAGCAATGCAGGACAGGCCATGGAGAAACGGGAGCCTTGCTACGCTGATGGGCGGGATGTAAATTGCCAACAGCCACTCTGGAGAGGTGTACGGTGTGTCTTGAAATATCTAAAAAACTCAGCTTAGAGAGCATAGGGCACTTCCACTCATGGGCGTATAAATTGGGAAAACTAAAAATCAGCAAGACACAGGCACCCCAAAGTTTAGGGCTGCTCTGTTGACAAGAACCTCCACTTCCTTACACCTTAAATATCCCAGGAAAGAGAAAAATGGATAAAGAAGTTGTGGTCCTTATGTACAATGGAATATCACTCAACCATGAAATCAACGTCATAAGGCTCGGTGCAGCATGATGAGTGGATTTAGGTATGACGATTCTACGTGAAATAAGTCACACAGAAAAAGACACTTATCATAAGATATCACTTAGAGAGGGAATGTAAAAACCGCTACACTTGAACTGAATTACAAAACAGAAGAGAGTCACACGTTTAGAAAACACACTATGGCTGCTTAACGGGAAAGGTGAGGTGGGGTGATGCATAAAACCGGGGTTTCAAATTAGCTCAGATACCGTTCCATAAACCCAATATGTAATAGACAAGACCTACTCCTTGCTCAATGAACGGGACTGAACACCCCCTATTCACCGCCCAAGAATATATCTGACTAGTAAGAATCTTAAAACCTATGTATTGAAATCTCTCTGTAAGTGAGTCACGTGGGGGTAAAGCGTCATAAACACAGCACTGAAAAGCAGCTAAACCCCATTATAAAAATCAATTACTTTAAAAAACCCGTGAAACAAAGACAGTGAAAGAGAGAGAAATTCTTACAAAATTCTTTCAGGGGCTGTGATGCCACCTGGGTTGACCATATCTAGACCCACAGCTGATTGACACATAAGGGTGGACACTCTTGGGGCTGAGAGGTTTGGTGAGGTTGGGTGAGCAAACGCAGACCCTTGAAAGTAATACTGCGTGGTACCCATCCCATGGGTCCCAAATCTCCAGGTTCAAGGGCACCTTCCTACATCGAAAACATGCATGAGAAACCCAGAAGATGGTACACCGTGTGATCGGGAAAGGTTTCTAAAAGGCACCTCATTTCTCACCTCCTTGTGCTCGGGTTCGCCATTCCAGCCGCTTTCCTAGCAATCTCCCTCCTTGGAGAATCAGCACCTTTTACCTCCTATTCCGTACAGGTTGCAATTTGTCCTGAGGATGAACGGGAAGAGGGGGAACCAATGAGAGACTAGCTCTAGGTCTTGGGACAGGCACAGGTCACTCTATTTTCCCATCAGAAAGAAGAATTAACCACAGGCTCAGCCTGCCGCCCGGAAGCAGAATAGGGCCTGAAGCAATCCTGCGCTTTTGCGGCCAGCTCCCAAGAAAGCGAGTTGAAAAATGGAGCTCAGGGGCACTGCAATTCACAAACCTGCAGAGTTATAAATCATAACTCTCGTCCACAAATATATTGAGGGAAGGCAACGAAGAGGATTTGAAAGCAAGGCAGAATTGCAGGAAACAGATTTCAGGAGGGAGATTCGAATCACCTTTAAAGCAGAGGAAAAGCGGCAAAACCTCGACAATGATGCCCTTGGCCAAAAAGGGCGTATGCGTTTTTTCCTGAATATATTCAGAAAAAAACGCATACACCCTTTTTGGCCAACCAAGCAACCTGCAAAGGCAAATCAGCGCTACAAAGAAGTCTCGCTTCCCATCGGTCAAAAGGGCCATGCTGAATAAAGTGTCAAAACCAGCAATGCAGGACAGGCCATGGAGAAACGGGAGCCTTGCTACGCTGATGGGCGGGATGTAAATTGCCAACAGCCACTCTGGAGAGGTGTACGGTGTGTCTTGAAATATCTAAAAAACTCAGCTTAGAGAGCATAGGGCACTTCCACTCATGGGCGTATAAATTGGGAAAACTAAAAATCAGCAAGACACAGGCACCCCAAAGTTTAGGGCTGCTCTGTTGACAAGAACCTCCACTTCCTTACACCTTAAATATCCCAGGAAAGAGAAAAATGGATAAAGAAGTTGTGGTCCTTATGTACAATGGAATATCACTCAGCCATGAAATCTACGTCATAAGGCTCGTAGCAGCATGATGAGTGGATATAGGTACGACGATTCTACGTGAAATAAGTCACACAGAAAAAGACACTTATCATAAGATATCACTTATAGAGGGAATGTAAAAACCGCTACACTTGAACTGAATTACAAAACAGAAGAGAGTCACACGTTTAGAAAACACACTATGGCTGCTTAACGGGAAAGGTGAGGTGCGGTGATGCATAAAACCGGGGTTTCAAATTAGCTCAGATACCGTTCCATAAACCCAATATGTAATAGACAAGACCTACTCCTTGCTCAATGAACGGGACTGAACACCCCCTATTCACCGCCCAAGAATATATCTGACTAGTAAGAATCTTAAAACCTATGTATTGAAATCTCTCTGTAAGTGAGTCACGTGGGGGTAAAGCGTCATAAACACAGCACTGAAAAGCAGCTAAACCCCATTATAAAAATCAATTACTTTAAAAAACCCGTGAAACAAAGACAGTGAAAGAGAGAGAAATTCTTACAAAATTCTTTCAGGGGCTGTGATGCCACCTGGGTTGACCATATCTAGACCCACAGCTGATTGAGACGTAAGGGTGGACACTCTTGGGGCTGAGAGGTTTGGTGAGGTTGGGTGAGCAAACGCAGACCCTTGAAAGTAATGCTGCGTGGTACCCATCCCATGGGTCCCAAATCTCCAGGTTCAAGGGCACCTTCCTACATCGAAAACATGCATGAGAAACCCAGAAGATGGTACACCGTGTGATCGGGAAAGGTTTCTAAAAGGCACCTCATTTCTCACCTCCTTGTGCTCGGGTTCGCCATTCCAGCCGCTTTCCTAGCAATCTCCCTCCTTGGAGAATCAGCACCTTTTACCTCCTATTCCGTACAGGTTGCAATTTGTCCTGAGGATGAACGGGAAGAGGGGGAACCAATGAGAGACTAGCTCTAGGTCTTGGGACAGGCACAGGTCACTCTATTTTCCCATCAGAAAGAAGAATTAACCACAGGCTCAGCCTGCCGCCCGGAAGCAGAATAGGGCCTGAAGCAATCCTGCGCTTTTGCGGCCAGCTCCCAAGAAAGCGAGTTGAAAAATGGAGCTCAGGGGCACTGCAATTCACAAACCTGCAGAGTTATAAATGATAACTCTCGTCCACAAATATATTGAGGGAAGGCAACGAAGAGGATTTGAAAGCAAGGCAGAATTGCAGGAAACAGATTTCAGGAGGGAGATTCGAATCGCCTTTAAAGCAGAGGAAAAGCGGCAAAACCTCGACAATGATGCCCTTGGCCAAAAAGGGCGTATGCGTTTTTTCCTGAATATATTCAGGAAAAAACGCAAACGCCCTTTTTGGCCAACCAAGCAACCTGGAAAGGCAAATCAGCGCTACAAAGAAGTCTCGCTTCCCATCGGTCAAAAGGGCCATGCTGAATAAAGTGTCAAAACCAGCAATGCAGGACAGGCCATGGAGAAACGGGAGCCTTGCTACGCTGATGGGCGGGATGTAAATTGCCAACAGCCACTCTGGAGAGGTGTACGGTGTGTCTTGAAATATCTAAAAAACTCAGCTTAGAGAGCATAGGGCACTTCCACTCATGGGCGTATAAATTGGGAAAACTAAAAATCAGCAAGACACAGGCACCCCAAAGTTTAGGGCTGCTCTGTTGACAAGAACCTCCACTTCCTTACACCTTAAATATCCCAGGAAAGAGAAAAATGGATAAAGAAGTTGTGGTCCTTATGTACAATGGAATATCACTCAACCATGAAATCAACGTCATAAGGCTCGGTGCAGCATGATGAGTGGATTTAGGTATGACGATTCTACGTGAAATAAGTCACACAGAAAAAGACACTTATCATAAGATATCACTTATAGAGGGAATGTAAAAACCGCTACACTTGAACTGAATTACAAAACAGAAGAGAGTCACACGTTTAGAAAACACACTATGGCTGCTTAACGGGAAAGGTGAGGTGGGGTGATGCATAAAACCGGGGTTTCAAATTAGCTCAGATACCGTTCCATAAACCCAATATGTAATAGACAAGACCTACTCCTTGCTCAATGAACGGGACTGAACACCCCCTATTCACCGCCCAAGAATATATCTGACTAGTAAGAATCTTAAAACCTATGTATTGAAATCTCTCTGTAAGTGAGTCACGTGGGGGTAAAGCGTCATAAACACAGCACTGAAAAGCAGCTAAACCCCATTATAAAAATCAATTACTTTAAAAAACCCGTGAAACAAAGACAGTGAAAGAGAGAGAAATTCTTACAAAATTCTTTCAGGGGCTGTGATGCCACCTGGGTTGACCATATCTAGACCCACAGCTGATTGACACATAAGGGTGGACACTCTTGGGGCTGAGAGGTTTGGTGAGGTTGGGTGAGCAAACGCAGACCCTTGAAAGTAATACTGCGTGGTACCCATCACATGGGTCCCAAATCTCCAGGTTCAAGGGCACCTTCCTACATCGAAAACATGCATGAGAAACCCAGAAGATGGTATACCGTGTGATCGGGAAAGGTTTCTGAAACGCACCTCATTTCTCACCTCCTTGTGCTCGGGTTCGCCATTCCAGCCGCTTTCCTAGCAATCTCCCTCCTTGGAGAATCAGCACCTTTAACCTCCTGTTCCGTACAGGTTGCAATTTGTCCTGAGGATGAACGGGAAGAGGGGGAACCAATGAGAGACTAGCTCTAGGTCTTGGGACAGGCACAGGTCACTCTATTTTCCCATCAGAAAGAAGAATTAACCACAGGCTCAGCCTGCCGCCCGGAAGCAGAATAGGGCCTGAAGCAATCCTGTGCTTTTGCGGCCAGCTCCCAAGAAAGCGAGTTGAAAAATGGAGCTCAGGGGCACTGCAATTCACAAACCTGCAGAGTTATAAATGATAACTCTCGTCCACAAATATATTGAGGGAAGGCAACGAAGAGGATTTGAAAGCAAGGCAGAATTGTAGGAAACAGATTTCAGGAGGGAGATTCGAATCGCCTTTAAAGCACAGGAAAAGCGGCAAAACCTCGACAATGATGCCCTTGGCCAAAAAGGGCGTATGCGTTTTTTCCTGAATATATTCAGAAAAAAACGCATACACCCATTTGGCCAACCAAGCAACCTGCAAAGGCAAATCAGCGCTACAAAGAAGTCTCGCTTCCCATCGGTCAAAAGGGCCATGCTGAATAAAGTGTCAAAACCAGCAATGCAGGACAGGCCATGGAGAAACGGGAGCCTTGCTACGCTGATGGGCGGGATGTAAATTGCCAACAGCCACTCTGGAGAGGTGTACGGTGTGTCTTGAAATATCTAAAAAACTCAGCTTAGAGAGCATAGGGCACTTCCACTCATGGGCGTATAAATTGGGAAAACTAAAAATCAGCAAGACACAGGCACCCCAAAGTTTAGGGCTGCTCTGTTGACAACAACCTCCACTTCCTTACACCTTAAATATCCCAGGAAAGAGAAAAATGGATAAAGAAGTTGTGGTCCTTATGTACAATGGAATATCACTCAGCTATGAAATCTACGTCATAAGGCTCGTAGCAGCATGATGAGTGGATATAGGTACGACGATTCTACGTGAAATAAGTCACACAGAAAAAGACACTTATCATAAGATATCACTTAGAGAGGGAATGTAAAAACCGCTACACTTGAACTGAATTACAAAACAGAAGAGAGTCACACGTTTAGAAAACACACTATGGCTGCTTAACGGGAAAGGTGAGGTGCGGTGATGCATAAAACCGGGGTTTCAAATTAGCTCAGATACCGTTCCATAAACCCAATATGTAATAGACAAGACCTACTCCTTGCTCAGTAAACGGGACTCAACACCCCCTATTCACCGCTCAAAAATATATCTGACTAGTAAGAATCTTAAAACCTATGTATTGAAATCTCTCTGTATGTGAGTCAAGTGGGTGTAAAGCGTCATAAACACAGCACTGAAAAGCAGCTAAACCCCATTATAAAAATCAATTACTTTTAAAAACCCATGAAACAAAGACAGTGAAAGAGAGAGAAATTCTTACAAAATTCTTTCAGGGGCTGTGATGCCACCTGGGTTGACCATATCTAGGCCCACAGCTGATTGAGACGTAAGGGTGGACACTCTTGGGGCTGAGAGGTTTGGTGAGGTTGGGTGAGCAAACGCAGACCCTTGAAAGTAATGCTGCGTGGTACCCATCCCATGGGTCCCAAACCTCCAGGTTCAAGGGCACCTTCCTACATCGAAAACATGCATGAGAAACCCAGAAGATGGTACACCGTGTGATCGGGAAAGGTTTCTAAAAGGCACCTCATTTCTCACCTCCTTGTGCTCGGGTTCGCCATTCCAGCCGCTTTCCTAGCAATCTCCCTCCTTGGAGAATCAGCACCTTTAACCTCCTATTCCGTACAGGTTGCAATTTGTCCTGAGGATGAACGGGAAGAGGGGGAACCAATGAGAGACTAGCTCTAGGTCTTGGGACAGGCACAGGTCACTCTATTTTCCCATCAGAAAGAAGAATTAACCACAGGCTCAGCCTGCCGCCCGGAAGCAGAATAGGGCCTGAAGCAATCCTGCGCTTTTGCGGCCAGCTCCCAAGAAAGCGAGTTGAAAAATGGAGCTCAGGGGTACTGCAATTCACAAACCTGCAGAGTTATAAATGATAACTCTCGTCCACAAATATATTGAGGGAAGGCAACGAAGAGGATTTGAAAGCAAGGCAGAATTGCAGGAAACAGATTTCAGGAGGGAGATTCGAATCGCCTTTAAAGCAGAGGAAAAGCGGCAAAACCTCGACAATGATGCCCTTGGCCAAAAAGGGCGTATGCGTTTTTTCCTGAATATATTCAGGAAAAAACGCAAACGCCCTTTTTGGCCAACCAAGCAACCTGGAAAGGCAAATCAGCGCTACAAAGAAGTCTCGCTTCCCATCGGTCAAAAGGGCCATGCTGAATAAAGTGTCAAAACCAGCAATGCAGGACAGGCCATGGAGAAACGGGAGCCTTGCTACGCTGATGGGCGGGATGTAAATTGCCAACAGCCACTCTGGAGAGGTGTACGGTGTGTCTTGAAATATCTAAAAAACTCAGCTTAGAGAGCATAGGGCACTTCCACTCATGGGCGTATAAATTGGGAAAACTAAAAATCAGCAAGACACAGGCACCCCAAAGTTTAGGGCTGCTCTGTTGACAAGAACCTCCACTTCCTTACACCTTAAATATCCCAGGAAAGAGAAAAATGGATAAAGAAGTTGTGGTCCTTATGTACAATGGAATATCACTCAACCATGAAATCAACGTCATAAGGCTCGGTGCAGCATGATGAGTGGATTTAGGTATGACGATTCTACGTGAAATAAGTCACACAGAAAAAGACACTTATCATAAGATATCACTTATAGAGGGAATGTAAAAACCGCTACACTTGAACTGAATTACAAAACAGAAGAGAGTCACACGTTTAGAAAACACACTATGGCTGCTTAACGGGAAAGGTGAGGTGGGGTGATGCATAAAACCGGGGTTTCAAATTAGCTCAGATACCGTTCCATAAACCCAATATGTAATAGACAAGACCTACTCCTTGCTCAATGAACGGGACTGAACACCCCCTATTCACCGCCCAAGAATATATCTGACTAGTAAGAATCTTAAAACCTATGTATTGAAATCTCTCTGTAAGTGAGTCACGTGGGGGTAAAGCGTCATAAACACAGCACTGAAAAGCAGCTAAACCCCATTATAAAAATCAATTACTTTAAAAAACCCGTGAAACAAAGACAGTGAAAGAGAGAGAAATTCTTACAAAATTCTTTCAGGGGCTGTGATGCCACCTGGGTTGACCATATCTAGACCCACAGCTGATTGACACATAAGGGTGGACACTCTTGGGGCTGAGAGGTTTGGTGAGGTTGGGTGAGCAAACGCAGACCCTTGAAAGTAATACTGCGTGGTACCCATCACATGGGTCCCAAATCTCCAGGTTCAAGGGCACCTTCCTACATCGAAAACATGCATGAGAAACCCAGAAGATGGTATACCGTGTGATCGGGAAAGGTTTCTAAAACGCACCTCATTTCTCACCTCCTTGTGCTCGGGTTCGCCATTCCAGCCGCTTTCCTAGCAATCTCCCTCCTTGGAGAATCAGCACCTTTAACCTCCTGTTCCGTACAGGTTGCAATTTGTCCTGAGGATGAACGGGAAGAGGGGGAACCAATGAGAGACTAGCTCTAGGTCTTGGGACAGGCACAGGTCACTCTATTTTCCCATCAGAAAGAAGAATTAACCACAGGCTCAGCCTGCCGCCCGGAAGCAGAATAGGGCCTGAAGCAATCCTGTGCTTTTGCGGCCAGCTCCCAAGAAAGCGAGTTGAAAAATGGAGCTCAGGGGCACTGCAATTCACAAACCTGCAGAGTTATAAATGATAACTCTCGTCCACAAATATATTGAGGGAAGGCAACGAAGAGGATTTGAAAGCAAGGCAGAATTGTAGGAAACAGATTTCAGGAGGGAGATTCAAATCGCCTTTAAAGCAGAGGAAAAGCGGCAAAACCTCGACAATGATGCCCTTGGCCAAAAAGGGCGTATGCGTTTTTTCCTGAATATATTCAGAAAAAAACGCATACACCCTTTTTGGCCAACCAAGCAACCTGCAAAGGCAAATCAGCGCTACAAAGAAGTCTCGCTTCCCATCGGTCAAAAGGGCCATGCTGAATAAAGTGTCAAAACCAGCAATGCAGGACAGGCCATGGAGAAACGGGAGCCTTGCTACGCTGATGGGCGGGATGTAAATTGCCAACAGCCACTCTGGAGAGGTGTACGGTGTGTCTTGAAATATCTAAAAAACTCAGCTTAGAGAGCATAGGGCACTTCCACTCATGGGCGTATAAATTGGGAAAACTAAAAATCAGCAAGACACAGGCACCCCAAAGTTTAGGGCTGCTCTGTTGACAACAACCTCCACTTCCTTACACCTTAAATATCCCAGGAAAGAGAAAAATGGATAAAGAAGTTGTGGTCCTTATGTACAATGGAATATCACTCAGCCATGAAATCTACGTCATAAGGCTCGTAGCAGCATGATGAGTGGATATAGGTACGACGATTCTACGTGAAATAAGTCACACAGAAAAAGACACTTATCATAAGATATCACTTAGAGAGGGAATGTAAAAACCGCTACACTTGAACTGAATTACAAAACAGAAGAGAGTCACACGTTTAGAAAACACACTATGGCTGCTTAACGGGAAAGGTGAGGTGCGGTGATGCATAAAACCGGGGTTTCAAATTAGCTCAGATACCGTTCCATAAACCCAATATGTAATAGACAAGACCTACTCCTTGCTCAGTAAACGGGACTCAACACCCCCTATTCACCGCTCAAAAATATATCTGACTAGTAAGAATCTTAAAACCTATGTATTGAAATCTCTCTGTATGTGAGTCAAGTGGGTGTAAAGCGTCATAAACACAGCACTGAAAAGCAGCTATACCCCATTATAAAAATCAATTACTTTAAAAAACCCGTGAAACAAAGACAGTGAAAGAGAGAGAAATTCTTACAAAATTCTTTCAGGGGCTGTGATGCCACCTGGGTTGACCATATCTAGACCCACAGCTGATTGAGACGTAAGGGTGGACACTCTTGGGGCTGAGAGGTTTGGTGAGGTTGGGTGAGCAAACGCAGACCCTTGAAAGTAATGCTGCGTGGTACCCATCCCATGGGTCCCAAACCTCCAGGTTCAAGGGCACCTTCCTACATCGAAAACATGCATGAGAAACCCAGAAGATGGTACACCGTGTGATCGGGAAAGGTTTCTAAAAGGCACCTCATTTCTCACCTCCTTGTGCTCGGGTTCGCCATTCCAGCCGCTTTCCTAGCAATCTCCCTCCTTGGAGAATCAGCACCTTTAACCTCCTATTCCGTACAGGTTGCAATTTGTCCTGAGGATGAACGGGAAGAGGGGGAACCAATGAGAGACTAGCTCTAGGTCTTGGGACAGGCACAGGTCACTCTATTTTCCCATCAGAAAGAAGAATTAACCACAGGCTCAGCCTGCCGCCCGGAAGCAGAATAGGGCCTGAAGCAATCCTGCGCTTTTGCGGCCAGCTCCCAAGAAAGCGAGTTGAAAAATGGAGCTCAGGGGCACTGCAATTCACAAACCTGCAGAGTTATAAATGATAACTCTCGTCCACAAATATATTGAGGGAAGGCAACGAAGAGGATTTGAAAGCAAGGCAGAATTGCAGGAAACAGATTTCAGGAGGGAGATTCGAATCGCCTTTAAAGCAGAGGAAAAGCGGCAAAACCTCGACAATGATGCCCTTGGCCAAAAAGGGCGTATGCGTTTTTTCCTGAATATATTCAGGAAAAAACGCAAACGCCCTTTTTGGCCAACCAAGCAACCTGGAAAGGCAAATCAGCGCTACAAAGAAGTCTCGCTTCCCATCGGTCAAAAGGGCCATGCTGAATAAAGTGTCAAAACCAGCAATGCAGGACAGGCCATGGAGAAACGGGAGCCTTGCTACGCTGATGGGCGGGATGTAAATTGCCAACAGCCACTCTGGAGAGGTGTACGGTGTGTCTTGAAATATCTAAAAAACTCAGCTTAGAGAGCATAGGGCACTTCCACTCATGGGCGTATAAATTGGGAAAACTAAAAATCAGCAAGACACAGGCACCCCAAAGTTTAGGGCTGCTCTGTTGACAAGAACCTCCACTTCCTTACACCTTAAATATCCCAGGAAAGAGAAAAATGGATAAAGAAGTTGTGGTCCTTATGTACAATGGAATATCACTCAACCATGAAATCAACGTCATAAGGCTCGGTGCAGCATGATGAGTGGATTTAGGTATGACGATTCTACGTGAAATAAGTCACACAGAAAAAGACACTTATCATAAGATATCACTTATAGAGGGAATGTAAAAACCGCTACACTTGAACTGAATTACAAAACAGAAGAGAGTCACACGTTTAGAAAACACACTATGGCTGCTTAACGGGAAAGGTGAGGTGGGGTGATGCATAAAACCGGGGTTTCAAATTAGCTCAGATACCGTTCCATAAACCCAATATGTAATAGACAAGACCTACTCCTTGCTCAATGAACGGGACTGAACACCCCCTATTCACCGCCCAAGAATATATCTGACTAGTAAGAATCTTAAAACCTATGTATTGAAATCTCTCTGTAAGTGAGTCACGTGGGGGTAAAGCGTCATAAACACAGCACTGAAAAGCAGCTAAACCCCATTATAAAAATCAATTACTTTAAAAAACCCGTGAAACAAAGACAGTGAAAGAGAGAGAAATTCTTACAAAATTCTTTCAGGGGCTGTGATGCCACCTGGGTTGACCATATCTAGACCCACAGCTGATTGACACATAAGGGTGGACACTCTTGGGGCTGAGAGGTTTGGTGAGGTTGGGTGAGCAAACGCAGACCCTTGAAAGTAATACTGCGTGGTACCCATCACATGGGTCCCAAATCTCCAGGTTCAAGGGCACCTTCCTACATCGAAAACATGCATGAGAAACCCAGAAGATGGTATACCGTGTGATCGGGAAAGGTTTCTGAAACGCACCTCATTTCTCACCTCCTTGTGCTCGGGTTCGCCATTCCAGCCGCTTTCCTAGCAATCTCCCTCCTTGGAGAATCAGCACCTTTAACCTCCTGTTCCGTACAGGTTGCAATTTGTCCTGAGGATGAACGGGAAGAGGGGGAACCAATGAGAGACTAGCTCTAGGTCTTGGGACAGGCACAGGTCACTCTATTTTCCCATCAGAAAGAAGAATTAACCACAGGCTCAGCCTGCCGCCCGGAAGCAGAATAGGGCCTGAAGCAATCCTGTGCTTTTGCGGCCAGCTCCCAAGAAAGCGAGTTGAAAAATGGAGCTCAGGGGCACTGCAATTCACAAACCTGCAGAGTTATAAATGATAACTCTCGTCCACAAATATATTGAGGGAAGGCAACGAAGAGGATTTGAAAGCAAGGCAGAATTGTAGGAAACAGATTTCAGGAGGGAGATTCGAATCGCCTTTAAAGCAGAGGAAAAGCGGCAAAACCTCGACAATGATGCCCTTGGCCAAAAAGGGCGTATGCGTTTTTTCCTGAATATATTCAGAAAAAAACGCATACACCCATTTGGCCAACCAAGCAACCTGCAAAGGCAAATCAGCGCTACAAAGAAGTCTCGCTTCCCATCGGTCAAAAGGGCCATGCTGAATAAAGTGTCAAAACCAGCAATGCAGGACAGGCCATGGAGAAACGGGAGCCTTGCTACGCTGATGGGCGGGATGTAAATTGCCAACAGCCACTCTGGAGAGGTGTACGGTGTGTCTTGAAATATCTAAAAAACTCAGCTTAGAGAGCATAGGGCACTTCCACTCATGGGCGTATAAATTGGGAAAACTAAAAATCAGCAAGACACAGGCACCCCAAAGTTTAGGGCTGCTCTGTTGACAACAACCTCCACTTCCTTACACCTTAAATATCCCAGGAAAGAGAAAAATGGATAAAGAAGTTGTGGTCCTTATGTACAATGGAATATCACTCAGCCATGAAATCTACGTCATAAGGCTCGTAGCAGCATGATGAGTGGATATAGGTACGACGATTCTACGTGAAATAAGTCACACAGAAAAAGACACTTATCATAAGATATCACTTAGAGAGGGAATGTAAAAACCGCTACACTTGAACTGAATTACAAAACAGAAGAGAGTCACACGTTTAGAAAACACACTATGGCTGCTTAACGGGAAAGGTGAGGTGCGGTGATGCATAAAACCGGGGTTTCAAATTAGCTCAGATACCGTTCCATAAACCCAATATGTAATAGACAAGACCTACTCCTTGCTCAGTAAACGGGACTCAACACCCCCTATTCACCGCTCAAAAATATATCTGACTAGTAAGAATCTTAAAACCTATGTATTGAAATCTCTCTGTATGTGAGTCAAGTGGGTGTAAAGCGTCATAAACACAGCACTGAAAAGCAGCTATACCCCATTATAAAAATCAATTACTTTAAAAAACCCGTGAAACAAAGACAGTGAAAGAGAGAGAAATTCTTACAAAATTCTTTCAGGGGCTGTGATGCCACCTGGGTTGACCATATCTAGACCCACAGCTGATTGAGACGTAAGGGTGGACACTCTTGGGGCTGAGAGGTTTGGTGAGGTTGGGTGAGCAAACGCAGACCCTTGAAAGTAATGCTGCGTGGTACCCATCCCATGGGTCCCAAATCTCCAGGTTCAAGGGCACCTTCCTACATCGAAAACATGCATGAGAAACCCAGAAGATGGTACACCGTGTGATCGGGAAAGGTTTCTAAAAGGCACCTCATTTCTCACCTCCTTGTGCTCGGGTTCGCCATTCCAGCCGCTTTCCTAGCAATCTCCCTCCTTGGAGAATCAGCACCTTTAACCTCCTATTCCGTACAGGTTGCAATTTGTCCTGAGGATGAACGGGAAGAGGGGGAACCAATGAGAGACTAGCTCTAGGTCTTGGGACAGGCACAGGTCACTCTATTTTCCCATCAGAAAGAAGAATTAACCACAGGCTCAGCCTGCCGCCCGGAAGCAGAATAGGGCCTGAAGCAATCCTGCGCTTTTGCGGCCAGCTCCCAAGAAAGCGAGTTGAAAAATGGAGCTCAGGGGCACTGCAATTCACAAACCTGCAGAGTTATAAATGATAACTCTCGTCCACAAATATATTGAGGGAAGGCAACGAAGAGGATTTGAAAGCAAGGCAGAATTGCAGGAAACAGATTTCAGGAGGGAGATTCGAATCGCCTTTAAAGCAGAGGAAAAGCGGCAAAACCTCGACAATGATGCCCTTGGCCAAAAAGGGCGTATGCGTTTTTTCCTGAATATATTCAGGAAAAAACGCAAACGCCCTTTTTGGCCAACCAAGCAACCTGGAAAGGCAAATCAGCGCTACAAAGAAGTCTCGCTTCCCATCGGTCAAAAGGGCCATGCTGAATAAAGTGTCAAAACCAGCAATGCAGGACAGGCCATGGAGAAACGGGAGCCTTGCTACGCTGATGGGCGGGATGTAAATTGCCAACAGCCACTCTGGAGAGGTGTACGGTGTGTCTTGAAATATCTAAAAAACTCAGCTTAGAGAGCATAGGGCACTTCCACTCATGGGCGTATAAATTGGGAAAACTAAAAATCAGCAAGACACAGGCACCCCAAAGTTTAGGGCTGCTCTGTTGACAAGAACCTCCACTTCCTTACACCTTAAATATCCCAGGAAAGAGAAAAATGGATAAAGAAGTTGTGGTCCTTATGTACAATGGAATATCACTCAACCATGAAATCAACGTCATAAGGCTCGGTGCAGCATGATGAGTGGATTTAGGTATGACGATTCTACGTGAAATAAGTCACACAGAAAAAGACACTTATCATAAGATATCACTTATAGAGGGAATGTAAAAACCGCTACACTTGAACTGAATTACAAAACAGAAGAGAGTCACACGTTTAGAAAACACACTATGGCTGCTTAACGGGAAAGGTGAGGTGGGGTGATGCATAAAACCGGGGTTTCAAATTAGCTCAGATACCGTTCCATAAACCCAATATGTAATAGACAAGACCTACTCCTTGCTCAATGAACGGGACTGAACACCCCCTATTCACCGCCCAAGAATATATCTGACTAGTAAGAATCTTAAAACCTATGTATTGAAATCTCTCTGTAAGTGAGTCACGTGGGGGTAAAGCGTCATAAACACAGCACTGAAAAGCAGCTAAACCCCATTATAAAAATCAATTACTTTAAAAAACCCGTGAAACAAAGACAGTGAAAGAGAGAGAAATTCTTACAAAATTCTTTCAGGGGCTGTGATGCCACCTGGGTTGACCATATCTAGACCCACAGCTGATTGACACATAAGGGTGGACACTCTTGGGGCTGAGAGGTTTGGTGAGGTTGGGTGAGCAAACGCAGACCCTTGAAAGTAATACTGCGTGGTACCCATCACATGGGTCCCAAATCTCCAGGTTCAAGGGCACCTTCCTACATCGAAAACATGCATGAGAAACCCAGAAGATGGTATACCGTGTGATCGGGAAAGGTTTCTAAAACGCACCTCATTTCTCACCTCCTTGTGCTCGGGTTCGCCATTCCAGCCGCTTTCCTAGCAATCTCCCTCCTTGGAGAATCAGCACCTTTAACCTCCTGTTCCGTACAGGTTGCAATTTGTCCTGAGGATGAACGGGAAGAGGGGGAACCAATGAGAGACTAGCTCTAGGTCTTGGGACAGGCACAGGTCACTCTATTTTCCCATCAGAAAGAAGAATTAACCACAGGCTCAGCCTGCCGCCCGGAAGCAGAATAGGGCCTGAAGCAATCCTGTGCTTTTGCGGCCAGCTCCCAAGAAAGCGAGTTGAAAAATGGAGCTCAGGGGCACTGCAATTCACAAACCTGCAGAGTTATAAATGATAACTCTCGTCCACAAATATATTGAGGGAAGGCAACGAAGAGGATTTGAAAGCAAGGCAGAATTGTAGGAAACAGATTTCAGGAGGGAGATTCAAATCGCCTTTAAAGCAGAGGAAAAGCGGCAAAACCTCGACAATGATGCCCTTGGCCAAAAAGGGCGTATGCGTTTTTTTCTGAATATATTCAGAAAAAAACGCATACACCCTTTTTGGCCAACCAAGCAACCTGCAAAGGCAAATCAGCGCTACAAAGAAGTCTCGCTTCCCATCGGTCAAAAGGGCCATGCTGAATAAAGTGTCAAAACCAGCAATGCAGGACAGGCCATGGAGAAACGGGAGCCTTGCTACGCTGATGGGCGGGATGTAAATTGCCAACAGCCACTCTGGAGAGGTGTACGGTGTGTCTTGAAATATCTAAAAAACTCAGCTTAGAGAGCATAGGGCACTTCCACTCATGGGCGTATAAATTGGGAAAACTAAAAATCAGCAAGACACAGGCACCCCAAAGTTTAGGGCTGCTCTGTTGACAACAACCTCCACTTCCTTACACCTTAAATATCCCAGGAAAGAGAAAAATGGATAAAGAAGTTGTGGTCCTTATGTACAATGGAATATCACTCAGCCATGAAATCTACGTCATAAGGCTCGTAGCAGCATGATGAGTGGATATAGGTACGACGATTCTACGTGAAATAAGTCACACAGAAAAAGACACTTATCATAAGATATCACTTAGAGAGGGAATGTAAAAACCGCTACACTTGAACTGAATTACAAAACAGAAGAGAGTCACACGTTTAGAAAACACACTATGGCTGCTTAACGGGAAAGGTGAGGTGCGGTGATGCATAAAACCGGGGTTTCAAATTAGCTCAGATACCGTTCCATAAACCCAATATGTAATAGACAAGACCTACTCCTTGCTCAGTAAACGGGACTCAACACCCCCTATTCACCGCTCAAAAATATATCTGACTAGTAAGAATCTTAAAACCTATGTATTGAAATCTCTCTGTATGTGAGTCAAGTGGGTGTAAAGCGTCATAAACACAGCACTGAAAAGCAGCTAAACCCCATTATAAAAATCAATTACTTTAAAAAACCCGTGAAACAAAGACAGTGAAAGAGAGAGAAATTCTTACAAAATTCTTTCAGGGGCTGTGATGCCACCTGGGTTGACCATATCTAGACCCACAGCTGATTGAGACGTAAGGGTGGACACTCTTGGGGCTGAGAGGTTTGGTGAGGTTGGGTGAGCAAACGCAGACCCTTGAAAGTAATGCTGCGTGGTACCCATCCCATGGGTCCCAAACCTCCAGGTTCAAGGGCACCTTCCTACATCGAAAACATGCATGAGAAACCCAGAAGATGGTACACCGTGTGATCGGGAAAGGTTTCTAAAAGGCACCTCATTTCTCACCTCCTTGTGCTCGGGTTCGCCATTCCAGCCACTTTCCTAGCAATCTCCCTCCTTGGAGAATCAGCACCTTTAACCTCCTATTCCGTACAGGTTGCAATTTGTCCTGAGGATGAACGGGAAGAGGGGGAACCAATGAGAGACTAGCTCTAGGTCTTGGGACAGGCACAGGTCACTCTATTTTCCCATCAGAAAGAAGAATTAACCACAGGCTCAGCCTGCCGCCCGGAAGCAGAATAGGGCCTGAAGCAATCCTGCGCTTTTGCGGCCAGCTCCCAAGAAAGCGAGTTGAAAAATGGAGCTCAGGGGCACTGCAATTCACAAACCTGCAGAGTTATAAATGATAACTCTCGTCCACAAATATATTGAGGGAAGGCAACGAAGAGGATTTGAAAGCAAGGCAGAATTGCAGGAAACAGATTTCAGGAGGGAGATTCGAATCGCCTTTAAAGCAGAGGAAAAGCGGCAAAACCTCGACAATGATGCCCTTGGCCAAAAAGGGCGTATGCGTTTTTTCCTGAATATATTCAGAAAAAAACGCATACACCCTTTTTGGCCAACCAAGCAACCTGCAAAGGCAAATCAGCGCTACAAAGAAGTCTCGCTTCCCATCGGTCAAAAGGGCCATGCTGAATAAAGTGTCAAAACCAGCAATGCAGGACAGGCCATGGAGAAACGGGAGCCTTGCTACGCTGATGGGCGGGATGTAAATTGCCAACAGCCACTCTGGAGAGCTGTACGGTGTGTCTTGAAATATCTAAAAAACTCAGCTTAGAGAGCATAGGGCACTTCCACTCATGGGCGTATAAATTGGGAAAACTAAAAATCAGCAAGACACAGGCACCCCAAAGTTTAGGGCTGCTCTGTTGACAACAACCTCCACTTCCTTACACCTTAAATATCCCAGGAAAGAGAAAAATGGATAAAGAAGTTGTGGTCCTTATGTACAATGGAATATCACTCAGCCATGAAATCTACGTCATAAGGCTCGTAGCAGCATGATGAGTGGATATAGGTACGACGATTCTACGTGAAATAAGTCACACAGAAAAAGACACTTATCATAAGATATCACTTATAGAGGGAATGTAAAAACCGCTACACTTGAACTGAATTACAAAACAGAAGAGAGTCACACGTTTAGAAAACACACTATGGCTGCTTAACGGGAAAGGTGAGGTGGGGTGATGCATAAAACCGGGGTTTCAAATTAGCTCAGATACCGTTCCATAAACCCAATATGTAATAGACAAGACCTACTCCTTGCTCAATGAACGGGACTGAACACCCCCTATTCACCGCCCAAGAATATATCTGACTAGTAAGAATCTTAAAACCTATGTATTGAAATCTCTCTGTAAGTGAGTCACGTGGGGGTAAAGCGTCATAAACACAGCACTGAAAAGCAGCTAAACCCAATTATAAAAATCAATTACTTTAAAAAACCCGTGAAACAAAGACAGTGAAAGAGAGAGAAATTCTTACAAAATTCTTTCAGGGGCTGTGATGCCACCTGGGTTGACCATATCTAGACCCACAGCTGATTGAGACGTAAGGGTGGACACTCTTGGGGCTGAGAGGTTTGGTGAGGTTGGGTGAGCAAACGCAGACCCTTGAAAGTAATGCTGCGTGGTACCCATCCCATGGGTCCCAAATCTCCAGGTTCAAGGGCACCTTCCTACATCGAAAACATGCATGAGAAACCCAGAAGATGGTACACCGTGTGATCGGGAAAGGTTTCTAAAAGGCACCTCATTTCTCACCTCCTTGTGCTCAGGTTCGCCATTCCAGCCGCTTTCCTAGCAATCTCCCTCCTTGGAGAATCAGCACCTTTAACCTCCTACTCCGTACAGGTTGCAATTTGTCCTGAGGATGAACGGGAAGAGGGGGAACCAATGAGAGACTAGCTCTAGGTCTTGGGACAGGCACAGGTCACTCTATTTTCCCATCAGAAAGAAGAATTAACCACAGGCTCAGCCTGCCGCCCGGAAGCAGAATAGGGCCTGAAGCAATCCTGCGCTTTTGCGGCCAGCTCCCAAGAAAGCGAGTTGAAAAATGGAGCTCAGGGGCACTGCAATTCACAAACCTGCAGAGTTATAAATGATAACTCTCGTCCACAAATATATTGAGGGAAGGCAACGAAGAGGATTTGAAAGCAAGGCAGAATTGCAGGAAACAGATTTCAGGAGGGAGATTCGAATCGCCTTTAAAGCAGAGGAAAAGCGGCAAAACCTCGACAATGATTCCCTTGGCCAAAAAGGGCGTATGCGTTTTTTCCTGAATATATTCAGGAAAAAACGCAAACGCCCTTTTTGGCCAACCAAGCAACCTGGAAAGGCAAATCAGCGCTACAAAGAAGTCTCGCTTCCCATCGGTCAAAAGGGTCATGCTGAATAAAGTGTCAAAACCAGCAATGCAGGACAGGCCATGGAGAAACGGGAGCCTTGCTACGCTGATGGGCGGGATGTAAATTGCCAACAGCCACTCTGGAGAGGTGTACGGTGTGTCTTGAAATATCTAAAAAACTCAGCTTAGAGAGCATAGGGCACTTCCACTCATGGGCGTATAAATTGGGAAAACTAAAAATCAGCAAGACACAGGCACCCCAAAGTTTAGGGCTGCTCTGTTGACAAGAACCTCCACTTCCTTACACCTTAAATATCCCAGGAAAGAGAAAAATGGATAAAGAAGTTGTGGTCCTTATGTACAATGGAATATCACTCAACCATGAAATCAACGTCATAAGGCTCGGTGCAGCATGATGAGTGGATTTAGGTATGACGATTCTACGTGAAATAAGTCACACAGAAAAAGACACTTATCATAAGATATCACTTATAGAGGGAATGTAAAAACCGCTACACTTGAACTGAATTACAAAACAGAAGAGAGTCACACGTTTAGAAAACACACTATGGCTGCTTAACGGGAAAGGTGAGGTGGGGTGATGCATAAAACCGGGGTTTCAAATTAGCTCAGATACCGTTCCATAAACCCAATATGTAATAGACAAGACCTACTCCTTGCTCAATGAACGGGACTGAACACCCCCTATTCACCGCCCAAGAATATATCTGACTAGTAAGAATCTTAAAACCTATGTATTGAAATCTCTCTGTAAGTGAGTCACGTGGGGGTAAAGCGTCATAAACACAGCACTGAAAAGCAGCTAAACCCCATTATAAAAATCAATTACTTTAAAAAACCCGTGAAACAAAGACAGTGAAAGAGAGAGAAATTCTTACAAAATTCTTTCAGGGGCTGTGATGCCACCTGGGTTGACCATATCTAGACCCACAGCTGATTGACACATAAGGGTGGACACTCTTGGGGCTGAGAGGTTTGGTGAGGTTGGGTGAGCAAACGCAGACCCTTGAAAGTAATACTGCGTGGTACCCATCACATGGGTCCCAAATCTCCAGGTTCAAGGGCACCTTCCTACATCGAAAACATGCATGAGAAACCCAGAAGATGGTATACCGTGTGATCGGGAAAGGTTTCTAAAACGCACCTCATTTCTCACCTCCTTGTGCTCGGGTTCGCCATTCCAGCCGCTTTCCTAGCAATCTCCCTCCTTGGAGAATCAGCACCTTTAACCTCCTGTTCCGTACAGGTTGCAATTTGTCCTGAGGATGAACGGGAAGAGGGGGAACCAATGAGAGACTAGCTCTAGGTCTTGGGACAGGCACAGGTCACTCTATTTTCCCATCAGAAAGAAGAATTAACCACAGGCTCAGCCTGCCGCCCGGAAGCAGAATAGGGCCTGAAGCAATCCTGTGCTTTTGCGGCCAGCTCCCAAGAAAGCGAGTTGAAAAATGGAGCTCAGGGGCACTGCAATTCACAAACCTGCAGAGTTATAAATGATAACTCTCGTCCACAAATATATTGAGGGAAGGCAACGAAGAGGATTTGAAAGCAAGGCAGAATTGTAGGAAACAGATTTCAGGAGGGAGATTCGAATCGCCTTTAAAGCACAGGAAAAGCGGCAAAACCTCGACAATGATGCCCTTGGCCAAAAAGGGCGTATGCGTTTTTTCCTGAATATATTCAGAAAAAAACGCATACACCCATTTGGCCAACCAAGCAACCTGCAAAGGCAAATCAGCGCTACAAAGAAGTCTCGCTTCCCATCGGTCAAAAGGGCCATGCTGAATAAAGTGTCAAAACCAGCAATGCAGGACAGGCCATGGAGAAACGGGAGCCTTGCTACGCTGATGGGCGGGATGTAAATTGCCAACAGCCACTCTGGAGAGCTGTACGGTGTGTCTTGAAATATCTAAAAAACTCAGCTTAGAGAGCATAGGGCACTTCCACTCATGGGCGTATAAATTGGGAAAACTAAAAATCAGCAAGACACAGGCACCCCAAAGTTTAGGGCTGCTCTGTTGACAAGAACCTCCACTTCCTTACACCTTAAATATCCCAGGAAAGAGAAAAATGGATAAAGAAGTTGTGGTCCTTATGTACAATGGAATATCACTCAGCCATGAAATCTACGTCATAAGGCTCGTAGCAGCATGATGAGTGGATATAGGTACGACGATTCTACGTGAAATAAGTCACACAGAAAAAGACACTTATCATAAGATATCACTTAGAGAGGGAATGTAAAAACCGCTACACTTGAACTGAATTACAAAACAGAAGAGAGTCACACGTTTAGAAAACACACTATGGCTGCTTAACGGGAAAGGTGAGGTGCGGTGATGCATAAAACCGGGGTTTCAAATTAGCTCAGATACCGTTCCATAAACCCAATATGTAATAGACAAGACCTACTCCTTGCTCAATGAACGGGACTGAACACCCCCTATTCACCGCCCAAGAATATATCTGACTAGTAAGAATCTTAAAACCTATGTATTGAAATCTCTCTGTAAGTGAGTCACGTGGGGGTAAAGCGTCATAAACACAGCACTGAAAAGCAGCTAAACCCCATTATAAAAATCAATTACTTTAAAAAACCCGTGAAACAAAGACAGTGAAAGAGAGAGAAATTCTTACAAAATTCTTTCAGGGGCTGTGATGCCACCTGGGTTGACCATATCTAGACCCACAGCTGATTGAGACGTAAGGGTGGACACTCTTGGGGCTGAGAGGTTTGGTGAGGTTGGGTGAGCAAACGCAGACCCTTGAAATTAATGCTGCGTGGTACCCATCCCATGGGTCCCAAATCTCCAGGTTCAAGGGCACCTTCCTACATCGAAAACATGCATGAGAAACCCAGAAGATGGTACACCGTGTGATCGGGAAAGGTTTCTAAAAGGCACCTCATTTCTCACCTCCTTGTGCTCGGGTTCGCCATTCCAGCCGCTTTCCTAGCAATCTCCCTCCTTGGAGAATCAGCACCTTTAACCTCCTATTCCGTACAGGTTGCAATTTGTCCTGAGGATGAACGGGAAGAGGGGGAACCAATGAGAGACTAGCTCTAGGTCTTGGGACAGGCACAGGTCACTCTATTTTCCCATCAGAAAGAAGAATTAACCACAGGCTCAGCCTGCCGCCCGGAAGCAGAATAGGGCCTGAAGCAATCCTGCGCTTTTGCGGCCAGCTCCCAAGAAAGCGAGTTGAAAAATGGAGCTCAGGGGCACTGCAATTCACAAACCTGCAGAGTTATAAATGATAACTCTCGTCCACAAATATATTGAGGGAAGGCAACGAAGAGGATTTGAAAGCAAGGCAGAATTGCAGGAAACAGATTTCAGGAGGGAGATTCGAATCGCCTTTAAAGCAGAGGAAAAGCGGCAAAACCTCGACAATGATGCCCTTGGCCAAAAAGGGCGTATGCGTTTTTTCCTGAATATATTCAGGAAAAAACGCAAACGCCCTTTTTGGCCAACCAAGCAACCTGGAAAGGCAAATCAGCGCTACAAAGAAGTCTCGCTTCCCATCGGTCAAAAGGGTCATGCTGAATAAAGTGTCAAAACCAGCAATGCAGGACAGGCCATGGAGAAACGGGAGCCTTGCTACGCTGATGGGCGGGATGTAAATTGCCAACAGCCACTCTGGAGAGGTGTACGGTGTGTCTTGAAATATCTAAAAAACTCAGCTTAGAGAGCATAGGGCACTTCCACTCATGGGCGTATAAATTGGGAAAACTAAAAATCAGCAAGACACAGGCACCCCAAAGTTTAGGGCTGCTCTGTTGACAAGAACCTCCACTTCCTTACACCTTAAATATCCCAGGAAAGAGAAAAATGGATAAAGAAGTTGTGGTCCTTATGTACAATGGAATATCACTCAACCATGAAATCAACGTCATAAGGCTCGGTGCAGCATGATGAGTGGATTTAGGTATGACGATTCTACGTGAAATAAGTCACACAGAAAAAGACACTTATCATAAGATATCACTTATAGAGGGAATGTAAAAACCGCTACACTTGAACTGAATTACAAAACAGAAGAGAGTCACACGTTTAGAAAACACACTATGGCTGCTTAACGGGAAAGGTGAGGTGGGGTGATGCATAAAACCGGGGTTTCAAATTAGCTCAGATACCGTTCCATAAACCCAATATGTAATAGACAAGACCTACTCCTTGCTCAATGAACGGGACTGAACACCCCCTATTCACCGCCCAAGAATATATCTGACTAGTAAGAATCTTAAAACCTATGTATTGAAATCTCTCTGTAAGTGAGTCACGTGGGGGTAAAGCGTCATAAACACAGCACTGAAAAGCAGCTAAACCCCATTATAAAAATCAATTACTTTAAAAAACCCGTGAAACAAAGACAGTGAAAGAGAGAGAAATTCTTACAAAATTCTTTCAGGGGCTGTGATGCCACCTGGGTTGACCATATCTAGACCCACAGCTGATTGACACATAAGGGTGGACACTCTTGGGGCTGAGAGGTTTGGTGAGGTTGGGTGAGCAAACGCAGACCCTTGAAAGTAATACTGCGTGGTACCCATCACATGGGTCCCAAATCTCCAGGTTCAAGGGCACCTTCCTACATCGAAAACATGCATGAGAAACCCAGAAGATGGTATACCGTGTGATCGGGAAAGGTTTCTAAAACGCACCTCATTTCTCACCTCCTTGTGCTCGGGTTCGCCATTCCAGCCGCTTTCCTAGCAATCTCCCTCCTTGGAGAATCAGCACCTTTAACCTCCTGTTCCGTACAGGTTGCAATTTGTCCTGAGGATGAACGGGAAGAGGGGGAACCAATGAGAGACTAGCTCTAGGTCTTGGGACAGGCACAGGTCACTCTATTTTCCCATCAGAAAGAAGAATTAACCACAGGCTCAGCCTGCCGCCCGGAAGCAGAATAGGGCCTGAAGCAATCCTGTGCTTTTGCGGCCAGCTCCCAAGAAAGCGAGTTGAAAAATGGAGCTCAGGGGCACTGCAATTCACAAACCTGCAGAGTTATAAATGATAACTCTCGTCCACAAATATATTGAGGGAAGGCAACGAAGAGGATTTGAAAGCAAGGCAGAATTGTAGGAAACAGATTTCAGGAGGGAGATTCGAATCGCCTTTAAAGCACAGGAAAAGCGGCAAAACCTCGACAATGATGCCCTTGGCCAAAAAGGGCGTATGCGTTTTTTCCTGAATATATTCAGAAAAAAACGCATACACCCATTTGGCCAACCAAGCAACCTGCAAAGGCAAATCAGCGCTACAAAGAAGTCTCGCTTCCCATCGGTCAAAAGGGCCATGCTGAATAAAGTGTCAAAACCAGCAATGCAGGACAGGCCATGGAGAAACGGGAGCCTTGCTACGCTGATGGGCGGGATGTAAATTGCCAACAGCCACTCTGGAGAGGTGTACGGTGTGTCTTGAAATATCTAAAAAACTCAGCTTAGAGAGCATAGGGCACTTCCACTCATGGGCGTATAAATTGGGAAAACTAAAAATCAGCAAGACACAGGCACCCCAAAGTTTAGGGCTGCTCTGTTGACAACAACCTCCACTTCCTTACACCTTAAATATCCCAGGAAAGAGAAAAATGGATAAAGAAGTTGTGGTCCTTATGTACAATGGAATATCACTCAGCCATGAAATCTACGTCATAAGGCTCGTAGCAGCATGATGAGTGGATATAGGTACGACGATTCTACGTGAAATAAGTCACACAGAAAAAGACACTTATCATAAGATATCACTTAGAGAGGGAATGTAAAAACCGCTACACTTGAACTGAATTACAAAACAGAAGAGAGTCACACGTTTAGAAAACACACTATGGCTGCTTAACGGGAAAGGTGAGGTGCGGTGATGCATAAAACCGGGGTTTCAAATTAGCTCAGATACCGTTCCATAAACCCAATATGTAATAGACAAGACCTACTCCTTGCTCAGTAAACGGGACTCAACACCCCCTATTCACCGCTCAAAAATATATCTGACTAGTAAGAATCTTAAAACCTATGTATTGAAATCTCTCTGTATGTGAGTCAAGTGGGTGTAAAGCGTCATAAACACAGCACTGAAAAGCAGCTAAACCCCATTATAAAAATCAATTACTTTAAAAAACCCGTGAAACAAAGACAGTGAAAGAGAGAGAAATTCTTACAAAATTCTTTCAGGGGCTGTGATGCCACCTGGGTTGACCATATCTAGACCCACAGCTGATTGACACATAAGGGTGGACACTCTTGGGGCTGAGAGGTTTGGTGAGGTTGGGTGAGCAAACGCAGACCCTTGAAAGTAATACTGCGTGGTACCCATCACATGGGTCCCAAATCTCCAGGTTCAAGGGCACCTTCCTACATCGAAAACATGCATGAGAAACCCAGAAGATGGTATACCGTGTGATCGGGAAAGGTTTCTAAAACGCACCTCATTTCTCACCTCCTTGTGCTCGGGTTCGCCATTCCAGCCGCTTTCCTAGCAATCTCCCTCCTTGGAGAATCAGCACCTTTAACCTCCTGTTCCGTACAGGTTGCAATTTGTCCTGAGGATGAACGGGAAGAGGGGGAACCAATGAGAGACTAGCTCTAGGTCTTGGGACAGGCACAGGTCACTCTATTTTCCCATCAGAAAGAAGAATTAACCACAGGCTCAGCCTGCCGCCCGGAAGCAGAATAGGGCCTGAAGCAATCCTGTGCTTTTGCGGCCAGCTCCCAAGAAAGCGAGTTGAAAAATGGAGCTCAGGGGCACTGCAATTCACAAACCTGCAGAGTTATAAATGATAACTCTCGTCCACAAATATATTGAGGGAAGGCAACGAAGAGGATTTGAAAGCAAGGCAGAATTGTAGGAAACAGATTTCAGGAGGGAGATTCGAATCGCCTTTAAAGCACAGGAAAAGCGGCAAAACCTCGACAATGATGCCCTTGGCCAAAAAGGGCGTATGCGTTTTTTCCTGAATATATTCAGAAAAAAACGCATACACCCATTTGGCCAACCAAGCAACCTGCAAAGGCAAATCAGCGCTACAAAGAAGTCTCGCTTCCCATCGGTCAAAAGGGCCATGCTGAATAAAGTGTCAAAACCAGCAATGCAGGACAGGCCATGGAGAAACGGGAGCCTTGCTACGCTGATGGGCGGGATGTAAATTGCCAACAGCCACTCTGGAGAGGTGTACGGTGTGTCTTGAAATATCTAAAAAACTCAGCTTAGAGAGCATAGGGCACTTCCACTCATGGGCGTATAAATTGGGAAAACTAAAAATCAGCAAGACACAGGCACCCCAAAGTTTAGGGCTGCTCTGTTGACAACAACCTCCACTTCCTTACACCTTAAATATCCCAGGAAAGAGAAAAATGGATAAAGAAGTTGTGGTCCTTATGTACAATGGAATATCACTCAGCCATGAAATCTACGTCATAAGGCTCGTAGCAGCATGATGAGTGGATATAGGTACGACGATTCTACGTGAAATAAGTCACACAGAAAAAGACACTTATCATAAGATATCACTTAGAGAGGGAATGTAAAAACCGCTACACTTGAACTGAATTACAAAACAGAAGAGAGTCACACGTTTAGAAAACACACTATGGCTGCTTAACGGGAAAGGTGAGGTGCGGTGATGCATAAAACCGGGGTTTCAAATTAGCTCAGATACCGTTCCATAAACCCAATATGTAATAGACAAGACCTACTCCTTGCTCAGTAAACGGGACTCAACACCCCCTATTCACCGCTCAAAAATATATCTGACTAGTAAGAATCTTAAAACCTATGTATTGAAATCTCTCTGTATGTGAGTCAAGTGGGTGTAAAGCGTCATAAACACAGCACTGAAAAGCAGCTAAACCCCATTATAAAAATCAATTACTTTTAAAAACCCGTGAAACAAAGACAGTGAAAGAGAGAGAAATTCTTACAAAATTCTTTCAGGGGCTGTGATGCCACCTGGGTTGACCATATCTAGACCCACAGCTGATTGAGACGTAAGGGTGGACACTCTTGGGGCTGAGAGGTTTGGTGAGGTTGGGTGAGCAAACGCAGACCCTTGAAAGTAATGCTGCGTGGTACCCATCCCATGGGTCCCAAACCTCCAGGTTCAAGGGCACCTTCCTACATCGAAAACATGCATGAGAAACCCAGAAGATGGTACACCGTGTGATCGGGAAAGGTTTCTAAAAGGCACCTCATTTCTCACCTCCTTGTGCTCGGGTTCGCCATTCCAGCCGCTTTCCTAGCAATCTCCCTCCTTGGAGAATCAGCACCTTTAACCTCCTATTCCGTACAGGTTGCAATTTGTCCTGAGGATGAACGGGAAGAGGGGGAACCAATGAGAGACTAGCTCTAGGTCTTGGGACAGGCACAGGTCACTCTATTTTCCCATCAGAAAGAAGAATTAACCACAGGCTCAGCCTGCCGCCCGGAAGCAGAATAGGGCCTGAAGCAATCCTGCGCTTTTGCGGCCAGCTCCCAAGAAAGCGAGTTGAAAAATGGAGCTCAGGGGCACTGCAATTCACAAACCTGCAGAGTTATAAATCATAACTCTCGTCCACAAATATATTGAGGGAAGGCAACGAAGAGGATTTGAAAGCAAGGCAGAATTGCAGGAAACAGATTTCAGGAGGGAGATTCGAATCGCCTTTAAAGCAGAGGAAAAGCGGCAAAACCTCGACAATGATGCCCTTGGCCAAAAAGGGCGTATGCGTTTTTTCCTGAATATATTCAGAAAAAAACGCATACACCCTTTTTGGCCAACCAAGCAACCTGCAAAGGGAAATCAGCGCTACAAAGAAGTCTCGCTTCCCATCGGTCAAAAGGGCCATGCTGAATAAAGTGTCAAAACCAGCAATGCAGGACAGGCCATGGAGAAACGGGAGCCTTGCTACGCTGATGGGCGGGATGTAAATTGCCAACAGCCACTCTGGAGAGGTGTACGGTGTGTCTTGAAATATCTAAAAAACTCAGCTTAGAGAGCATAGGGCACTTCCACTCATGGGCGTATAAATTGGGAAAACTAAAAATCAGCAAGACACAGGCACCCCAAAGTGTAGGGCTGCTCTGTTGACAAGAACCTCCACTTCCTTACACCTTAAATATCCCAGGAAAGAGAAAAATGGATAAAGAAGTTGTGGTCCTTATGTACAATGGAATATCACTCAGCCATGAAATCTACGTCATAAGGCTCGTAGCAGCATGATGAGTGGATATAGGTACGACGATTCTACGTGAAATAAGTCACACAGAAAAAGACACTTATCATAAGATATCACTTATAGAGGGAATGTAAAAACCGCTACACTTGAACTGAATTACAAAACAGAAGAGAGTCACACGTTTAGAAAACACACTATGGCTGCTTAACGGGAAAGGTGAGGTGCGGTGATGCATAAAACCGGGGTTTCAAATTAGCTCAGATACCGTTCCATAAACCCAATATGTAATAGACAAGACCTACTCCTTGCTCAATGAACGGGACTGAACACCCCCTATTCACCGCCCAAGAATATATCTGACTAGTAAGAATCTTAAAACCTATGTATTGAAATCTCTCTGTAAGTGAGTCACGTGGGGGTAAAGCGTCATAAACACAGCACTGAAAAGCAGCTAAACCCCATTATAAAAATCAATTACTTTAAAAAACCCGTGAAACAAAGACAGTGAAAGAGAGAGAAATTCTTACAAAATTCTTTCAGGGGCTGTGATGCCACCTGGGTTGACCATATCTAGACCCACAGCTGATTGAGACGTAAGGGTGGACACTCTTGGGGCTGAGAGGTTTGGTGAGGTTGGGTGAGCAAACGCAGACCCTTGAAAGTAATGCTGCGTGGTACCCATCCCATGGGTCCCAAATCTCCAGGTTCAAGGGCACCTTCCTACATCGAAAACATGCATGAGAAACCCAGAAGATGGTACACCGTGTGATCGGGAAAGGTTTCTAAAAGGCACCTCATTTCTCACCTCCTTGTGCTCAGGTTCGCCATTCCAGCCGCTTTCCTAGCAATCTCCCTCCTTGGAGAATCAGCACCTTTAACCTCCTATTCCGTACAGGTTGCAATTTGTCCTGAGGATGAACGGGAAGAGGGGGAACCAATGAGAGACTAGCTCTAGGTCTTGGGACAGGCACAGGTCACTCTATTTTCCCATCAGAAAGAAGAATTAACCACAGGCTCAGCCTGCCGCCCGGAAGCAGAATAGGGCCTGAAGCAATCCTGCGCTTTTGCGGCCAGCTCCCAAGAAAGCGAGTTGAAAAATGGAGCTCAGGGGCACTGCAATTCACAAACCTGCCCAGTTATAAATGATAACTCTCGTCCACAAATATATTGAGGGAAGGCAACGAAGAGGATTTGAAAGCAAGGCAGAATTGCAGGAAACAGATTTCAGGAGGGAGATTCGAATCGCCTTTAAAGCAGAGGAAAAGCGGCAAAACCTCGACAATGATGCCCTTGGCCAAAAAGGGCGTATGCGTTTTTTCCTTAATATATTCAGAAAAAAACGCATACACCCTTTTTGGCCAACCAAGCAACCTGCAAAGGCAAATCAGCGCTACAAAGAAGTCTCGCTTCCCATCGGTCAAAAGGGCCATGCTGAATAAAGTGTCAAAACCAGCAATGCAGGACAGGCCATGGAGAAACGGGAGCCTTGCTACGCTGATGGGCGGGATGTAAATTGCCAACAGCCACTCTGGAGAGGTGTACGGTGTGTCTTGAAATATCTAAAAAACTCAGCTTAGAGAGCATAGGGCACTTCCACTCATGGGCGTATAAATTGGGAAAACTAAAAATCAGCAAGACACAGGCACCCCAAAGTTTAGGGCTGCTCTGTTGACAAGAACCTCCACTTCCTTACACCTTAAATATCCCAGGAAAGAGAAAAATGGATAAAGAAGTTGTGGTCCTTATGTACAATGGAATATCACTCAGCCATGAAATCTACGTCATAAGGCTCGTAGCAGCATGATGAGTGGATATAGGTACGACGATTCTACGTGAAATAAGTCACACAGAAAAAGACACTTATCATAAGATATCACTTAGAGAGGGAATGTAAAAACCGCTACACTTGAACTGAATTACAAAACAGAAGAGAGTCACACGTTTAGAAAACACACTATGGCTGCTTAACGGGAAAGGTGAGGTGCGGTGATGCATAAAACCGGGGTTTCAAATTAGCTCAGATACCGTTCCATAAACCCAATATGTAATAGACAAGACCTACTCCTTGCTCAGTAAACGGGACTCAACACCCCCTATTCACCGCTCAAAAATATATCTGACTAGTAAGAATCTTAAAACCTATGTATTGAAATCTCTCTGTATGTGAGTCAAGTGGGTGTAAAGCGTCATAAACACAGCACTGAAAAGCAGCTAAACCCCATTATAAAAATCAATTACTTTTAAAAACCCGTGAAACAAAGACAGTGAAAGAGAGAGAAATTCTTACAAAATTCTTTCAGGGGCTGTGATGCCACCTGGGTTGACCATATCTAGACCCACAGCTGATTGAGACGTAAGGGTGGACACTCTTGGGGCTGAGAGGTTTGGTGAGGTTGGGTGAGCAAACGCAGACCCTTGAAAGTAATGCTGCGTGGTACCCATCCCATGGGTCCCAAACCTCCAGGTTCAAGGGCACCTTCCTACATCGAAAACATGCATGAGAAACCCAGAAGATGGTACACCGTGTGATCGGGAAAGGTTTCTAAAAGGCACCTCATTTCTCACCTCCTTGTGCTCGGGTTCGCCATTCCAGCCGCTTTCCTAGCAATCTCCCTCCTTGGAGAATCAGCACCTTTAACCTCCTATTCCGTACAGGTTGCAATTTGTCCTGAGGATGAACGGGAAGAGGGGGAACCAATGAGAGACTAGCTCTAGGTCTTGGGACAGGCACAGGTCACTCTATTTTCCCATCAGAAAGAAGAATTAACCACAGGCTCAGCCTGCCGCCCGGAAGCAGAATAGGGCCTGAAGCAATCCTGCGCTTTTGCGGCCAGCTCCCAAGAAAGCGAGTTGAAAAATGGAGCTCAGGGGCACTGCAATTCACAAACCTGCAGAGTTATAAATCATAACTCTCGTCCACAAATATATTGAGGGAAGGCAACGAAGAGGATTTGAAAGCAAGGCAGAATTGCAGGAAACAGATTTCAGGAGGGAGATTCGAATCGCCTTTAAAGCAGAGGAAAAGCGGCAAAACCTCGACAATGATGCCCTTGGCCAAAAAGGGCGTATGCGTTTTTTCCTGAATATATTCAGAAAAAAACGCATACACCCTTTTTGGCCAACCAAGCAACCTGCAAAGGGAAATCAGCGCTACAAAGAAGTCTCGCTTCCCATCGGTCAAAAGGGCCATGCTGAATAAAGTGTCAAAACCAGCAATGCAGGACAGGCCATGGAGAAACGGGAGCCTTGCTACGCTGATGGGCGGGATGTAAATTGCCAACAGCCACTCTGGAGAGGTGTACGGTGTGTCTTGAAATATCTAAAAAACTCAGCTTAGAGAGCATAGGGCACTTCCACTCATGGGCGTATAAATTGGGAAAACTAAAAATCAGCAAGACACAGGCACCCCAAAGTTTAGGGCTGCTCTGTTGACAAGAACCTCCACTTCCTTACACCTTAAATATCCCAGGAAAGAGAAAAATGGATAAAGAAGTTGTGGTCCTTATGTACAATGGAATATCACTCAGCCATGAAATCTACGTCATAAGGCTCGTAGCAGCATGATGAGTGGATATAGGTACGACGATTCTACGTGAAATAAGTCACACAGAAAACGACACTTATCATAAGATATCACTTATAGAGGGAATGTAAAAACCGCTACACTTGAACTGAATTACAAAACAGAAGAGAGTCACACGTTTAGAAAACACACTATGGCTGCTTAACGGGAAAGGTGAGGTGCGGTGATGCATAAAACCGGGGTTTCAAATTAGCTCAGATACCGTTCCATAAACCCAATATGTAATAGACAAGACCTACTCCTTGCTCAATGAACGGGACTGAACACCCCCTATTCACCGCCCAAGAATATATCTGACTAGTAAGAATCTTAAAACCTATGTATTGAAATCTCTCTGTAAGTGAGTCACGTGGGGGTAAAGCGTCATAAACACAGCACTGAAAAGCAGCTAAACCCCATTATAAAAATCAATTACTTTAAAAAACCCGTGAAACAAAGACAGTGAAAGAGAGAGAAATTCTTACAAAATTCTTTCAGGGGCTGTGATGCCACCTGGGTTGACCATATCTAGACCCACAGCTGATTGAGACGTAAGGGTGGACACTCTTGGGGCTGAGAGGTTTGGTGAGGTTGGGTGAGCAAACGCAGACCCTTGAAAGTAATGCTGCGTGGTACCCATCCCATGGGTCCCAAATCTCCAGGTTCAAGGGCACCTTCCTACATCGAAAACATGCATGAGAAACCCAGAAGATGGTACACCGTGTGATCGGGAAAGGTTTCTAAAAGGCACCTCATTTCTCACCTCCTTGTGCTCAGGTTCGCCATTCCAGCCGCTTTCCTAGCAATCTCCCTCCTT
Source organism: Eschrichtius robustus (assembly GCF_028021215.1). Lineage (NCBI taxonomy): Eukaryota > Metazoa > Chordata > Mammalia > Artiodactyla > Eschrichtiidae > Eschrichtius > Eschrichtius robustus. Next base: position 82,283,691 of record NC_090832.1, read on the forward strand.
GGAGAATCAGCACCTTTAACCTCCTATTCCGTACAGGTTGCAATTTGTCCTGAGGATGAACGGGAAGAGGGGGAACCAATGAGAGACTAGCTCTAGGTCTTGGGACAGGCACAGGTCACTCTATTTTCCCATCAGAAAGAAGAATTAACCACAGGCTCAGCCTGCCGCCCGGAAGCAGAATAGGGCCTGAAGCAATCCTGCGCTTTTGCGGCCAGCTCCCAAGAAAGCGAGTTGAAAAATGGAGCTCAGGGGCACTGCAATTCACAAACCTGCCCAGTTATAAATGATAACTCTCGTCCACAAATATATTGAGGGAAGGCAACGAAGAGGATTTGAAAGCAAGGCAGAATTGCAGGAAACAGATTTCAGGAGGGAGATTCGAATCGCCTTTAAAGCAGAGGAAAAGCGGCAAAACCTCGACAATGATGCCCTTGGCCAAAAAGGGCGTATGCGTTTTTTCCTGAATATATTCAGGAAAAAACGCAAACGCCCTTTTTGGCCAACCAAGCAACCTGGAAAGGCAAATCAGCGCTACAAAGAAGTCTCGCTTCCCATCGGTCAAAAGGGCCATGCTGAATAAAGTGTCAAAACCAGCAATGCAGGACAGGCCATGGAGAAACGGGAGCCTTGCTACGCTGATGGGCGGGATGTAAATTGCCAACAGCCACTCTGGAGAGGTGTACGGTGTGTCTTGAAATATCTAAAAAACTCAGCTTAGAGAGCATAGGGCACTTCCACTCATGGGCGTATAAATTGGGAAAACTAAAAATCAGCAAGACACAGGCACCCCAAAGTTTAGGGCTGCTCTGTTGACAAGAACCTCCACTTCCTTACACCTTAAATATCCCAGGAAAGAGAAAAATGGATAAAGAAGTTGTGGTCCTTATGTACAATGGAATATCACTCAACCATGAAATCAACGTCATAAGGCTCGGTGCAGCATGATGAGTGGATTTAGGTATGACGATTCTACGTGAAATAAGTCACACAGAAAAAGACACTTATCATAAGATATCACTTATAGAGGGAATGTAAAAACCGCTACACTTGAACTGAATTACAAAACAGAAGAGAGTCACACGTTTAGAAAACACACTATGGCTGCTTAACGGGAAAGGTGAGGTGGGGTGATGCATAAAACCGGGGTTTCAAATTAGCTCAGATACCGTTCCATAAACCCAATATGTAATAGACAAGACCTACTCCTTGCTCAATGAACGGGACTGAACACCCCCTATTCACCGCCCAAGAATATATGTGACTAGTAAGAATCTTAAAACCTATGTATTGAAATCTCTCTGTAAGTGAGTCACGTGGGGGTAAAGCGTCATAAACACAGCACTGAAAAGCAGCTAAACCCCATTATAAAAATCAATTACTTTAAAAAACCCGTGAAACAAAGACAGTGAAAGAGAGAGAAATTCTTACAAAATTCTTTCAGGGGCTGTGATGCCACCTGGGTTGACCATATCTAGACCCACAGCTGATTGACACATAAGGGTGGACACTCTTGGGGCTGAGAGGTTTGGTGAGGTTGGGTGAGCAAACGCAGACCCTTGAAAGTAATACTGCGTGGTACCCATCACATGGGTCCCAAATCTCCAGGTTCAAGGGCACCTTCCTACATCGAAAACATGCATGAGAAACCCAGAAGATGGTATACCGTGTGATCGGGAAAGGTTTCTAAAACGCACCTCATTTCTCACCTCCTTGTGCTCGGGTTCGCCATTCCAGCCGCTTTCCTAGCAATCTCCCTCCTTGGAGAATCAGCACCTTTAACCTCCTGTTCCGTACAGGTTGCAATTTGTCCTGAGGATGAACGGGAAGAGGGGGAACCAATGAGAGACTAGCTCTAGGTCTTGGGACAGGCACAGGTCACTCTATTTTCCCATCAGAAAGAAGAATTAACCACAGGCTCAGCCTGCCGCCCGGAAGCAGAATAGGGCCTGAAGCAATCCTGTGCTTTTGCGGCCAGCTCCCAAGAAAGCGAGTTGAAAAATGGAGCTCAGGGGCACTGCAATTCACAAACCTGCAGAGTTATAAATGATAACTCTCGTCCACAAATATATTGAGGGAAGGCAACGAAGAGGATTTGAAAGCAAGGCAGAATTGTAGGAAACAGATTTCAGGAGGGAGATTCGAATCGCCTTTAAAGCACAGGAAAAGCGGCAAAACCTCGACAATGATGCCCTTGGCCAAAAAGGGCGTATGCGTTTTTTCCTGAATATATTCAGAAAAAAACGCATACACCCATTTGGCCAACCAAGCAACCTGCAAAGGCAAATCAGCGCTACAAAGAAGTCTCGCTTCCCATCGGTCAAAAGGGCCATGCTGAATAAAGTGTCAAAACCAGCAATGCAGGACAGGCCATGGAGAAACGGGAGCCTTGCTACGCTGATGGGCGGGATGTAAATTGCCAACAGCCACTCTGGAGAGGTGTACGGTGTGTCTTGAAATATCTAAAAAACTCAGCTTAGAGAGCATAGGGCACTTCCACTCATGGGCGTATAAATTGGGAAAACTAAAAATCAGCAAGACACAGGCACCCCAAAGTTTAGGGCTGCTCTGTTGACAACAACCTCCACTTCCTTACACCTTAAATATCCCAGGAAAGAGAAAAATGGATAAAGAAGTTGTGGTCCTTATGTACAATGGAATATCACTCAGCCATGAAATCTACGTCATAAGGCTCGTAGCAGCATGATGAGTGGATATAGGTACGACGATTCTACGTGAAATAAGTCACACAGAAAAAGACACTTATCATAAGATATCACTTAGAGAGGGAATGTAAAAACCGCTACACTTGAACTGAATTACAAAACAGAAGAGAGTCACACGTTTAGAAAACACACTATGGCTGCTTAACGGGAAAGGTGAGGTGCGGTGATGCATAAAACCGGGGTTTCAAATTAGCTCAGATACCGTTCCATAAACCCAATATGTAATAGACAAGACCTACTCCTTGCTCAGTAAACGGGACTCAACACCCCCTATTCACCGCTCAAAAATATATCTGACTAGTAAGAATCTTAAAACCTATGTATTGAAATCTCTCTGTATGTGAGTCAAGTGGGTGTAAAGCGTCATAAACACAGCACTGAAAAGCAGCTAAACCCCATTATAAAAATCAATTACTTTTAAAAACCTGTGAAACAAAGACAGTGAAAGAGAGAGAAATTCTTACAAAATTCTATCAGGGGCTGTGATGCCACCTGGGTTGACCATATCTAGACCCACAGCTGATTGAGACGTAAGGGTGGACACTCTTGGGGCTGAGAGGTTTGGTGAGGTTGGGTGAGCAAACGCAGACCCTTGAAAGTAATGCTGCGTGGTACCCATCCCATGGGTCCCAAACCTCCAGGTTCAAGGGCACCTTCCTACATCGAAAACATGCATGAGAAACCCAGAAGATGGTACACCGTGTGATCGGGAAAGGTTTCTAAAAGGCACCTCATTTCTCACCTCCTTGTGCTCGGGTTCGCCATTCCAGCCGCTTTCCTAGCAATCTCCCTCCTTGGAGAATCAGCACCTTTAACCTCCTATTCCGTACAGGTTGCAATTTGTCCTGAGGATGAACGGGAAGAGGGGGAACCAATGAGAGACTAGCTCTAGGTCTTGGGACAGGCACAGGTCACTCTATTTTCCCATCAGAAAGAAGAATTAACCACAGGCTCAGCCTGCCGCCCGGAAGCAGAATAGGGCCTGAAGCAATCCTGCGCTTTTGCGGCCAGCTCCCAAGAAAGCGAGTTGAAAAATGGAGCTCAGGGGCACTGCAATTCACAAACCTGCAGAGTTATAAATGATAACTCTCGTCCACAAATATATTGAGGGAAGGCAACGAAGAGGATTTGAAAGCAAGGCAGAATTGCAGGAAACAGATTTCAGGAGGGAGATTCGAATCGCCTTTAAAGCAGAGGAAAAGCGGCAAAACCTCGACAATGATGCCCTTGGCCAAAAAGGGCGTATGCGTTTTTTCCTGAATATATTCAGGAAAAAACGCATACGCCCTTTTTGGCCAACCAAGCAACCTGGAAAGGCAAATCAGCGCTACAAAGAAGTCTCGCTTCCCATCGGTCAAAAGGGCCATGCTGAATAAAGTGTCAAAACCAGCAATGCAGGACAGGCCATGGAGAAACGGGAGCCTTGCTACGCTGATGGGCGGGATGTAAATTGCCAACAGCCACTCTGGAGAGGTGTACGGTGTGTCTTGAAATATCTAAAAAACTCAGCTTAGAGAGCATAGGGCACTTCCACTCATGGGCGTATAAATTGGGAAAACTAAAAATCAGCAAGACACAGGCACCCCAAAGTTTAGGGCTGCTCTGTTGACAAGAACCTCCACTTCCTTACACCTTAAATATCCCAGGAAAGAGAAAAATGGATAAAGAAGTTGTGGTCCTTATGTACAATGGAATATCACTCAGCCATGAAATCTACGTCATAAGGCTCGTAGCAGCATGATGAGTGGATATAGGTACGACGATTCTACGTGAAATAAGTCACACAGAAAAAGACACTTATCATAAGATATCACTTAGAGAGGGAAAGTAAAAACCGCTACACTTGAACTGAATTACAAAACAGAAGAGAGTCACACGTTTAGAAAACACACTATGGCTGCTTAACGGGAAAGGTGAGGTGCGGTGATGCATAAAACCGGGGTTTCAAATTAGCTCAGATACCGTTCCATAAACCCAATATGTAATAGACAAGACCTACTCCTTGCTCAGTAAACGGGACTCAACACCCCCTATTCACCGCTCAAAAATATATCTGACTAGTAAGAATCTTAAAACCTATGTATTGAAATCTCTCTGTATGTGAGTCAAGTGGCTGTAAAGCGTCATAAACACAGCACTGAAAAGCAGCTAAACCCCATTATAAAAATCAATTACTTTTAAAAACCCGTGAAACAAAGACAGTGAAAGAGAGAGAAATTCTTACAAAATTCTTTCAGGGGCTGTGATGCCACCTGGGTTGACCATATCTAGACCCACAGCTGATTGAGACGTAAGGGTGGACACTCTTGGGGCTGAGAGGTTTGGTGAGGTTGGGTGAGCAAACGCAGACCCTTGAAAGTAATGCTGCGTGGTACCCATCCCATGGGTCCCAAATCTCCAGGTTCAAGGGCACCTTCCTACATCGAAAACATGCATGAGAAACCCAGAAGATGGTACACCGTGTGATCGGGAAAGGTTTCTAAAAGGCACCTCATTTCTCACCTCCTTGTGCTCGGGTTCGCCATTCCAGCCACTTTCCTAGCAATCTCCCTCCTTGGAGAATCAGCACCTTTAACCTCCTATTCCGTACAGGTTGCAATTTGTCCTGAGGATGAACGGGAAGAGGGGGAACCAATGAGAGATTAGCTCTAGGTCTTGGGACAGGCACAGGTCACTCTATTTTCCCATCAGAAAGAAGAATTAACCACAGGCTCAGCCTGCCGCCCGGAAGCAGAATAGGGCCTGAAGCAATCCTGCGCTTTTGCGGCCAGCTCCCAAGAAAGCGAGTTGAAAAATGGAGCTCAGGGGCACTGCAATTCACAAACCTGCAGAGTTATAAATGATAACTCTCGTCCACAAATATATTGAGGGAAGGCAACGAAGAGGATTTGAAAGCAAGGCAGAATTGCAGGAAACAGATTTCAGGAGGGAGATTCGAATCGCCTTTAAAGCAGAGGAAAAGCGGCAAAACCTCGACAATGATGCCCTTGGCCAAAAAGGGCGTTTGCGTTTTTTCCTGAATATATTCAGGAAAAAAACACAAACGCCCTTTTTGGCCAACCAAGCAACCTGGAAAGGCAAATCAGCGTTACAAAGAAGTCTCGCTTCCCATCGGTCAAAAGGGCCATGCTGAATAAAGTGTCAAAACCAGCAATGCAGGACAGGCCATGGAGAAACGGGAGCCTTGCTACGCTGATGGGCGGGATGTAAATTGCCAACAGCCACTCTGGAGAGGTGTACGGTGTGTCTTGAAATATCTAAAAAACTCAGCTTAGAGAGCATAGGGCACTTCCACTCATGGGCGTATAAATTGGGAAAACTAAAAATCAGCAAGACACAGGCACCCCAAAGTTTAGGGCTGCTCTGTTGACAAGAACCTCCACTTCCTTACACCTTAAATAACCCAGGAAAGAGAAAAATGGATAAAGAAGTTGTGGTCCTTATGTACAATGGAATATCACTCAGCCATGAAAACTACGTCATAAGGCTCGTAGCAGCATGATGAGTGGATATAGGTACGATGATTCTACGTGAAATAAGTCACACAGAAAAAGACCCTTATCATAAGATATCACTTATAGAGGGAATGTAAAAACCGCTACACTTGAACTGAATTACAAAACAGAAGAGAGTCACACGTTTAGAAAACACACTATGGCTGCTTAACGGGAAAGGTGAGGTGCGGTGATGCATAAAACCGGGGTTTCAAATTAGCTCAGATACCGTTCCATAAACCCAATATGTAATAGACAAGACCTACTCCTTGCTCAGTAAACGGGACTCAACACCCCCTATTCACCGCTCAAAAATATATCTGACTAGTAAGAATCTTAAAACCTATGTATTGAAATCTCTCTGTATGTGAGTCAAGTGGGTGTAAAGCGTCATAAACACAGCACTGAAAAGCAGCTAAACCCCATTATAAAAATCAATTACTTTTAAAAACCCGTGAAACAAAGACAGTGAAAGAGAGAGAAATTCTTACAAAATTCTTTCAGGGGCTGTGATGCCACCTGGGTTGACCATATCTAGACCCACAGCTGATTGAGACATAAGGGTGGACACTCTTGGGGCTGAGAGGTTTGGTGAGGTTGGGTGAGCAAACGCAGACCCTTGAAAGTAATGCTGCGTGGTACCCATCCCATGGGTCCCAAATCTCCAGGTTCAAGGGCACCTTCCTACATCGAAAACATGCATGAGAAACCCAGAAGATGGTACACCGTGTGATCGGGAAAGGTTTCTAAAAGGCACCTCATTTCTCACCTCCTTGTGCTCGGGTTCGCCATTCCAGCCGCTTTCCTAGCAATCTCCCTCCTTGGAGAATCAGCACCTTTAACCTCCTATTCCGTACAGGTTGCAATTTGTCCTGAGGATGAACGGGAAGAGGGGGAACCAATGAGAGACTAGCTCTAGGTCTTGGGACAGGCACAGGTCACTCTATTTTCCCATCAGAAAGAAGAATTAACCACAGGCTCAGCCTGCCGCCCGGAAGCAGAATAGGGCCTGAAGCAATCCTGCGCTTTTGCGGCCAGCTCCCAAGAAAGCGAGTTGAAAAATGGAGCTCAGGGGCACTGCAATTCACAAACCTGCAGAGTTATAAATGATAACTCTCGTCCACAAATATATTGAGGGAAGGCAACGAAGAGGATTTGAAAGCAAGGCAGAATTGCAGGAAACAGATTTCAGGAGGGAGATTCGAATCGCATTTAAAGCAGAGGAAAAGCGGCAAAACCTCGACAATGATGCCCTTGGCCAAAAAGGGCGTATGCGTTTTTTCCTGAATATATTCAGGAAAAAACGCAAACGCCCTTTTTGGCCAACCAAGCAACCTGGAAAGGCAAATCAGCGCTACAAAGAAGTCTCGCTTCCCATCGGTCAAAAGGGCCATGCTGAATAAAGTGTCAAAACCAGCAATGCAGGACAGGCCATGGAGAAACGGGAGCCTTGCTACGCTGATGGGCGGGATGTAAATTGCCAACAGCCACTCTGGAGAGGTGTACGGTGTGTCTTGAAATATCTAAAAAACTCAGCTTAGAGAGCATAGGGCACTTCCACTCATGGGCGTATAAATTGGGAAAACTAAAAATCAGCAAGACACAGGCACCCCAAAGTTTAGGGCTGCTCTGTTGACAAGAACCTCCACTTCCTTACACCTTAAATATCCCAGGAAAGAGAAAAATGGATAAAGAAGTTGTGGTCCTTATGTACAATGGAATATCACTCAACCATGAAATCAACGTCATAAGGCTCGGTGCAGCATGATGAGTGGATTTAGGTATGACGATTCTACGTGAAATAAGTCACACAGAAAAAGACACTTATCATAAGATATCACTTATAGAGGGAATGTAAAAACCGCTACACTTGAACTGAATTACAAAACAGAAGAGAGTCACACGTTTAGAAAACACACTATGGCTGCTTAACGGGAAAGGTGAGGTGGGGTGATGCATAAAACCTTGGTTTCAAATTAGCTCAGATACCGTTCCATAAACCCAATATGTAATAGACAAGACCTACTCCTTGCTCAATGAACGGGACTGAACACCCCCTATTCACCGCCCAAGAATATATCTGACTAGTAAGAATCTTAAAACCTATTTATTGAAATCTCTCTGTAAGTGAGTCACGTGGGGGTAAAGCGTCATAAACACAGCACTGAAAAGCAGCTAAACCCCATTATAAAAATCAATTACTTTAAAAAACCCGTGAAACAAAGACAGTGAAAGAGAGAGAAATTCTTACAAAATTCTTTCAGGGGCTGTGATGCCACCTGGGTTGACCATATCTAGACCCACAGCTGATTGACACATAAGGGTGGACACTCTTGGGGCTGAGAGGTTTGGTGAGGTTGGGTGAGCAAACGCAGACCCTTGAAAGTAATACTGCGTGGTACCCATCACATGGGTCCCAAATCTCCAGGTTCAAGGGCACCTTCCTACATCGAAAACATGCATGAGAAACCCAGAAGATGGTATACCGTGTGATCGGGAAAGGTTTCTAAAACGCACCTCATTTCTCACCTCCTTGTGCTCGGGTTCGCCATTCCAGCCGCTTTCCTAGCAATCTCCCTCCTTGGAGAATCAGCACCTTTAACCTCCTGTTCCGTACAGGTTGCAATTTGTCCTGAGGATGAACGGGAAGAGGGGGAACCAATGAGAGACTAGCTCTAGGTCTTGGGACAGGCACAGGTCACTCTATTTTCCCATCAGAAAGAAGAATTAACCACAGGCTCAGCCTGCCGCCCGGAAGCAGAATAGGGCCTGAAGCAATCCTGTGCTTTTGCGGCCAGCTCCCAAGAAAGCGAGTTGAAAAATGGAGCTCAGGGGCACTGCAATTCACAAACCTGCAGAGTTATAAATGATAACTCTCGTCCACAAATATATTGAGGGAAGGCAACGAAGAGGATTTGAAAGCAAGGCAGAATTGTAGGAAACAGATTTCAGGAGGGAGATTCGAATCGCCTTTAAAGCACAGGAAAAGCGGCAAAACCTCGACAATGATGCCCTTGGCCAAAAAGGGCGTATGCGTTTTTTCCTGAATATATTCAGAAAAAAACGCATACACCCTTTTTGGCCAACCAAGCAACCTGCAAAGGCAAATCAGCGCTACAAAGAAGTCTCGCTTCCCATCGGTCAAAAGGGCCATGCTGAATAAAGTGTCAAAACCAGCAATGCAGGACAGGCCATGGAGAAACGGGAGCCTTGCTACGCTGATGGGCGGGATGTAAATTGCCAACAGCCACTCTGGAGAGGTGTACGGTGTGTCTTGAAATATCTAAAAAACTCAGCTTAGAGAGCATAGGGCACTTCCACTCATGGGCGTATAAATTGGGAAAACTAAAAATCAGCAAGACACAGGCACCCCAAAGTTTAGGGCTGCTCTGTTGACAAGAACCTCCACTTCCTTACACCTTAAATATCCCAGGAAAGAGAAAAATGGATAAAGAAGTTGTGGTCCTTATGTACAATGGAATATCACTCAGCCATGAAATCTACGTCATAAGGCTCGTAGCAGCATGATGAGTGGATATAGGTACGACGATTCTACGTGAAATAAGTCACACAGAAAAAGACACTTATCATAAGATATCACTTATAGAGGGAATGTAAAAACCGCTACACTTGAACTGAATTACAAAACAGAAGAGAGTCACACGTTTAGAAAACACACTATGGCTGCTTAACGGGAAAGGTGAGGTGCGGTGATGCATAAAACCGGGGTTTCAAATTAGCTCAGATACCGTTCCATAAACCCAATATGTAATAGACAAGACCTACTCCTTGCTCAGTAAACGGGACTCAACACCCCCTATTCACCGCTCAAAAATATATCTGACTAGTAAGAATCTTAAAACCTATGTATTGAAATCTCTCTGTATGTGAGTCAAGTGGGTGTAAAGCGTCATAAACACAGCACTGAAAAGCAGCTAAACCCCATTATAAAAATCAATTACTTTTAAAAACCCGTGAAACAAAGACAGTGAAAGAGAGAGAAATTCTTACAAAATTCTTTCAGGGGCTGTGATGCCACCTGGGTTGACCATATCTAGACCCACAGCTGATTGAGACGTAAGGGTGGACACTCTTGGGGCTGAGAGGTTTGGTGAGGTTGGGTGAGCAAACGCAGACCCTTGAAAGTAATGCTGCGTGGTACCCATCCCATGGGTCCCAAATCTCCAGGTTCAAGGGCACCTTCCTACATCGAAAACATGCATGAGAAACCCAGAAGATGGTACACCGTGTGATCGGGAAAGGTTTCTAAAAGGCACCTCATTTCTCACCTCCTTGTGCTCGGGTTCGCCATTCCAGCCGCTTTCCTAGCAATCTCCCTCCTTGGAGAATCAGCACCTTTAACCTCCTATTCCGTACAGGTTGCAATTTGTCCTGAGGATGAACGGGAAGAGGGGGAACCAATGAGAGACTAGCTCTAGGTCTTGGGACAGGCACAGGTCACTCTATTTTCCCATCAGAAAGAAGAATTAACCACAGGCTCAGCCTGCCGCCCGGAAGCAGAATAGGGCCTGAAGCAATCCTGCGCTTTTGCGGCCAGCTCCCAAGAAAGCGAGTTGAAAAATGGAGCTCAGGGGCACTGCAATTCACAAACCTGCAGAGTTATAAATGATAACTCTCGTCCACAAATATATTGAGGGAAGGCAACGAAGAGGATTTGAAAGCAAGGCAGAATTGCAGGAAACAGATTTCAGGAGGGAGATTCGAATCGCCTTTAAAGCAGAGGAAAAGCGGCAAAACCTCGACAATGATGCCCTTGGCCAAAAAGGGCGTATGCGTTTTTTCCTGAATATATTCAGGAAAAAACGCATACGCCCTTTTTGGCCAACCAAGCAACCTGGAAAGGCAAATCAGCGCTACAAAGAAGTCTCGCTTCCCATCGGTCAAAAGGGCCATGCTGAATAAAGTGTCAAAACCAGCAATGCAGGACAGGCCATGGAGAAACGGGAGCCTTGCTACGCTGATGGGCGGGATGTAAATTGCCAACAGCCACTCTGGAGAGGTGTACGGTGTGTCTTGAAATATCTAAAAAACTCAGCTTAGAGAGCATAGGGCACTTCCACTCATGGGCGTATAAATTGGGAAAACTAAAAATCAGCAAGACACAGGCACCCCAAAGTTTAGGGCTGCTCTGTTGACAAGAACCTCCACTTCCTTACACCTTAAATATCCCAGGAAAGAGAAAAATGGATAAAGAAGTTGTGGTTCTTATGTACGATGGAATATCACTCAACCATGAAATCAACGTCATAAGGCTCGGTGCAGCATGATGAGTGGATTTAGGTATGACGATTCTACGTGAAATAAGTCACACAGAAAAAGACACTTATCATAAGATATCACTTATAGAGGGAATGTAAAAACCGCTACACTTGAACTGAATTACAAAACAGAAGAGAGTCACACGTTTAGAAAACACACTATGGCTGCTTAACGGGAAAGGTGAGGTGGGGTGATGCATAAAACCGGGGTTTCAAATTAGCTCAGATACCGTTCCATAAACCCAATATGTAATAGACAAGACCTACTCCTTGCTCAATGAACGGGACTGATCACCCCCTATTCAACGCCCAAGAATATATCTGACTAGTAAGAATCTTAAAACCTATGTATTGAAATCTCTCTGTAAGTGAGTCACGTGGGGGTAAAGCGTCATAAACACAGCACTGAAAAGCAGCTAAACCCCATTATAAAAATCAATTACTTTAAAAAACCCGTGAAACAAAGACAGTGAAAGAGAGAGAAATTCTTACAAAATTCTTTCAGGGGCTGTGATGCCACCTGGGTTGACCATATCTAGTCCCACAGCTGATTGACACATAAGGGTGGACACTCTTGGGGCTGAGAGGTTTGGTGAGGTTGGGTGAGCAAACGCAGACCCTTGAAAGTAATACTGCGTGGTACCCATCACATGGGTCCCAAATCTCCAGGTTCAAGGGCACCATCCTACATCGAAAACATGCATGAGAAACCCAGAAGATGGCATACCGTGTGATCGGGAAAGGTTTCTAAAACGCACCTCATTTCTCACCTCCTTGTGCTCGGGTTCGCCATTCCAGCCGCTTTCCTAGCAATCTCCCTCCTTGGAGAATCAGCACCTTTAACCTCCTGTTCCGTACAGGTTGCAATTTGTCCTGAGGATGAACGGGAAGAGGGGGAACCAATGAGAGACTAGCTCTAGGTCTTGGGACAGGCACAGGTCACTCTATTTTCCCATCAGAAAGAAGAATTAACCACAGGCTCAGCCTGCCGCCCGGAAGCAGAATAGGGCCTGAAGCAATCCTGCGCTTTTGCGGCCAGCTCCCAAGAAAGCGAGTTGAAAAATGGAGCTCAGGGGCACTGCAATTCACAAACCTGCCCAGTTATAAATGATAACTCTCGTCCACAAATATATTGAGGGAAGGCAACGAAGAGGATTTGAAAGCAAGGCAGAATTGCAGGAAACAGATTTCAGGAGGGAGATTCGAATCGCCTTTAAAGCAGAGGAAAAGCGGCAAAACCTCGACAATGATGCCCTTGGCCAAAAAGGGCGTATGCGTTTTTTTCCTGAATATATTCAGGAAAAAACGCATACGCCCTTTTTGGCCAACCAAGCAACCTGGAAAGGCAAATCAGCGCTACAAAGAAGTCTCGCTTCCCATCGGTCAAAAGGGCCATGCTGAATAAAGTGTCAAAACCAGCAATGCAGGACAGGCCATGGAGAAAAGGGAGCCTTGCTACGCTGATGGGCGGGATGTAAATTGCCAACAGCCACTCTGGAGAGGTGTACGGTGTGTCTTGAAATATCTAAAAAACTCAGCTTAGAGAGCATAGGGCACTTCCACTCATGGGCGTATAAATTGGGAAAACTAAAAATCAGCAAGACACAGGCACCCCAAAGTTTAGGGCTGCTCTGTTGACAACAACCTCCACTTCCTTACACCTTAAATATCCCAGGAAAGAGAAAAATGGATAAAGAAGTTGTGGTCCTTATGTACAATGGAATATCACTCAGCCATGAAATCTACGTCATAAGGCTCGTAGCAGCATGATGAGTGGATATAGGTACGACGATTCTACGTGAAATAAGTCACACAGAAAAAGACACTTATCATAAGATATCACTTAGAGAGGGAATGTAAAAACCGCTACACTTGAACTGAATTACAAAACAGAAGAGAGTCACACGTTTAGAAAACACACTATGGCTGCTTAACGGGAAAGGTGAGGTGCGGTGATGCATAAAACCGGGGTTTCAAATTAGCTCAGATACCGTTCCATAAACCCAATATGTAATAGACAAGACCTACTCCTTGCTCAGTAAACGGGACTCAACACCCCCTATTCACCGCTCAAAAATATATCTGACTAGTAAGAATCTTAAAACCTATGTATTGAAATCACTCTGTATGTGAGTCAAGTGGCTGTAAAGCGTCATAAACACAGCACTGAAAAGCAGCTAAACCCCATTATAAAAATCAATTACTTTAAAAAACCCGTGAAACAAAGACAGTGAAAGAGAGAGAAATTCTTACAAAATTCTTTCAGGGGCTGTGATGCCACCTGGGTTGACCATATCTAGACCCACAGCTGATTGAGACGTAAGGGTGGACACTCTTGGGGCTGAGAGGTTTGGTGAGGTTGGGTGAGCAAACGCAGACCCTTGAAAGTAATGCTGCGTGGTACCCATCCCATGGGTCCCAAATCTCCAGGTTCAAGGGCACCTTCCTACATCGAAAACATGCATGAGAAACCCAGAAGATGGTACACCGTGTGATCGGGAAAGGTTTCTAAAAGGCACCTCATTTCTCACCTCCTTGTGCTCGGGTTCGCCATTCCAGCCGCTTTCCTAGCAATCTCCCTCCTTGGAGAATCAGCACCTTTAACCTCCTATTCCGTACAGGTTGCAATTTGTCCTGAGGATGAACGGGAAGAGGGGGAACCAATGAGAGACTAGCTCTAGGTCTTGGGACAGGCACAGGTCACTCTATTTTCCCATCAGAAAGAAGAATTAACCACAGGCTCAGCCTGCCGCCCGGAAGCAGAATAGGGCCTGAAGCAATCCTGCGCTTTTGCGGCCAGCTCCCAAGAAAGCGAGTTGAAAAATGGAGCTCAGGGGCACTGCAATTCACAAACCTGCAGAGTTATAAATGATAACTCTCGTCCACAAATATATTGAGGGAAGGCAACGAAGAGGATTTGAAAGCAAGGCAGAATTGCAGGAAACAGATTTCAGGAGGGAGATTCGAATCGCCTTTAAAGCAGAGGAGAAGCGGCAAAACCTCGACAATGATGCCCTTGGCCAAAAAGGGCGTATGCGTTTTTTCCTGAATATATTCAGGAAAAAACGCATACGCCCTTTTTGGCCAACCAAGCAACCTGGAAAGGCAAATCAGCGCTACAAAGAAGTCTCGCTTCCCATCGGTCAAAAGGGCCATGCTGAATAAAGTGTCAAATCCAGCAATGCAGGACAGGCCATGGAGAAACGGGAGCCTTGCTACGCTGATGGGCGGGATGTAAATTGCCAACAGCCACTCTGGAGAGGTGTACGGTGTGTCTTGAAATATCTAAAAAACTCAGCTTAGAGAGCATAGGGCACTTCCACTCATGGGCGTATAAATTGGGAAAACTAAAAATCAGCAAGACACAGGCACCCCAAAGTTTAGGGCTGCTCTGTTGACAAGAACCTCCACTTCCTTACACCTTAAATATCCCAGGAAAGAGAAAAATGGATAAAGAAGTTGTGGTCCTTATGTACGATGGAATATCACTCAACCATGAAATCAACGTCATAAGGCTCGGTGCAGCATGATGAGTGGATTTAGGTATGACGATTCTACGTGAAATAAGTCACACAGAAAAAGACACTTATCATAAGATATCACTTATAGAGAGAATGTAAAAACCGCTACACTTGAACTGAATTACAAAACAGAAGAGAGTCACACGTTTAGAAAACACACTATGGCTGCTTAACGGGAAAGGTGAGGTGGGGTCATGCATAAAACCAGGGTTTCAAATTAGCTCAGATACCGTTCCATAAACCCAATATGTAATAGACAAGACCTACTCCTTGCTCAGTGAACGGGACTCAACACACCCTATTCACCGCTCAAAAATATATCTGACTAGTAAGAATCTTAAAACCTAAGTATTGAAATCTCTCTGTATGTGAGTCAAGTGGGTGTAAAGCGTCATAAACACAGCACTGAAAAGCAGCTAAACCCCATTATAAAATCAATTACTTTTAAAAACCCGTGAAACAAAGACAGTGAAAGAGAGAGAAATTCTTACAAAATTCTTTCAGGGGCTGTGATGCCAACTGGGTTGACCATATCTAGACCCACAGCTGATTGAGACGTAAGGGTGGACACTCTTGGGGCTGAGAGGTTTGGTGAGGTTGGGTGAGCAAACGCAGACCCTTGAAAGTAATGCTGCGTGGTACCCATCCCATGGGTCCCAAATCTCCAGGTTCAAGGGCACCTTCCTACATCGAAAACATGCATGAGAAACCCAGAGGATGGTACACCGTGTGATCGGGAAAGGTTTCTAAAAGGCACCTCATTTCTCACCTCCTTGTGCTCGGGTTCGCCATTCCAGCCGCTTTCCTAGCAATCTCCCTCCTTGGAGAATCAGCACCTTTAACCTCCTATTCCGTACAGGTTGCAATTTGTCCTGAGGATGAACGGGAAGAGGGGGAACCAATGAGAGACTAGCTCTAGGTCTTGGGACAGGCACAGTTCACTCTATTTTCCCATCAGAAAGAAGAATTAACCACAGGCTCAGCCTGCCCCCCGGAAGCAGAATAGGGCCTGAAGCAATCCTGCGCTTTTGCGGCCAGCTCCCAAGAAAGCGAGTTGAAAAATGGAGCTCAGGGGCACTGCAATTCACAAACCTGCAGAGTTATAAATGATAACTCTCGTCCACAAATATATTGAGGGAAGGCAACGAAGAGGATTTGAAAGCAAGGCAGAATTGCAGGACACAGATTTCAGGAGGGAGATACGAATCGCATTTAAAGCAGAGGAAAAGCGGCAAAACCTCGACAATGATGCCCTTGGCCAAAAAGGGCGTATGCGTTTTTTCCTGCATATATTCAGGAAAAAACGCATATGCCCTTTTTGGCCAACCAAGCAACCTGGAAAGGCAAATCAGCGCTACAAAGAAGTCTCGCTTCCCATCGGTCAAAAGGGCCATGCTGAATAAAGTTTCAAAACCAGCAATGCAGGACAGGCCATGGAGAAACGGGAGCCTTGCTACGCTGATGGGCGGGATGTAAATTGCCAACAGCCACTCTGGAGAGGTGTACGGTGTGTCTTGAAATATCTAAAAAACTCAGCTTAGAGAGCATAGGGCACTTCCACTCATGGGCGTATAAATTGGGAAAACTAAAAATCAGCAAGACACAGGCACCCCAAAGTTTAGGGCTGCTCTGTTGACAAGAACCTCCACTTCCTTACACCTTAAATATCCCAGGAAAGAGAAAAATGGATAAAGAAGTTGTGGTCCTTATGTACAATGGAATATCACTCAGCCATGAAATCTACGTCAAAAGGCTCGTAGCAGCATGATGAGTGGATATAGGTACGACGATTCTACGTGAAATAAGTCACACAGAAAAAGACACTTATCATAAGATATCACTTATAGAGGGAATGTAAAAACCGCTACACTTGAACTGAATTACAAAACAGAAGAGAGTCACACGTTTAGAAAACACACTATGGCTGCTTAACGGGAAAGGTGAGGTGCGGTGATGCATAAAACCGGGGTTTCAAATTAGCTCAGATACCGTTCCATAAACCCAATATGTAATAGACAAGACCTACTCCTTGCTCAGTAAACGGGACTCAACACCCCCTATTCACCGCTCAAAAATATATCTGACTAGTAAGAATCTTAAAACCTATGTATTGAAATCTCTCTGTATGTGAGTCAAGTGGGTGTAAAGCGTCATAAACACAGCACTGAAAAGCAGCTAAACCCCATTATAAAAATCAATTACTTTTAAAAACCCGTGAAACAAAGACAGTGAAAGAGAGAGAAATTCTTACAAAATTCTTTCAGGGGCTGTGATGCCAACTGGGTTGACCATATCTAGACCCACAGCTGATTGAGACGTAAGGGTGGACACTCTTGGGGCTGAGAGGTTTGGTGAGGTTGGGTGAGCAAACGCAGACCCTTGAAAGTAATGCTGCGTGGTACCCATCCCATGGGTCCCAAATCTCCAGGTTCAAGGGCACCTTCCTACATCGAAAACATGCATGAGAAACCCAGAGGATGGTACACCGTGTGATCGGGAAAGGTTTCTAAAAGGCACCTCATTTCTCACCTCCTTGTGCTCGGGTTCGCCATTCCAGCCGCTTTCCTAGCAATCTCCCTCCTTGGAGAATCAGCACCTTTAACCACCTATTCCGTACAGGTTGCAATTTGTCCTGAGGATGAACGGGAAGAGGGGGAACCAATGAGAGACTAGCTCTAGGTCTTGGGACAGGCACAGGTCACTCTATTTTCCCATCAGAAAGAAGAATTAACCACAGGCTCAGCCTGCCGCCCGGAAGCAGAATAGGGCCTGAAGCAATCCTGCGCTTTTGCGGCCAGCTCCCAAGAAAGCGAGTTGAAAAATGGAGCTCAGGGGCACTGCAATTCACAAACCTGCAGAGTTATAAATGATAACTCTCGTCCACAAATATATTGAGGGAAGGCAACGAAGAGGATTTGAAAGCAAGGCAGAATTGCAGGAAACAGATTTCAGGAGGGAGATTCGAATCGCCTTTAAAGCACAGGAAAAGCGGCAAAACCTCGACAATGATGCCCTTGGCCAAAAAGGGCGTATGCGTTTTTTCCTGAATATATTCAGGAAAAAACGCAAACGCCCTTTTTGGCCAACCAAGCAACCTGGAAAGGCAAATCAGCGCTACAAAGAAGTCTCGCTTCCCATCGGTCAAAAGGGCCATGCTGAATAAAGTGTCAAAACCAGCAATGCAGGACAGGCCATGGAGAAACGGGAGCCTTGCTACGCTGATGGGCGGGATGTAAATTGCCAACAGCCACTCTGGAGAGGTGTACGGTGTGTCTTGAAATATCTAAAAAACTCAGCTTAGAGAGCATAGGGCACTTCCACTCATGGGCGTATAAATTGGGAAAACTAAAAATCAGCAAGACACAGGCACCCCAAAGTTTAGGGCTGCTCTGTTGACAACAACCTCCACTTCCTTACACCTTAAATATCCCAGGAAAGAGAAAAATGGATAAAGAAGTTGTGGTCCTTATGTACAATGGAATATCACTCAGCCATGAAATCTACGTCATAAGGCTCGTAGCAGCATGATGAGTGGATATAGGTACGACGATTCTACGTGAAATAAGTCACACAGAAAAAGACACTTATCATAAGATATCACTTAGAGAGGGAATGTAAAAACCGCTACACTTGAACTGAATTACAAAACAGAAGAGAGTCACACGTTTAGAAAACACACTATGGCTGCTTAACGGGAAAGGTGAGGTGCGGTGATGCATAAAACCGGGGTTTCAAATTAGCTCAGATACCGTTCCATAAACCCAATATGTAATAGACAAGACCTACTCCTTGCTCAGTAAACGGGACTCAACACCCCCTAATCACCGCTCAAAAATATATCTGACTAGTAAGAATCTTAAAACCTATGTATTGAAATCTCTCTGTATGTGAGTCAAGTGGGTGTAAAGCGTCATAAACACAGCACTGAAAAGCAGCTAAACCCCATTATAAAAATCAATTACTTTTAAAAACCCGTGAAACAAAGACAGTGAAAGAGAGAGAAATTCTTACAAAATTCTTTCAGGGGCTGTGATGCCACTTGGGTTGACCATATCTAGACCCACAGCTGATTGAGACGTAAGGGTGGACACTCTTGGGGCTGAGAGGTTTGGTGAGGTTGGGTGAGCAAACGCAGACCCTTGAAAGTAATGCTGCGTGGTACCCATCCCATGGGTCCCAAATCTCCAGGTTCAAGGGCACCTTCCTACATCGAAAACATGCATGAGAAACCCAGAAGATGGTACACCGTGTGATCGGGAAAGGTTTCTAAAAGGCACCTCATTTCTCACCTCCTTGTGCTCGGGTTCGCCATTCCAGCCGCTTTCCTAGCAATCTCCCTCCTTGGAGAATCAGCACCTTTAACCTCCTATTCCGTACAGGTTGCAATTTGTCCTGAGGATGAACGGGAAGAGGGGGAACCAATGAGAGACTAGCTCTAGGTCTTGGGACAGGCACAGGTCACTCTATTTTCCCATCAGAAAGAAGAATTAACCACAGGCTCAGCCTGCCGCCCGGAAGCAGAATAGGGCCTGAAGCAATCCTGCGCTTTTGCGGCCAGCTCCCAAGAAAGCGAGTTGAAAAATGGAGCTCAGGGGCACTGCAATTCACAAACCTGCAGAGTTATAAATGATAACTCTCGTCCACAAATATATTGAGGGAAGGCAACGAAGAGGATTTGAAAGCAAGGCAGAATTGCAGGAAACAGATTTCAGGAGGGAGATTCGAATCGCCTTTAAAGCAGAGGAAAAGCGGCAAAACCTCGACAATGATGCCCTTGGCCAAAAAGGGCGTATGCGTTTTTTCCTGAATATATTCAGGAAAAAACGCATACGCCCTTTTTGGCCAACCAAGCAACCTGGAAAGGCAAATCAGCGCTACAAAGAAGTCTCGCTTCCCATCGGTCAAAAGGGCCATGCTGAATAAAGTGTCAAAACCAGCAATGCAGGACAGGCCATGGAGAAACGGGAGCCTTGCTACGCTGATGGGCGGGATGTAAATTGCCAACAGCCACTCTGGAGAGGTGTACGGTGTGTCTTGAAATATCTAAAAAACTCAGCTTAGAGAGCATAGGGCACTTCCACTCATGGGCGTATAAATTGGGAAAACTAAAAATCAGCAAGACACAGGCACCCCAAAGTTTAGGGCTGCTCTGTTGACAAGAACCTCCACTTCCTTACACCTTAAATATCCCAGGAAAGAGAAAAATGGATAAAGAAGTTGTGGTTCTTATGTACGATGGAATATCACTCAACCATGAAATCAACGTCATAAGGCTCGGTGCAGCATGATGAGTGGATTTAGGTATGACGATTCTACGTGAAATAAGTCACACAGAAAAAGACACTTATCATAAGATATCACTTATAGAGGGAATGTAAAAACCGCTACACTTGAACTGAATTACAAAACAGAAGAGAGTCACACGTTTAGAAAACACACTATGGCTGCTTAACGGGAAAGGTGAGGTCGGGTGATGCATAAAACCGGGGTTTCAAATTAGCTCAGATACCGTTCCATAAACCCAATATGTAATAGACAAGACCTACTCCTTGCTCAATGAACGGGACTGATCACCCCCTATTCACCGCCCAAGAATATATCTGACTAGTAAGAATCTTAAAACCTATGTATTGAAATCTCTCTGTAAGTGAGTCACGTGGGGGTAAAGCGTCATAAACACAGCACTGAAAAGCAGCTAAACCCCATTATAAAAATCAATTACTTTAAAAAACCCGTGAAACAAAGACAGTGAAAGAGAGAGAAATTCTTACAAAATTCTTTCAGGGGCTGTGATGCCACCTGGGTTGACCATATCTAGACCCACAGCTGATTGACACATAAGGGTGGACACTCTTGGGGCTGAGAGGTTTGGTGAGGTTGGGTGAGCAAACGCAGACCCTTGAAAGTAATACTGCGTGGTACCCATCACATGGGTCCCAAATCTCCAGGTTCAAGGGCACCATCCTACATCGAAAACATGCATGAGAAACCCAGAAGATGGTATACCGTGTGATCGGGAAAGGTTTCTAAAACGCACCTCATTTCTCACCTCCTTGTGCTCGGGTTCGCCATTCCAGCCGCTTTCCTAGCAATCTCCCTCCTTGGAGAATCAGCACCTTTAACCTCCTGTTCCGTACAGGTTGCAATTTGTCCTGAGGATGAACGGGAAGAGGGGGAACCAATGAGAGACTAGCTCTAGGTCTTGGGACAGGCACAGGTCACTCTATTTTCCCATCAGAAAGAAGAATTAACCACAGGCTCAGCCTGCCGCCCGGAAGCAGAATAGGGCCTGAAGCAATCCTGTGCTTTTGCGGCCAGCTCCCAAGAAAGCGAGTTGAAAAATGGAGCTCAGGGGTACTGCAATTCACAAACCTGCCCAGTTATAAATGATAACTCTCGTCCACAAATATATTGAGGGAAGGCAACGAAGAGGATTTGAAAGCAAGGCAGAATTGCAGGAAACAGATTTCAGGAGGGAGATTCGAATCGCCTTTAAAGCAGAGGAAAAGCGGCAAAACCTCGACAATGATGCCCTTGGCCAAAAAGGGCGTATGCGTTTTTTTCCTGAATATATTCAGGAAAAAACGCATACGCCCTTTTTGGCCAACCAAGCAACCTGGAAAGGCAAATCAGCGCTACAAAGAAGTCTCGCTTCCCATCGGTCAAAAGGGCCATGCTGAATAAAGTGTCAAAACCAGCAATGCAGGACAGGCCATGGAGAAACGGGAGCCTTGCTACGCTGATGGGCGGGATGTAAATTGCCAACAGCCACTCTGGAGAGGTGTACGGTGTGTCTTGAAATATCTAAAAAACTCAGCTTAGAGAGCATAGGGCACTTCCACTCATGGGCGTATAAATTGGGAAAACTAAAAATCAGCAAGACACAGGCACCCCAAAGTTTAGGGCTGCTCTGTTGACAACAACCTCCACTTCCTTACACCTTAAATATCCCAGGAAAGAGAAAAATGGATAAAGAAGTTGTGGTCCTTATGTACAATGGAATATCACTCAGCCATGAAATCTACGTCATAAGGCTCGTAGCAGCATGATGAGTGGATATAGGTACGACGATTCTACGTGAAATAAGTCACACAGAAAAAGACACTTATCATAAGATATCACTTAGAGAGGGAATGTAAAAACCGCTACACTTGAACTGAATTACAAAACAGAAGAGAGTCACACGTTTAGAAAACACACTATGGCTGCTTAACGGGAAAGGTGAGGTGCGGTGATGCATAAAACCGGGGTTTCAAATTAGCTCAGATACCGTTCCATAAACCCAATATGTAATAGACAAGACCTACTCCTTGCTCAGTAAACGGGACTCAACACCCCCTATTCACCGCTCAAAAATATATCTGACTAGTAAGAATCTTAAAACCTATGTATTGAAATCTCTCTGTATGTGAGTCAAGTGGGTGTAAAGCGTCATAAACACAGCACTGAAAAGCAGCTAAACCCCATTATAAAAATCAATTACTTTAAAAAACCCGTGAAACAAAGACAGTGAAAGAGAGAGAAATTCTTACAAAATTCTTTCAGGGGCTGTGATGCCACCTGGGTTGACCATATCTAGACCCACAGCTGATTGAGACGTAAGGGTGGACACTCTTGGGGCTGAGAGGTTTGGTGAGGTTGGGTGAGCAAACGCAGACCCTTGAAAGTAATGCTGCGTGGTACCCATCCCATGGGTCCCAAATCTCCAGGTTCAAGGGCACCTTCCTACATCGAAAACATGCATGAGAAACCCAGAAGATGGTACACCGTGTGATCGGGAAAGGTTTCTAAAAGGCACCTCATTTCTCACCTCCTTGTGCTCGGGTTCGCCATTCCAGCCGCTTTCCTAGCAATCTCCCTCCTTGGAGAATCAGCACCTTTAACCTCCTATTCCGTACAGGTTGCAATTTGTCCTGAGGATGAACGGGAAGAGGGGGAACCAATGAGAGACTAGCTCTAGGTCTTGGGACAGGCACAGGTCACTCTATTTTCCCATCAGAAAGAAGAATTAACCACAGGCTCAGCCTGCCGCCCGGAAGCAGAATAGGGCCTGAAGCAATCCTGCGCTTTTGCGGCCAGCTCCCAAGAAAGCGAGTTGAAAAATGGAGCTCAGGGGCACTGCAATTCACAAACCTGCAGAGTTATAAATGATAACTCTCGTCCACAAATATATTGAGGGAAGGCAACGAAGAGGATTTGAAAGCAAGGCAGAATTGCAGGAAACAGATTTCAGGAGGGAGATTCGAATCGCCTTTAAAGCAGAGGAAAAGCGGCAAAACCTCGACAATGATGCCCTTGGCCAAAAAGGGCGTATGCGTTTTTTCCTGAATATATTCAGGAAAAAACGCATACGCCCTTTTTGGCCAACCAAGCAACCTGGAAAGGCAAATCAGCGCTACAAAGAAGTCTCGCTTCCCATCGGTCAAAAGGGCCATGCTGAATAAAGTGTCAAAACCAGCAATGCAGGACAGGCCATGGAGAAACGGGAGCCTTGCTACGCTGATGGGCGGGATGTAAATTGCCAACAGCCACTCTGGAGAGGTGTACGGTGTGTCTTGAAATATCTAAAAAACTCAGCTTAGAGAGCATAGGGCACTTCCACTCATGGGCGTATAAATTGGGAAAACTAAAAATCAGCAAGACACAGGCACCCCAAAGTTTAGGGCTGCTCTGTTGACAAGAACCTCCACTTCCTTACACCTTAAATATCCCAGGAAAGAGAAAAATGGATAAAGAAGTTGTGGTCCTTATGTACAATGGAATATCACTCAGCCATGAAATCTACGTCAAAAGGCTCGTAGCAGCATGATGAGTGGATATAGGTACGACGATTCTACGTGAAATAAGTCACACAGAAAAAGACACTTATCATAAGATATCACTTATAGAGGGAATGTAAAAACCGCTACACTTGAACTGAATTACAAAACAGAAGAGAGTCACACGTTTAGAAAACACACTATGGCTGCTTAACGGGAAAGGTGAGGTGCGGTGATGCATAAAACCGGGGTTTCAAATTAGCTCAGATACCGTTCCATAAACCCAATATGTAATAGACAAGACCTACTCCTTGCTCAGTAAACGGGACTCAACACCCCCTATTCACCGCTCAAAAATATATCTGACTAGTAAGAATCTTAAAACCTATGTATTGAAATCTCTCTGTATGTGAGTCAAGTGGGTGTAAAGCGTCATAAACACAGCACTGAAAAGCAGCTAAACCCCATTATAAAAATCAATTACTTTTAAAAACCCGTGAAACAAAGACAGTGAAAGAGAGAGAAATTCTTACAAAATTCTTTCAGGGGCTGTGATGCCACCTGGGTTGACCATATCTAGACCCACAGCTGATTGAGACGTAAGGGTGGACACTCTTGGGGCTGAGAGGTTTGGTGAGGTTGGGTGAGCAAACGCAGACCCTTGAAAGTAATGCTGCGTGGTACCCATCCCATGGGTCCCAAATCTCCAGGTTCAAGGGCACCTTCCTACATCGAAAACATGCATGAGAAACCCAGAAGATGGTACACCGTGTGATCGGGAAAGGTTTCTAAAAGGCACCTCATTTCTCACCTCCTTGTGCTCGGGTTCGCCATTCCAGCCGCTTTCCTAGCAATCTCCCTCCTTGGAGAATCAGCACCTTTAACCTCCTATTCCGTACAGCTTGCAATTTGTCCTGAGGAGGAACGGGAAGAGGGGGAACCAATGAGAGACTAGCTCTAGGTCTTGGGACAGGCACAGGTCACTCTATTTTCCCATCAGAAAGAAGAATTAACCACAGGCTCAGCCTGCCGCCCGGAAGCAGAATAGGGCCTGAAGCAATCCTGCGCTTTTGCGGGCAGCTCCCAAGAAAGTGAGTTGAAAAATGGAGCTCAGGGGCACTGCAATTCACAAACCTGCAGAGTTATAAATGATAACTCTCGTCCACAAATATATTGAGGGAAGGCAACGAAGAGGATTTGAAAGCAAGGCAGAATTGCAGGAAACAGATTTCAGGAGGGAGATTCGAATCGCCTTTAAAGCAGAGGAAAAGCGGCAAAACCTCGAAAATGATGCCCTTGGCCAAAAAGGGCGTATGCGTTTTTTCCTGAATATATTCAGGAAAAAACGCATACGCCCTTTTTGGCCAACCAAGCAACCTGGAAAGGCAAATCAGCGCTACAAAGAAGTCTCGCTTCCCATCGGTCAAAAGGGCCATGCTGAATAAAGTGTCAAAACCAGCAATGCAGGACAGGCCATGGAGAAACGGGAGCCTTGCTACGCTGATGGGCGGGATGTAAATTGCCAACAGCCACTCTGGAGAGGTGTACGGTGTGTCTTGAAATATCTAAAAAACTCAGCTTAGAGAGCATAGGGCACTTCCACTCATGGGCGTATAAATTGGGAAAACTAAAAATCAGCAAGACACAGGCACCCCAAAGTTTAGGGCTGCTCTGTTGACAAGAACCTCCACTTCCTTACACCTTAAATATCCCAGGAAAGAGAAAAATGGATAAAGAAGTGGTGGTCCTTATGTACAATGGAATATCACTCAACCATGAAATCAACGTCATAAGGCTCGGTGCAGCGTGATGAGTGGATTTAGGTATGACGATTCTACGTGAAATAAGTCACACAGAAAAAGACACTTATCATAAGATATCACTTATAGAGGGAATGTAAAAACCGCTACACTTGAACTGAATTACAAAACAGAAGAGAGTCACACGTTTAGAAAACACACTATGGCTGCTTAACGGGAAAGGTGAGGTGGGGTGATGCATAAAACCGGGGTTTCAAATTAGCTCAGATACCGTTCCATAAACCCAATATGTAATAGACAAGACCTACTCCTTGCTCAATGAACGGGACTGAACACCCCCTATTCACCGCCCAAGAATATATCTGACTAGTAAGAATCTTAAAACCTATGTATTGAAATCTCTCTGTAAGTGAGTCACGTGGGGGTAAAGCGTCATAAACACAGCACTGAAAAGCAGCTAAACCCCATTATAAAAATCAATTACTTTAAAAAACCCGTGAAACAAAGACAGTGAAAGAGAGAGAAATTGTTACAAAATTCTTTCAGGGGCTGTGATGCCACCTGGGTTGACCATATCTAGACCCACAGCTGATTGAGACGTAAGGGTGGACACTCTTGGGGCTGAGAGGTTTGGTGAGGTTGGGTGAGCAAACGCAGACCCTTGAAAGTAATGCTGCGTGGTACCCATCCCATGGGTCCCAAATCTCCAGGTTCAAGGGCACCTTCCTACATCGAAAACATGCATGAGAAACCCAGAAGATGGTACACCGTGTGATCGGGAAAGGTTTCTAAAAGGCACCTCATTTCTCACCTCCTTGTGCTCGGGTTCGCCATTCCAGCCGCTTTCCTAGCAATCTCCCTCCTTGGAGAATCAGCACCTTTAACCTCCTATTCCGTACAGGTTGCAATTTGTCCTGAGGATGAACGGGAAGAGGGGGAACCAATGAGAGACTAACTCTAGGTCTTGGGACAGGCACAGGTCACTCTATTTTCCCATCAGAAAGAAGAATTAACCACAGGCTCAGCCTGCCGCCCGGAAGCAGAATAGGGCCTGAAGCAATCCTGCGCTTTTGCGGCCAGCTCCCAAGAAAGCGAGTTGAAAAATGGAGCTCAGGGGCACTGCAATTCACAAACCTGCAGAGTTATAAATGATAACTCTCGTCCACAAATATATTGAGGGAAGGCAACGAAGAGGATTTGAAAGCAAGGCAGAATTGCAGGAAACAGATTTCAGGAGGGAGATTCGAATCGCCTTTAAAGCAGAGGAAAAGCGGCAAAACCTCGACAATGATGCCCTTGGCCAAAAAGGGCGTATGCGGTTTTCCTGAATATATTCAGGAAAAAACGCATACGCCCTTTTTGGCCAACCAAGCAACCTGGAAAGGCAAATCAGCGCTACAAAGAAGTCTCGCTTCCCATCGGTCAAAAGCGCCATGCTGAATAAAGTGTCAAAACCAGCAATGCAGGACAGGCCATGGAGAAACGGGAGCCTTGCTACGCTGATGGGCGGGATGTAAATTGCCAACAGCCACTCTGGAGAGGTGTACGGTGTGTCTTGAAATATCTAAAAAACTCAGCTTAGAGAGCATAGGGCACTTCCACTCATGGGCGTATAAATTGGGAAAACTAAAAATCAGCAAGACACAGACACCCCAAAGTTTAGGGCTGCTCTGTTGACAAGAACCTCCACTTCCTTACACCTTAAATATCCCAGGAAAGAGAAAAATGGATAAAGAAGTTGTGGTCCTTATGTACAATGGAATATCACTCAGCCATGAAATCTACGTCAAAAGGCTCGTAGCAGCATGATGAGTGGATATAGGTACGACGATTCTACGTGAAATAAGTCACACAGAAAAAGACACTTATCATAAGATATCACTTATAGAGGGAATGTAAAAACCGCTACACTTAAACTGAATTACAAAACAGAAGAGAGTCACACGTTTAGAAAACACACTATGGCTGCTTAACGGGAAAGGTGAGGTGCGGTGATGCATAAAACCGGGGTTTCAAATTAGCTCAGATACCGTTCCATAAACCCAATATGTAATAGACAAGACCTACTCCTTGCTCAGTAAACGGGACTCAACACCCCCTATTCACCGCTCAAAAATATATCTGACTAGTAAGAATCTTAAAACCTATGTATTGAAATCTCTCTGTATGTGAGTCAAGTGGGTGTAAAGCGTCATAAACACAGCACTGAAAAGCAGCTAAACCCCATTATGAAATCAATTACTTTTAAAAACCCGTGAAACAAAGACAGTGAAAGAGAGAGAAATTCTTACAAAATTCTTTCAGGGGCTGTGATGCCACCTGGGTTGACCATATCTAGACCCACAGCTGATTGAGACGTAAGGGTGGACACTCTTGGTGCTGAGAGGTTTGGTGAGGTTGGGTGAGCAAACGCAGACCCTTGAAAGTAATGCTGCGTGGTACCCATCCCATGGGTCCCAAATCTCCAGGTTCAAGGGCACCTTCCTACATCGAAAACATGCATGAGAAACCCAGAAGATGGTACACCGTGTGATCGGGAAAGGTTTCTAAAAGGCACCTCATTTCTCACCTCCTTGTGCTCGGGTTCGCCATTCCAGCCGCTTTCCTAGCAATCTCCCTCCTTGGAGAATCAGCACCTTTAACCTCCTATTCCGTACAGGTTGCAATTTGTCCTGAGGATGAACGGGAAGAGGGGGAACCAATGAGAGACTAGCTCTAGGTCTTGGGACAGGCACAGGTCACTCTATTTTCCCATCAGAAAGAAGAATTAACCACAGGCTCAGCCTGCCGCCCGGAAGCAGAATAGGGCCTGAAGCAATCCTGCGCTTTTGCGGCCAGCTCCCAAGAAAGCAAGTTGAAAAATGGAGCTCAGGGGCACTGCAATTCACAAACCTGCAGAGTTATAAATGACAACTCTCGTCCACAAATATATTGAGGGAAGGCAACGAAGAGGATTTGAAAGCAAGGCAGAATTGCAGGAAACAGATTTCAGGAGGGAGATTCGAATCGCCTTTAAAGCAGAGGAAAAGCGGCAAAACCTCGACAATGATGCCCTTGGCCAAAAAGGGCGTATGCGTTTTTTCCTGAATATATTCAGGAAAAAACGCATACGCCCTTTTTGGCCAACCAAGCAACCTGGAAAGGCAAATCAGCGCTACAAAGAAGTCTCGCTTCCCATCGGTCAAAAGGGCCATGCTGAATAAAGTGTCAAAACCAGCAATGCAGGACAGGCCATGGAGAAACGGGAGCCTTGCTACGCTGATGGGCGGGATGTAAATTGCCAACAGCCACTCTGGAGAGGTGTACGGTGTGTCTTGAAATATCTAAAAAACTCAGCTTAGAGAGCATAGGGCACTTCCACTCATGGGCGTATAAATTGGGAAAACTAAAAATCAGCAAGACACAGGCACCCCAAAGTTTAGGGCTGCTCTGTTGACAAGAACCTCCACTTCCTTACACCTTAAATATCCCAGGAAAGAGAAAAATGGATAAAGAAGTTGTGGTCCTTATGTACAATGGAATATCGCTCAGCCATGAAATCTACGTCAAAAGGCTCGTAGCAGCATGATGAGTGGATATAGGTACGACGATTCTACGTGAAATAAGTCACACAGAAAAAGACACTTATCATAAGATATCACTTATAGAGGGAATGTAAAAACCGCTACACTTGAACTGAATTACAAAACAGAAGAGAGTCACACGTTTAGAAAACACACTATGGCTGCTTAACGGGAAAGGTGAGGTGCGGTGATGCATAAAACCGGGGTTTCAAATTAGCTCAGATACCGTTCCATAAACCCAATATGTAATAGACAAGACCTACTCCTTGCTCAGTAAACGGGACTCAACACCCCCTATTCACCGCTCAAAAATATATCTGACTAGTAAGAATCTTAAAACCTATGTATTGAAATCTCTCTGTATGTGAGTCAAGTGGGTGTAAAGCGTCATAAACACAGCACTGAAAAGCAGCTAAACCCCATTATGAAATCTATTACTTTTAAAAACCCGTGAAACAAAGACAGTGAAAGAGAGAGAAATTCTTACAAAATTCTTTCAGGGGCTGTGATGCCACCTGGGTTGACCATATCTAGGCCCACAGCTGATTGAGACGTAAGGGTGGACACTCTTGGGGCTGAGAGGTTTGGTGAGGTTGGGTGAGCAAACGCAGACCCTTGAAAGTAATGCTGCGTGGTACCCATCCCATGGGTCCCAAATCTCCAGGTTCAAGGGCACCTTCCTACATCGAAAACATGCATGAGAAACCCAGAAGATGGTACACCGTGTGATCGGGAAAGGTTTCTAAAAGGCACCTCATTTCTCACCTCCTTGTGCTCGGGTTCGCCATTCCAGCCGCTTTCCTAGCAATCTCCCTCCTTGGAGAATCAGCACCTTTAACCTCCTATTCCGTACAGGTTGCAATTTGTCCTGAGGATGAACGGGAAGAGGGGGAACCAATGAGAGACTAGCTCTAGGTCTTGGGACAGGCACAGGTCACTCTATTTTCCCATCAGAAAGAAGAATTAACCACAGGCTCAGCCTGCCCCCCGGAAGCAGAATAGGGCCTGAAGCAATCCTGCGCTTTTGCGGCCAGCTCCCAAGAAAGCGAGTTGAAAAATGGAGCTCAAGGGCACTGCAATTCACAAACCTGCAGAGTTATAAATGATAACTCTCGTCCACAAATATATTGAGGGAAGGCAACGAAGAGGATTTGAAAGCAAGGCAGAATTGCAGGAAGCAGATTTCAGGAGGGAGATTCGAATCGCCTTTAAAGCAGAGGAGAAGCGGCAAAACCTCGACAATGATGCCCTTGGCCAAAAAGGGCGTATGCGTTTTTTCCTGAATATATTCAGGAAAAAACGCATACGCCCTTTTTGGCCAACCAAGCAACCTGGAAAGGCAAATCAGCGCTACAAAGAAGTCTCGCTTCCCATCGGTCAAAAGGGCCATGCTGAATAAAGTTTCAAAACCAGCAATGCAGGACAGGCCATGGAGAAACGGGAGCCTTGCTACGCTGATGGGCGGGATGTAAATTGCCAACAGCCACTCTGGAGAGGTGTACGGTGTGTCTTGAAATATCTAAAAAACTCAGCTTAGAGAGCATAGGGCACTTCCACTCATGGGCGTATAAATTGGGAAAACTAAAAATCAGCAAGACACAGGCACCCCAAAGTTTAGGGCTGCTCTGTTGACAAGAACCTCCACTTCCTTACACCTTAAATATCCCAGGAAAGAGAAAAATGGATAAAGAAGTTGTGGTCCTTATGTACAATGGAATATCACTCAGCCATGAAATCTACGGCAAAAGGCTCGTAGCAGCATGATGAGTGGATATAGGTACGACGATTCTACGTGAAATAAGTCACACAGAAAAAGACACTTATCATAAGATATCACTTAGAGAGGGAATGTAAAAACCGCTACACTTGAACTGAATTACAAAACAGAAGAGAGTCACACGTTTAGAAAACACACTATGGCTGCTTAACGGGAAAGGTGAGGTGCGGTGATGCATAAAACCGGGGTTTCAAATTAGCTCAGATACCGTTCCATAAACCCAATACGTAATAGACAAGACCTACTCCTTGCTCAGTAAACGGGACTCAACACCCCCTATTCACCGCTCAAAAATATATCTGACTAGTAAGAATCTTAAAACCTAAGTATTGAAATCTCTCTGTATGTGAGTCAAGTGGGTGTAAAGCGTCATAAACACAGCACTGAAAAGCAGCTAAACCCCATTATAAAAATCAATTACTTTTAAAAACCCGTGAAACAAAGACAGTGAAAGAGAGAGAAATTCTTACAAAATTCTTTCAGGGGCTGTGATGCCACCTGGGTTGACCATATCTAGGCCCACAGCTGATTGAGACGTAAGGGTGGACACTCTTGGGGCTGAGAGGTTTGGTGAGGTTGGGTGAGCAAACGCAGACCCTTGAAAGTAATGCTGCGTGGTACCCATCCCATGGGTCCCAAATCTCCAGGTTCAAGGGCACCTTCCTACATCGAAAACATGCATGAGAATCCCAGAAGATGGTACACCGTGTGATCGGGAAAGGTTTCTAAAAGGCACCTCATTTCTCACCTCCTTGTGCTCGGGTTCGCCATTCCAGCCGCTTTCCTAGCAATCTCCCTCCTTGGAGAATCAGCACCTTTATCCTCCTACTCCGTACAGGTTGCAATTTGTCCTGAGGAGGAACGGGAAGAGGGGGAACCAATGAGAGACTAGCTCTAGGTCTTGGGACAGGCACAGGTCACTCTATTTTCCCATCAGAAAGAAGAATTAACCACAGGCTCAGCCTGCCGCCCGGAAGCAGAATAGGGCCTGAAGCAATCCTGCGCTTTTGCGGCCAGCTCCCAAGAAAGCGAGTTGAAAAATGGAGCTCAGGGGCACTGCAATTCACAAACCTGCAGAGTTATAAATGATAACTCTCGTCCACAAATATACTGAGGGAAGGCAACGAAGAGGATTTGAAAGCAAGGCAGAATTGCAGGAAACAGATTTCAGGAGGGAGATTCGAATCGCCTTTAAAGCACAGTAAAAGCGGCAAAACCTCGACAATGATGCCCTTGGCCAAAAAGGGCGTATGCGTTTTTTCCTGAATATATTCAGGAAAAAACGCATACGCCCTTTTTGGCCAACCAAGCAACCTGGAAAGGCAAATCAGCGCTACAAAGAAGTCTCGCTTCCCATCGGTCAAAAGGGCCATGCTGAATAAAGTGTCAAAACCAGCAATGCAGAACAGACCATGGAGAAACGGGAGCCTTGCTACGCTGATTGGCGGGATGTAAATTGCCAACAGCCACTCTGGAGAGGTGTACGGTGTGTCTTGAAACATCTAAAAAACTCAGCTTAGAGAGCATAGGGCACTACCACTCATGGGCGTATAAATTGGGAAAACTAAAAGTCAGCAAGACACAGGCACCCCAAAGATTAGGGCTGCTCTGTTGACAAGAACCTCCACTTCGTTACACCTTAAATATCCCAGGAAAGAGAAAAAATGGATAAATAAGTTGTGGTCCTTATGTACAATGGAATATCACTTAACCATGAAATCAACGTCATAAGGCTCGGTGCAGCCTGATGAGTGGATTAGGTATGACGATACTACGTGAAATAAGTCACACAGAAAAAGACACTTATCATAAGATATCACTTATAGAGAGAATGTAAAAACCGCTACACTTGAACTGAATTACAAAACAGAAGAGAGTCACACGTTTAGAAAACACACTATGGCTGCTTAACGGGAAAGGTGAGGTGGGGTGATGCATAAAACCAGGGTTTCAAATTAGCTCAGATACCGTTCCATAAACCCAATATGTAATAGACAAGACCTACTCCTTGCTCAATGAACGGGACTCAACACCCCCTATTCACCGCCCAAGAATATATCTGACTAGTAAGAATCTTAAAACCTATGTATTGAAATCTCTCTGTAAGTGAGTCACGTGGGGGTAAAGCGTCATAAACACAGCACTGAAAAGCAGCTAAACCCCATTATAAAAATCAATTACTTTTAAAAACCCGTGAAACGAAGGCAGTGAAAGAGAGAGAAATTCTTACAAAATTCGTTCAGGGGCTGTGATGCCACCTGGGTTCACCATATCTAGACCCACAGCTGATTGAGACATAAGGGTGGACACTCTTGGGGCTAAGAGGTTTGGTGAGGTTGGGTGAGCAAACGCAGACCCTTTAAAGCAATACTGCGTGGTACCCATCCCGTGGGTCCCAAATCTCCAGGTTCAAGGGCACCTTCCTACATCGAAAACATGCATGAGAAACCCAGAAGATGGTACACCGTGTGATCGGGAAAGGTTTCTAAAACGCACCTCATTTCTCACCTCCTTGTGCTCGGGTTCGCCATTCCAGCCGCTTTCCTAGCAATCTCCCTCCTTGGAGAATCAGCACCTTTAACCTCCTGTTCCGTACAGGTTGCAATTTGTCCTGAGGATGAACGGGAAGAGGGGGAACCAATGAGAGATTAGCTCTAGGTCTTGGGACAGGCACAGGTCACTCTATTTTCCCATCAGAAAGAAGAATTAACCACAGGCTCAGCCTGCCGCCAGGAAGCAGAATAGGGCCTGAAGCAATCCTGCGCTTTTGCGGCCAGCTCCCAAGAAAGCGAGTTGAAAAATGGAGCTCAGGGGCACTGCAATTCACAAACCTGCAGAGTTATAAATGATAACTCTCGTCCACAAATATATTGAGGGAAGGCAACGAAGAGGATTTCAAAGCAAGGCAGAATTGCGGGAAACAGATTTCAGGAGGGAGATTCGAATCGCCTTTAAAGCACAGGAAAAGCAGCAAAAGCTCGACAATGATGCCCTTGGCCAAAAAGGGCGTATGCGTTTTTTCTGAATATATTCAGGAAAAAACGCATACGCCCTTTTTGGCCAAACAAGCAACCTGGAAAGGCAAATCAGCGCTACAAAGAAGTCTCGCTTCCCATCGGTCAAAAGGGCCATGCTGAATAAAGTGTCAAAACCAACAATGCAGGACAGGCCATGGAGAAACGGGAGCCTTGCTACGCTGATGGGCGGGATGTAAATTGCCAACAGCCACTCTGGAGAGGTGTATGGTGTGTCTTGAAACATCTAGAAAACTCAGCTTAGAGAGCATAGGGCACTTCCACTCATGGGCGTATAAATTGGGAAAACTAAAAATCAACAAGACACAGGCACCCCAATGTTTACGGCTGCTCTGTTGACAAGAACCTCCACTTCGTTACACCTTAAATATCCCAGGAAAGAGAAAAATGGATAAAGAAGTTGTGGTCCTTATGTACAATGGAATATCACTCAGCCATGAAATCTACGTCAAAAGGCTCGTAGCAGCATGATGAGTGGATATAGGTACGACGATTCTACGTGAAATAAGTCACACAGAAAAAGACACTTATCATAAGATATCACTTAGAGAGGGAATGTAAAAACCGCTACACTTGAAATGAATTACAAAACAGAAGAGAGTCACACGTTTAGAAAACACACTATGGCTGCTTAACGGGAAAGGTGAGGTGCGGTGATGCATAAAACCGGGGTTTCAAATTAGCTCAGATACCGTTCCATAAACCCAATATGTAATAGACAAGACCTACTCCTTGCTCAATGAACGGGACTCAACACCCCCTATTCACCGCCCAAGAATATATCTGACTAGTAAGAATCTTAAAACCTATGTATTGAAATCTCTCTGTAAGTGAGTCACGTGGGGGTAAAGCGTCATAAACACAGCACTGAAAAGCAGCTAAACCCCATTATAAAAATCAATTACTTTTAAAAACCCGTGAAACGAAGGCAGTGAAAGAGAGAGAAATTCTTACAAAATTCGTTCAGGGGCTGTGATGCCACCTGGGTTGACCATATCTAGACCCACAGCTGATTGAGACATAAGGGTGGACACTCTTGGGGCTGAGAGGTTTGGTGAGGTTGGGTGAGCAAACGCAGACCCTTTAAAGCAATACTGCGTGGTACCCATCCCGTGGGTCCCAAATCTCCAGGTTCAAGGGCACCTTCCTACATCGAAAACATGCATGAGAAACCCAGAAGATGGTACACCGTGTGATCGGGAAAGGTTTCTAAAAGGCACCTCATTTCTCACCTCCTTGTGCTCGGGTTCGCCATTCCAGCCGCTTTCCTAGCAATCTCCCTCCTTGGAGAATCAGCACCTTTAACCTCCTGTTCCGTACAGGTTGCAATTTGTCCTGAGGATGAACGGGAAGAGGGGGAACCAATGAGAGATTAGCTCTAGGTCTTGGGACAGGCACAGGTCACTCTATTTTCCCATCAGAAAGAAGAATTAACCACAGGCTCAGCCTGCCGCCCGGAAGCAGAATAGGGCCTGAAGCAATCCTGCGCTTTTGCGGCCAGCTCCCAAGAAAGCGAGTTGAAAAATGGAGCTCAGGGGCACTGCAATTCACAAACCTGCAGAGTTATAAATGATAACTCTCGTCCACAAATATATTGAGGGAAGGCAACGAAGAGGATTTCAAAGCAAGGCAGAATTGCGGGAAACAGATTTCAGGAGGGAGATTCGAATCGCCTTTAAAGCACAGGAAAAGCAGCAAAAGCTCGACAATGATGCCCTTGGCCAAAAAGGGCGTATGCGTTTTTTCTGAATATATTCAGGAAAAAAGGCATACGCCCTTTTTGGCCAACCAAGCAACCTGCAAAGGCAAATCAGCGCTACAAAGAAGTCTCGCTTCCCATCGGTCAAAAGGGCCATGCTGAATAAAGTGTCAAAACCAGCAATGCAGGACAGGCCATGGAGAAACGGGAGCCTTGCTACGCTGATGGGCGGGATGTAAATTGCCAACAGCCACTCTGGAGAGGTGTACGGTGTGTCTTGAAACATCTAGAAAACTCAGCTTAGAGAGCATAGGGCACTTCCACTCATGGGCGTATAAATTGGGAAAACTAAAAATCAACAAGACACAGGCACCCCAATGTTTACGGCTGCTCTGTTGACAAGAAGCTCCACTTCCTTACACCTTAAATATCCCAGGAAAGAGAAAAAATGGATAAATAAGTTGTGGTCCTTATGTACAATGGAATATCACTCAACCATGAAATCAACGTCATAAGGCTCGGTGCAGCATGATGAGTGGATTTAGGTATGACGATTCTACGTGAAATAAGTCACACAGAAAAAGACACTTATCATAA